>NC_140127.1:71521360-72121360 GCF_964035555.1 Netta rufina | reverse complement strand
TGTCTAAGAGCACTGTGCAAACACTTCTCAACTCCAGCAGGCCTGGTGTCATGACCACGTTCCTGGGGAGCCTGTCCCAGTGCTCAACCACCCCCTCAGTGAAGAACCTTTCCCTAACATCCAGCTTGACCCTCCCCTGTCCCAGATCCCTCCATGCTGTTCCCTCGGGTCCTGGCACTGTCCCCAGAGAGCAGAGCTCAGCGCCTGCCCCTCCAATCCCCTCGTGAGGGAGCTGCAGGCTGCCATGAGGCCTCCCCTTGTCCTGCTTTGCTTTGGGCTAAACAAACCAAGGGACCTCAGCTGCTCCCCATACGTCTTGTCTTCTAGACCCTTCACCACTTTCATAGCCCTCTTTTGAGCACTCTCTAATAGTTTTATGTCCTTATTCTGTGGTGCCGAAACCTGCACACAATTCTCAAGGTAAGTCTGCACCAGCACAGACCACAGCAAGACAATCACTTCCTTCTGCCAGCTAGCCATGCTATGCCTGGTGCCTCAGGGTACGGTTGGCCCTCCTGGCCACCTGGTCACCTTTTATGCCATTTTCCAAAATCCCCACATCCCTTTTTGTGGGGCTGCTTTCCAGCCTCTTGTCCCCAGGTCTACACATAAGGCTGGGGTAACCCCTTCCCAGGTGCAGAATCAGTCACTTGGTCTTGTAGAACTTAATGTAAAACTTACATCCAAGTCATTTTTGCAAACATTAAAGAGAACTGGCCCTAAAATGGAGCCCTGAGGAACCCCACTAGTGACAGGCAGTCAGCCTGATGTAACCCCACTTTTCCATAAGCCTTTGAACCTGACCCATCATCGTAGAATGCAATTGTCTAGCTTTATGCTGGAAATTTTGTTCAGAAGGATGCTGTGAGAAACTGCATTGAAAGCCTTACTGAAATCCAAAAAAAAACAGATTGCATTGACTCTCTTCCTTTGGTCAACTAGATGGGTAACCTTGTCATAAAAGGAAATTAAGTTTGTTAAGCAGGACCTTCCCCTCATGAACCGGTGTTGGCTATGACCAGTGACTGCATTGTCCTTCAGGCATTTTTTAATAACTCTCAGAATAATTATTTGCATATTTTTTCCCAGGCAATGAAGTGAGACTGACAGGCCTGTAATTATGAGGGTCTTCTTTCATGCCCTTCTTGAAAGTTGGAACAACATTTGCCAGCTTCCATTCAGCTGGGACCTGTCCAGATTCCCAAGACCATTGAAAAATAATTGAGAGAGGTCTCACAATGACATCAGCTAGCTCTCAAGTACCCTCCCATGAATCCTATCGGGCCCCATGCACTTATATGCATTCAGGTATAGCAGCAAATTCCACACAATGTTAGGGTTAGCTATGAGTTTATCATTACTTCAGTCACAGTCCTGCCACTCAGGGGTCCCAGAGCTCATCATCAGTCTGATCTAGCATACAACAGAATCAGAATAAATTTTAGGTTTGTTCTGGATTTGATTTTTTTTTTTCCCTCTGTTAGTTGGTCTAAGTTTGGCGGCTAAAAATATCTACTGCTGGAAACTTGTTTGGAAAATTAACAGAAATTCTCACTGAACTTATTTTAATCTATCCAAGAATATTTTCCTCACAGTGAACATCTGGAAAGTGTTGCAACATATACTTTCCTTGAAAGTAAATTATCCCACAAATCTCAAGGAAGGGAGGAATTATTAAAATTTTCCTTTTTTTTTTTTTTTCCTTTCACCATGTTTTGCATACTTCACTACAATATATTCTTCATACAGAACAACTATAACCTCTTTTCTGAAGTAGCATCTCTTAAACATATGGTGTAATTCAATGAGCAACTCCATCCCTTGGTTTTGTTCCATTACACTGTTAGTAGAAATATTATCTTTTTCACAGCAGGGCAGTGTTTGGCTCTTAGGCCTCCCTGTTTTTACAATACTTGTGTGCAACTTTCATATACAGTCATTACCACACCTAGACATTGATTTTGTTTTATATTACAGGTGGATTTTCGTAGACACAAATTACAAATTTGGATTGAATCTCTAATGCGACAATTCACTGGTTCTCAAAATTGTACGTGTTTATGACTGTCTTAAAATTCTTGCTATCTGCTGTTGTATGGATTTCTGCTGACCTCAGTTTGGACCTCCTAAAGAAAAACATCCCACAGAGCACAGTGGAGTACATTGGTATTCACTGTGTTCTGTTTTCTCTAGGCAGTTCAATCTCTTGCTGACAGACAACTGCAGCATGACTCCCATTCAAAGGAAATTTGGAGACTAGCATCTCTTCTAGCAGTAGAAAAGGTTTCAGTCTGAATGTTAACCTCCACTAAACCAATTCTCATTCAGAGTAATTTCATTTCCACTGGTGAAATCAGGAGCAGTATTATGCCTGGATTGTCTAGTAAAGAACAGGATGCAATGAAGGAGGATGGATTTACTTTTTCAAATCCTCTTATGGTATTGCCTCAGAAATGATAAGAAAAATAATTTAATTTCATGAACAGTTCAGCAGTTGTAAAATCCCATGCCAGGAAACAGAAAGGAGACTTTTGGACAAAGTTTTCCTCAGAATAGCCAGCAGCCAGGATGCCTCAGAGCATCTCACTGAAGTCCCACACAACCAATCCAGACATATCTCAGACTAGTGCCGCAGCTACTATGCTATTTTGAAATGCTCTTTGGACAAAAATACCACCTTTACTTGAGAAATTACTCTTTTTTTTTTTTTTTTTTTCCCATCACAATGATATACTATTTTCATTTCAAAGAAAGCAGATTATTTCCCATTTTCCTTCAGAATCTAAAACTTGCAGATAAATAATATCATTTTTGCTTTTTTTTTTTTCTCACATATCTTTTTTGAAGAATATATTAAATTGCTAAAACAAAGTTTACTGCCATTTCAAGACTCCTTTTGTATTCTTGGACCTACTCAATTAATTTTCTGCTTTAAGGTATTTTAAATGCCTTTTAAAATTAGACAAAAGACAATGAATATGAACCCCAAATGCCTAATTTAAAAACAATTTCAGCTAGTACAATGAGCATAAATCATTCTAATAGAGCAATTTTACATCAATTATGACACCATTATTTTTGAGCTCATTACTGATTTTATAAATAAAACAGTAACCTTTCATCACTATACCATGTAGATAACTACACTGCATTGTGTCATGACACAAAATGGGTGCTGTCTTGCACTCACAAGGCTGCACAATTATTCCCCACATTATTTAAGTGCTTGACAGTCTTCTGCTAAGTGAAACGCAGAATAGCAGAATAACACCGTGTGAAGTTCTCAGACCTCTTAGGGAAGAGGAAAGTTTTCCAACCACTCTCTGTTAAGTCAACTTTCTCTCTAATTAATGAGACACTCATTTTTTTATGTTATTCTTTTCTCTATTTTCCAGTTAGATCTTTTTATATCATTTGATTGACATAGTTGACTCTGCATAGGAAAATTTAGTTGTGGAATAATTTGTCCAATCTGAACTGTTCCTGTTTATTTATTGATTAAATTTTTGTTTCATTTAAATCAGGATCTTGTTGTGCAGAACAATGAATACATGCATGTATATGGCTAGTGAGCAATGACCCTTCCCAAAGATGCAGAAAAAGCAGAGAAAGTGGTGAAAGACTACTTCAGTGTTAGAATATGGATTAGAACCAGAGATTAAATTTGAAGACCTGACTTCTCAGGTTAGTACCCTGCTAATCTGCATTCCCTCCTAACTGTCCTTGGGGAAAATAAAATAAAAATAAAATATAAATATACAAATAAAATAAAAGAATTACCAGGCAAATTTTAATAACATTACAGTAATTGTCTTCAAATGTCCTTTTTATATTAATTTCAAAATATCACTTTTTCTATCCCTATTCATATAAAATGCTGATCTTGAAAACAGCTATTCAGATTACCTATGGGTTATTAAAATATACTGTTTATATACACTAAAATAAGGGTTCAGGCTGATAGAAGACTGATGATGCAGACTAGCAAGGGCAAGGAAAGGCTAGAGATGAGGAGACAGAATGAAAAAGCAAGATCCTATCTGATAGAAAGGATGAGTAGCCTGTCATGCAAGGGGAAATTTCCTCCAGGGGCCCCTCTCACTCCTGAGATGGCTGCAGATGTGGTGACCCTAGCATATCCACCTCATATTACCTACACAGCATGTAACCACACTGCTGTTCAAAGCAGATTACAAAAGAAATAGTCAACTCAGTAGGCTGTAAGCATGACAGTGCAGCATTCCCAGACCTCTGCAGTACTTG
Source organism: Netta rufina (assembly GCF_964035555.1). NCBI lineage: Eukaryota > Metazoa > Chordata > Aves > Anseriformes > Anatidae > Netta > Netta rufina. The sequence goes on along the minus strand of NC_140127.1, from coordinate 72,117,097 downwards.
GCTGAAGCTGTCTATGCTTTTAAATAAACCAGCCTATTCACTCTCCTTGAAGCCCAGTAGCATATGATGATGTCCTCCTAGGGCTAAATTGTCATCCTTCCTTTGAAACCAGAGTTGCTTCATATGTAGTAATATTTACTAATAAACATTTCCAGCCTATGCTATCCTACAAAGCATGTTTGGGCACTGTCTGAGAGAAAACATAGTGACAAAAGCCAATCGTCCTAATAGTGACAAAAGCCAAATCATGCTAATCATTGCAAGCAATGAAGCAGTATGAGCCATCATGAGCTGGTTTTGGAGGCAGCTCCCTACCCTTGATTATTTCAGTAATAAGAGCACAATGATTGTTAAAAGTCTAAGGAGAAACTCATAAGAAGTCATGTTTAAACACCAGACCATAAATAACAATTGAGCTGGAGGCTTCTGTCTGGCCCCATTTCAACAACCGTCAGAAGGCAGCAAAAAGAAGTGGTTGTTTATAAAAACACCGGGGGAAAACAAAGTGCAAAGTGGTGGAGTGTGGGCTGGAGACCTTCAGGCACCTCTCACCAGACCAACACATCCACAGTGGCATGTTGCTGGCCTAGGAAAAGACCAGGCTTTCATTAAAATGGTGTTTACAGCACTGCTGAGACAGCTACCTCTTTCTACATTTTCTACCAGTGAGAACAATGTCAAGACACTGGCTGTGCATTTGTCCTGCTTATGCTTTGAGGCATGCAGACAGAGCCAGCTCTGCCTCAGAAATGACCTGGTGGTGGAGTACATTCACCTGGGGTTGTGCCACGTTAACACTGTAGTGCATCTGCCTTCTCTGCTCAATGTTTTTCTTTACAGTGGTCTAAAATAGAAGGAGCAGAACTCCCATAACAGGGATTTTGCACTCATAAGATTTTAGATTTAAGTCATGGAAGCAATTGGAGTCCTGCCTCCTTTTTATGTTTTTAGAAGAGGTGTTTAGCTGAACTGAATCTGATTTTCAGACCCTTTCAAACTCTTCTAACAGGATTCTAATGGAGTATCTGTCTCCTATTACAGATTAACCCTGACTGAGGCCAAGAGGTGGGGGTCAGGTCAGGAGAGTGAATTTCTTTCCAGAATTGTGATTTACCACCTCTTTATTACACTATTGCTGCACTCTACTAAGCTGGAGGCATGAGGCTCAATAGGGATTTTGATTATGCTCTTGCACGAGGATCACATATAAAACACTGCATTGCCACCACACTGCTAGTTTTCTTAGTGGTAGACTTATCTTCCTATTGCCCTTTTATTCTGAAACATAATAATTTATTACTTGCTGTGCAGCACTTCTCTTTCGCCATTTTCAATGCCAGACATAATATTAGCCTCCTGGCACGGGGAATCTCAATTGCCAGGTGTTTGCCAAAGTACTATGACACTGAATATCAGTGGTGAGACTATTTAGATTGATAGAAGGGCTTAATTGATAGACTGGCATGAGCAGGTAGGAGACTTGCACTCTATAAAGGGAAATAATTGCTCAGAAACTGTATCTAACAGGAAATAATAGAGACCACAGACTGCTTTCAAGTTTCAAATCAAGGTTAGAAACCTTGAAATTTCTGCCCAGTGTGGCTACCATATAATAAAAGAAGAGAGATCAAAAGCAGAGGATGTGCTACTTGAATGATATTACATGAGTAATGTGAAGGGTTGGGGAAAAAGTGGGCCCTCTATAATAACTTGCATGACTTGGCACAAGCTAGGGGCCCCTTCTTATCACCTGTCTTGCCATCTGTCAGTGGATGGGTAACTTCCATCCAAAGCAGTGGCTTTCTAGAGGAAAACAAAGACATAGTCACTAATTAAAGCAGCTCCATGTTCCAAATAATATATCTGAAGGCTGTTTTCAGATTAGTAGGGTTTATCTCTGCCTTGGGCCTATCCTGAATGCACCACTGTGTGATATCCACAGAGATACTCCCCTGTCTGGCTTTTTCCAAAGGAATATCACCATACCTTTACCATATTTGCATAACAATTCAAAGATAAAATAGGGAATCACAAAGAATATTTGCAGGTAAGGCTAATAAAATTAATACACTTCTAAGAAGATACAAACCATGAACCGTGTTTATATCCCTTCACTGTTTTGTGTACACTTGGAACCAGTTATGGGGACATAGGGAAAGCAGGATTTATGGTGTCTGCAGGCAAGACCTGTACTTTTGAGCAAATAAATTGTTAAGCCTTACCCTGTCTGGAGACATATTCTCATCAAGACATCCTTTCAATATTCCATGAACAGTGTTGCAAGTAGCTCAAAAAAATATACTGCTCTTTGATGGATATTTTTGGCAAACTCTCCACCAAACTCATATTTAGAAAATATTGCTAATCTGTATTTTCTGTAACTCATTCCCTAAGCAGGGTTTACTTTCAAGGTTATAGCTTGGGGAGTGTTAACTTTTAGAAGTTAACTTTTAGCAGTTTTACTTTTAGAAGTATACTTAATGACTTAGACCTGCTTTTAATGCTCTCCTCAACCATTTGCATATGTGATATTGTGCTCCATCCCTTTCTATACCACAAAAAGTAGATTGGTAATATAGGCATCATGATTACTTCTCCTCTGTGAGTTTATTGAAATCTAGGATTTAGTAGATTACATCTTAGATTACAGTATTACAGTAGATTAGTTGATTACAGCTGGTCTCAACTATCCATTGACCTCTTGTTCAAAGATGTCAGAGAAATCATATGATAGGCACAGAAGGCATAGATAGTCACATTGTGTTTGATGTCTGTTTCTATAAAACAACGTTTTCCTGCTTTACTACGCTACAGGGAGAATAATCATACATTATAGGCATGGTGGTTTTACCCTGCTGGGTGGGCAGCTAACTCCACAACAACTGTCCTTTCACTTCCCCTCCTCCACAGAAGAGGGGGAGAAGAAATTATGGTGGGGAAAAAAAAAAAAAAAAAAAAAAAAAAAAAAAAGAAAAAAAAATCACAAGCAAAGGCTACATAGAAGCACAGAGAGAAAAAAAATAAATAAAATAAAAGTAGATAAAAATCTCTACTTCCCACCAACAAGCAATGTAGCAGTTGTTTGGGAGGACTGAAGTCTGCATAACAAGAACCTCCCAGCCCCCTTCCCCTTTCCCACCTTTCATTGCTGAGTGTGACATCATATGGTATGGAATAATCGGTTTAGGTCAGCTGCCCTTGTGATGTCCCCTCCCCACCTCTTGCTCACCCCCAGTCTACTTGGTGGGGGGCTCTTGGGGGAGTTTGGAGGGAGTCTTGGTGCTGTGACAGCACTGCTCAGCAATAGACAAAATACTGGTGGGATACCAACCCTGTTCTAGCTACAAGTGCAGAGCACAGCACTGTATGGGCTTCTGCAGGGGAAGTTACCTCCAGCCCAGCCAGACCCAGTGCAACAGGGTTAGTTCTCAATCTCAAGTACATTTTCTTGCTTTAAATTCAAAATTAATTCATATAATTAATTCATAATTAATTAATTGTGAGATGTGGAAATCTTAACAGTTGCAATAGACATGAAAGTACCTAAGATCCTTAGCAAAAAGAAATATACCTTCTCCCATTCTACAGAAATCACTATCTAGCCACAATAGATCTCTGATAAAACCTTTTGCAAGTTTTTAGAGGCTAATTAGAAGAGTTTGGTCTTAATTCTACCATTGGATGAATTTTCTAGTGATTTTCTTTTTTATAGATTAGATAAAAATACCTCAGAAAAGATATGCAATCTAATTAAAATTGGAAACCTGGACAGTAATTGCTAACGAATCAAGGCTGAGCTCAGAAGCAAATGTCAAACCAAGACCTTTCAGGAGATTTCTAATACAAGATTCAGTAGCATGAGATATTGTCATCAGACTTTGAGAAGATGGAGTGGCCCTAATGAAATTCATGGTCAATCTAGGGCTGAGAGGGCATGTGAACTATTCTACAGAGTGAAGAATTAAATAACTGTGTTTGTATGTACAATTAAGAAAATGTGTTGGCAGTCAAATCCCAGCAATAGACAAAACATGTAGGTTTTGCACAGGCTGAGTTGATCAAATGTATGGGTTTGGAAAAGACAGCTGTCTAAGCAATATTATAATATGCAGTGTCTGAAGATAATGGTTATTTGAAGAAGGATTGTTCATACTTCTCTCTCTCAAGTAATCTTCATCTACATGTATGAGGCTGAATCCAAGAGAATTTAGGATTCCTAAATTAGTGTCTGAGTTAATATCTTTTACCAAATGATACAACACAAGCTGCAATTCTACTAAAGGTCCATCTCCATCTCCACATCTTTTCACTTCATATAAAAATCTTCCATTTTTTGATTCATTTTTTCATTTTTGTTTAGAATTTATTATAATTACAGAATGTCCATATCTGTCTTAATTCATGTGTGTAGAAAATGCAATATATATATCTGAAGTACCCATATGTTCTAACATCACATATGAATCTTTTCGAACTACTCTGTGTATGTGTTTAATAGCCTCGTGGGGATGGAAAGATCACAATTTATACTGAGTGCTCCAGCTCTGTGCTGTGCCTTATAGTCTAAGAAATTTTCAGACACACAAGAATTATGACATACAAGGCATGAAATTGAAAACAAAAAGCCACAGCTAAATTATTTGTAAAGTTACTACTCCAGTGATATAGATCCAAATCTTCTGCAGGCATAAACTGATGGAGCTCTTATGACTTCAGTGGAGCAATAATCTTACCCACATGCAGCAAATTATCCTTTCCCCATTTCAAGGGTAGTGCAGTAGAGAATAATCTAGGCAGCCAAGGCTGCCTAAAATATGGGATCCTTGTTCAAGGTGAAGTCAGAGAGTTTCTGAGCCTGGTTGCATATGGAGTGTCCTAACCTCCCTCACAAAACTATCTAAGTCGTCTGCAGCTCTACAGTGGGTGTAAAGAAACCAACTGAAAGGACTGAAGCTAGTAAGTGCAGGAAAAAGAAAATTTTGATTTTTTTTTTTTTTTTAACTCTCATCTATAGCTCCTTAGTGACTTCCTAAGGGACAAAGCACTTTCATGTCTTAAATTTCTTCATCTTTGTCTCCTCCCCATCCTTCTCCTTTTATGAACATGGCAGGGTCTGACTCTGAGGTACAATGTCAAACACTTTTCAGTGCTTTGTAACCAAAGGCAGGAGAAGGAAGTTTTTCCTCAGCCTTCTGCTATACTCAAAACCTTCTCAAACTGTCCTATTTCTTTTTAAGACTTTTAATAATCAAAAAAGGAGCATTTCTGTGTTTGATTTGGGTTTAAAATGGGATGTTTCAATAGCACGAAGGTACACTTCACTTGAAGGCTGACTTCAAAAGGCACAGAGCTTTCCGTGAATGCCTTGAGCTCAACAGGCATATGGAGACATTCAGTGTGTTTTCGATTACAGATTTGATAGTTGTTTTACTATAACTACTTGAAGAGGTTTTTAATTAAATATTTTGTGCACTTCATAAAATATTATTACAACAGACTGATTACTAGTTATGTGTTGGTTGTACCAGTGAAGTTCCCATACATGTATACCAAGATCAAGTAGGGGATCAATTCCATCTCCTGCACGCAGCTTGACCGTAAACCTAAATAAAGACCCCATTGGCAGTAAGTAGTTTAACTGTAACAACAATCTGTGGTTCTCTGATCATACCCCCTTCCCATTTCCTTTAGGAAAGAAATATCTAAAGGGAATAAAAAAAATATATGAAATCAAGTGTTTGAGGGAAAAATAAATCAGTCAGTCAAAACACCCAATCTATCGGCACGGATGTCCTTAACCCACTTCCATTGCCCATCCATGGGGGGCTGCTTGGCAGTGATCAGAATCTTCACGAGTGGCTGACATGATTGCAGTGGGCACCAGAGACCCCACTGCTCCCCTCCTGGATGGCTCAGGGGTCTCTGGGGGCTCTGTCTGGTGCCAAAACATCAGTAAGAGCTCTGTAACAATCTCACTAGTGAATCTGCATGCTGTTGTATGCCAAAGCCCAGGCCTTAGTCCTTTTGCTTTATGATACTTGATCTTCTAATCATAATCATAGAAAAATAATTCTAGTCTTACCTGACTACACTGAAATCAGTCTGTGGATTTGGCACAAATAGGACATACCCAACTGGCTTCTGGACCACGAACGCAACTGAGTTGAAATCATGGTTTTAAAGGCTGTCTTCACAGAGATTTACTTAGAGACCTGAGAGGTTTTAAACAATTTGTACTAAATACTTATTTTTTGGTCATGTTTACACTGTGGCAGCTATGTCAAAGGCAACATGAGGAGCTCAGTACAGATGGCCGTCGCATCTGTGAATGGAGTGGAAGCAAATCCACAGAAGACAGATATTTAATTAGAGCAAATGGTGGGATTATTATGTTGCTGATATACAGACTCCCTGTGCAATAGCCTTGGCACAGACTGTGATCGTTGTGAAAAGAGAGGGCTAAAGGTAGAGTGGGGAAAAGTTCTGAGCTTAAATAATAAAAAATGAAAATTAAAGTAAGGGAACAACTGAGAAACATTTCAGGTGAAGCTTTTATCACAGAATTTTAAAATGACAGATGAAGGAGGAAAAAATAGGTAAATAATTTCAAAATGTATTTCACTTTTTTTTTTTGCATGGCCACTTAGCCTCTAATTAGCTAATTAAAGCTATAATATTCAACTCCAGCCACAGAGGCATTCTGTCACCCTAATAATAATAATTAAAAAAAAATAAAATTCCAAAGGCAATAAAAAAGAATAATAAAAAGTCAAAGATACCAAAGAAGTGAATTAAACATTGAAATCACTTGAACTAACAAAGATTTCTTTTGCTACTGTAATTGAGTGGGCCAAACCTATGCTACAAGTAGGATATTGGTACTAGACTCACACTGCCTACATGGAGCAATGTGTTGTACGAACACACAAAAGGGAAATTGTCATTTATAGTCTAGACAAAGAGGGAAAAATATTTATGGAAAGGGAGTGATTTGTGTAACACTACTCAGTGGCAAATCCAGGAGAAGAACTCAAATCTCACGTGCTCAGATTTTCCAGATAATAAACATCCTAGTCCTGTGTTGACCCTACTACAGCTTGTCTTAAAACTCACAAATTGTCACCTTCATTTTTAGTTGTCCTTTTACATTTATTCCAAATGCCTTCATTACATATCCTACACTTAATTCTGTTATTTTCTACTTTTCTAAACACCCTCACAATCTTTATATTCAACAAGGCTCTTGTGAGGGGATGAGCTTTGCAAAATAAATGTGAGTTCCTTCACTTAACAATTGTCCCAACTAATACACTTTGTCAGTGTATTAGTCAATGCAGCAGCTTTAGGGACAGCAGCATTTGAAAGCTATTTATTTACAAGATTTATACCTGGCTTCATCCTTCACTTACTTCTTACTACATGAAAAGATGCATTACAGTGAGCATTTTCTCACTGTAAGGTCTCATGTACCCACGACAATTGAAGTACATACATTAATGCAATCTATTCCTCAGCGACTATTTTTGTTCTTATTTCCTTTTCCTTTCTCTTTCCTTCTTTGCTGCTGTTTGATCACCTAGAAAAGCATCATCCCACAGTACCCGCATGTGTCAGAAGGAGGTAACTGAAACACAACAAAATCAAAATCCTGTTTTTAAAGATCTGTTCTGGAGAAATGGGGGAGGTGGGGAAGTTTACCTACTTTATTTAACTGATTTGCATAGCTGTGTAATTCAAGTACAAAGATGTGACGTACTGACTGGATACTAGACAGATAAAATTGTCTCAGACAGTAAACTAGAATCTCAGATTAGATCTTAAAACAGTTTGGAAAAAGGAATTTGGACACTTTCTACCTGCATTTCTCTTGGGCAAAAGTTTTACATGAATTCTCTTTTTATTATTAATACCTTGAAAATAAAGTGAGGAAGAGGGAAGGAAGGAGACAGAGAAAGGAGCAGGAAGAATAAAGTTGCAACCACCTCAGTGGTGCAGCAGCAGCAAGCTGTGCTGCAATGCAGGCTGTTTGAGCCAGCTCTGCTAAGAACCTCTTGCTTCCTGAGCCCTGAGCCACTGAAGGTTGAATATATTCAGCTGTTCAAATTCCTTTTGTGTTGAGTAGACCCAATGTGGAGAACTTTAATCCACACAAGTGCTAATTTAGGTCAATTATTAATTTATAGGTCACATGTAGAATGTTCTTTAATATTCCTACAAACAGATTGTTTCATCCTTTTATTTCAGATGATGAAAAGCTGAATATCAAAATGAAAGGGGTGGATTGTCAGATACTTAATATTTTTCAGGTAGCTCTAACTGTTTTGATAGAGCTAGGATGATTTATAACAGCATGAAATCTATTTTCTTTCATACTACAATGTCCTGACAGATGTGTTTAGCAGTTCATATACTATCTGTATAGGTAGATTATCATCGAAGATCCAGAACTATCTGCAATGTTGATTTCCTGATAGCTTTATCAGAACTGTAAACATCATTTTGCATGAAAAAAAAAAAAAAAAGAGAGAGAGAGAGAGAGAGAGAGAGAGAGACTGGAAATCCTGGTGTTAAAAATATATTACTTTCACATGTGGCAATTACAATTCTATTGAGATGCTATTTAAACAGTTTAAATTCAGGCATTTGAACTTCTTAAATTCTTTAAAAAAATCATACAATTACAAGATTAATTTTGTAACTTCTTTTTCTATATTCCTTTTTCTTACCCAAATTGTGATAAATTTTAAGTTATTCAAACTGTTTTCATGCCCCCTTTGCATCAGAAAATTCAGTGTCTATTCCCAGGATGAACATAGAGTCTAAACTGTACTGTGCAACTCAGCTGAAGGTCTGTCACTAACAGAGAACTCATTTTCCAAAAATTCCTGAAGTATCTTGACTCTTCTGATGCTAGAAACTCAAGACTGCATCTTCAGTGGCCACAAATCGACAGTATGACTGAAGCCAGATAGCAGAAGTCTAGCCTCACCTTTCTTGAGCTGTAGTCTAAAACTGAATTAAAAGAGAATATAGGATAGCTAAATTTCTATTAAAAGACAGATTTTAATTTTAAGACAACACTTGTGCAGGAACACATTGTCTCTACTCAACCAAAGACAGGAAATGAGATTGCAAAAGCATCAAGAGCTTACATTCGGCAGGACTGGTGTAGTTAAATTATTTAAGTTCTTTTTACTTATTTGCTTTAACCTGATTTTATTTCACAAATTGTAATACATAACTGATGTTCCCAGCGAGACTGTTCAAGTGTTTTGCAGGTATGGTCACTCACTGATGCCTTCATGAGGACATGCCTGAAAATTGTCCAGAGAATTCACTTGCTCAAGGCCCTAAGAAGTGCAACTAAGGTAATCTGCTTTCAGTGGTGGATTTGGAGACAGTTGCTTATACATGAAGAAAATCAAGATTGAAGTGACAGTGTAGTTTCAAAGTGCAACTACTATAAAAGACTGGAGATCAAATGCAGTCAGGTTGTCATGTGAATTTATCAAGGCTAAAGCAGAAAGGGATTTGTGTTATGTCTTTATAGTTCTTCACTTTTGTTCCTCTAAAACTGAAATGAAAAGTGTACAAAGGGGGAGGCTTTATCATATTGCAGTTGCCAGGTTCCTTTCATCAGGGTCCCAGGATTCTACTCGAATCAAGGAATATGAAGATACATCAGAGAACAGTTTCCATGCAGGGTGCCCATACTTCTTTACAAGAGCTAATATTACATATCTCTGCTAGAAACCCTCTTACACTCCAGGAATGGGTTGGATGAGATACAACAAGAGAGAGTAAGTAAATTAGTATGGACAAAGCCATGGCGAAGCTTATGGCTGGTCCTCTACCTCTTACAGCCAGTTAAGGCTGTTTGTGAATACAGTGAAATTAAAAAAAATCTTTAATCCACCCTGGGCAGCACTTGAATCTCTGGATACATGATATGCATTTTACTTCCTGTACTTCTTGAAGTACAGGAAGTACTTCCTAGTACTTTCCTCTAGGAAAAAAAATCTGAAGGACATTTTTCAATCAATAAAGGACCTCTACTGCCATCCCGTTTCCCATCTCATCATTGTAGCATGGGAGAAATTCTAGTAAACATCTGTAAGGTTAACTTGCACTCTGTACACATTTCTGCCGCATGGACTGCCATGCACTGGACTCCATCTGGATCTTTGTGTACTTGCTGGCTGTTCAGGTCACTATAAATCACCTCTAGCATGGGTAAATCCCTCAGGTAGTGGATAGCTCCTTTCGTGGTGGTCCACTTGCTTCAGAAATTGAAAATATCTTCAACTTTTCCTTCACACTCAACAGGAGTACCCTTTAGAGTCTGAGGACTTGTACCCCATTTCCAACCACTTTGTCAATGACTTTTTCCTTAGGAAGGGATCCCAGGTCCTTGTCTTGCTTGCCCTCCAGTTCCAGACCATTGGCTCTGGCATCCCAGCACTGGAGCAACCAGGTGATGATGTGCTTGCCTGGGTGACGGCTGAAATCTTTTCACATCTCACAGCTCACTCAGAGACAGGGATCGTGCGATTTTAGACTCATTTATGATTTCTGTCTCTTCCCTCTCCCATTCTGACTGCTCTACAACAGTCATGCACTCCTTCTCACTTGTGTGCAGTAAGCAATTCCTTCTCTGTAGTCTGGCTGCTGTGCACTTGCATGAGTCAGACTGAAGCTTACCTCATTTGCATGGGAGAGAACCCCTACATCACTGAAAGCAATTCAGCTCTTTTCATTAAAATTCATTGAGTTTTCAGTGGAGGGAGAAACAAAATTATATCATCCTTCTCATCTAATGTTCTCTGCTTAGAATAACCTGTTTATTGTAATCAAATGCCTAGTAACAAATGCTGGATTAAAAAAGGAATAAAAGCCATTCCTGTTGAATTAAAAGAAGGCAAAATCCTAAGTTCTGAAAGGAAGTATTACTTCTTTGTATCAGACACTCTAACTCTGAAAAGGATGATCTTTCCAGTGCTATCTGATCAGAGGTCTGATCTGTAATTAGGTACCTGGAAATCAGGATTTGCCATGGGTTGTCTCTCAGTTGTTAAATAAATTAATAGAACAGTAAAAATGCATTATTAAATTATTATTTCACTTCAAAATCTACTTCTGGGGAGCTAGAGGAGGAATTAAAAAATAATAATAAAAAAAAAATAAGGAAACTTTTTCAAATATTGTCCATGGAAATTATTTAGAGGAAGAAAGAATTATATTTCCTTCTTGTAAAAATTTGATTACTATCTTTCATACTTTATAAACTCCACTGGGAAAAAAAATCTATTATTTCACAGACACATTTCAGTTCTCCATATGAACATTTGGCATGAGAATTGAGATTGACTGGGTATATAACTACATGTCTTTATTTATATGTCATCTACAAGAAAGAATAACAAAGTATTTTGGCTGACTTCTTGAACTAATGTGATGACTAACAACTACAGAAAACAAGGTTGAGTTGCAACAGGATATAAATAAATGAGAGAACTGGATGAATCCAATCAAAACAGAATGAGGTTAATTCAGATAAATTTGGAGTATTTTGCTTGTAACAGAAAAGACACGGAAAATTACTGAGTCATTACAAAAAGATTGGCTATATAATAAAGAATTTACAGCATTTTAGCTAGACTAAAAATGACTAAGTAGGATAGATGACTAAGGCTAGGATGAAAATTCCATTTTTTTTTTGGAGTCCTTAAATGTCTTCCTAAGTTCCATCTCTTTCATGAGTGGACAAATTTCAGTGAACTGAAAAGGTGCACTGGGAAAGAGCTAGTGCTCATTACTTAATCTTGAAAAAAATCTAAGGATCCCTCAATGCTGTGCTCCAGTAAGAATTTTTCATTGCTGAGATGCACAAAATGCACAGCGACATGGTGTCCTAGAACATGAAAGAGCTATTATTCACCACTCAGAATGTACCTGGAGACAGCGATGGTATCTCTTCTGTTAAAATTCACTTGCAATCAATTTGTCTCAGTACAATAAGGTATTGTTGTCCTTTGAGTGGCAGTAATTATCTGTCTGCTCTCCTAAGCCCTCCAAATAGGTGAGGCAATATAATTTAGCTGACACTGTAATGAAAGATAGCTGTGCTAAATCATGGGACTTGGCTTTTGTGTCCACATTGAAAAGTCCATACAGATACAGTTGCTCAGATAACCCAGAAGATAAGTATAACAGCTTATCTTAAGAAAATGTTAAAAATGTGTTTCTGTATCAGACCAATGGTCCATCTGGTCCAGGGCCATGCAATATGATAAACATTTAAATAGATGTTTAACCAGAGTATGGTCCAGTTACTTCCTCTTCCAAAGGGGATGTTAGAAAGTACATCTACTTTCAGCTTCTGTTTATGGCCCTGTTTGTGCAATTATATCATACTGGTTTCACTGAAAGGTGCTTTGTCTTCACACTGTATGATTTGCTGAATAACAACAATCTGACTACCCCAAAAAGCTCAGTGTCATCTGCAAACCTGAGGATATCCCTGTGTAATTACTTCTCTACATCACTTATGCTGGGTAAAATGGTATCAACTGCATTCCCTGGGTAACCCCAGCACTGACCTTTCCACATCCATGTTCCTTTGCTTCCTATCCTTCTACTAATTTCCAGCCTATAGAAGCATTGTTATCGCAGTCTAGCAGCAAGCTAATTTACTTAAAATCTTTTGGTGTGGTATCTTGTGTAGACAAGGTTTCACACCTTGGTAAAAGTTCTGCAATTGCACACTTGTGTTCCTTCTGAACATTTCAGTTAAGGTTTGGTCTAAGTGATCTGTTAAAATTGAACTTACGGATTTGGTCATTGCTTTGTTTCTCGTTAATTTAAACTGATCTGACAGACCTTGAACCAATTTGGTGTGGTGGTCTCCCCAGCATCCTCTTCAGAAAAAAAAAAAAAAAAAAAGAAAAAAATACTTATTTGAGCTGCTCTGCTACAACCTTATTTGAGTGATCCTTTCACAGCTTTGTCATCAAGAACATCTACTGATTTGCCATCTGGATTTGTTTTTGATCTACAAAATAAATTATTATCAAAAAGTACTGAAATTATTTTAGCCCTTATTAATCTTTGATGATTTGATTAGGAGCTTGGGCTTTTCTCTTTTTCATGCCACTAAAATTCATGCACTAAAATAGCCTAAAAATTGGTTGGTTGCTAAAAGTTTCGGGATTTCTTATTTGCTCTGTCAGCTGTGACATAACAAATATGAATATTGACTGAAGGGAATAATCTATTCAGTATACTCAGCCTTTTTGTTAGAACTATTTTTGAAGCTGCCTAGTAAATCTGGATATAAACTAAACTCCATCAATACAAGAGTTTTATAAATGCATGGAAATTGAAATATTGAATCTGATAATTAGAGTACAGCCATCATCCAGAGTCAAAAGTATTTTAACATTCTGATAATCTCATAGAATAAAATTTCATACATTTGGGGATTATGAGACTAGCTGCATAATGACATTTCAAAAATCCAGTTTAGTTTAGCCACAAACTTATTCAAGCAAGTTTGGAAACAAGATGAGACACAAGTATATGCTGAAACTAATAGCCTGAATATTGTTATTAAGCGTAGACATTTTTATCTAATATGGAGAAAGGAAATGTCAAGATGTTTGTGTTCACTTCAGAGTACTTTGGTGTGAGGAAGGCTTACCAGAAAAAAAAAATGGTTGAGGCCACTTATATAATGCTGTTAACCTCTACAACAGCAGTGGTGCAAGGAATATGTTTTTACTCTGCTGTTCTCTGACTGTCCTGAGGTCTGATCACCTACACTCAGAGTCAGAGAGCAGAGGTTTCGGCAGGGAATTTTATTTGATGCTGAGCCCTCTCCTGAAACAATATCTGCAGATTATTAAAATACTTAAACTGGAATTTCACAGTACTCTGAGCTTAATTTTCTGCTGCCTGATTTGGTAAATCAGCAACTGATTTTCAGAAGAGTTGTGCAATATAAGTCATGATTTGAGAAAAAAAAATAAAAGCTTTAAATCCCAAAACAACTAATATTTTTTAAACTCTGATTCTTAAATTAGGCATTTCAAATCAGTAGATAGCATTACTTTCACCTCATTGTCTCTTAGTTCTTTTTCACTGTGATGGGAAAATAGCCCATTGTACACTTCATGAAGGCACCTTCTTTCATGTTTGAGAAACATAGATGGGAGATGGATGAAAAAAAGAAAAGAAAAAGAAAAAGAAAAAGAAAAAGAAAAAGAAAAAGAAAAAAGAAAAAAGAAAAGAAAAGAAAAGAAAAGAAAAGAAAAGAAAAGAAAAGAAAAGAAAAGAAAAGAAAAGAAAAGAAAAGAAAAGAAAAGAAAAGAAAAGAAAAGAAAAGAAAAGAAAAGAAAAGAAAAGAAAAGAAAAGAAAAGAAAAGAAAAGGCTAGCAAGTAATTAATGGTTCTGCCTTGGAAGCCAGGCAAGAAGATAATGAGGCACAGAAATACACCTGAACAATGAAGAAAGAAGACGCATCTGAAATAGCTGGTTTCCACTTTGCACCCTCAAAGAGGCAGGGACTCTAAGGGAAAAAGTTAAAAAGTAAAACAACCAACAATCAGAAACCCAAACAGAATTAGTGTGTGATCATATTGAAAGGCTGCTTCATAATGTAGTTTTTTATTTTGAATGATTGATTTAGCAATAGAGCTGGTGTGAAATTCGTTGACAGAACCATTTGCTTTTTGAAACTGCAATTCCATCAAAATGGAAATGATCACAAAAAAAAAAAAAAAAAAAAAAAAAAAAAGTGTTAATTTTCCTGACATTTTTGGGTTGGAGAGGGAAGGGAAAATATTTCATGTGATTTTTGCTTTTTAAAAGTTAAACTATTCATGTAATTTTTTATCATGTACAATAACATACAAGACAAAGTATGAATGACAAAACCAATGAAACAATATGCTTTCCTGACAATTTCAAAATTATAGAGAATATCATAATTACATTTAAAAATCAGTAGGTCATTCACAAAACAAAATGTATATCCTTTCCACTATTTCTAAATTTCTATACATGTATATATTTCTGTATATAAATGTGGTAGGAAAATAATTTAATTATAGCACAATAAGAAGATTCATAAAACAACTTGATGATAGATTCTTGGTACTAAGTCGGAACTAAGGGCTCCGACTAGGAAAGGTGACCTCCTAGATCTGTTGCTAATGAACAGAGGGTATAATAGGTGAAGTGGTGATTGGCAGCTGTCTTGGCCACAGTGACCATAAAGTTGTCAAGTTCAAAATCTTTGATGATAGGGGGAAAACTGCCACCAAAACTTCAATCCTGCATATGGCAAAAGCAGATTTCAGGCTGCTCAGGAAAATACTTAATAAGGACCCCTGGGACTTTGGGAACTGGGGTCCATCATTGCTAGTCAGTTTTAAAGTACCACCTCTCAAGAGCACAGGAACAGTCAATTTCAAAATGTTGGAGGTAGGTGCAGTCTACAGAGATACTGTTCACCTTTGTAGGGAGAAAATTAATGTGGCCAAAGTTCAATTAGAGTTGAAGCTGGCTAGTACCTTTGGGGACAATAAAAGTATATATATATTTTTAATTATGTTAAGAGAAAAAGGAGGACCAGAGAAAACACTGGTCTGTTATTTGTGTCCACCTCACAAATAGAGACACAGACACAGCAGACATGCCTTCAACACCAAGGATGGATTCTGGGACCCCAGATGCCCCAAGAGGTCTGCTTGAATAATTTAAATTATTTTTCAATAGTCTTGATGATCCGGAGAGGTCCCAGCTGAATGGAAGTTGGCAAACATTGTACCAACTTTCAAGAAGGGCATGAAAGAAGACCCTCATAATTACAGGCCTGTCAGTCTCACTTCAATTCCTGGTAAATTATGGAGAAAAATATTTTGGGAGTTATTAAAAAATGCCTGAAGGACAATGCGGTCATTAGGAAGGTCCTGCTTAACAAACTTAATTTTCTTTTATGACAAGGTCACCCATCTAGTTGATCAAAGGACAGTCAATGTAATCCTTTTTTGCATTTCAGTAAGGCTTTCAATACGGTTTCTCACAGCATCCTTCTGAATAAAATTTCCAGCATAAAGCTCCCACAGCATTCTCCTCAAGAAACTGGCTGCTCTTGGCTTGGACTGGCGCACGCTTCGTTGGGTTAGAAACTGGCTGGATAGCCGGGCCCAAAGAGTCGTGGTGAATGGAGCCAAGTCCAGTTGGAGGCCAGTCACTAGTGGCGTCCCCCAGGGCTCGGTGCCTGGGCCGGTCCTCTTTAATATCTTCATCGATGATCTGGACGAGGGCATCGAGTGCACCCTCAGTAAGTTCGCAGATGACACCAAGTTAGGTGCATGTGTCGATCTGCTTGAGGGTAGGAAAGCTCTGCAGGAGGATCTGGATAGGCTGCACCAATGGGCTGAGGTCAACTGCATGAAGTTCAACAAGGCCAAGTGCCGGGTCCTGCACCTGGGGCGCAATAACCCCAAGCAGAGCTACAGACTGGGAGAGGAATGGATGGAGAGCTGCCAGGCAGAGAAGGACCTGGGAGTGATGGTGGGTAGTCGGCTGAATATGAGCCAGCAGTGTGTTCAGGTGGCCAAGAAGGCCAACGGCATCCTGGCTTGTATCAGGAACAGTGTGACCAGCAGGGCTAGGGAGGTGATTGTCCCCCTGTACTCAGCTCTGGTGAGGCCGCACCTCGAGTACTGTGTTCAGTTTTGGGCCCCTCGCTACAAGAAGGACATGGAGGTGCTTGAGCGGGTGCAGAGAAGGGCGACAAAGCTGGTGAGGGACCTGGAGAACAAGTCCTACGAGGAGCGGCTGAGGGAGCTGGGCTTGTTCAGCCTGGAGAAGAGGAGGCTCATGGGCGACCTTATCGCTCTCTATGGGTACCTCAAGGGAGGCTGTAGCGAGGTGGAGGTTGGCCTGTTCTCCAACGTGCCTGGTGACAGGACGAGGGGGAATGGGCTTAAGTTGAGCCAGGGGAGTTTTAGGTTAGATGTTAAGAAGAACTTCTTCACTGAAAGGGTTGTGAGGCACTGGAACAGGCTGCCCAGGGAAGTGGTGGAGTCACCATCCCTGGAAGTCTTCAAAAGACGTTTAGATGTAGAGCTTAGGGAAATGGTTTAGTGGGGACTGTTAGCGTTAGGTCAGAGGTTGGACTTGATGATCTTGAGGTCTCTTCCAACCTAGAAAATTCTGTGATTCTGTGATTCTGTAATTGCATTCTACGATGATGGGTCAGGTTCAAAGGCTTATGGAAAAGTGGGGTTACATCAGGCTGACCACCTGTCACTAGTGGAGTTCCTCAGAGCTCCATTTTAGGGCCAGTTCTCTTTAATGTTTGCAAAAATGACTTGGATGTAGGACTTGAAGCTGTTGTGAGTAAATTTGCAGGTGACACTAAACTGGGAGGAGCTCTTGACTCCATTGAGGGTAGGGAGGCCTTGCAGAGAGTTCTTGACAAATCATAGAGCTGGGCAGTCACCAACGACATGAAGTTTTACAAGACCAAGTGACTGATTATGCACCTGGGAAGGGGTTACCCCAGCCTTATGTGCAGACCTAGGGACAAGAGGCTGGAGAGCAGCCACACAGTGTAGTGGGTTTACGTGGCAAGGTTTTGGTAGCAGGGAGCCATAGGGGTGGTTTCTGTGAGAAAGATCTAGAAGCTGCCCCATGTTTGGGAAGGGCCCCATTGTTTTCCAGATCCGAGCCAATAAGCGATGTTGTTTTTCGCCTCTGTGAGAGCATATTTAAGACAGGGAAAAAACGCTGCGCCACACAGCAGCCGGGAGAGTGAGAGGAGCGAGGAACAGCCTTGCGCCAAGGTCAGTGTAGAAGGAGGGGGAGAGGTGCTCCAGGCGCCGGAGCAGAAGTCCCCTGCGGCCTGTGGTGAGGACCATGGTGAAGCAGGATGTCCCCCTGCAGCCCATGGAGTACCACGGTGGAGCAGGGTTCCACGCTGCAGCCCGTGGAGGAGACCACGGTGGAGCAGGTGGCCCTGCACCGATGGAGGCTGCCGCCTGTGGAAGACCCCTGCCGGAGCAGATTCTGGGCCGGACCTGTAGCCCGTGGAGAGGAGCCCACGCAGGAGCAGGTGACCCGGCAGGAGCTGCTGCCCGTAGGGGAGCCAGGTTGGAGCAGTTTTCTCCTGAGGGATGGACCCCGTGGTACGGACCCATATCTGGAGCAGTTCTGGAAGAGCTGCTGCCTGTGGGAAGCCCACGCCGGATCAGTTCATCAAGGACTGCATCCCGTGGGTGGGACCCCACAGCACAGGGGACGAGAGTGACCGAGAAGGAGCGGCAGAGAAGAAGTGCTGTAGACTGACCATAACCCCCATTCCCCGTTCCCCTGCGCCGCTCGGGGGGAGGAGGTGGAAGAGGGTGGATGGGGGGGGAAGGTGCTTTTGGTTTTTTTTTCTTTGTTTTCTCACTTCTCTCGCTTGTTAGTTGTAGGCAATAAATCTTACTATCTCCTTATGCCGAGTCTGTTTTGCCCGTTACAATAATTATTGCGTGATTTTCTCGTCCTTATCTCAATCCTTGAGCCCTTTTCACATATTTTCTCCCCATTCCTCTTTGAGGAGGGGGAGTGAGAGAGCGGCTGTGGTGGAGCTCGGCTGCCCACTCGAGCGGAACCACGACAGTCTTTTTTGGCGCCCAACGTGGGGCTCGAGGAATTTGAGATAAGGATGATAGTTAGTAGAAGTAACGGGCAAAAATATGTGCAGGATGATTGTTAGGAATGTACAAGTTGTGAAGAATTAAGAAAGCAGTAACTGTTAGTGTGGTGAAGGGACGAGGGGTGGTGTGTGTGTAAAATGTCCACCTTGTCGGTGCTGTGATGATGTTATGTTTATTTTGGTGTGGTGAATTCTTTTTCGTTTTGATTTAAGTGAATTTTGTGAAGGTTGTTGTGATAATTGTAAAGTAAGAGTATGTTGTGAGTAGTCTTAAATATGCTTTTAACAGAGGCGAGGGGTGGAATGTAGTGGGTTTACGTGGCAAGGTTTTGGTAGCAGGGAGCCATAGGGGTGGTTTCTGTGAGAAAGATCTAGAAGCTGCCCCATGTTTGGGAAGGGCCCCATTGTTTTCCAGATCCGAGCCAATAAGCGATGTTGTTTTTCGCCTCTGTGAGAGCATATTTAAGACAGGGAAAAAACGCTGCGCCACACAGCAGCCGGGAGAGTGAGAGGAGCGAGGAACAGCCTTGCGCCAAGGTCAGTGTAGAAGGAGGGGGAGAGGTGCTCCAGGCGCCGGAGCAGAAGTCCCCTGCGGCCTGTGGTGAGGACCATGGTGAAGCAGGATGTCCCCCTGCAGCCCATGGAGTACCACGGTGGAGCAGGGTTCCACGCTGCAGCCCGTGGAGGAGACCACGGTGGAGCAGGTGGCCCTGCACCGATGGAGGCTGCCGCCTGTGGAAGACCCCTGCCGGAGCAGATTCTGGGCCGGACCTGTAGCCCGTGGAGAGGAGCCCACGCAGGAGCAGGTGACCCGGCAGGAGCTGCTGCCCGTAGGGGAGCCAGGTTGGAGCAGTTTTCTCCTGAGGGATGGACCCCGTGGTACGGACCCATATCTGGAGCAGTTCTGGAAGAGCTGCTGCCTGTGGGAAGCCCACGCCGGATCAGTTCATCAAGGACTGCATCCCGTGGGTGGGACCCCACAGCACAGGGGACGAGAGTGACCGAGAAGGAGCGGCAGAGAAGAAGTGCTGTAGACTGACCATAACCCCCATTCCCCGTTCCCCTGCGCCGCTCGGGGGGAGGAGGTGGAAGAGGGTGGATGGGGGGGGAAGGTGCTTTTGGTTTTTTTTTCTTTGTTTTCTCACTTCTCTCGCTTGTTAGTTGTAGGCAATAAATCTTACTATCTCCTTATGCCGAGTCTGTTTTGCCCGTTACAATAATTATTGCGTGATTTTCTCGTCCTTATCTCAATCCTTGAGCCCTTTTCACATATTTTCTCCCCATTCCTCTTTGAGGAGGGGGAGTGAGAGAGCGGCTGTGGTGGAGCTCGGCTGCCCACTCGAGCGGAACCACGACACACAGAAAGGGTTTTGGGGGTTTTGGTTGATAGCATAAAAGGTGACCTGGAAGCCAGGAGGGCCAATCATATCCTGGGTCACCAGGCATAGCATGGCTAGCTGGCTGAAGGAAGGGATTGTCCTGCTGTGCTCTGCACTGGTGCAGCCTTATTTTGCAAACTGCGTGCAGGTTTTGGCACCACGGTATAAGGACATAAAACTGTTATAGAGCACCTGAAGGAGTGCTATGAAAGTGGTGAAAGTCCTAGAAGGCAAAGCGTATGAGGAGTGGCTGAGGTGCCTTGGTTTGTTCAGCCCAGAGCAGAGCAGGTTGAGGGGAGGCCTCATGGCCACCTGCAGCTCCCTCACGAGGGGAACGGAGCGGCAGGCTCTGAGCTCTGCTCTCAGGTCAGCGCCAGGACCCGAGGGAACAGCATGGAGAGATCTGGGACAGGTGAGGTTTAGGCTGGGAAAGGTTCTTCACTGAGAGGGTGGTAAGGCACTGGAACAGGCTCCCTAGGGATGTGGTGATGGCACCAAGCCTGCTGGAGTTCAAGAAGTGTTTGGACAATGCTCTCAGACATACAGGCTGATTTTGAGGTGGTTCTGTGTGGAGCCAGGAGTTGGTCTTGATAATGCTTGTGGATCCCATCCAACTCACAATATCCTATGATTCTATGATTCTATCACTCAGCGAAATCTATTTCAAGTGTTTATAACCTTAGTACACTCTGACACTAAAGTTAAAGATGACGTGGTTTCTGTTCTGGAGTTTTTAGCAAAGCAGGCTCAGACTCCTGCTAATCCCTGTTTGCTTTGTCTCACACACCTGTACCAGCCCTCGTCTGATCTTTTCTCACACATAGGTGAACATTTTGTTTGTTCCTCATCAGAGGTTTTATCTCAGGATACTCTTTTTATTTAAAATGGCAGAATATGGAAAATACATCACCCTGAATGCAAGGGCTTCCATAGGTTGATTCAGTTAATTTATGTTCAACATTACTCTCATGGTGACTGCTGTTGTCTGCAGTATGCGTGAATCGTCAGGATTGCAATAACAGAGGCTACATTGTTGCACTGGCTGTTCATTGATTTCAGTGCTAATCTTGTTTCATATAAAATGACAAAAGGTTTAGTCTAGCGCTAAAGACTCAGTCATATTTATCACCCACAAGACACAGCCCTAAAATTTATTCCAATACTGCATGAGCACAACTTGTAGCATGGCCTTGCCACTAAGCTACAACCCCAAAGCCAATGTAAACCTTATCTATTTTCTGACTCCCTTTTTATAAAGTGTTCAAAACAATGATGCAAAAAAATAATAAATCTCACCTAATCTATATGGACTTATTCCATCACTGGCACAGAGGCTACAGAAGTATAAATCCACCTCATACTTCGTACACATGCTCATTTTATTGCTAAAAATAAATAAATAAATAAAAATAAATCTTATACCAGCTACCAGAAATCATTGTCATTTTCTTGCTTGGATGTTTCTGTCAATAATACTTATATGAGATCAACTTTGGCTAATGCTTTAGCAAAGACTTTATTCTAATGAACATACTAACCAAAGCTCCAGATGCACCTTTGGGTACCTGTCTCAAAAGGAGATGACATATCATTTGTATGTACTTCTTGATCATCAGTGACTCTAAATGAAACTTATGTGACTAGCTTAGAGGTTTGACAATTGTAGAGTACATGTTAACTCAGACTGGACAAAATTAGGGAAGATGAAGCCCAAGCCTCAAGATTTTTAAAGACACTTATTTTAGCCAAATTTGTGTTGTTCTTGGTGAGAAGGAGGAATACAGTGTTAATCAAAACAGTCCTGTGCTCTGATAAACACACTTACATACCTACTCATTAGCTGTCAAACCTCCCTTCCAATTCATCTAAGTGGATAAAGCAGCTAAAGAATCACTGCAATATGTTACATATATTTATGTGTATGTGCACCTGTGTTATATTTGATTGCTTTGTTTCATTCAGTGGTATCAAACTTCATCAATTTCATCACTTTCTCTGTGTTGCCTGTTTTTTTTTTTGGCCCGACAGCCAAATTATTTCTCATGATTTTTTTCAAAATAAATATGCAAATATATTTTGCCAGGAATGAAGGAAAGAAGCAACCTTTAACTACTTGATTATAGCCCTTGACATCCGTTAGAAATGAGTGATACTGACTGCTCTATAATACATATAAATGTGTGCTTATCTCTTATTTTAATATTAGTATTTTGTCTCATTAATCTGTCTCAGCTCTATTCTGCATATATCACTGATTTTAATGACAACACACAATGACATGTCTGTAGTGGCCTCTTTCTCTGCTCTCCACTGACCCCATTTCTGCTGCTGAGAAAACTAATTTACTTGTATAGTAGCTTCTGAACCTGCCAGAGTTCAGACATTAAACAAACCTGGGTGCCGGTTTATCCTTATATTTGGTGCAGTAATTTCAAGCAATGGCTTCACAGATAGCTGTCTCATCTCTGCAGGGAAGACAGCTGGAAATGGAAACCATTAGTACCAGAGAAATAAAGGCAAGCTATTCACACTCATGATACAGAGCCCTTTGAATCTCAGCTCTTTGAGAAAGGCCCTGACCATTGCCTTGACCTTTCTTCCTGGGGGACCAGTCCCAGTTGCGTGTGAAAGGAACTAGTAGAAATCCTGAATGTTGATTTTTAATAATTTAAATGTTCCTGTTTTATTTCAATTAGTGGGCATTTCTTAAAAGACCATCTTGCTTTTGCCCTGTGAAATGCAATAAATCACACCCAGCAAACAGAATGAGAAGTAGGTCTTTTGGTTTCTCTTTGATTATTTTGCATTAAATCTTGGAGACCAGCAGAACATTTCGTGATACAGACAAAAAGAGGAAGAATAGAATAGAAAAGAAGCAAGTTGAAGATGCCATAGTTTTAACAGACAAGAATTAACAGCTCATAAAATAAAAAAATAAATAAATAAATTCATAACAAGATGAAGGTAACCTGTGGAAATAGCATTCTCTTCCGTCATTACACATACACAAATTGCACTGTGCCTTTTCGGTTTGCGAAGCCCACCCTGGCAGCCAACTGTGCTTCCTGTACAATACTTGAACTTAGGTCCCTTTCGTCAGTGCCTCTCATACTGCCTCTCAGCCAACACTTCAGGCTCCTGAATGAATCAGTTTGCCAAGCTGTAAATATGTGAGTGGTTTTCTGGGTATGATGGCTCCCAGCTGAAAACACAAAGCCAAAACAGAAAAGAGAGAAAGAAACGAAGAGATGGATTTAAGAATAAAATAAGTTTCAGACTTGCCAGGAGGTATGCTCTTCTTTGTTCAAAAATTAAAAGGAAATACTATTTTTATTTGTTTTGCAGCAATGACACAAAAAATATTCTTTTCTAAATTCTCTAACATTACACTTTCCTGCTTTGATTACATTTAATTATATTCATATCTTCTACTTAAAAAACGCTGTCAACCAAAATTTAAAAATGGCCATTAATTACTATAATTTGCATTATGTTTTTTTCTCTCTTGGATTTGTTGCATATGAAAGTCTGATATAAAGGACCAATACTGTACGTTTTCTTCATATAAGTGTGCATATGTGTAAAAGCATATACAAATTCACATATATGTACACATTATCTAGCTATTGTCTGTGATGTTTTTCTTCGGTTTACATAGAAGGTTCTCAGAGTTGACTGGATTCATTCAAAATGTCTTGAAGGGCTTCATGTCTTTATCATATAATTAGTATTTCCCTTACTACTGGTAAAGAAAAATTTGTTACCTTAGATGAAATAGTTATTGTTACTGGGGGCACATATAGGGACAAGTTTTGGAGATAAAGTTTATATTTTCCTCTCTGACACCCTTGAAGACCACCCCAACTCATATTATGCCCTCTGAAATTGCGGTTAATTTTTTTTAGTTAACACTTTGCAACTAACCACTAAGAGCTGGAGAGAGGAGCTCATAATTAGGAGAACTATGAAGCTGTTGTGTATAGAATCATAGAATCATTTAGGTTGGAAAAGACCTCTAAGATCATCTAGTCTAAATCTAATGTCGGGGGACAGGACAGCATCACAGTTCACTCCCCACCAGGAAACAGAGACATACAGAAAAGGAGGACTGGAGTGCACAAGAATGTAGCCTTCAGCAATCTTTCTCCTCCTTTCTCCCATTCATCCACGTTGGCTATGGAACTGCTTGTTCTCTGGGTGCTCATTTCTCTTCTGCCACTTGAAGCACAATTCTGCTGGCTGATATGTGTCTCACCCACTCTCTCTGAGCTGGTACGGCCCTTTGTAACCTGCCTGCTGCAGTGCCTTTTTTCCCATGCTAATATTGGCTGGCCCAGTTATAAAGGTCAATGAGCAAATAGAGGAGGCTTTCCTTACCTAAGGCAGGAGAGCTCTCAAGCATTAAGATCCAGAGTATTGAGGTTCAATGTCTGCTGTCTGGCAGTTCAGCCATGGGCACATCAAAACACCCAAACTCTTTCTTTGCTGAGATGAATTTAAATGGTGATATATTCCTATCTTGAAAGCCTCAAGGCCAATGCCTGTTCTTAAATTCAGTGTCAAGCATCCTATTGATTTCAAGGGATTGGTTTTCAGCCATCAAACTAGAAATGTGTGATTTTAATGACAGGCAGAAATATAGGCCAGTATAGAAGCAGGAAAGGGAAGGGTCACAAATTTCAGTCATTCAGTAACATCCACCTCAGTTGTTTGAATGTCAAAGAAATAGCTTCTATTCCTTAAAGTGCAAACTCCCTCGGGGTGGAATACTAGTATATATATAGTCATTATTTCTGTTGAATGTAGGAAGCTTCATCCCATTTTATCTTTTTCCTTAATAAAGAAATTGATGACAGAATTAGATTCACAAGGAATAACTTTGTTGGTTGTGTTCTAAAACCTCATTTGGGCTGCTAGATTTTAAATGATAAGCACAATGTCATAAAAAATAGGGCCATTTTGGCATGGACCACCCAAAAATTCTGTGCATTAAATATATAGATTAATTTTAACGCTGAATTCAATGAGATGGCTTTACTCAGTAAACTCATGCATGTTTATGTAAAATCAGATTCGCAGTCTGAAATGTATGAGGCAGAGCTCTATTCACCATACTTGTCTGCAAATATAAATAAAATTCACTGTAAGGATTAATTTAATTCTGTTAAATAACCTGTTTGCTTTTTAACAGGTAAATGACATTTTGTAGTGAAGAGTGTAAAGCACTTGAGATAAGATATATTGGTTTTATTTGACAACGGTTTGGCAGCCGGGAGGCTGCAGGGGTGGCCTCTGTGAGCAGAGACAAGCAGCTGCCCCATGTCAGATCAGAGCGAGCTCCCAAGGTGAGTGCAGCAGAAGGGCAGAAGGGGCTCTAGGCACACAGCAGAAGTACTCCTGAAGCTTGTGGAGAAGCCCCTGGTGGAGCACGCTGTCCTCCTGCAGCCCATGGGTCCCACATGGAGCAGATCTCCACACTGCAGCCTGTGGAGGAGCCCCCGGTGGAGCAGGTGGATTTGGCCTGGAGGAGGCTGCGGCCCATGGAGAGACCCTGCAGGAGCATGGGGTCTGTGGGGAGCTGCCACCCATGGAGGACCCATGCTGGAGCAGTTTCCTCACCACATAAGATTACTTTGTGTATAGTAAAATGTTAAATCATATTGCTACTCAATTCTCTTAACATGGTCAATATGGATGAGGTTTAGAGCTCTCAGACTGATCACAGTAGGTGTTTACATAAAGAGTGTTAGAGTAGGTAATGAAACTTATACATGACCTCTAAATCAAGTCTTTTTTGTTGTCATTTGTGTAAATATGCATTACATATTTGGTAAGAATGCTGAGGCAGGAAAGGTTGAAAAGTCAAAAATATGGAACTGGTGAAATGATCTTCATGCTAGAGATAAGTATATGGGAAGACAACTTTCTTAATTGCACTAAGAAAACTCCTTTTCTAATAATACTTGCAGATCATGGTCTGCGATTAAAGATGTGCATTTGCTGATCAGTCTGAACGTAAAAGCAATCAGAGGGGTTTGCTTTGTTTTTATGTTTGTTAGTTGCAGCTAGTTGGTAACAAGAAAATTTAGAGAATCCTAAATCTGATGCAGATGTATGCATGAGACAAAGAAATGCAGTGATATTCTTTCTCAGCGCACCACTTAATGTCTTTGGGTGAGCATTTATTGCCACTCTCCAATCTTACAGTGACAGTTTTGCTTTGTCCAGATAATAAATTTTCTTCTTTATCAAGTGCCTTATAAATCAGCCCAAATCAACATTAAATTTCATTGAAGCATAGTAAAATGTGCTAAATAACAGATTGCTGAATTATTTTGGTGACTGTAAGAGTAGATGATCTACTTAGACACACAATAATGTCCAAACCTTTAAGATTTTCACCTCAAGGTGTACGAGGTTACCATCCCAGACCACAAGAACAATTTGAAAGATGTTTGCCTTTTCCCTTGACAAAGAGCCGTCCAGATTGCATTACTGCCAAGGAGAACAGCCAAAAATGTCTCATGGTCTTCAAAAGCTGAGCATATCTTCAGCATACCATCTTGTCTGGGTCAGCTAAAAGGATTTTCTTCTGGAAGGTAACTAAAGAATTTCATGGCTGTTTATGGTAGAGTTGGAATTCAGAAACATGGTATTGTTTTCACATTTTCTCTCCACCTTTTTGTTTGTTTTGTTTTATGTTTGTGGTCTTTATTTATTTATTTGTTTAATTATTCTATATCTGATTTTAAAGAGACTATTATACAATTTAGAACATTTAGTTTAGGTGAAAGATTTAGAGATTTAGGAGAGTCTTGCCACATCAGATACTCAGCAGAGAAAAGTAGACTACTTTTTAGTAGCCTACTATGGTACTATAATACTAGCCTTCTACTTTTAGTAATTAGAAATGCCCTTGGAAGAGGCATTTGAAAGAGAACAGGATATCTCCATATACTTTAAGAGCTATGTGTATATCTGTATAGGAGATACACCTTTATTTAAATAATCTATTTTTCTACCTCCATCTTTGGTAAAATACATGATTTGGGTGAAAATTTGCTGAAAAAAGCCATCCACTCAACATTATTATTTAACAACAATGCATAGTTTTAAATTATGCCATTTGAGCATCTCTTGATTGCTGGTAATTATTTTGATAGCTTTTGTAAGAAAATGTGCTCTATAAATGCAACATTTAAGAAAAATCACAACCAAATAATTCTTAACTCATTACATTAAAAGTATTAGTTGGCACTTAAATTGCCAAAAAGTCTTCTTTCTTTTTTTTTGTCTTGCGCATTTTTTTCCTGCTCTGTAGGACACAGACTGAAAAGTGAAATGCGTTGTCTTGTGCATCATTCATCAGTAAAATTGCCAGTACAGCTCTAATTTCATATTCTCTATTACTGGAAATGATACAAAATGCAGAACAAAATGGCTTGATTTTTAGATAGTAGAGTAAGTTTGAAGCATTATCAGTTACAGCAAGTTGACTAAATTTGAAACAGCTATATCTGGCAGAGAATAAATGTAGGACACTATTGTCATTCTTACTAAAATCCTTCTTGCCTTTGAATGGCAAAAATATTTTGAATTAAAAGATTGAGGATTACCATTTAATTTGTTCTTTTCTTTTCTTTTCTTTTCTTTTCCTTTCTTCTTTTTCTTTCTTTTTTTTTTTTTTTTTTTCCAAGGCAGAAAAGAATGAATACCTTTGCTTATTGCATTAGTTTGTGCAGATTTCAAGAGCAGCTTAAGAATTTTCCATGACAAAAGGTATTAGTAGACCTGCTAATGTTCAGTCAAAATCACAAACTTTCTGAAAATGTTCTATTTGTTAATCCTCTGGAAAAAAGATTATTTCTGTACCACTTTCCAGGACTATTTCCAATGCAATTTATTCATCTGTAGTTCCGCCTTAAAAGATTTGTTTCCTCCCAAAGTATTTTTTTTTCACTATAGGTTTGATTGAATATCTGACCTTTTATACAATATCTGTAATTTTTTGCCGAAAATTATAAACATGTTAAGTGAAATTTTTCACAGACTGGTGCTGGTGTTACATTTCTGGTCAAAACTGTGAAGGTTGCACTGACCTCTTCAGTCCAGGGCATTAACCTGGGATCACATGTTTGTAGGAAGTTCAATAAACCTGAAAAACCTAAGTGTCCTAGGCACCAAAATGCAGAATAACATTTCTCTTCTTTGAAAAACAAACAAAAAAAGTCTAGTGCTGCAGATCAGATTTTTATTTTTATTTTTTTGAATCTTTCATGTTTTTCTTTGGAGAACAAAGTCAGTTTTCTAACTACCAAAGGTTATTTCTATCTGCTTACTTTCCCTGTTCAGAGCTATCCACCCACCCATTCACATGTGCACTCATACATCATGCACATTCACAAAAACAGAATAAAAGGTGGTGTCATGTTTTTTAAATCTCAGTTTATTTTAAACCTGTGAGTTTAATGGAATTTTTCTTCCTATTGTAATTCTCATAGTTTCTTCTTAATCCAAACACTCCTATCTTCCTATAAATACTTTCTACCCACTTTGAATGTGGAGGTGTTTCATTTTCTCTATTGATTCTTTCAAGTTCAGTATGCATGGTTGCAGACATCTGAATCACAAAACATCCTGTCAAAATCATTCAGCAATACAATATATGTGCTATTCCATGACCAAAAGATGGACCCAAATTGATCGTATATAATTATAGACAATATTTTGACTCAAACCTTCCAAATGTCCAAGAAGGACAAGCTGGATAGAGGAGTATAATAAGGTTCTGTCTTTAGTAAGATGCAGTGATGAAGTAATTGCAGCCCTACTGTGCTATGCAGAAACTTTCTCAGAAGGTAGAAAAAGGGAGTGGAATTTGGAGCCATTCAATAAATCACTGGTTTGAATATTTAGCAATATAATAAAATAAAAGATTTAGGTAATAACAAGCATGCAGAAATTAATTTGATATCCAGTATTTACAGGTATTATTCAGGCAGAAGTGATCTTTCCTTTTTTTTTTTTTTTTTTTTTTTTTTTAAGATTATTTTTTTAAGATTATATTAAGATTATGGTTTAAGCATAAAATTTAGCAGTTTCTTCTCTAGATTTGGCTTAGAATTCTTCTGGTCAAGGTTTAACAAAGTGTTCCAGTCCTATGAGTAAAAGAAAAGAGATCCTCAAAGGGACAACATTCAAAATATTTAATGTCTGGTGTTTAGAGGCATTGCAGCTAAAAGTGAGGAATCCAGTTGTGACTTTAAATTGCATCTCACATTAATTCATCTCACTGCATCTCAAGTGAATAACCTGGGCCTCATTCTTAAGATAAAAACAATTAGCAACAGAGTTACATTGATTTGAGTTCTGACAGATAAAAATTAAACTCCAGATCTTTACTAAACGATTCAAAAAGATTCATGTTGAAAACAACCTGGTAAATAAAATAACAGTTCTGAAACAAGGCTCTGAAACTAAGCAAACACAGCCTTTGTGTACATATTAGTATAATTTTATGCTTCATTTCCAACATGGTTATTTCCAACAATAATATCTCACACAAATTATAGGTCAATTTTCACATAGATGCTGCCCTAAAGGTGCATGAAATTTCATTAGTAGGGGAAATTCAAATCATACTTGGCAATGACAATTGAACAGAAAAATTTTTTAGTAACTTCACAGCTTTGAATGCAGTGGTGGGTTTCATAATGCAATACAAATGTGCCAACTGAATGCATCAGCAGTAATTAAAAAGGTTTGCATTGTTCATAGCTGTACAAAACCTTTTATGAATGTTAATATATGCACCTGCCTCCCTGGGGCTGATGTAGTACCACTATATTTTCATTTTCAATAAATCCACCACAAACCACTATTTTCTGTGCCACTCCCTTGGCATAGAATCTATCTTGTAGATTTCTTCCGTGTTGGAAATCTTGAAGGGGATTGCAGTTCACTCCTTTTCTTGGGATTTCACTATGCTAACTGGCTAAAAAAGAAAGCCGTGAAGCCCAGATCAGGCAGGATTCCTGGATTGCTGGCCCATGGACAGTCAGCACTTCTTCTGATGCCCAAATTTATCTGGCCTCAATCCCTGTTCTCTTATCAACTGGCTCCAGGATTCCAGATGGACTTAATTAATGAGGAACATTAGTCCCAAGGGCTGACATGGAATTAAGACTGGATGACTTTTGGCTTGATTTCTTTCAGTTTTTGACCCGAAGTCCATATTTGTGGGCAGCCTAACTGTACTCATGCTTTTTGTATTCCTTTTGTCAAGACAGTTTCTTTCAGGCTTGTTAATGCTTGGTAAATGCCATAAAGAGCAGCTAGCACTCCTTTCTTTCCCTGTGCTAGATTTGTTCTTGTATTTATCTGCCTACTCTGCTCCATGCTGTCTCCAAAGTTCTGTTTATGTTAGGTCTGTATAATTAACAGAGGCCAGAGAATTAAACAGGTGAAACTCCTGGTTTTGCAGCTACCTTACTGTTGGAATTTATCTCACTCACCTACTTTCCATGCGACTCTATTAATTTTCTATCTAATAAAAACCTAAATTTTGAAGAGACATAATTCCTCACATTCTCTGGAGGGCAATTTGAACATAATTAAACTGTGACAATAGAAAAAGAGCAATTATGTTCATCTACATGGTCCCAATGAAATGAAAAGCACGTAATTTTGTTCAGAAAGTAATTGGCTCAGCTAAACAGACTTCCTAGAGAATACATCATGTCCACCCCACCCTGTTTTGTTTTTCCAAAATCAATTGGCTTGCAGATCATAAGCAAGTTTGTCTAAGAGATTTAATGTCCCCAGATAACATTTTTAGGAATATAGGAGATCATTATTTAAATACTGTTAGTCAGAATGTGGATTTTCATATGGCCTTAGCCTCCATTTCTATCCCAGTGGTGGGATTACAAATTTAAAGAACAAATAACTAATGAAATCTTTCTAAAAAATTGATGAACATGGAAGACTGATTTATATGTACCTTTACAGTCTTAGCTAGACTGAAATTAATTTTTAATAAGTTGCCTAGTTTGGCTCTGAATTGCTATTGGATGGCTCACCATTGTGAGGTTGTTACAGATGGAAAAGGCTCTCCTTAGAAAACTGTTGCTCTTTTCATTGCCATTTTATTGTTGTTACTCTTTCCCACAAAGAAATGATATGTCAACATTTTCTTCAAGTCTCTTTAAGAAGCAATTGCTGTTTACCTTTATTCCTTGAGATGTAGAAAACAATAGCTTTCCACTGAATGCTAACTAGGTGACTGAGAAAAGAACATGAATGAAGGAATTCATTAACATCTTCCCTTCTCCAAAGAGCAGATGTACCTGTTCACCGTCACTGTGTGACGACCTGATGCATCACAATTAAAAAAAAAAAAAAAGTTACATGCATTTTCTTTCAGTGCGTTTGTAAAATCCTTGGGTTACAGAAATTAAAGTATTTTCCTTTCTCATGAATATTATGAAAGGAATCTCAGTATGTTTCACATTTGGCTTTATGCTCAGTACTTTTCAAAACAATGCCTTGTTCCTTTGTATAATAATAACAACAACAACAACAATAGTAATAATAAACCTACAGCTAGATTCTTTTGTTTTTCTCTAATTACGACTGGGAGAACAACTTCATAAGAGAATGTCCATGCTTGTAACAAAGACAACTGTAAAGTAAACCCTTCATTATATACCCAGAACGTAGTTCAATTTTCCTTCAATTTGTAACAGAATAGAAGACAGCTTGACATGTCATCTGCTCCTTCACCTGCACCACAACAGAATTACCTTCACCTACTTTTTGACAGATATTTTGTTTGTCACACATCAGCCAGTGGCTTCTGTCAGACCTTTTTCTCCTTACTTCATGAAGAGGTAGATGAGAGATGGATGATTTCTGTCCTGGTAGCTGTGTACTCACGGAAGTAAGATACCTGCTCTCGCCTAGATCCATGGGACAGATTGGTTGCACTCTTCTGTATGCAGATGCCTATTTTATTGCACAACAGAAGTTGTTGTTTGTCCATGGTAGACCACAGAATTGTGAATTTGAACCCTATGACTGCAAAGACTGAGCTGTTCATCTTCTACTGATAGATAAATAAGAACAGCCTTCATTCTGGCTCATGTCATGTTTAATGTAAATGAAGCCTGTTACTTGTTCTCTCTGATCATGGTGATCAATAACATATCCTCTTCTTGCAGCAAAATATCTTTTTTGTTTGTTTTTTGAGTATGCACGCAAGAAAAACAACAACAACAACAGAAACATGAATATCCCACATTCTACTCTTAGTTGTTTTGTGGTGTTTTGTGTTTTTTTTTTTTTGTTTTTTTTTTTTAGATTCTATTAAAATGTTCCTCCCATTTTTATTGATATATGTTTTAACATCTGCATGGGTGATGTTCTGGGACATTCATAGAATGACACTGATACAGATTTCTAATCAAGAAAGCAAGCCAGCATGTTTGCCAGAATTTTATGCTCAAATTATGGAAAATCAAGGGTTGGTTTTCAGAAATTGCACAAAAAGAAACACATTTGAAATGGAGGCTTGGCAAACAGCGTGATAGAAGTTAATTTATTTTTCTCTTCTATTCAATAGTTGCTAGTATTTTAGTAGATACGTTAGTCTTAGATTACAATTGCTTTGCTAAAGTGATGCCCCAGTCTCACTTCAGCTACTCTTTACAAGCTACATGGGGAATTTTTGTCAGTCAGTGTTCAACCACAAGGAGTTCGAATGGAGAGGGGAATAAGTAAATGGTTCTCTCTGTCTTGTTCTCTTGTGTGGTATTTTCTGTTCTGCACCAAACTTCTGGCTCACATTCATACTAGTGATTTTGTAATCTGAACCACATCACATAAGCCACCGTAGAAATACTGTGTTTGACAAATGATGGACTAGGACTTCATGATGATGCTATTTTGGGCCTGGCCAGAGAAATGGGTATTGGAAATCTGTCAGCTGTGATTTGTTTGAGATTTCCTGCCCAGTATTCCAAACTGACTAAAGTCACTATTCCATAGTGACTTTTATGGCAGAATTTCTCCAAAAATTTAGATCTCCCCAGACAGTCCACTTACTCCCCAGGTAAGCATATTACTTGAGTGTTTCAGCCTGCTTTTCCAAAGGGTAGGTGAAATGCTACCAATAGGTGTCAGCCTCCTGATTCACCCTGGGAGGTCTGAGTCTTATTTCATGTTTAGAATGGATGAAATTGCACTTGCCATTCACATTCTCAGAGACAACAGAGGCCCCATTGACCAGACTTTAGCTGATGCAGTTGAGACACATCTGTATTCCTGATCGCTGTAGCAAAATTTTGCAGATTGGCATAGGGGAAAGACTGCAATGATCACTCGCTGCATGCATATGTTGAGCTTCCATTCACTGTTAATTTCTAGGATCTTCTAGACTAATGCATGAATCAAACATTCACAGATGAATCGTGGGGGTTTTTGTTTGTTTGTTTGTTTTTAATTGGTTTATTCCCTTTGTAAGACCACTTGCAGTTCTCTTAAAGTTAGGTGTCTATCAGACAGAAGCTAGCAATCACCACATAATTGCCCTAAGAAGCAGAATTCCATTTTCATGCTGAACTAAAGGAAAAATTATTTTATTTTATTTTTCCAAAGATCAGCTAGCATATTGCAAAGGCAGGAAACACCTGTTTAAGTAATTTTTTCTTGAGGAATAGTACATTGAAACTCACATAAAAACATATGTCAGAAAGTTTCTAAAATCTCAGTGGATAAACTTGGGACAAATACACAAAGTAAATTAAGATTTTTAAGCTTTTCCTATATAATTAGAAGTTAAATGTATTATTTTCTGTCATGATCAGTAAATAATCTAGCTAAAGGAAAAAGTAGCAGAGGCTATAGGGAAGATGTAGAGAGAAGAAGGAGGAGAGCAATTTAAAATGTACTGTATGCTCAGTACAGACAGTTTACCACCCTTTGAAAAGGCCATGATTACCTTAGCTCGGTGCTATTTTTCTTTTATTGTTTCTCTGCAAGCTCAATAAAAACATTCTTCCATCCCCTTGAGAAACCAAAAGCACTTTATCTCTATGAGATATTTTTTAGTAAGTTTTATTTAGTTTTATTACATCTAAACCATAAAAGAAGATACAAATATTTTGTAATGATGCTGCTACAGGAATTTCACTGGGACATGTTAAATGAATCAGGGATAGAAAAAGAGATACTCTGTGACATTTCTCATACTTTAATAGAAAAAAAAATCTATCCAATTAAGTATATTCCTCATTTGTTTTGTTGATTATATCTATGCTATTATGCAAAAGGGGAGCAGGGAACAGACTCAAGGCAATATTGCATTGACTGGCTTACACCTTTCCAAGCTTCCTTTATAAGTTCTTAAATGAATTGTTTGTGAGATAGTTTGAGAAGTGGAAAAAAGAAAAAGTGAATGAGTTAACAGCTGAATGGTTATTCAATAATTCAATAAAATCAGAGATCAATTTATGAGCTCACTTCTAGGCTTTCTTTTATTTACCATTATATGCATTTTCAACCATGCAAACATTTGGCTATTTGAAGAATATCCATCTCATTATGTTTGTTTGCTTGGGTCTGTATATGTTGCCATATATAAAGATCTGTTGTTGTTGTCACTTTTTAATATTCAAACTATTTTCTGGATCTTATTCACCTCTTAAAACCACAAAGACTGAAAATTCCATGTCTGAGAGATGTATTCTGCTTGGTTGTAGGCTCAAACAAGGCTAATCTCTACCCAACAAAGACTACACCAATCTAACCTAAGCATTTTCTAATATACATGAAATTTGCTAATTCAAATGGAGGTTCACATCTGCGATTTTTGGTTTTTAAAGCTACTGCAGCCTCAAAACTGCTTAAAGCCAATACACAGTATTTTCTGTGGCCAAGTCTAAAAGACGGATCAAGGATCTTAAATGGCTAGATTATACTGATTATGGCGGTAATTTTTGCTATGGCAGGAAATACCTTTATTAGTTGTACATGAGAAAGAGGTCATTGGTTTGTCATCATCAACCATTCATCTACATTATTCATGTCAAAATGGCTCAGCCCCTAATGTTCAAATGGGTATCTAAACGGAGTACCTCTCTCCTTGTTTTGATCAAGCCTTCCTTCACAATTTACCTACTCTGTCCAGTCTGTTCAACTTTGGAGTAAAGAAATTGTTCCCTGTCACAGTTTTATCCCATTTAGATATTCTAGTTATAAATATTGTCTGGATTAGTCCCTTAGGCACAAAAGCACTATGGAGATGATGTTGCCAGAAGATGGTGTTGTGTGACCTGTAGTTTCTCAAGACTGAACACCACTAAAAATCCACCTCCCCCTTTTATTTTGATGCTTAATGCAGTTAAGACTTTTTTCCAGTAGTCTCCACAAAATGCAAAACTAGTTCAATTTGCTATTTCTATGTGATATATATATGTGTGTATATACCAATATATATATGTATTTGTGAAATTGAATTTTGTCTATCTGTTCTTGTTCCACCCTACCTGCCTTTCCTCTTCCCTCCCCACATACATATTTATTGCATTAACTTTATCAGTCATCCTTGAGTTTTAGTGTGTCACATAAGGAAGAATCTATTTGATCAGTAAAGGAATGCAGTAATGCTTATGAAGAAGCTTATTTTCCTATTAAGAAAAGGCATTTTTCTGATAAATGCTTCCTTTGGGAGCTTCTCAAATAAAGGTATTACCCAAGGCCCGATTTTCAGCTGCTGAGCACACCTGGCCAGCTTTGGTGGTGACATTTACTGGGACATTTTATAGCTTCAGCAGGGAGTGATTTGTATGTGTCTATTGTAAAAGATATTATTGAACATATTTATTTTTCTGAAACATCTCAATAGAATTATAGGCTTTATATTAAGGTAACTGGATAGTGACTCAAAATCCACATGAGATAAATTTATAAAAGATATAAACATGAAGAAACTATTTGTCTGACAGAAAGTGTGTGTAAGCAGGTGTAAAGGTAGGCAGGAGAAAACACCCTCTAGTCTTTTTTGCAACCTCGTTGATTTTGTTACCATCCTCCTTCTTCCCATTTGGAAGGTATATAAATTAGAGTTAAGCATAAAGTAACATCTCATTACCACTGTTAAATTTAGCACTGATTTAACCTTTGAAGCCTAGTCATAGAAAATGGGAGATGTGTGCAGGAGTTTCATATCCAGTGTTCCACTAGACATAAAAGAAGCTCTCCTGGTTAATATATTGAGGATCTAGACCTAAAGGTATGATTTTTCCAAGTTGTTTTGCCTACACTTACCCATGTAGATAATTTATAATGCTGAGACTGTCGAGGTTATGATGCATTGCAAATATATTGTCTTAAGTACACAAAAATTGTTGCTGGAAAATTAAATGTTGATTAACACTCAATTAATTCACAAAGAAGAATCAGAAAACATAAAGACATATTATAAAACCTGGGTCTTACCTCTAAGCAAAAAAGGAAGCTTCCTAAAGGGTTAAAAAAAAAAAAAAAAAGAATAAAATCAGAATGCTTCTGTTACTACAAGACTATGAATGCCAAGTTCTTTAGGCTTTCCCATCTATCTTCTTTGGAATTGGAATTTTTGCTTGCTTTCTAGAGTTCAGTCCTTTTGTCAAGACTTCATCTTGAATCCTTCCTTCTTTCTTAGTCTTGTATAAGGATCAGATTTTTTGTTTTGTTTTGTTTTTGAGGCAAAATTCCTACCAGATATTAGCATTGTTCAAACAGTGGCTGTGGAAGGCTGGTCTCATAACTTTAATTATCTTTATTTTGATGCAGAGCATTTCTCTTAAACAATTCTTATATGGACTCTTTTTGTGCATACTGAGGCAATGCAAAACAAACAATTTCTTCTCCTTCAAACCATTTATTCTCCTTTTCTGAATTCTAAAACCAGACTTTTCTGTTTTAATCTGTAATGAGGATTTTTCATTATCATATTCACTTGTGTTTAGGCCAGAACTTCATCTAAGGTATTTCATTACATTTTTTATATGCCAATGTAGGTGTGCCAACCTGTAGCACAGGAAAATTTAGGCTTTCTTAATTTCAGATGAAAAAGTTTATATCTGTGCTGTCACTTCAGCTCAGTCTGAGTTCATGTCCACAACCAAACTCTCTGGTCATCTGCACTGCCAGCACATTGGCTCAGTCTTCAGCTCACACTCAGAAGAAGCCAACTAGCTCTCAGGTAGATAGACTCAGGCACTCGGGAGCACTGGGTAATTCCAGCTGTGCCTCTCAGTTTCATATAGTTCTCATGTGGAGATTTTGTTACCATCCAGGATTGTTACCAGGAATAAGAAATCACTGCATGAAATCATAGCTAGTGTAAATTAATGGAAAAAGCTACTTTTTTAATGTAAATAATCTTTTAACAGCCCCAAAATATCTGATTTTGAAAACATTTGTATATTTTTCCCCACTTATTCTGGGCTCTCATTTTGTTTGCCTATTTACTCTTCATCTTTTCCCCCTCCACATTTTTTTCTCATTTAAAAATATAAGTACAAACCAAACAAGCAAACAAACACAATTTTTTGACTCATATAAGGAAGAAAAATATCTAAAGTAACTTTACTTAAAAAGTAAGATGCAAACGTATACCAATCAAAAAATATTTTCAATCATTTTATATGAGACTGCTCATAGGAGTATCAGCTGATTCAATGTCTGATAGACTGTGCATATGAATTGTTCACATAAAAACAATGATTTCTCAGTATACAAGGAAGAATCATACTACATCCATAACATGTATGAAGTTTAACATAACTTCAAAAGACCATTTGTAAAAAAAAAAAAAAAAAAAGAAACAACAACCAAATTAACACAGTTTTATGTAATTCTTGACAACATCTCCTGACACAGTAGTAACAACGAAGGAAGAATTCACTAGTAAGTAACTCTGTTGCTCAACTGTTTGCTGGACATAGAGGTCATGAACAAGAACCTTCATTGCATTTTGAATTTTTATATATATATATATATATATTTATTTTTCTCAGAAGTTATGTAATTCATGTTCATGAAGGGTAAGTGCAAATAGGAATGAATAGACTTCTTGTGGATGAAGAACATTCATATGCACAGGGATGTGAATCACTTTGTCCCCCTTTGAACAGAAATTCTTTGGAAAAACACTACTTCCTGAAGCTCAGAGGAAGTTATATTCCTGTCAGTCATAGATCCACTTCTTTTTCCATTCCTTCCTATTTTTTGAACACAGTTCATAGAGAACCATTATGTTCTTAGATGTTCTGTGTGTACATGTTGCTCTGGTACATGTGCCTTTCAACTTTCAGCTTTTCATAGGAATTAAGTTACATCTGTAAACTTTTTACATTTGTATAGTTTGTCTCCCCTAACTCTCTGCAGAGCCTGGTTTCCCCACCACGGACACACAGTAATTGCATAATATTGATGTTATTCTCCTATTTTTCAATTGTAATTCTCTGCTGCCATACTTCAAAATACCAATTTGTTTCTTAACATCTACTGTGTATATAGAATAAGACTGTACTGTTAGCTGGGCTGTCCAAAGTGATTTGTTCCATTTCAGACATGTTTGCTGTTTTAATTAGTTTACTTCCTTATGGCGGATACTAACTTAATTTACTTTTTTTTTTTTTTAAGTCTACAGTCTCACCATTAACTGGATCCCTTCTGCCAACTAAATTCTTTGTGTTTTTAAATTAAATCATTGATAGTGTCCCTGTTGGCTCATGATGGCTTTACTTGTAGTTGTCATTTGCAGTGTATCAGAGCTGACCCACAGCATGGCTGAGAGTGGCACTGCTCTAAAATCAAAATTAAAAGGGGATGACAACTCCAACTGGATAGATAGTTTGTTTGAGAATATATATTCAAAATGACTAGTGCTAAACCATAATCAATGAGAATGGAAAATGGAAAGAGGAGATAGGCTGTTTTGACAGTAAATAGAGCAAAAGGCAGTGTGATGATATAGAAACAAAGCAAAACAAGTGATAATAATTCCTAATAATTTATATTATTAATCATAACAGCTGGTAAAGCATGATGGTGACACAAAGTACCATGTACAGGAATAAATATTGCCCTAAAGAAATCCTGTTCTTTGACTATTGCTAACATAGTTAACATTTAAAAACACAGAAGATATTTACTTATTTGTATCATTATTTTGATATGAAAATTTACATAGATATGTTAAATAAAATTTGCTCCCCTAAAAACACAATAGCCCTTTATAATACTACCCTACTGTTTTTCAACTTTCTTTGAAAATACAATTGGAAGAAACATGAAGTAGTGGAATGTCAGTCCTGGTCAGTCAATCCCTTTACGGGGTCTGCAGAGCTGATACTGTGAGGATGGTGGCTTTACAGGCTTCCCCTTAAACCTAGCTTCAGAAAATGGGAGCTTCTTCCTTCCTAAGATTATTTCCTGAGTTGCTATTTTCTAACCATTATTTTCTAATATTAAATCAAAAAGATTTATTTTCTAATATTAAATCAAAAAGGTTTATTTATTTTTTATTTTTATTATTTGATTTCTTTTATAAGACTTAAAAATATTATTATTATTATTACTATTATTACTATTGTTATTATTATATTTAGCAGATTCTGGAGTTTGACTTTTATTCCAGATAAAGCATCCATTCTTGTTGCTTTATGGTAGTTAATGGCACATGTCATTCAAGAGCACCAGGGGTCCTGCTCATCTACCACGTGTGATTCGGTTGCATCCACACCACTGAAGGTCAGTGGAGCCACGTAAATTTATGTCAGCTGAGTTTTTCTCTGACTCAGTACCTTATAACCTGAGTGCCTTGTAGGGATGGAAGATACAAAGTAAACAGAAACTCAAGTTCCATTACAGGTTAGTGTCACTACACAGTTCTGCTTCTCAGACAGATAGATAAATGGAGAAATATTTTTGTAACAATTTGCAAAGTGTCTTTACTTCCACAATGGAATGAACTAACGGAGTCTGTAATATAGTTACTGCCTAAAATGCATTTGGATTTTACACTCACAAAACTAATTTGTTTCTGTTGTTCTTATTGTCTAATTCAGAATGCTGATTACTGAATAGTAATTTATATGCCTTTGAATTTGTTCAGATGAAGACTGCAAAGTTTGTATAAAAGAAGACAAGGTAAGACAAGAATTGTAATAGCTCAAAGGAAATAAATTGCCTCACTGCAGTGTGCTTACACATCCTGCTCTCCATCTAGGTTTCAAATCAGTCCTGTGCTCCTGCTGCTGAATCGTGCAGCACCACTATAGCACCACCAGCAGAACAGTAGCCAAGAAGAAGGAAAAAAAAAAAAAAAAAAAAGATAGATTTAGGCACTGCATTAACTATGAGTGGGGGACTGTGCTTGGATACAGCTGATCTGTGTGTGAAGAAACACCAGCTTGGCTACTTCTGCGCACAAGATTCATGTCAGTGGAGATGTCAAAGCAACAAATACCAGAGTTTTGGTTTAGTTTTATTTGGCTTCTTGCATGGCATTTCGCAAGGACTGCTGGGGTGCATTCTATCAGGATGTTACCTTCAGTATAACATTTGAAAATACTTAAGAGAGTCATAAAATATCCTGAGTTGGAAGGGCTGCACAAACATCAATGAGTCCTAAGTCCTGGCTCCACACAGAACCACACAGAAATCAGACCAGATGTCTAAGAGCGTTGTCCAAACAGTTCTTGAACTCTGGCAGCTCAGTGCCATGACCACTGCCCTGGGGAGCCTGTACCAGTGCCCAACCGCCTCTGGGTGCAGAACCTTTCCCTGACACCCAGACTGACCCTCCCCTGTGGCTCCATGCCATTCCCTCGGGTCCTGCTGCTGTCCCCAGAGAGCAGAGCTCAGCGCCTGCCCCTCCGTTCCCCTCATGAGGGAGATGCAGGCTGCCATGAGGCCTCCCCTTGGCCTGCTCTGCTCTGGGCTGAACAAACCAAGGCACCTCAGACACTCCTCACATGTCTTACACTCTAGACCCTTCACCATCTTTGTAGCCCTCCTTTGGACACTCCCTAATAGTTTTATGTCCTTATATTGTCGCATCCAAAACTGCCAACAGTACTCAAGGTGGCTTATTCCAGAGAGTAACTGGTTATTCTGATGACAAAAACTCAAACACATATTAGGATTTATGGAAAATGGTGCAGAGGGGCCAACATTATAGACAGGTTTGGGACAGAGGGTTGAAGTCCCTAACAGCCAGGAACAGAGTTAGCACTAATATCAATTGTTGGACAGCACTTACTGATTAAGTGAGGATTTAGCATTGCTTTGAGTTAACGATCACGGAGGTCTGGCAAGAGTATCCCCAGTATGAACCTCCTTCCTAGACTCATGGCATTAATTCTCCTTTTGGAAGAGGATTGATCTCCCTTTGGCACAGGAGTGACTGCCTCCCTCTTTTTCTGAAAGCCTTGCTGAGATGATGGTACCACCTGTCTGTGGTGGCCCAGGGATTAGAAATCCCAGGACACTGAGTTGAGTAGTAGACATTTAAATGCACATTTTTAATCAACACAGAATTAATTGCCTGTACAGACAGTAGTCTGGAAAAAAGACACATTTCATCCCCCCTGCACCACAGTGCTACCAAATAAATAAATAAATTAAAGAAAAACAGCGTAACTCTGCAACATTGTGGCTAGTCCTCCCTTTCTGGGGCTGGCAATGTCAAACTCTGTTACCAGAACTGAATTAAACAGTCTTTGAATAAAACATGTGAACATCAGGAACACAGACTAAACCCTCAAGTGAATGACTATATCACTGGGCTACAAAATCAAGCTGCTTCCCCCCCACACCCTATCTCTCTGGTCTCATGAATCTTGCATTACTGAGCGTAGCAGCTCAGCTTCTCTGTATATGTCCAAACAAAACCTGCATGCTGTATAGACATGATTTGGGTAGTGAAGGAAATACTGATTCCTTAAAGAAATGCAGTTGCCTTTTCTGATGTACAATAAACCTTCATACAGGACCCCAGAGTGTGCCCAGGCTTTCCTGTGTTTATTTACTTTTCACAATTCAGCTACAGGATAGGGAAAGATTTGCCCTTTCTAATTCTTTCTTCCCATCTTTGCTCAGATTTGGTAACTCAATAATTAGTTTTAATTGTCATTTTCAATTAATCTATTTCTCACAAGCATCAGCCTCTCTATATGTGGTTCATTCAAGTGCTTCATACTGACATAATATCCAAATAAACTCATCTAAACTAGTGTCAGTCTGGCAGAGACAGACTGCAGTCAACAGTTGGTGTATTTTAATAGTTCATTTTCGTGCAGGCATTTCTTATAAAAAGAAATTACAGGATGTTAAGCACCAACAGATAATGTTTAAAAGAGTGTGATATTCCATTTGGAATATTCTGTTCCGTATTGTATTGCTCTGTTGAACTAACAGACCCAGGAAACAACTCTTGGCTGTAACTTCAGTCTTTGTTTCCATATTGATGGGTTTTCAACTGTCTCATTCCTTTGTAATCCTAGAGCAACCTGATTATTTATTTATTTTATAGTGCCACCTGGAACATTAGTCTTTTATCTTTGACTTCCTGGCACTGCAGGGAAATAGCCCATTTTTAAAGCTTAACCCTATTACTGCCGGTAAAATGTATGTTATCCAATACAATTTTTTTGTATAGAAAATGTAGGTACACAAACACACATGCATGCCTGTAATAATCTGTATACATATATTCTCATAAAAAAAATCAATAAATGCTTATTGTTCAATAACTCAGAAATTTTGGCTGAAAAGATGTAAGTAATCTCAACACACACGGACACACTGAAGACCTCAAAATCTAGCAGTAATTCACGCAAACATATACTATTCCCAGCATTCAGTTAAATATATAGGCATTGCCATTTTCCAAATATTGCAGCATATTTTTCCTGTAGTTCTACATTCTTCTGTGTTGGTCTGTGGATTTTTGCAAGGTGCTGTAAGCAAATCTTAGATGGTATGCATTGTTAGTATTGGGAAATATTTCTATGATCTTAAAACCTATAAGAAACAGTCCATGAGTAAGAATGTTCTTTAAATGCTCCCTTCATTATTGCCTTTTGCCCTCCTGATTTTTTCCTGTCTATTTAAAACATTTTGTTGAGAAACTTAAAAACATTAGAATTCCCCAAGCTAAAATAAAGAAACTGAATGTCAGTGACTATAATAAGGGATCTAAGGCATTTAAAAGGGATGTAAACTCATACTCCAGGTTGCAAGCAAGCTTCTTCCTACAAAGGTTGAGGAGGGACATTTCCCCTTGGTCAGCTTGTTTCTACAGCTTTTATTATGTTTTCCTCACAAGCATCTGAGATTGACCGTAGTCATCAGGATAGTGCCAATGTACATCACAAGAGCCATCTATCAAGGTATACCCTACAGGTCTCATAATGTGAAACTATCTTATCACATGCAAAACAGTTGAAATTCATACTTTTTTTTTTTCTTTGCAGCATAATATGTCCTTTCAATTCTCGCATATCTGATGAGACTCAATCTGGAAACTTTTGAAAGATTTCTGAAAGATGGATCATCTCTAATTTCTGAGAGCTCTGGAACCTCTCCTGTCTTTCACTAATAATAATGTCTGTATAACTGAAAAATATTGCTTAAGAAGGACTTTACTTTTTTTCTGTTTCCATTTCCTATAGCCAGTTCATTATGCTTTAAACTCTTTTGCTGCAAACACTAAAAGGAGAGGCTGCTCTTCTGGCAGTTCTCTCTGCTCCATCAGATCTCAGCCTGTGTACAGCTTTGGCATGCTGTAAAATAGCATGAGGCCAGGCAAGGAAGCCTACTGCTGCAACACGCCTCAGCTGCCAAAAACTGCAAGTGGGAACTGGTTCTGTGAAGCAGGCAGACATTGGTAATGCCAGCCATACAGTGACTGGCTCTCCGAGAGTCACATTCCCAAGAGCTGTGTAAGGGACCACAGCAGTAAGAGGAAGTGGTGAGCACACATAAATCAAGGACAGGTCCGTAAAAGCAACAAAGCCTGGCTGCAGCCCATGTGCATGGATGGGTGTTTGAACTGCTGTGGAAGCAGATGGGGTGGGATGGGATGGCAGCAGCACCAGTGCTAGCATGAGCCTAGAAAACCATTAAATGATATAATTCTGATTATACCATTTTGGAAGCACAGGTTGTAACATTCATGTGCTATTTTCCAATCACTTTTTGAAAGCACATCTCCTTCCCTTTTTAACAGCCCCAAAGATGGTCTTTCTGTCCTCTGACTGGCTCTGACAGCACAGATTTTCTTCAGATTCCTTAAAAGAAAATAACAGACTAAGTAATGGATGACCCATAGAAAGGGGACTAGATGATTTTTAAAGGTCCCTTTCAATCCAAACCATCCTGTGATTCTAAGGAAGGTCACCAGAGATCACA
Organism: Netta rufina; assembly: GCF_964035555.1. Taxonomy (NCBI): domain Eukaryota; kingdom Metazoa; phylum Chordata; class Aves; order Anseriformes; family Anatidae; genus Netta; species Netta rufina. Next base: position 72,072,540 of record NC_140127.1, on the reverse strand, counting down.
GAAGTTCTCATAATCAGTTTGATCTGAAAGGCTTAAAAAGATGAGATGATAGTCAAAAGGTTGAAATGAGTAGTGATCAGTGATAGGCAAGTCTTGCTCTAAACACCCTGTCCTTTGACTTTAATGTTTAGACAATTACTGCAATCACACTCCCTTTCTGTGAAACTTAATAACAGGATCAGATGCAGCTTCCTGTTATGTAAAACCCGCCGCTCTACAATACAGGACTTCTTTATTCATCAAACTTTAAAGAGAGAGGTGATAAAGAAAAGAAAAAGAATAAATAAATAAATAAATAAAATTATGTAAAACAATGTACAAAGACCTAAAATTCTCTGTATTTTTCTTTCCATAAGCTTCAAATACTAAAAGCATTGAGTTCATTTCTGTAGATTCCTTAGCCTTTAATCTTTATGTTTGCTTTACTCAAGCTGATCACTTCTACATGGAAAAAAATAGGAGGGAAGTATCGTGTTTTAACTGAAGGTTATTGTTTGTTTTTGTTTTTAAGTATAATTCCTGAAAAAAATCCAAGCAGTTAGAACTTCATTCTTTCAAAAATGTGCTTCAAAGCCTTATTCCTGCAAATATGTAAATTGTTTCTTTTATTCCTGAGAGTATAGTGCACAAAAGGAAATTCTGTGTCAAGAAGATACACAGGGCCGGACCGTCAGCTTTCACTTTAAAGACTTAATCAGATGTACTCCCCTAAAAGCGTGAGTTATGGTTCAGATGTAGGAGTGAGCTATTGTCACTTAATATCAGAGTGGCTGCTTATCAGCTCACCTCTATGCACATTTTTGCCCTTTCACAAGAGCAAAATAAGACACGCAAGCTAAAACCTCTGTCACTAACTCTTGGGGTTAATGCATTTTATGTTTTCTCCGTGTTAAGATCATACACTCGGTCAATTACCACAGTACAGCTGATGAGTTGTAACTCGTTAAGTCACACTAACCCCATTGTGTGTCAGAGTTGATGATGACTTCTGAGGTTCCCTGGCATAAAAGAATGGTGTCACAGCTTCTCCATGAGACCCCTAGAGAATACTGAGGAGTGATGAATGAAATGTTCACACATACACAGGTTTCATCTGATCTGACCTGACTCCAGTCTCTGTGGAGTTCTACATCTGAACCAGATGTTTAAGGTCCTCACTGCAGTCAATGAAGATCTTATCAACAGAGTTAAAAGAGGTTGATGTCTCCATTCCATTCCCATGCATAGAGAATTTGAGCATTTGAGTTGCCACAGAGTATGCCAAGGTGTCTTCAGGGTTGACAGATATGATTCAGTCATGCTCCCATGTGTTTGACCCTTCTGTAGTGACATCTGTGGTCAAGTAGTGATCTTAAGAAACAATATATGTCTTTATGTGGGCAACTGAATGAATCCCTGTTGTGCACTTAACACAGCAAATGAAGGGATCGTTTTTTCCTACACATCCATGACTGTCTACTGCCAGAGACAGGACTGGAGTAGGCGGATCTTTGCTTGGACTAGAGGCAACAATTCCCATGTTTCTACTGAAATAGCAACAGGAATTATTTTAACACTGTTTTTACAAGTCACAATTTCCTATATATTATTTCCCTCTAACAACAGGTTACTTAACAACTAGTTTACTGGAAAAGGTGTCTTGGGTAAGGAGTTACAATTCAGAACAAAACTATGTCAGGAACAGAGACAGTAAAGCATCAACTCAGTAGGGTTTGGGTTGTGGACTGGGATGCAGTTGAGGTGACTGAAGAAGTTTTCTGATACTCATAGTGTAAATTCCGGTACTCCATCAAGTATTTATTCCAGAATAAGATTGGAAATTTAAATTTGCATCTCTGGACATTAAAGGACCATTACATGTACAGAGAAGAGCTATTTCTCTTCCAAAATTTGTCCAGATTCCTTCCATGGTCCTATCTCAAGCCCCATAATACCATCCTTCCACTTTACTACTATGCCACCAGCCCATCATTGTCCAAATTGCTACCCATTCCCTCACCAAGAGGTGGAAGTCACTGCTGGATCACCTATAGCACAGGACAAATGTGCATATGTGGGAGCAGAGCAGCCTCTCTGACAGAGAGAGGCTTACTGTGCCAGCTGCTCCCTGGTAAATATTAATATTTGCTGTCTTACTCTATGGGGTGTGCAAGGTAGCTTATTGCTTTCTCATATGTTATGCATGCCCACAGTTAGCAGGGAGCAGCTGGCACAAAGTAACCTTGTACTCTGAAGAATCATGTTAGAACTGGTTCTTGCATTGGCCCTGCACATATTCAAAATTATTGCTGCCTGGAAGTGGCTGTTTTCTTCCTACTCCCCTAGAGTTATTAACAAAACACCTAAAATCAGTACAATTTTGGAGAGGTTTGTTGTTGTTGTTTATTTTGCATTTTGTGTATGTTTTTGTTTGGTTTGTTTGTTTTTCTATTCCATTTGAAAGTGAAGAAATCAAAAACAATTTAAGTTCAGGAGATGATTCAGTGTTCTCATTCTGGACAAATACCAACACCCCAAACATCTCATGAATTTCCATGCTTTTCATTTGACATAATGAAATTTTCTAGCCAGGTTTCCTAAGAATAATCCTTCACCTACATTTCTGGTCCATTTTCTAGGCAATTTCACAGCAATTTAGAGGGAAAACCTGAAGCTCAATCACATTTTTAAACACAAGATCTACCAAGTAGAGTTGCACAGAAGCAAGGAACTGTAAGTCCAACCGCTCACCAAGGCCTGTCGCTGTTTTCTGCACTCCAGAGTACAATAGACTCAACATTGCAATATGGTGGATTTTATCTGAAATATACATATATATGTATGTATATATATATATATGTATATATATAATATATATATATTCATATATAAGTGTAGCTTTTTAACAGTGTAAGCTGGTTCTTAGGCAGTTCCAATGTCTTGATGAAAAAAATATGTCCACAGGTAATGAGGTGGACTATCTCAGAGGAGATTGTGATTAACTATAAAGACCAAGCACTGCTTAGGAAAGAGCAAAGTTTCTTTTGAGGATCAGTAATATAGCAAGTGTGGATAATATTTTTTTAAACTAGCTGTTTTGAAAAATTAAGCAAAACGTGATTTAATCTGATGATTTTTTAAATTTGTTTTCTTAGCAAACTGGAAAGTAAGCTTGAACACAGTTGTGGTTTTTTTTTCCAAGTGGAAGTTAAATATTTTCTCTTCTTTCAACATGTTTTAAAAATTAATGTCAATACTTTTCAGACAAAATCATTTTGAAATACTAATGAAAATACTTCAGTTAAAAATGTCAAAATAAAGACTTTTTTTTTTTACTCATTTTCTGTGATGACACTTGAAGGAAAAAGAGAAATAGGAAATGCCTTTTAATCTGCTGTATTATTGGCTGACACAAGATTTGACTGACAAAAAATAATTTAGCTAACTCTATGTGCACCCTTGCAAAACTCATGTGAGGAGCACCCTCACCTGGTAAGAGGGGTCAGGTTCTTGAGCAAATATAAATATAGAACAGATGCCTACTTTCTGGGGCCATATTAAACTGCCTTTCTAATCATTGGAGAAAAATAGGAAGCAATTCATCTGACATATTTTAAGAGTCTATTTTAGTAGGTCTTTATCCTGAAATAGATACCAAAAGATTATGAAGGAAATAATTCCCTAATTATTTAGATTTGACTCAGTTACCCATGTATTAGGAAATGCTACCATCTTAGATATTTTACAGAATCTCACATGGAGTCTGTGTGAGATGGAGGTTGCACCAGAGCATACAAGCCTCACGTTTGCCTTATGTCATACATGTATTTCGGGCTGATTTATTAGGTACCGTATGCCATCTCATACAGCACCAGATATTGGAAATAGGTGTGGGCATATGACATCTGACATCTGCATTGTCAGCAGAAACAAACATCTTTTTTCCTGTTGTTGGTTTGAAAGAAGGATGACTTCCCCCAAAACACACTGTGTCTAAAGTTAGGTGGGAATGAATCCAACCAACATGTCTGAGAAAATAAATTAGGGGGTGCACTGAACGGGAAAACTGAAAGAGAACTGAGAATTATGCCTTGAAGAACAGTTCTCAAGGATCACAAGAAAATATGTTAATGTGAAAAATTTCTTACAAACTGATACAATAGGGAGAAAAGTAACTCAATCCTAAATCAAATGAAATCTCGGCAGCTTTAGTTATTTAGTTTGCTGGTGAGTAGACCTACAACTCAAGAATGTCAATACGTACCCTCTACGCTCAAAGGCAATGTTAAGGTGAAATAACATATCTTCATAACCTGATATTTAGATTTGAAGTAAGTGTGACAGGGAGAAACAAAACCAAAGACCTCAAAGGAACAATATAGTTTGTTTCCAAAAATATTGATCGGTGCTTTGCCTTCTGAAATCAGCTTGGTCCAGTCAGTTAGATGGCTAGATGAGCTGAAGTGTGGACTGCTTTGACAGAAAGGCAAACAGATACATCAGTTTAAATTTAACAATCCCTCTACTCCAGTTGCCATTCCAAAGCTGTCTTATGCCATTGACCTGACATCAGATCAATAATATTATGACATTTTGTGGCAAAACAGTGACATAAAAAAAATCAAGTAAAACCCCAAAAGGATGGAAAATGCCATAGAACATATATTAAACATTGTTTTTGTTTGTTTGGTTGGTTGGTTGGTTTTGTTGTTGTTGTTGTTGTTTCTTCTCTGTTTTTAATTAATGGTCTCGTGCATTAAAGATGTTAACTTGCGTCATATTTGGTGTATCACTTTTATTTACAGAGAGACATGGACATACTGGAAAGAGTCCAGCAGAGGGCCACCAAGATGATCAAGGGACTGGAGCATCTCTTCTAGGAGAGGCTGAGAGAGCTGGGACTGCTCCGCATGGAGAAGTGGAGGCTCAGAGGGGATCCCATCCCTATCTATAAATACCTGAATGGAGGTGTGCTGGTTTTACTCATCTGGGCAGCTGAGCTCCACCACAACCACTCTCTAACTCCCCCTCCTCAAAGGGAAAGGGGGAGAAAATACAATGGAAAAGGGCTCAAGAGATAAGGAGATAAGGATGGGAAGATCACTCACAATTATCATGACAGGCAAAACAGACTCAGCATAGGGAGACTAATATAATTTATTGCCTATTACTAATGGACTAGAGCAGTAAGATACTAAAAATCAAATTAAAAGCACCTTCCCCTAATCCACCCTCTTTTCCCTCTTCCCCCATGAGCAGCGCAGGGGAACGAGGAATGGGGGATGTGGTCTGTTCCTGACACTTCGTCTCTGCCGCTCCTTCACGGTCCCTCTCTGCCCCTGCTCCACACGGGGTCCCTCCCACGGGATGCTGTCCTTCCCAAACTGAGCCTGCAGGGGCTGCCCACAGGCAGCAGCTCTTCAAGAACTACTCCCACATGGCTCCGTACCACGGGGTCCATCCGCCAGGAGCAAATTGCTCCACCATGGGTCCCCCACGGGTGGCAGCTCCCCCCAGGCTCCCTGCTCCTGAGTGGGCTCCTCTCCACAGGCTGCAGCTCTCGCCTGGGGCCTGCTCCTGCGGGGGCTCTCCGTGGGCTGCAGCCCAGGAGAAGAAGCCCTGGGCACAAACTGGAGCACATCAGGCTTCCTCTGACCATCAGGAATCACTGTGCTGGGCAGGTGGCAGAGCCCTGGCACAGGTTGCCCAGAGAGGTTCTGAAGTCTCCCTCTTTGGAGATTTTCACAAGTCATCTGGACATGGTCTTAGGCACCTTGCTCTAGGTGGTCCTGCTTGAGCGGGGAGGTGGGACCAGAGGACCTCCAGAGATCCCTTCCATGGTCCTTAACCATTCTGTGATTTAGCAGTTACTGAAATTGTATCAAGTGTACGACTTCTCTCTGAATACACTTGGACTGAACCTAAAGACAGCCAGTTAGTTGAACTCATTTCTTTATGTCTGAATATAGTCATCAAAAGATATTTGTTCTGCTTGATTGTTTCTACTTCAATCCCATTTTCATCTTCCTATTATTGCTGTATGAGAAACAGTATTATTACAATTTTCCTTGAAGTGTATCTGAATACACACTCCATGAATAAAACTAAATCTTTATGAACAATAACCAACTATATGTTAAAATGTTATATTTTAACAGTACTCTCAATGTCTAAATGAGAAAAAAAAATGTAATTTGAAGACTGACTGTAAAACATCCTTTGCTCGAGGCAGCTTAAACTAACATAAGTTTAGAAAAGTATAAGAAATAAACTTTTTAAGACACAACACCTGACACAATATAACTGAAACACAGGAAAGCATTGTTTTGTGATGTTGAGAAAGCATAATATTAACACATATTATATTTGGTGGGCTCAACAAATAGATTTCTGTTACCATGGAGTTTTGAATCTACTCTGAATACATGCAAATTAACTGAACTATGGATAGGAAAAAGAAGTGTTCTGTATTCTGATCATGGGCACGTTTCTGCTACCACAAGGACCAATGGCAGTGAGTTAGCACCAACCTCAGCATCCATGTACTGTGTTCCCTTCTGCATTGCAGATGTTCCCCAAGTGTTTGGCCCTTTCCTCAGCTGATGTGACAGTCAAGACTACAGTGCAGTCAGGGGATCTTGGTTGACCTACGGTAGTGTCTGAGGTATTAAATGTTGTGCTTATCTTAGATCTCCTCCTAACTCAAGTTCAAATTAACTAAGGGCTTGATTCAGATGCTCACACACCAACATCTCATGCCATTTTGGACTCTGTAGGAGATTGTGCGTAGCCTCCAACTGCTTCTCCCAAAATGCATGGATATCTGTTGCAGATCATTTTTCATAGTTGCCAGCTCCATATGGGTGACTCAGGTACCCTAAGGCATCTCACAGAAAGGCTTCATTTATAGCTGCAGTTGGATAGTTTTTGTTTAATCATAACTTTCTAGACCAAGTTGTTGCTTTTAGCTCCAGAACATGCTGTGTTCAAATCCCAGTGGTTTAACTAAACAGTATTTATCAGTCATGGATACTAAATGAACAGTTCTTCAATTGGTATAATCAGATTAGCTTCATTGGCTTCCATGGAACAATGCCAAATCACGCCAACTAAGGATCTGATCTGTTGGTAGCTGATATAACAGAAATTCCTAGAAATTCAGAGATACGATGGTATTTATACCGGAGCACTGGAGCAGAACTGTACTATTACTGGAGTACTGTGTCCAGTTCTGGGCTCCCCAGTACAGGAGGCTGTGGAGTCTCCTTCTCTGGTGATATTCAAAACTTGCCTGGATGCCATCCTGTGTGATATGCTCTAGGTGATCCTGCCCAGCAAGAGGATTGGACTGGATCATCTTCAGAGGTCCCTTCCCATCTCACCCATTCTGTGATTCTGTGATAATCATTGGTGTCCAGAAGCCAGTGAAGTGAGCACAAGAACAACAGAGTAACTTGAAATTAGAATTCTCAAAGTCATGCTGGAACATTTTAGCAAGAACTGATTTAGCTTTCCTTGTCTCCTGAAATAGTCTTTTCTTTCATTTTTCTTTTTTATGAAACATTACTCTTTTGCAAATAAAATAACGTCCCCAAATTATTAGGAAGGGATTAGCTTGCCAAATAACGAGTTGACACTACTCAAAAGAGTAGTATTCAGGTGTGTCACTAAAAAAAAAAAAAAAAAAAAAAAAAAGATAATATTGAAATTTTAGAAGATTTATTGAGATAGAAGAGATGTTTCAAATACTTCATAGCTCATCCTTCACATATTCAGGATTCAACTGAGTTAACTGAGTTTCTGACTTTGCCACTTGCATGCTGGGAGTAGCGTAGAGGAGGGAAAATGCAACACTCAGAAAACAAAAATCAACTTCTAACATGAAGATTAAAGGTTTTGTTGTTTTGGGGGTAGGACTCCTGTGGGTACAAATCACAATAACTCCATTAAATAAATCTTTCAGTGACTCCCTCACACCCACTAACTGGTTCTGGAATGGTCAAGCTGTGCTCATATCAGTGTTCCTGCTTAATGGGTTTTTCCATTCTTATAACAATCTCTTCATGCAAAAAAAAAATAAAAATCTGCTTTTGTGCTGCTGCTGGGGGGTTGTTTTTCTTTTGTAGATCAGTTTCTCCTAGCCTATGCTATTACTTGTTTTTGTTTTTAAGCTGGTAGTTTGGCACAGCAAATAATGCTAGGATTGCACATAAATAAAATCTGTGCATAATGGAATAAGCTATTGGTTCTGGCTGTATGAAACAAAGATCTGAAAATACAACATTAAGATGGAAATTCTGCATTGCAGAATTCTCAGCATTTTTACTGATGAAATGCAATGCTGACGTGTAAATCAGAAGGAGACATGGCCTAACATGCAGATCATGTAGCAGGGGAAATACCACACTGCACAAAGGGAGAGGTGAACACAGACCTAGTGAGTGCTAGTGGAAGCTCTTCTCTGAAAATCATTCCTCATTTTTGTACATGGATAAAGACTTGGGTTAGAACAGCATGCAATGCAATGTTGTCTACCCAAGTTAATTTTAAGAATTGAATGTTGCAGCCTCAGCAGATTTTTTTTTTTTCCTGTAATGATATTGCCTGCCTCCATTTTTCCATTTATCTTTGCCCATTTGACTTCTTTTTCTTAAAATGTAGTGCTTTTCTCCATATTTGGCTGAATTTCACTTGCTCTATCTCCTGTCTGTGAGTTTGACCAGTGACACCAGTCTGACAACAAGTAAAGCTCATTCAGCAAATAGGCAAGTGATTAACGAGCTTTGGGTAAGGATACAAGAAATCATACCCTGTGACAAATTTATAATACCACCGATGAGATTTGATAGTGAGCAGAGAAGCTGAGTCAGACCTCTTTTAGGATCATCAGCTGTGTTGCCAGTGACCAGAGGGAGCACAGAGCATGCTATAGCTTCCAGTTGCCAATTCCTTCTCCTTTGCAAAACCTCCTATATATACTTGTTGAAACAACAGGAAGACAGGTATTTACCCAATGCAAAGAAATTTCACTTAAACTACAAAGGCCATGATTACTGTACAGCTCCATTTATTTAATGCATGAAACAAAGCAAACTAAGTATATAAGCTGTGCTTACTGATTTCTAACTTCAGTATAATTCCATAACTGTCCTCTCCCCAATTGCCTAAATCACAGAACTCCTTAAATCTTTCAACAGCAGAACAATTTGTCAATTTGTGTTGTATAGTTATGCACAGGCACATACTCAAGTTGTGTCTGGGGCTTGGACAGGCAGGAGCAGCACATTGAGCATACCAAATACCGTGACACATGTTGGACAGTATGGCAACGTGTCTGGAGAGGCAAGCAGAGTTCTGCTGCACCCTGGATTCCAGGTTTTCTTTTGCCAGATTCAGACTCAGGTATAGTTAACAAGAGCCTGAAATTTGTATGCCAAGATTTTCATTGGCATAAGGAGTAGATGCAGACATGAGTCCTGCAGAGAGCGTGGGGTGAAACTCAGACACCATTTAAGCTAGTGATGAAACTTCCATTGACTCCTGTAGATCACATCGCCTTCCTTGAACTTCACTGCTTTATCCCACTGGTATTATCGAGGACAAAGTGAGCAGAATGTCAGTGCCTTGTTTTATAACCAGACAAATTTTGGCTGCCGCCAGCAGCTACTTTTTCACCTGAACATCAAGCACACGGCAAATATAGGAGTTGGTGGACTCACGGGAGTTGACCTATGTCATACCCTTGCCCCCTTTACTAAGCAGACCTAGTGACCGGGCATAATTCAGCTCCCAACCTTTATGTCCCATTCCTTAAAGTCTATATTAAATAAAGGATAAGCTAGACAGTAAAGTTAGAGTGGTTTTGATGTTAGGCTGTACAAGTTCACCCACCACTAATAAACCATCTGAAAGGGTGCCATTTCTCCTCAATACTTGACTAGACATTTATTCAGAAAATAAATTCACTAATCTCGGGCCAGTTAGAACAAATTGCCCTTTGAAAAAACATATACTGAATACTCATTCACATATCAGTTTGCACTCAGGAATCTTGCTTTTATGTAGCTGCCCTTACAGAGAGCACATTTAAATGGATCACATGGATATCTTTTCTCAAAAGATTTGACTGAAAGAGTAGTGCAAGGATTTTGAAGACCAGGCTGTTCAAACAACTGTTGTGGCCATGTGAGGCTGCCACCTTCCTTGAGCTCTGATCAGAGAGATATTTAAAACTTCCAGAGAATTTACTCTCAGATAGTAAAACATTTAGCAGAGTCAGAACAGTATCACATTTCCCTGTTAAACCTTTCCTTCGGCATCTGATTTTGATCACCATCAGACATAGGATACAGATCCAAAGACAGGACTTGTGCCCGACTCCTCAGTACAGCCGTTTTTATGTTCTGAAAATACATTGTCTCCATTTTTTTGTTGTTGTTTTTAGTGGCAGCTGGGTGCCTGCCACTAACAAGCAGTTGCTTATGATAATTATTTCTCCACATGTTCTTATAATAGAAAAAGCAAAGTATGTGTTTGCAGAGAGTGTCTCTGCTTTTAACTCTGGATATCTAGATTTCAGGGCAATCTTCCAAGTTATTCTTGAATAAGAACAGGGACATCTGTAATGTACTGGACCATGCATTTTTTCCCACTGGTGATCCATTTTTTTTATCATGACGCCTTTTTCATTCCATTTAGTGGTATGGACAAATGGAAAAAGGTCATCATGTTATCTTCTAGATGTATCTCAGAAAGGGGAGTCAAATCTTACAGCCAAGGAGAAGCAAATGGTATGTTGATAAGGAAAACATTTCAGGATTTTGTGTACTGAGTGATGGTTTGCTCCAGTTCTGTCCCTATTCTTGCCTCATAAATTCATTTCTCCTGTCTGATGGACCTTATTCTTCTCATTCTTAACTTGTCTCTACATTTGTGATTAAATTCAGGCCTGTGCAATGTAGCACAGCAGAGTACAGCAGATGATTCCTTTCCAATACTCCATGTAAACAAGAGACACATCCTGAGCTCAGAGAGAGCGCAACAGGAAAGGTGCTGCCATGCTTGCTCATGGTGACATAGTAGCAAAGCTCTCTGTAGTGGGAGGGGAAGAGACTCTTGTTGTCTGGTGGAATACAGGAGCTAAATCATTCCCCAGCCTTGTTAAACTCCTCTCTATTCCCCTTTACCCTCTGCCCCTAAAAAAGAATTCAGGTCTAATACACAGTTTCCATTTAGTTAAAGACTTCCTGGCTTTCACCCTGGCACAGGCTCCATAATTAATTTTGTTAAGTTGTGGACACAGTGGAATTAGTTGATTCCTTAGGCACAAAAATATTAAATATGATTAATAATAATTAATGCTTGTAGAGCTTTTTTGGGGGGAAGAAAAAAAAAAAAAAGTAAGGAAAGAAAAAAAAAGATAGTTGCTATAGAAACATTAAGCTGTTTACATATAAAACTGTTTTTGAAGCTTGTTTAATTTGAAACATTGAAAATACGAAAATCCATACACAGTAAAGGTTAATAATGCATGTGTTTTTTTTTTTATGAAACAGAGACCTGAAAGTATTTTCTTTACTTACTAAATTGCAGATAACAGGCCACCTTCATCACTGAATTATTCCAGTCTCATACAGCTATAATATCCACTTGGGTTTGCAGCAAAGTCTAGAGCAACACCGAAGTGAATCACATCCATAATTCTTACAGGTGCTTAAGGAAAGGTGGCTGCTTTTCAGTGTTCTGTTTGCATCTGTGAACAAGGTGAGGCCATTAACAATGCACAGGTGTTAGGGAGTATTAAGCATTTGGCTGGTCAATGTTTCTATCTAACAGCCTTTTAAAAGCTCATTTTGCGTGGAAAATCCATTCCTGAAAACCTTCAAAATTGGTTTATATATTTTATATGTTTTTCTTACTCCTCTGCATCAAATGGTTAGCACTTTTAAGTACCACAATGTCTGAAAATACAAGTAACTATGGATGGGTAATACATCCCTTCCTCTGCCTCTGTATTTGAAATGAAAGTGCCAGACCAGCATTAAAAAATAAAATTTAAATCCTTTCCCTGGTTGACTAGAGCTTCTTCCTATGGGGAATGCTGAATCTTCATATGGCCATCTGGTTAGCCATTGTTGTACACATTACATGGAAAGAAGTAAAATGCAGTAAAGACTTTTCGATTTTTTTTTTTTTTTTTTTTTTCCTTTTTCTCCCTATCTTTCCCCTACCTTTCTTGTTGTTCACATGCCAAGAAATCAACTCTCAGTAACATTCTGAGGTTAGCCGTAATTTAAATATCTAATTTCATTTTCCATATTTTAATTGATTCTTAATATCTGTTTTCAATTCATAAAAAGAGTTTTCATCTGAAGATATCTAAACCCATCTCAAGGTCATCTCTAACAGTGTTACCACAATTCACAGTGTCTTTGGAAAGACTTCTTTTTGGGCTGAACAAATCATAATTTGTCATCTCAAGTTTTTAGAGCCATCTGTTTGAAGAAGGCATTAAAGCTACACTATTTTTATCCAGCAACTACAGCATCTATTTTTATTTTTGTTATGTTCTAGAGGAGATCTTTCGTTAGTTTTAAAGTCTTCTCAAGAGGCTTAAGCTTTTGATGTCTTTTTATTTTTATCTTTCTGAATTGCTACCTCTTATTACATTTACCTGTATTTTATATATTACAAGGTAACTCAATGTGTTCTTACTGTGAGGGTTCCTTGAATCTTACAGATGACCCGTTTCCCATTTGATACATATTTATGACTGTATTTCAATACATTCTTTGAAATGAAAATTTAGAATGCAAAATGTTTTGTTTTGTTTTGTTTTGTTTTTCTGTTCAGATTGTCTTTCGTCTGCCAGAGTGGTAAAAGATACATTGAAATATTAGTATGGTATCCAGTACATAGCAGTTTATTTTGACCCTATACATACACATTAGGAAATAGAATGTACATATTCTTTCCCCACAATAAATGACAAATTTTTATTTTTTTTCATGATGTAATTAACAAAAAGGACCATTTCTTTTAAGGAAGCATATGTCTGGACCCTACATAAGAGCTGGATTTTTTTGTTGAAGAGTAGTGGGAGAAAGATTTTAACAGCCTTCTCTAAAGAAAAGGAGAAAGAAATGTAACAGGAAAACAGAACTAATAAATCTGAAATTGGTTTGGACAGATGTTACAAGAATTAAGCACAAAGTATATGAATTACTTTACTCATAAGTACTTCTTTCTAATCCTGTTTTACCTTGACTGGGCAAAAACTTCTGCATATATTTTAAATAGGTCATACTCATGACTGTAACCTCTTGAAAGAGAATCCATTCTTAAGAAGATAGATCCTACGACAGAAATGCTAAAGGGTACTGGCCCTAAAAACAGGAAAAATGTATACTCATATACTTGAGGTCCATAGCAGATTTCTTAAACAAAATCACAGATACAAATTAACAGAAGAAAGCAAACAATAAATTAACATATAGTGAACTAGTTAGATGTAGTGATTCAGTGAAAAACCCTATGCCAAAAATAATAAATAAATATCAGTGTTGTCACAGGTTTTTTTGTTTTGTTTTGTTTTGTTTTTTTTGAATCATAAAGACCATAGAGTGGTTTGGGTTGGAAGGGACCTTAAAGATCATCCAATTCCTGCCCTCAGGTCCCCGCGACACTTCCCACTAGACCAGGTTGCCTAAAGCCCCATCCAAACTGGCCTTGAACACCTCCAAGGATGGCACATCCACAGCTTCTCTGGGCAACCTGTTCCAGTGCCTCAGCAGTCTCACAGTAAATTGTTTTTTCTTGTGCCTAATCTAAATCTACCCTCATTTAGTTTAAGACCATTACCATATCACTACACTCCCTGATGAGGGGTCCCACCCCATCTTTCCTGAAGTTCCCCTTTATGTTTTAGAAGACAGCAAAAAGGTGTTCTCAGACCCTTCTCTTCCCTAGGCTGAACAATGTCAACTCCTTCAGCCTATCTCTATAGGAGAGGTGCTCCATCCCTCCTATCCTTGTGGCCCTCCTCTGGACCTGCTCCAACAGGTCCATGTCTTTCTTGTGCTGGGGGCCCCAGAGCTGGATGCAGGACTGCAGGTGGGGTCTCACAAGAGTGGAGCAGAGGGGGACAATCACCTCCCTTGACCATCTGTCCACACTTCTTTTGATGCAGCCCAGGATACAGCTGTCTTTCTGGGCTGTAAGCGACCATTGCTGGCTCACATCAAGCTATCAAGCTTTTCATCCACCAGGATCCCCAAGGGACCAGAAGCTCATCTTCAAGTAAAACACAGATTTTACACAGTAATTTTTAGAACAGAGTAGGAATTCAAATGAGAAGCTTCTAGTCTGAATTCAAACTCAGTCAAAACAGACCCACAGATGGACTAAATAATTCTGATTTGAGTTATAGCATTTCTCTTTCTGGACAATTACAAATGAAGAAAAGGTGATATAAATTATGTAAGGGTTGCTGGCCTCGGCTTTTAGTAATGAATTGTGGGTCTGAATTATTTTACTTAGTTATTAGTCTTAAATTTTGTCTAAATGAAGGAATTACTTTTGATTAAGCTAAATGTGAAATAAAGAAGAAATTAATCATTCTTATTAAATCCCTGCAAGAGCTGTGTTGGGTGGTCCTTTCATTTTTCAGGCCACTGGCTAATTTCCTGGTAAGGAAGCAGCATGACTTTGTGCTACTGAGCAGCATGACTTTGTGCTATTTCAATTTCAAGTTCTGGAGATCAGCTTGGACTAGTATCTCCTGAATGTAGACACAGGCATGTCCCTGGCATGGAAGAAGCTTACTTTAGACCTAAAAGTAAAGGAAACTTTCTTCTGTTGTAGTCCAGTGTTCCACTGGATACTCTATCTTGACCTACAATTAAGTTTACTATTCCAGGATATTGTACTCTATGCACTGTATACGTATAGTACATGGTACTGCCAAACAGTTAGAAAGGGAGTCAGCCCATCATGCAAAGCCTGCCAGGAGAAGAGATTGCCTATAGACATTATATGGTGAATGTCTTTACTAAGGATAGTGTGGAGGAATGGTTAAGTGAAATAGGACACGTGGATGTTGGGCAGTTAAGAGGCAATGGGCTAGTGAAGTACCGTACTCAACTCACATGAGTCTGGCACGTACACAGCTGGCTGAGAGCCAATCAGGCTCAAGGACACGATGCCCTTGAGCGATGGGGACAGTCCCTAAGGCGGGACGGTGGCTAAAAGAAGGAGGAACTACCTGAAAAGAGCGGGAAGTGTTAGCCAATCCTGAGCTTAGTTTTTGCAATATGTATGAGTTGATTATGTTCAAACTAGATAAAAGGCGACTGAGCTATCCATTAAAGTTGAAGTTCATTGTTCACTCATATTGAGCGTCTGTGTCTTCCTTCCGTCGACAACAAATTGGCGCCCGAACAGGGACCGGTCTGAAGGGGATTTGGACACTGCTGGCAGTGATCCTGGGCCACGGTTGGACGGAATAAGGGAGGAACCGGTCCTGCAACGCAGCCCAGGAGGTGGAAGGGACAAGAATCCCCGCACCCGCGTCGGGAAGGTGAAAGGGACGTGGAGTCCCCGCACCCGGGAGAGGATCCCGCCGGTCACGCGTCGCCGAGGTCTGAAAGGTGAAAGGGACAGGAGTCCCCGCACCCGCAGCTCGGAAGGTGGAAGGGAGTCCCCGCACTCAGGATGAGCCTATAAAGGGTCCCTCCGGAAAAGCGCCGCCGAGGTCTTTGGAAAGGCTGTAACTGTATATATAAAGGTATGAAAAACAAGCGGCGTATAATTTGCTCAGATGCTTTTTAGAAAAGCGGAGTATTTTAGATATTGATTGTAGAAAAAGATTTGCCAGGGTTATTAGCATATGCAGTAGCGCAGGGTTGTTTTACAAATCCTGATACAGTTTTTTGAACAAACAGAGTGGCGTAAATTTGGAGATAAATTGTTTGGTGATGTTATTAATGATATTAAGTCTGCTAAAAAATTTATTGAAGCCTTGGAGAACAGTCACTAGCGCTTTAGCTACACATCAGGCTGAGCAGAGAGTCGCTGTTGCCGCTACAGAGCGACTGGGATTGCCGGGAAGTGCTGGAGCTGGGCATTGCCCACTGCCGCCTTCAGAGAGAATGATAACGCTGCCTTGGGGCTACGGGGCAATGGGAGCCTCCCCACCCCCCTCAGTCACCGCCACGAGCAGCGCTGCACTTGGAGTTCACCGTGTGGCGAGTCGGCACAGAGCAGAGGGACGGACATCAGGACCCTGCAGCCTGTCTGACGTAACCATGGAAGCAGCGGCGGCTGTGCTGCTTCTCTCTGGCATGTTTTTGATCTGTGGAGACCGTGCATGGCAAGGAGTACCAGCCAATGCTTTTGGAGGACAGTGTTACCTAGGGCGACTCACACTTTTCACTCCAGATTTACACTCGTGGCAGAACTCGACAAGGAGCAGAAGAATTAAACGAGAACTAAAAACTTTGGGTTCTGACTGTAATGATGATGTAGAATTGTGGGGTCCAGCAGAAAGATTCTTTGCTTCTTTGGTGCCTGGTGTGGGAACTGCACACGCTTTGACTAACATTAATAAGCTTGCTTGTTGGGCTGTTAAACAATCAAATGTAACAACACAAGTTCTTTCTGAAATGTCACAATATATGGAGAGTCTAAGACATGCTGTATTGCAAAATAGGGCCGCTATTGATTTCTTACTGCTGGCTCAGGGACATGGGTGTGAAGATGTAGAAGGAATGTGTTGCTTTTATCTTTCCGACCATGGTTAGTCAATTCACGACCAGTTGAAATGGTTAAGGGATCATATGCAAAAAATTGTAGTACAAGATAGTTGGTTTGAAGGTTGGCTTAAATCTGTTTTTGGGAACATGGGTGGATGGGTTTTGTTAGTTAAAGAGGGACTTCGCTTTCTACTTATAATTATATTGATTATAGTTGCTGCACGTATAATCTTTAACTGCCTAACTAAGAAACTAGAGCAACTCACAGAGAAGGTATTTGTAGCGCAAAATAAAAACGGGGGAATTGTGGAGGAATGGTTAAGTGAAATAGGACACGTGGATGTTGGGCAGTTAAGAGGCAATGGGCTAGTGAAGTACCGTACTCAACTCACATGAGTCTGGCACGTACACAGCTGGCTGAGAGCCAATCAGGCTCAAGGACACGATGCCCTTGAGCGATGGGGACAGTCCCTAAGGCGGGACGGTGGCTAAAAGAAGGAGGAACTACCTGAAAAGAGCGGGAAGTGTTAGCCAATCCTGAGCTTAGTTTTTGCAATATGTATGAGTTGATTATGTTCAAACTAGATAAAAGGCGACTGAGCTATCCATTAAAGTTGAAGTTCATTGTTCACTCATATTGAGCGTCTGTGTCTTCCTTCCGTCGACAACAGGATAGCTTACAAATGCTTGGCTGAAAGTACTCTACTTGGTGACCTGTACTTCTTAATGGGTATGCTCTTTAGCACAATTCACTTAGAAAGTCTGTGTCTGATAAGTGCTATGCAGATGAAAACTGATATTCAGTGTTCTGCATTTTATCCTCCTGAAGCATAACTGTGAGAGCTCAACCTGAATCTCAGTATTTTCTGAAGTCAGGATTTTTGCTTGTTTGTCTGTGGTAAAGGAAAAGCTCCTGTTTGTCTAGACAGTAATTTGCAACTAGTGCATCACTCACACTAGTAATTGCTTCTTTGCAATCAGTAAATAGTAAGAAATAATCCAGAAGATCTTGCTTTGACTGAGATTTTAAAAAGTGAGTTTCAAGGCTGAAGAACTGTCTTGTTTCTTGAAAAATAGATTAAATTCTCTGTGTGTTATGTTATATCTTCAGCCAACAACCATATTTTGACTGTATAATATGTTTTTATGTGAGTAGTACAAATCCAATAAACTCTTCCTTTCCTTCTCATTATTAGGCACCACTTTATCACCTCTTTTAATCAAGTCTCTCCCAACATAGAAGGAAGAAGCTCTTTTATTTTGTCTCTGCTCAGTTTATTTTCCAATAAAGGGCAAGTTGCTTTTTTTTTTTCTTTCTTTCTTTTTTGTTAAAGGTTGATTTTTTTTGTGGTTTTCTGGTTTTAATTTGCCACTGCAGTGCTGTACATCAAACAGTCTTGATAGCCAGCTCTTATTTATCATCGAGAAATCTTACTGAAATGCTTAATGTTTACAGTTCCATGAAAAAACAACAACAACAACAAAGTAAACAATCACTCTTAGTTATGGTGGTCACTAATGTTAAATAATTAAAAAAAAAGGAAAAAGGAAAAAAAAAAAAAAAGGAAACACTATTATCGGCAAATACTGTCTCAAGAAATAGTGTAGAAAGATGAAAGAAACTTCATGAGAGAATATTGCACCAAGACAAATTTTACATTTGTCCTTTTGTTTTCTGCAGTTATTTCTCAGTGCAAAATCTCACAGTTATACCTCAGTGCAAAATCATGCCTCTGCTGGCAGAGTAGAAAAAGGAGTGAAGTTGATTCAGGTGCTTCCACAGGGGTGTCCAACACCTCATCAGATGTTCGTTCTGACACCCAGATAGGGGCTTTCAGAAACCCAGGCTGGCTGTCAGAGTCCAGGCTGGACTCACACAATGATCTCAAATGCCATCCACTTGTAGGCAACTGAAGTACATTTACTTCGGGATGAGCTGAATAGCTTGCTGGTTTTATTTGATTGTACTGATTTAAGACTCCACTGAGTATAAGACCTGCTCGCACACCTAACTTGCATTAAATCAGGTGTCTCCAGCATGGAGCTGATTTCTGCTCCAACAATTCCAAAGAAGGAATGAGGCCAGATAGTACTCAGAGGCAAAATGGGATAGAAAGAGTCTTCTATATTTACCTATGCTTATGTAGGATATTATTGAGATCAGCAGTTAATCTCTAGAGGAGCCATCACAGACACATGTACACCAATGAGCAAGTCTAAGAGGCTAAGGCCAGCCTAGTTAGCCAGCCTAATGTGTCCTTACCATATTGAGAAAAAAAGATGCACAAATACTCAGCCACTATCCATAAATGGCTATGCATGTACCTGGACAGGAGAAAAAAAAAAAAAAAAAAAAAAAAAGATGGAAAAATAATGACCATTCCACTTTAAACATATAAAAACAGTTTTGTTGTTGTTTTGTTTTGTTTTGTTTCAGTAACTCTTAAGAGTTCAGACACTCTTCTTCTACAATGCAAATAATGAAAAAAGAAATAAACTTCTAGAAGCACAAGATTCGATCAGAGCTCTGCTGTGTGATATCCTTGGCAAACACAAATTAAGCTTTAGAAGTCTTAAAATTGCATTGGCAAATGAAGGCAAAAACAGATGGGGAGAAATAAGTAAAGGTCACAGAGCAGATCAGGAATAAAGAGTCCAGGTGCTAAATCCAGGCATGAGCTTAGACACAGCAATGCAAGACCTCCTGCGCTGATGAGACAGTACACTGAACTGGACCTTAAGGAGCTTTAGAAAGTATCCTAGAAACAGTTGAATTCTTCTGTGATAATGTGGAGGGAAGGTTAATCTTTAGTCATGGACACTAAGAAGGGTTGGATCCTCTTCAGCGTGGTTAGATGGTCTTCTTACTTCCACATATGTTTCCTCACCTGCAGTTTGAGAAGGTCTCTTCCTAAAGTCTGACTGTAGCTTCCTCTTGAATGTATGCCCTAATTCTCTTCTCTGAATTGCAGTTGGTGGGGGGTGAAGGGGTGGAGCATGAATTTCTTTTGTAAAAGTAAAAAACAAAAAGATGTCTCTTTCAAATGCTGAAGGCAAGTGAGGGAAAAAGTTAATTGAGAAAGCCCCTAACTGGGACAGATTCTAAACTGTTTTAACAATTCAGTTTGTCTCTTACTGGTCTACAAACCAGATTTATTTTTACAATTCTATCATTCTGATAAGCACTGTACAGTCATTCATCCACTGTATCATTAGCTTTTCATCACTGGTGACACCTCTTGTATGTAGCACCTATGACTCCTCCAGGGTGATATATTTTACAGTGAGAGTGGTGAGGCACTGAACAGTTTGCCCACAGAAGCTGTGGATGAGATCCTTGGAAGAGTTTGAGGTCAGGGTGGATGGGGTTTTGGGCAGCCTGGGCTGGTGGAAGGTGTTGCTGACATGGCAGGAGAGTTGGAGTTGGATGGACATTAAGGTCCTTTCTAACCTAAACCATTCTATGATTCTATAAATCTGTTCAAAGGTAATATTTACATTAGTAAATTAAATGGGATACGTATATACATACAAATGCACATGTACACACAAATGCATATATTTATTTAAGCTCTTTCTGCTCCTCTCATGCCAATCATTCCTCAAGCATTTTCTTTCTCTTTTTAAAGTTGTTTTTTCTGTAACCTTACAAGTGACTAAACTTCAGAATGATTATTTTCCTCTTCACAGATTTCCAAGTATTTACACACACAGGATGAAAATCCCCAGTCTTCCATGGCATGAGTATGTGTTTTTTTTGTTGTTGTTGTTGTTGTTTTTATTATTATTTATTTATTTATTTCCCTCTTCTGAGATGCGGACATTCTGGAAATAATCATGTGGAGGACCACCAGGATGATCAAGGGACTGGAGTATCTCTTCTATGAGGAGAGTCTGAGAGAGCTGGGACTGCTCAGCCTGGAGATAAAGAGACTCAGGGGGGGATCTTATCAATGTCTATAAATACCTGATTGGAGGGTGCACAGAAGACAGGGTCTTTTCAGTGCCACCCAGTGCCAGGATAAGAGGCTCTGGGCAAAAACTGGATCACAGGAAATTTTCTCTGATCATCAGGAATCACTTCCATGCTGGACAGGTGGCGGAGCCCTGGCACAGGTTGCCCAGAGAGGCTGTGAAGTCTCTCTCCTTGAAGATTTTCACAAGCCATCTGGACATGGTCTTAGACACCTTGCTCTAGGTGGTCCTCCTTGAGCAGGGAGGTGGGACCAGAGGACCTCCAGAGATCCCTTCCAACCTCAACCATTCTGTGTTTCTGTGATTCTGTAAACCCATCTGTCATGGTTTTGGCTGGGATAGAGTAAAATTTCTTCATAGATGCTAATATGATGCTATCTTTTGGATTTGTGATTAAAATAGTGGTGATAATACACCAATGTTTTTACTTGTTTCAGAGCAGTGCTTACAGACAGCCAAAGACTTCTCTTCTTTGAGGTCTCTTCCAACCTAGAAATTCTGTGATTCTGTGATTCTGTGATTCTGTGATTCTTCTTGTGCGGCCTTGCCAGTGAGCAGGCTGATGGTGCACCACAAGCTAGAAGGGAACACAGCCAGGACAGCTGAACCATACTGACCAAAGGGATATCCCATACCATATGGTGTCACACTCAACAGTAAAAGCTAGGGTAAAGGAGGAGGAATGACATTTAAAGTGACTGTGTTTGTCTTCCCAAGAGACCATTATGTGTGATGAGCTCTGCTTTCCTGGGACTGGCTGAACATCTGCCTGCTGATGGGAAGTAGTGAACTAATTTCTTGTTTAGCTTTGCTTGTGTGTGTGGCTTTTGCTTTACCTAGTGAACTGCCTTTTTCTCAACCCATGAGAAAAACTTCTCACAATTTTTCTGATTCTCTCCCCCATCCCACCTGGGAAGAGTGAGCGAGTGGCTGTGTGGTGCTCAGCAGCCTGCCAGAGTTAAACCACAACACCATCTTAAATGCATATTTTGTCATAGGCTTTATATTGGAAGTCACCTCATGTATCTTATGATTTCTTAAAAAAAAAAAGGATAGCAGGTTTTGCCTCATGGGCCACTTCTCTACTCATATTCGTATATGGGTAATGGCAAAACAGGTATTAGGGACACAACTATCTGTAGCTGTCTTTTGATAGCCTGTTTCCCCGAAGATCTGCTTGAGTGCCAATGGCCAAAGGCTGTCCCAGCATCTCTCCTTTGCATAGTACTACCTCTTGCTTGGCATAGAAAGACCTGAGGTCTGTCTTAATGTCCCTTTTAAAATTGTATTTGGCCACAATACCACACAGCTGCTGTATGTGGGGTGTTCACAGCAAAGTTGGGTGTAGGAGTGGACAAAAAAACTGCCACCCCAAATCAGAGGCTTTGCAGATGAGGGAAAGACTTGAGCATGGACATCCACCACCATCATTCACTCTTTTACCTGACCTGAGCATGGAAAGCTTTCTTTTCTTCCAAGAGAAGAAGCAACAACAGCAAAGGGCAAGGAAGGCACAAAGTAAGTTTTTATATGAGGTTATAGGGCAGCTTTGGCCATGGAAAATAAGCGTTAAGAAAAGAATTATTATTACCAACAAACAAGATAAAGCAAGATACAGTAAATGTAGGGTGTCGATATAAATAATAGCAAATGTCAGAAGCCTATTGCAGGCTCAAAGTTTAGGAGAGAAACAAAGAAACTTGAATCAGTGGAGCACAAGTATTGAAGTAGGAGGCACCCTCCGGGTTATATTTTAAGAAAAGGCAATTGTAGAGACTGAAAAGAAAATAAGCTCTGGTTTCTAAATGCTTATGGATAGCTGATAGCTCAGAGTGTTAGTAGTTGCTTCCATTACTGCCATTTCATGCAAATATTGCATGTGAATCATTATCGTAATCACCCAGTTTGGAATACAATCATTTGTGTGGTGTTCCATGTGAGAAATATTAATTCTGTTTGCTTGCTTCTGCCAATGGTGCCAGATGAGAAACTCTAGAGTATTTTTTTATGTGTGATAATAAAATCAATTGGATTCCACAATTGTTCAGAAATAGGGAACTTAAATATTTTAAGAGAAGTTGGTCTAAAGGATAGGAAAACAATTCTCTCCAACTGTAATTTCTTGCTTGACTGCACAACAATTTTCTACAAACTATCTTCTACTGTAGATTCAACTGGAATTCATCCAGGATGGATCCTATTAGAAAAACACTTACACCCATCTTTAAAAGACTTGACATCAGCCCTATTCTCACTTCCTCTGTTTTGTCTACCCAGAAAGTTAATTTGGGTTTACCCATCTCTGAATAGCTGGATGGGGAAGGCCCAACAGGTGGTAGCTTTTCAACAGCTTTACTTGAAGAGCCCTTTTACAGAAATAGAAATCTTGTGTTTTTTGTATTAGTGAGGTTGGGTGAATTCTAGGAAGCATCTTGTGTTCCCCTAAACGAAAGGAACACAGGAGGAAAACGAGGTGATAGATGCAGAATTGACACATCAAACAAAAAAGACCAACACCAACTAACCAATTAGTTTTGTACTAGCTTTTGTACATTCCTGGGAAGCCTTCTCCAGTGCTTGACCACCCTCTCAGTGAGGAACCTTTCTCTAACATTCAGCCTGACCCTTCATGCCTTACATTAGGTTCCATCACAGGTCACTAGAGAGAACAGATCACAGCAGCACAGAATCACAGAGTGGTTGAAGTTGGAAGAGACCTCTGGAGATCATCTAGTCCAACTCCCTGCCAAGCAGAGTCACTGAGAGCACACTGCACAGGATCACATCCAGGTGGGTTTTGAATATTTCCAGAGAAGACTCCACAGCCTCTCTCTGCAACCTGTTCCAGTGCTCTGTCACCATCACAGTAAGGAAGCGCCTCCTCATATTCAGACCGAACTTGTGCTTCAGTTTGTGCCCACTGCCTCTCATCCTGTCACTGGGCACCACTGAAGAGTCTGTCCCCATCCTCTTTCTTCAGGTATTTGTACACATTGGTAAGTTCATCTCTCAGTCTTCTCCAAGCTAAACAGGCCCAGTTCTCTCAGACTGTCCTTGTATGACAGAAGCTCCAGTTCCCTCATTATCTTTGTAGCCCTCCACTGGACTCACTCCAGTAGCTCTATGGCCCTCTCATACTGGGGAGCCCAGAACTGGACAAAATACTCCACGAGTGGCCTACTCCATGGTGAGTAGAGGGGGAGGATTACCTCCCTTGACCTGCTGGCAATGCTCTTCTAAATGCACCATTGGCCTTCTTGACCACAAGGGCACATTGCTGGCTCATGGTTAACCTGATGTCCACCAGGACTCCCAGGTCCTTCACAGATCTACTTTCCAGCAGGTCAGTCCGCAGACTTTACTGGTGCATTGGGTTATTCTTCCCTACATGAAGGACCCCGTGTTTACCTTCATTTAACTTCATGAGACTCCTCACTGTCCAACTTTCCAGCCTGGCCAGGTCCCACTGAATGGCAGCACAGCCCTCTGGGGGTATCGGCCACTCCTCCTAGCTTTGTGTCATCAGCAAACACTCTGTTCCATCATCCAGGTCATTGATGAGTTAAGTTGAACAAGACTGGACCCAGTACTGACCCCTGGGGTACACCACTAGCTACAGGCCTCCAACTAGGTTGCACTACTGGCATCCAGCCATTTCTCAATCCACTTCAGCATCCACTCATCTATGCTGCACTTCCTGAGAATGCCTTTGAGGATGTTACAGGAGACAGTGTCAAAAGCAGTGTCGAAAGCAAAGGTAGGCAACATCCACTGCTCTCCCCTCATCTACCCAGCCAGTCATCCCATCATAGAAGGCTATCAGATTGGTTAAGCATTATCTCCCCTTGGTGAATCCATGCGGACTACTTCTGATCACCTTCTTGGGAATCTGAATTTTATCGATGTTGTCAATGATTTCTATGATTCTATGATTCTTATCTTCCATGTACTTGGAGATGACCCCCAGGATGTTCCATCACCTTTCCAGGGATGGGGGTGGACTTCAGTAGTTTCTTTGGTCCTCCTTCTTGCCCTGTTTGAAGATTGGAGTCACATTGGTTTTCTTTCAGTCCTCAGGCACCTCTCCTGTCCTCTATGACTTTTTCTTTGCTTGTTAGTAGAAGATCCAAGAGCACACCTCTCCTCATTGGCCCCTTGAACACCTGTGTCAAAAACACTATCATCAATGCACTGCAGGAACCTCCTGGACTGTTTGTGCCTAGCTGTGTGATCTTTCCAGCAAATATCAGTGTGGTTGAAGTCCCCTGTGAGAACCAGGGCTTGTGACTGTAAGGCTAATCAGAGCCTGCCCCTCCGCTCCCCTCGAGGAAGCCGCAGGCCGCCAGGAGGCCTCCCCTCAGCCTGCTCTGCCCTGGGCTGAATAAACCAAGGGACCTCAGACGCTCCTCATACATCTTGCCCTCTAGACCCTTCACCATCTTCACAGCCCTTCTGGTGCTCTTTATTAGTTTTGTACCCTTATATTTTGGTACCCACAACTGTACACAGTAATTGAGGTAAGGCCACACCACTGCCTTGATCATTTTGGTGGCCCTCCACTGGAGTTTTACAGTATGTCAGTGACTCTCTTGTACTGGGGGACCCGGAACAGGACACTAATCCAGGTGCAGCCTCACCAGTGCTGAGCAGCAGAGAAGGATCACATCTCTTGACCTGCTAGTGATAGTTTGCCTAATACAGCCGCAAATACTATTAGCTTTCATGGCAGCAAGGGCACACTGCTGACTTATGTTCAACTTGGAGTCCACCAAGACTCCCTGGTTCTTTTTGCAAAGCTGCTTTCCAGCTGGGTGGCCCCCAGTATGTACTGGTGCCTGGGGTTGTTCCTTCCCAGGTGCAGGACGCTGCACTTCTACTTGTGGAACCTCACAAGACTTTTGTCAGCCTGCTTCTCCAATCCATCAAGACCCTCCAGATGGCTGTGAGGCCCTCTGGTGAGTCAGCCATGCCCCCAGTTTGATGTCATCTTCAAATTTACTGAGGGTACACTCTACCCCCATCATTCATAAAAATATTAAATGTGATCAGACCCAGTACTGACCCCTAGGATACTCTGCTTGTTACCAGTGTCCAGCTTGACTTTGCAGCACTGACCACTGCCCTGTGGGAGTGGTCTGGTAAGGGCAAAGTAGTCACAGGGTGAAGGTTGCAAGAAAAGTCTTGTGCTGTATGTAAAATGAAAGTACATTTAAACAGTGTTGTACTAGAGCAATTAACAGGTATAAATATGAGAAAAGAGAAAAGAGCAGGTGACATGTGAAACCTGATGTTTCAATGCCATTATAGAACACAGGTCAAAAAACCTTCTCATTTTTCTGATGCTAAGCACTCTGAATATTTGCTGTTTAACAGAAAGAAAGACTGAGAAGAATGTGAATCAAAATCACTAAGATTTGTTTCCAAATGTAACATATGAATAGGTGTAAACTGTTCATAACTCTTCCGAAAGGCTATGCATGTGCCTGGACAGAAAAAATAAATAAATAAATAAATAAATAATAAAAAATAAGCCTTTTCTTCTAAATAGTGTTGCAGTTATATTGTTTAGTGTTACAGTAAAGTACTTCCCTTTTCAAATAAGCAGTTGTACCTGGACTTGTAAGAAAGTAATTAATGGTTTACAAGGCAATCTTCAGTTGGAATATAGTTTTTACACATCACTAGATTCTTCAGAATAAAAAGGGCATTGAACATGTTCATAAAAGTTGGTTGATTGTTTAAGCCAAGCAGTTTCTATGCACATGCACAACTTCAAGGCAATCAAATTAGTTTCAATTTTTCTGATTAGGAAAAACAATGATGATTTTTTTTTCTTGACAGTGATAAAAAGATGAATAAATTAATAATTACCATATTTATCTGTTTTTATCTATATTTATCTATATTATAATCTTTGTTAGAGAGTCTACTCTACTGAATTATTTGGTAAGTGCTCCACAGTGAGAACTCCCATAGAAAGTTCCTGAACCTCCTGTAGCACTTCCTCACATGCAGCATAAGCAAAGGTAGCTGCAACAGGTATGTCTATAACACTCATGGAAAAGAAGTTGTCAAGTTTGGGAGGTATCCAAATGGAAATTTAAAATTCTGTCTGTTTAGTTAACTAGAGGAGCAACCAGAAATGTGGAAATATATTTTTAAAATAAATAGGCATATGAAAAAAAAAAAAAAAAAAAAAAACAGACAAAGGGCTACTGCTTACTGTTTTTCCAACTCAGCTTTGGGCACTTTCTGTGTGTCCATTTGTAGTTTTCAATGAATAGGACTTGCAGAAAGAACAAGCTTATAATGCTATGGAAATTGAGTAACTTTCACAAGCTTTAATTTTGACGATCAAAATCAACAATGCTGAAAAACTTAAAAAGTAAATGATAGTTTGAATTTGATTGTATCAATCCAGTTTTGAGGCATTCATATTCATTTGAGATTCTTTGCCTTTCTGGACTTTGAGTTCCCAAGACGTTCATTATCATGGAGATAATGACACGAAGATAATTGACTATCACAAAATTTCTTTTTGAGGATAAATATACTGAAATATTTGGGTTACTTGAAAACTGTGGTGATGGATTAGAGGATAGTGAGGGATGGTGTAAGCTCAAGTCCTCCACATCTCTTCCCTAGAAGGGAGGACATAATGCTCTAAGAAGGCAGCTTGCTCACTGCAGGAAATTCCCTTCAGAAAGACAAGTTTTGCACTGCTCACTTTCACTTCCAACAAAGGTTACTTCTCCCTTCAGTTCTCCTGGCCTGGAAATCCATCTCTTCCTCCTCTCATGGTTGACAGATAGTGATGCAGAGGGAAGTCTGTTATGGAAAACTTCACTGCACAGTCCCTGACTTTCCAGAATTGTAGTGTTTGTATGTTTATTACTGTGTGACCTTCTACTAATGCTATTCTATTCACATTATTTTAAAGGTCAAAATAGAGTTCTTTAAAAGTCAGTAGCTAGATCATTTGGACTTCCTTTTATTTCTTCTTCTTTTTTTTCCCACTTTTATTTGGGAATTGTTTCTTGTTACTATTGAAAGCAGCTGAAATCAGATAGCTGCAGAATAAAGACAGAATGAGGGTTAGTGCTTATAAAACACAAAGCTCTATACAGCACAGAGCATCTGCTTGAGTTAAATAAAACTTGAAGCTGTGTAATGCTTCTCACAAGGCAGCAAGATGCCATAACCACTCATATCACAGCTACATTTTGGTCAAACAGAACAAGCATTCACCATTTATCAGGAGTTGAGCCTAGTAAATTATTTGTCATTCTTGCCAGTATTCCCTGAGCACTGTCAACTTTCCATAGTTTGACTGTTTTAAAGGCCCTTTCTTTCTTAAATGATATTTGAAAGGGTGGTAAAATCAGCTTTTTCATTTGGTTATATAATTCTCTATTATTAATATTTGGCACACCAGCCCAGGCAGTTCATAAATTACAGAATCACATTGCCTGTAGCACCAGTAAGGAAAAAAAAGTTCAGATACTTGTTCCATCTCACACAGCCTGGGATTTGAAGCTACATCTCCCACATTCCAAGAAGGTATTAAGACTATTAGGTCTATTAGGTTATTTTTACATGACTCTCTCACTTGGACCTTGTTTTGATTTTCATCCCAGTTTGCACAACAGAATCATTTCAACACAGTTTCAGCAAAATCAGTACACTCCAACACATCTAGGCTTTGTGACTGATATCTTCAGAGGGAAAAAATCATTTTATAAAAAGCTGCTCAGCTGGCAGATGAGCATGGTCAGAAGAGCTGTTGCTTTCAATGCCCCAAACTCTACACAGTATTGAACACCTCTTAGTTGAACCAAATAAAATAACCAACTCTAGCTGCAAAGCATTCTATTAAAGGACAATGGCTTTGACGACAGAACGACAGAGTTTCTTGGGAAGGTATTATTCCTCTTACACAAGACATGGTTTTCTGAGGTCATTAAGGATGTCTTAGATGACTATTACTTCCAATGGTTAATACCTCAAGTTTGTTTCAAAACACAGTCACGGAAGAATTAATGGTGAATTTGGGAAAAATCCTCAAGCTATACAATTGTAAAGCACATAATAAAGTGTACCCAAAAAACAGTAATGAATTGTTTTCCATTTGATGCCATTGTAATATCTTTTCTATTGGGAATTCCAGCATCAATTTAAAAGAGATTTTTTTTTTTTCTTTTTGAGGATGGTGGAATACAGCAGATCTTACTGGTCATAAAATGTGAAACATCTGTATGGTGTCAGTAACTTATCCAGTGACATCCCTCAATGGCTAGAGTTAGCCAAGGTTGCTTTGGAGACATCAGGATAGCAAGCAGAATGTGTGGGATTGGATCTGTAAAGAATTGTGCTAATGAGCTTTAATCAGATGTAACACAAGATTAAACCACAATTGCTATGTGTATATGCTCTTACTGAATTAAGTACTAATGAAAAATCATAGCTTTCTATGAAAGTATAAATTACAATATATGTGGATGAGAGACAAAATTTAGGCCTATGTTTGGATTACATCAATGTTATTGAGAAATTAATATTTACTGCACAGGTTTAAAAGACTTATTTGTTATATGTACTACATGCAAAGCTTGAAGAGAAGAGGAATAGAGAGAAATAACTAGAACACAACAGTAAATAATCTCCAAGGGCCTGTCTGCAATTAACTAGGTAATCATATCACTGTGGTAACGTACATCTAGCTTTTATGACTTCCATTCTAATAGAACAACCAAAGGGCTTACATGCCAGATAAAAAACCTAACCAGGATGATCAAGAAGTTGTTTCTTTTCCAAGGCACAAAACACAATTAACAGTGTTAAAAAATGTTAGCTCTGCAGAAGACCTACAACTTCAAAAGAAAATTAGAGGAAAGTTAAAATGAAATTTCAGTGAGGACAACTTCAGACATCAGGGCTATTAAGGGTATTAAATAATGAGATGTTTATGCAGAGGGGGAAAAAAAAAAAAAAAGCACTAAAAAAAAAAACCACCATACGCTTATGGGTAATTTGAAGAGCTAGATAATGCAACTTTTTCTAACACACTTAGGTGTGATGCTACGTGAAGTGACTAAACCAGCAGCATGACCGTGACTGTAGTAAGCACAAAAATGGACTGAAACAGACTGTAAACCTTCTCAGAGAAATAGGAAATCTTGCAGTGAGTGAATCGAATGGATTATAAACTTAAATACTGAAGTCCCTCGTGCCATGATGCTGTCCATTTTAAACATATGATAGTCACGAAATCAGAAAATTGTAGTATATAAACAGAAAAGCCAATCTGATAAGACTGGAGAGATTGTTCTGACATCAGTTGAAGCAGTGATTAAGGTTAGTACAAGGAATGGAAAAGTTGTTTCTGAGCTGTGAATATCCCACCAAAAGCAATAAGTGTGTAAAAGGACATAAATTTTATTCAGAGTATAGTATTCACCCTTTAAGTACTGAAAACTCCCATTCAACTAAGATAAATGTTTTCAACAACAAAAAATTAATTACACTGAAGGTTCACAGGAGGCTGGTGTTGAGGGTAGACTTGTTTATCATCCACAGTTCTTCCTTTCTGGAAAAGTCACAAGCTGGATATGCAGAAATCTAGCTGGTATTGCTGGTGGAAATGTAAAGGCATGACTGATTACTACCTTAATCCTATCTGTCCTTGCAGTGGCATGGAATGCGTATTCACCTTTCTCAACTCCAAGCAGCTCTGTGTGAGGTGGTAACCCTAGATTCTTTTGGGAATCTCCAAAGAGACAGGTCCGTTTTATTTGAGAAAATCATGATATCTGGTACTGGAAGCACCTGTTTCCTTCTACTGTGAAAGGAGCCTGCACTGACTCACTCAGGTGGAGCTTTCCTTGCCTGAAGAAACTGGTTTTAGTTATGGGAGTTATCACGTCAGAAGCCCAAATTCAGGGTGAAGTTACACTGCTCATAAAGATACAAGTTGTGCATAGGGCATTACATTAATCTTGGGACCAGACAGACAAGGCTGACTACAAATATAACTGCGACTCTGAGTCTGTTTCCATCTGATGCTTGGACCACATAAAAGTCTGTGATTCTGCAACAGCAAAGCAGATTCATCTATGTCAGACAATACCAAATTTGTAATATTCAGTCAAGTATTCCTACTGTTAATCTCCTTGGTGAATCCAGGATATTGCACCTATGAAGCAGTTATGAAATAAAAATTACAAGATAAAGATAAGATAAGATAAGATAAGATAAGATAAGATAAGATAAGATAAGATAAGATAAAATAAAATAAAATAAAATAAAATAAAATAAAATAAAATAAAATAAAATAAAATAAAATAAAATAAAAATCTTCCTTTTGTAAAGCCAGTTGACTCCAGCTTCACCTTATTCTATACAGAGCCTGCGTCTGGACATATGCATTCAGATGTTATTATCAATATGTGTACTTAATGAACAGGCATTGATAATCTAAATCACTATGTAAGAAATTATCCAATAGACCAACTAAGCAGGGCTTTTAGAAATTTTCCGATAAGTGACAGAATGTAGTCTTTTACAACATAGATATGTTGTTACTCCTTCATTCTGTTAGCCACCTCAGGTCCATCACAGTCCTATAAGGAAAGGAGGGGATAGAAAAGGAAAAGGGAGAGAAGTGGAGAAGAGGAGGGAGGAGGAGGAAGGAAAGCCTGGTCTTTGGTTATATTCATTTTATATTCATTAAATTTGCACCTCTTTGCTATGCTAGTGAATTGCATAGCGATTCTGACATTTCTTAGATAAAGCCATTATATTCTGTTACTGAAGAAAATTGACAAAAATTATTTACCTTTTTTTTTTTTTTTTTTTTTTTTTTTTTCCATACTACCCTCCCTTTGGGAGATGGGATAAGATTGTAATATACATGTATCTTCTGCACCTTTTCTGTGCTAGTGGCTAGGGAAACAACAACAGCAAGACCACAGTTTTCTCTTTAGCTGGTCAATTTGGTTCCTTCTGGCACTAACTTGCAATTTCATCAGATCTTGCCCACATGCTCTGTCCATTGTGCTTCACTTATTTGACATGGAGCCCAAACTTTGTGTCTATTTCTCTGGTAGTAGATCTTCCTCTTTCTTCCATCCATAATGATTCTGTGACCCTTTTTCTTCTAATAAAAATAAATAACTATGGCCATTTTTCTATCAGTAGAAATACTACCAAATAAAATGAAGACAGCAAATCACTGAACACAAATGATAACAGAAGCCAAGTGCCTCTTGTCTTGCAGAAAAGGAGGGAGGAAGAGTGTTCTTTAATCCAGACTTCGTGATATTCAGTTACATTCAAGCTGTGAGGCAGATGTTCCCTGATGAGCAATTAAAAAAAAGTCTGTGACTTGAAATCATAAATCAGCACTTGCCTCTGATCTACAGGGTTGAGAAGTATGCCAGGGCATAGGAGGCTACAGACATCACCTTAATGAGATTTTCTAGTTAACTGTAAAACTTCTTTGAACAAGGAGTTTGATCCCAGGGTGTGCTAGAAGCCTCCTGAGCAGGCTCAATTCCCATCATGCCAGCACTCTCCAAGTATCTTCAAGCCCTTTTCACAGACTCAGAAAACAGGTTCCTGAAAAGGTCATTCCTTTACCCAGGGCTGGATCAAATATACCCATGGCATGTTTGTCAGATTGTGGTTTAACCTGTTCTGTAAAGCTCAAGCTAGGGGAGTCTCACTCTCTCTAGGCAATTTACACCAGTGTTTCACTGTATTTGTCATTAGCAAAAATTCCTTTTGAACTGTGGTATTCCTTGGTGCAATGAACTTAAGCTTATTATTTCTTATCCCAGATAATTCCTACTCTCTCTGCAATATTTTTTTTTATGTATAGTATTGCACAGTAAATAGTACAAAGACTCTTGGGGTTATGCCACACTGAAGGCTTAGTGGATTGAAACAAAATGTTGAAGACTATAACTACACCTCGACATCTATTTAAAAGCTAGAACAGAACCAACCTTGGATAACAAACAAAAAGAGCTGATTGCAGAAAGGCTGAGACATTAGTCCAAGCAAGTGATGACAGCTAATTGCATGAAATTAATGACATGGTTTTCTTCTAGGTATGCCTTTCTAAAAAGAAAATGATAAAGCCATAAGAAGCAAACATCCAAATGAAAGCATCAAGCTAGTATAACAAAATAAACTTAAATTAGAAGATTCAGAAGAAATTTAAAGATAATTCAAAGATGACCTAAGTATATGCACTGCCTTTACACTAATGTTGAATTGTTTTAAATAACTACAAACGTAATCATGTATTTAGAAAACAGAGTTGCATGTGTTACATCTACCAGACTAAAAAGTGTTCCAAGGACTTACAGCTAGAGCTAAACAAATTTATAGCCTACACTAATGGATTGGATTTTGAACTACAACTAATGACTCAAGTCATCTGGATCTGTTACAGATGGGGAAAAAGCAATGCATGAAGACCAATGTACTACAGCAGCGTTTCCTCATACTAGAGATTAGGATGAGTTCTCAAAGAAGCTCACCAGACAGCAACTAAGAATCACAGAATGGCTTGGATTGGAAAGGACCTTAAAGATCATCTGATTCCAGCCCCCTGTCATGGGCAGAGACACCTCCCAGCAGCTCAAGCTGCCCAAAACCCCATCCAACCTGGCCTTGAACACCTCCAGGGATGAGGCATCCACAGCAGCATGTTCAGTGCCTCACCACCCTCTGAGTAAATAATTTCTTCCTAATATGTAATCTAAATCCACTCTGTTTTGGTTTAAAGACATTACTCCTTGTCCTATCAGTACACTCCCTGACAGAACAAGAAGTCAAATAATACAACTTTTAAATTCATTTTAAATTCTTTTTAAATTCTTCTCATGCCTGTTTTTTTTTAGGAAAACAATGATGGCAACAACACACACACATACACAAAATAAACTACACAGGAAACAAAGAAATAAACAAGAAAAAAAAAAAAAGAGTAATCAATGTTATGTTGATTTAAAAGTACAAATTCCATTGATTGCAGAATACAACTATTTTGATTGTTCTACCTCCATCTCCTCCTTGCATTTTGAACATACTGTGCCTCTACGTACCTTCCAAACTTGAACACCTAATTAATTGGCCAGAGTTGTAAGGTGCATCTGATCATGATTTCATCATGACCTTTGATGGATATTTCATCGTTTTTCTTCCATGTCATTTCACTTTCAAAGACTGTTGGAGGTTGTTAAGGACTTCATGCAGCCATCTGAATTCAGTGTCTGCCTGCCTTCTAACAACATTTCCCAGCCCATAGGGAGGGTAGAGGACTGCCAGGCTGGGGACTGGGGGAAGCCTGACATTTCAAATTGACTTCATGAAGCTTCAGTGCAGTTGGAAGCAATTTGTTTGTTTGTTTTCTTTTTTTTTTTTTTTTTTTTTTTTAAGTGGAAACCAGTGTGGAAAAAAAAAATGACTGCAAATGTAAAACAAAAATCTAAGATACCATATGGAGGAAGATGATATCTTTCCACTTATGCCATTACTCTGACAGATGTGCTAGTAGACCAGACAGAGATCATAAAACATGAGAACTTTTAGGGGAATATAAAGTTGCTTCCACTGAATACATACTGTAAATAGAATCTGTTAAACTAATGAAGAGATGGAGTAAATATTCTGTGCCATTTAAGGTGCATATCATGATAAAGTCATCATTTTACTTTTTGTTTTGTCTTCTCTAAAAAATAGTGGATAAGCTCAAGAAAATAGGTATCAAACTAGTAAGTAAATTCATTCATTTTAGTTTTGTTTAAAAAGTCGTATTTGAGACTGTGGAAAAATTGGATAAGGACATAGTGAAGATTTGGGTACTAGCAAGGAAGAAGATGCTAATTTCTGTAAAAGTGTGGATATGGGAAGGAGCTGTGAGCTGCTCTGGAGTTCTGCTCTAGCTCAACCACATACCATACTTTCTACAAATTTTGTCATTGCCGTGCAATCATCTCCTCATGAGATGTGTATAATTGAATTCCATTACAATCTGGTGTAACTTCCACAATGGCACTTCTTTAATTGGATACAGTTACAGACACTGGAAAAAGTGTTTTTCTTTCCACAGCTTGTTTCCCCAAAGTCCCATAGTAACTTTGGCTCAGATTTTGTCTTCTGGATGCTTAAGTACTACTGATTCCTCTGATCACATAATGCAGCCACAGTATATCACAACGTATCTCAGCTCACTGCTAAGGTGAGTAGGTTAGCATAGTAGTGTAAAGCTCCCATCTGAACTCCAAACTGATTTTTTTTATCAGATCTAATAAAATTTGTGCATCTCAAATTCTTACTTTTTTTTGACTCTTCTTCATTCTTATTTCTTTCTCTTTTAATAATTTCTTTACAATATATCTTTATAGAGCCATGCTGTACCCTTTTCCATTTTCCCATATCCATTAAAATTTCAATATGGATTTACAACATCTTCAGAGAAAAGGACGGGAAGAAGTGACTCTTTTACTTTTTTTTTTTTTTTCCTTCAATTTCTCCCTCCTGTTATGTATCTAAAAGAAAACAATTGTATGAAATAACCATGTTAGCTTTTCACTGTCCATCAGTATAAAAGTATCTCTCTTACCTGCATTTTACTTAAATGTACAGTTGCATTTTTATATTAGCATGCAAGCTGTTTTTGTACTCATTTTGAATATTGTTAAACAATTTGAAACTAAATTATTTATTGTATGACATTTGTCTGAGGGTGCTTATCTGATTGTCAAAAATAAGCAAAGCTTTGCTACAGTAAGATAATAGTAACTTATTGCTCCTTTTACACACATGCAGGTCTTCAACTTAGCAAAAGTGTGTCAATGGAACAAGATCATGCCTGTGCAGGAAACCTCTGCTTCCGTGTTGCCTATAGATATAGATTGTTCAGCATCAAGTGTGTCACTTAACATATACATATATATGTATATATATTTAACTAGAGTAATAGGATAATATTATAATTTTGATTTACTACAGTATGATAACTTGAACATAACAGCAGAGAAAAAAAGGGAGCAGAGTTCATCCCAGTAAAAGAACACTTATCAAAACTACAGCTCAATATTACACAGCAGAGCAGAATATTACTTAATCTCTTGTACAGATTTCCTGTACTTAATTACTTAATCTCTTGTACAGATAAGTCTTGTACTACTAGTTCGGACCAGGTGCCTTTTAGATGGCTAGGCTTGGCTGAGTCTTTTTGGAAATAAATAAATAGATAGATAGATAGATAGATAGATAGATAGATAGATAGGTAAGCCATAGAGTGATATATGTTTAGGAGAAACTGGACAAGTTCCTCCATTCCCAGATTTTAAACAGGTAGAAACTACCTCCAGCTCAGGAAAGCCTTGAAGAGAAAATACCTGAATACTGGGAGAGCACCAGGAGTAAAACAATATATTCTTGAGCTATATTTATGCTTTCCTAAACATCTACTTTAAGTCACTGGGTCAGAAAGTATTTTAACCTGTTCCAGTACAACCATTCCTCTGCTTTAAGGTGTAATGGCTTCCACTTGAGTCAGTTGTTGAAATTCACTTTATAGGCAGTGAAGAGAAGCAAAATTTGTAGGGTATGGCTCACCTCACTCTGAAGTGGATGTCTGAAATAAATCAGATGGATTGTGCTCTCTGGGGCCAGCTCCTCTCCACTGGTTATTAGGGCATCCCTGGATAAATAGCTCAGGTGTAGATGTCTGTATTTAGCTCCCTGAGGTTAGATTCTATTCTAATGAGTGTTGTGATATACATGTATGTAGGACTTGTCTATTTGCACACT
Organism: Netta rufina; assembly: GCF_964035555.1. Classification (NCBI taxonomy): domain Eukaryota; kingdom Metazoa; phylum Chordata; class Aves; order Anseriformes; family Anatidae; genus Netta; species Netta rufina. The sequence goes on along the minus strand of NC_140127.1, from coordinate 72,036,007 downwards.
TGTACATTTGGAGATAATTGAAATAAAAATGTAAAAGCAGTTAACTGTACCCACAAGAAATCCAGATCACAAGGGGAAACAGATCATAGCTGCCAAACAGATGTCAGAAAACTGACAGTAATGGTGTACTCACTGGGTTATGTCTGACAGAGAAAAGTGCCATCCTCCAGCCTACACTCCCTGATGCCCTGTTCACCATCCTTCTTTCATATCCACAGTGTAGGTACAAACCCACTAGGACATGACCCCTTCATGTTCTATTTGTTCTTCATGACAATAGTCCTGCTTCTATTTAAATTCACTGTTAAATTTAGATGGTTTTTATTCATTATTGTTTCAGGCCCTAAATGTCGAGACTTCAAGGGAGAGGAGGGCTGTAAATAAATAGTTTATTTAGTTAAATAATCTGTTAACAATCAAAAATGTGCATTGATTTTTCTAGGGCTGTTGACTATCTGCTAAATATGCCAAGAGAGTTGACTTACTAGAGATGCACAATATCAGCAAGATCTAAAACTAAAGTTTATCAATTTCTTCATTTCTTTGTGGAATAATACCTCGTTATATAAAAACAACAACAACAACAACAACAACAACAAAAAAACGTGAGGGACTCACGAGAGGGACTTTTACAGTATCAGCATCTCTGAGTCCAGTGGTTTGAGTGTGGGGTGGAGGTGAAGGTCTGCAGTGAGTTGCCACTGTTCTGGGGTCTTCAGCAGGAGGAATATGATGTTCATGTGTACGAAGTTAAACAATGACAACAAAAACGCAATCAGACAGTAGCCAACAGACAGTTGTTGTTAAAGCTAAAAAAGTAAAAGAAAGCTCCAAGAAAATCAAAGCAAGTCTGGGCAAAAGCTGACTACTCCAGCAGAGACATACAGTTAGATTAATACAGAGCCATCCAGCACTAGCAATGGCTATTTACATTGGTTGGGATAGGGGGTTACAAAGTTCTTCTGCTGTCAAACAGAAGTCCCTTAAGTACACTACCCTGTTGAGTTTTAAAAGCTTTTTGGAAGAAACTGATTGACTGAATACTGACATTTTCATAACAAGAATCTGTCAGTTTCACCACTGACTGCTCTAAAAGCATACCACCCCCCCCCCTTTTTTTTATAAGATAAGAAAAGACTCAAGCACTCTTTTTAAATACCTCTTCTGTTCTCGTTTGGTTTGGTTTGTCCAAATGTATATGACTGTCAGAAATACAGAATATCAAGTTCCCTAGCTCTTTTTTTTTTTTTTTTTTTTTTTTCAGCCCAACTTGCTATGTGATATTGAGCTTATCTTTCTGCTCCTGCCACCTCATCTGTAAATTCAGGTAACAGTATTTTTGTAAGGTGTTTCCTCGAACTGGAAAATTATTTATTTACCAAAACATTTCACAGAAATATTCAGTGCTTGTTATATACTTGAGATACTTTGCATATAAGCGTTGTTGAGCTCTTCTTGTGGACTTTTTTAATGTTGTTTCATATAAAAAACATCTAAGAAGTAAGACCATGATCATAATCCTTTTGGAAGTAAGATGTGGTCTTTTAATTTATTTTTGCTCAAGCCCTAAAGGTCATACTATTATTGCAAGAGTTTCGTGATTCATACTATTATTGCAAGAGTTTCATGATTCATACATGTACCTTTGAATATATAATCAACACTGAATATTGATATAAAGATGAAGAATATTATGAGGGAAATGTTTGGAGAAGAAATAGGTAAATTTTTTCATTCTCCTATTTATATACATAAAATCATTCTTAATTGTTTGCATTGGAAGGAAGTAGTAAAATTCTAGTGTATTTCAATCATTCTGTATTTAAGTGACACCTTGAAAGTCCCACAGTTATTCATTATATTGTTTTGCCTATACTCAATAAATTATAGCAGTTAATTAAGCCATCAATTTTAACCTTGCTACCTGTCCCTTATTGCCCTTGGGATTCTGACAGAGAATTTTTCTGTTATTTGTAAGGAAGGGTAGGGTAGGAGGAAGGAGAAAAATAGGTGGGTAGGAGGAAGGAGAGAAACAGCACGTCCAAGTTTTAGTTCAGAAGCAGTATGTGGATACTACAGAAGAGATTTGAATATGGCATTTAATATGGTCCCTCTCTCTTCTCTCTTTAGCAGTCAGACATTCCTTTCATTATTTAATCTTAAAACATTTTGAAAGACATTAGAAATGGAAACAGTGTATGAAAATAATATCACATTTTTTTGAGTGAGAGCTACCATTCTGATATACACAGTTTTCATTGACAAAACATATTTGTAGAAAGTAAACATGCATTATGCAGTTTACAAAGACCCAAGATGAAGTGATGCTATCTGCATTAGCTCTACTGAGAACACTAGACCAGAGTTGCTGTCTATTTTAGGAAAAAAAATGGTTTGTGTTTGGGCCCAGGTACCAGCGAGTACAAAATTGAGGGCTCTCACACAAGTGCCAAGCACTAAATAATACTCTTGCAAATAACCTACTGGAAGCTGGTTGGTTACTTGAACAATAATCATTCACATAGACAGTGATGCCAACATTTTAGATTTATCTCCTTTCAGTGCTTCAGCCACCTAGACACAAGATGTAGAAGCACAGCCTCCTGCCCAGCTGGAACCTGGCTTACAGGGCATATGTCATCCCACATCATCCCACGGCTCTAACATGCTCAGCAGTTTAAAAGGCCACCAGTTCATCATTATAATGCTTGGGGACTTCCCACTGGTTTAGAATAATTTGTAAAGTTCCAGCATGACAGAAAGGAAGCAAATGGGGGACTTAGATGGGCTTTTGTCTGGCTGTTCCTGACTCATACAGACATGACCAATGGCCAAGTATTGAGAAAAAAAAAAAAAAACGTCAAAGTGTGTGAGTGAGATACATACACAGAGTTTACATCATACTATTCAGACTAGGAACTATATATGGGATTTATTCCTAGGCGTAACATTTATTTATTTATTAGTAAACATAGTTCCATCTGTTGGACTTCGAGGCAAAGGCAGATACATTGACAAAAATATCTGAGGCCTACTCTTGTGTGTAAGGCAAAACTTAATGTGTTCAACCCATAAATAAAATGCCTTCTGTAGGCCATGGAGGTTTTTGTTAGGAAATCATATAGGCTGTAACAAAAGATTATTGTACTGAAAGAAGACACAATGCCAGAAATTCAAATATTGTTTAAATATTTTAAAGCAGAAAAAAAAATACTTTTTAATATATAACAACTACAAAGAAAAAAAAAAAGTCAATTGATTCCACCAAACAAGAATAAAATATTTTGTTCCATTTTTTATGTAGAGGAACTGTATCCTTCCCTTCATCCCACAGCCAAGTAATTCTTATCTATTACTCTGAAGCATCTCTTACTCTCACCAAATTAACATATTTTTTGCCCCATATAGGCAGATAGTCCATGCTCACTATAAGACATCTGTTTCTATCACCAGTGGGCATACAGATCATTATTTAAATTTCATCTTGATACATTTTTTTTCTAACTATATCATCTATCAGATATATCTATACTTGTTTCTTCTCAAGAGCATATGCATCTTATTTGTAACACAGGAAAAGAATACAATACATTATTTTCTTCTCCCATCTCTTCTAAGAAGAGTGCAAAGATATCTTCAAATTATTTTCCTGGGCTGAACTCTGCTTTATTTAATTTCACCCTCTCCCAAGATACTTTCAAGTGCAGCTTCACACTTTTCCTTTATTTACTGGCTGCTCTGTGACAATGATGACTGCTTTCCAAAGTGCCAGGAGAAAAAAAAAAAAAAAAAAAAAGAAAAGAAAAATCATATTGAGACAGCCCTTAAAGTCGAGATTTGGCTGAAGGGATTTACTTTTGATTTCTCTTCTCCAAAAGCATTGTAAAGGAAGGATAAATGTTCTGATTCTCCTTAGTGACAGTGGTCCAGACTCCTTACACTAACTTGAATGCATACTCCTCCCTACATTCCTTTTGTCCCAAGACAGATATGAAAAGCGTGATTTGGTTGCCCTAAATAAGAGTTAGCCTTTGTAGGTGCCTTTGTCAATTGTGCAAAGAAAATACAATATGCCCCTAATCACAGAGTCACTGAATTGAAGGGGTTGGAAGGGACCTCAAAAGATCACTTTGTCCAACCCCCCCCTGCAGGTTCCTTAGAGCAGGAATACACCAACCTACACCTAATACAGACCTTGAGGGAAGTGTGTAAGGCCTAAATCTGCAAATCTGTGGAGGATGCCAAGCCTTAACATACCTAGCATTAAACATAGGGATTGAAAACATAAGGTAGTTGATGCCATGGGAGTGATGTCAGATAATATGCCAACATCACTCTGAGGAAGGAAGAGAAACTATTGGAAAGGACTTTTGAATGTTCTGGACAATCACGCCATCAGCCTGATTACTTCTAGTTCTTGAATTTTATTCTTGTGGAGATTATTTGGGTACAGATAGTTGGGTTTCAAAAATTGCATCAGAGCCTGCTGAACACTAGAATTCTGGGCATAGACCTGAATAATTCTTTTCTGCCTAAAAATAATGATTTGTCAAAACCATCATGTTTTACTGGAAGAACTTGATTTTATAAAATTTTTGTATTGAAAACAGAGACTATAAAGAAAATGTATAATCATTTTAAAGAAATCTGTCCCTTTGGTTTAGAAATTGTTTTTATTTCTTTGCTTTGGAATCTGTTAGTTTGTTGTTGTTGGAATCAGGATCAAATGTATTCAGTCTCACAGAGAGGAAAACAAGGAGATTTTTTGTTTATGAGCTATGTAAAGATTTATAATTCCACATGTGAAATAATTTCCTAGAAGGTTGTCTTACAGTCATGAGAAATAAGGAAGCAATGCATTAGTCAGCTCAGTGGAGGACTTGACTGTCTTTATAGCCTCCATTTCCTTTATCCCATACCAGAAAAGGTTACTTATGCAGTCCCAATGGTAATGACTCCCCCTGACATTTCAAGACACACCTAACAAACAACAACATAAAGAAACAACATTCTCAGCACAGTTTCAGGCAATTAATTTGTCTTGGTTCACAGTAACTAACTTCAATGTCACAAGGATTAATTAATCAATGCTAGCAAACTGGTTCAAGGATGCAGCACTATCGGATAGTTTTAGTGAATTTGTTTTGTACCTATGCCTGATTTTTGGAAGTATTCTTTGCTAAAAGCGTGATTGCCTTTGTGCTGCATTAAATTTAAAAAAATAAAGGGGAAGGTGGGGGTGGGGACAGGAAGCTGGTGCTTTTTTGCCACTATACAAAATTACTAAAACAGCTGTTTTATCTAGGGAGAGGTTGTCTTGGAACCTATATTGAAGTAAAAATGTTCAGATTCTGCTGGGATTAAAAATGTGTGATGGTTGTGATAGGTTGTGAGCTATAATGACACAATACAGTACTGTGCCAGTAAAAGCAAAATCTTCCCTAGCATTGACCTCTGAAAGGCTGTTTCTGAACCTTACAGGAAAAAAGAAAAAAAAGAAAGAAAAAAAAAAAAAGTGAACGTGCAAATTATTCTTCCCAAATGTAAGTATAAGAATATTGTAGGTAGCAAAGTCCTCACATATGTCTTAGATTGATCCTTTAAAGAGAAGAATTAATGTGCCCAATTTACTTTCCCATGACATTTTGAAGTTGGTCACAATTGCAACCTCTACAACTAAACCAGAAGCAGAACATTGGACTGCAATGAGATTTTATTTCTTCCATTCAGACAAATGTGTCATGCTTTGTGCCCTCACTTGCCACTGCAATGTAATATAAATGACAAAAGGTAAAAAGTGCTACTGGTGGGAGAATGGGAGAACTTTCTACCTGTTTTGTATTGGCTGTAGGACTGCTTACAGACAAGACAGAAGAATCAACTCTGAGTTCAGTGTAAGAGATTACTAAATACATTCCCTTGTGCTCCCAAACAGAAGGGGAAAGAAAAAGAGGGAGAAATTAATGTTTTCAGACTTCACTGTAAAAGACTGGGCAAAAATAAACACAACAGCTTCAATGCTAGCCCTCAGAACAATAGTAAGAGTTTGCCATTCATTTTAATGGGATTGAGACTGTACCCAGTGCTCTTTAAAATCCATTGCTGAAACTTCTGTCAGAAGACATGTTCTTGCAGAGGCCATCACAAAATATTACAGAAAATAGCTTTTGCAGTAACAAAAAATATCAAGATTTGTTATGCATTCCTGAAGAGACTGGCTATGTCTTTTGCTTTTTGCCAAAATCAACAAATAAAAAGCAGGGAAATAACACAAAAGAAACTCTCAAAGGGAAAAAAACTCTATCACCTTTAGACCAGAAAAAAACAACAAACCACCATTTTGAAGTGGTGGGTGAACACCTAGGGGATCCAGACATTTCCATGCTTTCAGATGAATTGTTGTCCCATCTACGCTCTCTACAATTTAGTTCAGACCAATAGTAGGTGTTAACAAAATTGTATGTAACTCAAAATTACTGTAAATTTACTGGAAATGATATTTTAAATTGAAAAGGTATTCCACAGACAGTGCGATGAGAGGACTGTAACTATTTTCAATGAATTTAACTTTCTTTAAACTTAATTCAAAATCAAGGTCACCAATCCTTTATGCTGTTTCTTCCTTTAAAATACTGCATCTGAATTCTGCTCTTGTGAAGTTGTTGGATCCTCTCATTGGAATTCCATCATAAGAAGTTTTTTTCTCCTTTCTTCTTCTGAATATGAAACAGTATATTCTTAATCATGATCATATTTTCCTCTGTCAGTAATACTTGCCTTTACTTTTGGGTTGTGTGTGGCATAAACAAGAAAACAGTAGAAATTTCTTTGTAATACTTTGGTGAAACAGCTTTGCTCCCATGCCAAATCTATATAAAGACTTCACTGTCTATTTTCAGTCTTCCTCTCTTTCATCTGGGGGATGTATTCAATATGAGATGACAGCTTTTTTTTTTTTTTTTTTTTTGTGCAGTGAGGCAAAACAGTTCATGTGCGATTTAAACAGTAAAACTCAGTAAAACTCAGAACTTTCCTCTAAGATGATTTTGTGCCAATTTAAAATAAGAATTTCCCCTAACAAGCCATTTCAGACAGAAGAATCAGGACTTGAAAGATTGCTGTTGATACAGCCACTTGCTTGAAGAACCTAGTCAATATTCTTACAAACAGCAGTAACTCCACAGCATGGAGAAAGAAACGAATATAGGACTGATTCATGGATTTATATTTTAAGGCTCCAAAGGGGAGAAATGGTATTATGTTACCAATCCATATAGTATACAAGTGGGGTAAAAACTGTCAGTGTGCTTGTTTACAATACAGATCTGATAAATTAGGCCATTTGCAGTATTGTGCCTGGCTCAGCATAGAACCTGACCACATGCTTACTTTTGGTAAATTGACCTATGCATGTGCTTAAAGTGTTAAGCACACGTTTGAGGTTTTTGATAAATGGGGTTATAAAATCAACAAACGTTCCATCTTCTACCACTGAAGAAGCAGCAGAAAGGATAATAGGTTATCTGACTGCTATCTTTTTAACTTGTAGTCTTTGGAGAGCAGCACTCACTCTACAGTACCTGTGGCCATATCCCAAAGCTCTTCCCAAGTTTTTATTCAGTCCTGAATTTAGATTCAACTCATGTTCCTTCCATCTCTTGGGGAGCATTTTGTATGATGCTTAGTACTGTCAAAATGTCAGTTAACCTCACTAAACCTTAATTCAAGGCTTCATAAATTTATTAAACAGCTTGCTTGACATGCTAGTAGTTACAGAACCTTGACTTGGGTTTGCCTTTTGTGCCCTTTTATTTTCTCACCTTTTTTTTTTTTCCAGTGAGCTGTGGCTGCTGTTGGTATTTAACCTTCATGAAAGAAATGTGGACCCTGGACTGAGTATCTCATCTCCAGAGGAGGCACTTCAGTAAAATTCATTAGATCTCCCCCCCTTCATCAGACCATGACTGATTTCATGGTAGACCTGGTACTATGCATCCACAAATGGAAGAAAGCCAGGTTGTGGAAACTAGTGTCATTCAGGAGCTCAGAAAGCTGCTGACTGAAATCTACACTCTCAGACTTTTTGTCTAATGCTTCTTTAGAACAATTATTTTATACCATATTACTTGAGGACAAAAAAAAAAAAAAAAAAAAAAAAAAGGCAAGGAGTGAATCCTGGTATTCTTACGCTATGTACTTACTTAAAAGGCCACACTTACACACATTTTTGCTTGTTTGCCTCTGGTATGAAATGCTACATTCCTCCCTGCCTTGTTTTCAGGAAGAATGGTGAACCTTCCCTCAAGATATCATGTGTTTTTGTGGACAGGGAAGTGTGAGGACAGACATCAGCTTAAACCCATTCTCACTGATCCAGGTCTTCTAATGAAGAATTATGCAAACAGTGGGTGACAGTTCTGCCTTATTTTTTTTAAGGACAATGAGTCTTTATGAGCTTGCCTATACACTCCATCTGCTCCTCTACAGGGGAAACTGCAGAACTGGTCGTGAGGTTTAAGCTTGAGTGCAAACTTAGTGAGCAATGATGTCATAGTCTGAGTACCCAGCAAGGACTGACAGAATGTTTGCCTATCAAATTAAAGCCTGTATGCAAACTTTATTTTTTATTTATTTTTTACTACTCTTAATTTACTACTCTTAATTGCTTCTGCGTACAGTATCTGGTTTCAACTTTATTTCAAGTAACGGTAAGAATTTCAGAAGTCACTAAAAACCAGAAACTCAGTAAAGGGAAGTCATAAGATCAAATATTTTAAGTAGGCTCTTTAGTACTATTTGGTTAACTAGTGAGTTAAGCAAAAGATGGAAATACACAGTAAAGCAGGTTACATTAGTTCTGATGTCCGCAGGACTACTTGTTAATTATTGTGATACTTAGAGGCCTTTAATCAGCTTATTTAGAAATACCTCTAATTGAATTGTTCAGCAGCAAAATTAATTCACAAAGCAGAGGCAGGAACTAAATCCTGATTCATACCTCAGGTACAGGAATATACTCTCCTTATGCATTAATGTCTCAGCTTCTGTACCTTTTCTAATGAGATCATACCATGCTACTGTTGATATATTGAACACTTAATGAACAGAATCTCAGCAGTGAACCTTTTTTACTGGTGATATTATGTACACTAGCATCATTTCCGGTCTTCAATGTGCTTTCAAGTTAAATACTAAGTTCACTGGAGTCACTGGAAAAGATGGAAAAAAAAAAATGAAAATTCCTTCTCTGAAAAAATAAATAAATAAATAAAAATAAAATAAAAATCCTATTTTTAATTATTTTTTACTTCTAGTTGAAATGTCTTCCCTGAAATGAGATTTAAAAAAAAAAAAAAAAAAGTCCATTTCAGGATTTTTTCATTTTAATCAAAAGCTTATCTTTTAAGATGCCTGTCTGGAAGAAAATTGTCAATTTTATATTTTTCCTCTGGTGGCAGAAACAGAAGACATGAGAAGATCTTTCTAGATTGGTATATATAATTTGCTGGAAGTGTGTTTTCCATCAGAAAATAAATCCCATGCTAAATTCCCAATCAGGTGACAAAGAAATCTTTCAGCAGGAGTTAGATCCATTCTAGTAAAATATACAGAGAGGGAGGGAATGACATTACACAGTCAGGCAAAACCTTATCACTGGGGAAAATAAGCCTGTAAGATATGTTTTTCTTCTTTAGTAACATCTGGAGTGTGTATCCATATGGAATAAGCAATAGGAAGAGCTAGGAATAGAGATCTCACACAGTTTTTTTCCTATGGATATAACCTACTAAGTAATTTCAAATGTCTTTACTCTGCACCACTTCCATCAAAGACATTAAATAACTTCTCACTTTAGGCAAAATACTAATAAAACTTTCAATTTGGGAAAAATTGAATGGAGTTACCAGAGAATGCCATCAAAAATTAAACCCTTTCCAAATGTCTACTTCAAAAGTAAAATACATTATGAATAATGAAAACTCTTGGATCATTTAAGATGACTTAATATTGTTAATTGTAAGATAGTTTTCATAGCTACATGTACATGAAGGCATAGGTCACATATTAGTGAAAATAAGTATAACTGTAAGGTGATAAATTAAAAGGCAGGTGTTTGAAATTTAGTCTTTTTTGTTTGATTGTTTTTGTCTGGTGACATAAAAATCAAGCTTTCTGCTCATGACACCTCCTGTCCTCATGTCTAGGTGAGAACGGCAGCCCTCCAGACCTCCATTCTCTTCAATCTCAGTCAAAAAATCCTGAAGATCCTCAGGATCATTAGCTATTTATTGTGGTTCTGCAATCATCCCTGCCTCATCAGCTTCAAGGGGCAAGTGTTCCTACAAATTCCAGGAGAGACTCTGCATGCCTCTGGGCCTTCCAGCCAGGGATACAAGGTTGTAAGCAACTTCCTGACATGTTTAGACATGCTTCTTTGTATTGCTGGTGCCATGAAGCACAGCACATTTCATAAGCATGTTGAATTCTTCTTTAAAATAAAGTTCTGGCATTTGTTCCTATTATTTCCACTTTATTTCCACTGTTCCTATTATTCCACTTTAAAATGTGGAAACAACTTTCACTTCCAGAACCTCCCTCCTCCAGCATGGAAATGGAAACCCATTTTTAAAGACCATATAAGTGTTTGATGTCCCATGCCTGTCAGCATTCAAGAGGCATTTGGATAATGCCGTCGATAATATACTTTAACATTTGTTTGACTTGATGATCTTTGAGGTCCCTTTAAACTGTTCTGTTCTGTTCTGTTCTGTTCTGTTCTATTCAGTTGCTTTTGTCTGGGGACAGTTCTAATAGATCAGGTGAACATGCTTCTTCAGTTTAAATAATACTTTCCCCTCCCTTTCACCTTCTAAAGGAAAAGATAATGATGCTGTTAACATATGCAGCAAACAGACTATAGAATCATAGAAACATACAAATTAGTATCAACAACATAGGTGGTGCCAGAAGGGAAGACAGGTTACAAAGACATTAGGTGAATATGTTATCTGTACCAATGAGCTCTAAAGAATCTTCTGGGACTGAAATTCCCTGGCTAAACATGAACAATATCACTTTAGGGCTATATTAGAAACAGGATTGTGGTAGTGTCTGTGAAACACTAAGGGAAATTACAAAGAGCAGACAGAAAACTAAGTACCTTGCTGACCCCTTCAGGTAATAGGTTGAAAGCTTGAAACATGAAATTTAGCTGAAACTGTCCCATTAATATTGATTTGTAGCTGCCATAAATACGCTGAAGGCAATTAATTCACAGATTCATGACTTCCAAGCTCAGAAGAAACTGCTGTTCTAAAGCAGTTTGAGCATTTCTCTCCCTAAAAGACATATATATTTTTTTCAGAAACAAATATTGTCATATTTGACAATATATTCTCATCTTGTTTGAAGGAATCACAGCAATTCTGATTCTGGAATCTCAGCAAGCTTTTATAGAGTTTCATTCTGGGAACTGTTTTCTTTTTGTTCTCTATTGATGAATATGTTTAATTTAAATCCTAAACCATTGTGTTTTACTATTACTTAATCTGTATATATGAAAATCTTATGCTTCTATCCTTATTCAGTTACCATAATACATACCTCAAACAGATGCCAGCCTTCAATTATAAACTAATTTCTCCAGTATTTTTCAGAGAGGAAATCTTTTAAAACTATAGATGAAAAAGTTCACTCCAGCATTTATGGAAGATCTTCACTAATGCAGACTGAGACCTTTAGTTCCTGTAACATTAGACCCAAAAGAAAGATCACTTCCACATCTGGATTTAATATACTTTTATACATCTAAGGACTGGATTAGCATTTTATATTTAAAATTCTTAGTTCATATTGATAGATTTTTGCATAGATCTCTCACTAAATTGACGCTTTTTAAGACAGAGTGATGGTTAATGGGCCTGAAAGGTGTTGTTACGGGGTATCATGTGTATGGCTGCAGTCCAGAAAGAAAAATCAATGAATTCTTTTCATATATCTGTTACTGGATCAGATCTTTGGCTTGTCAGAACTGAAAGGGCTGTATCTTCCTTTGTTGGTTTATTTTAGCTTTTTTTCCATGCATGGAATTTTTTTCCCTGGGGGGAGGGAGGGAGGGGGAGAGAAAAAAAAAAAAAGCAAACACGTTACTTAGGCTCTTTACTATTATGGCTTATAAAAAAATCAAAATAAATAAATCATAGGACTCCATCTTTAACTTCTGTTCTCTGGTCACTTACAGTTCTTGGTGACATGATGGATTATATTACTGTTGGAAAATGGCAAGAAAAACTTATGTTTCTGTTTATCTGCTTGGATACCTCATTAAACTCAAGAGGTTTTCAAAAAACCACTGATTTCTTCACAAGAAAAAAAAAAATGAAACTTTCAACAAAACACTTATTTTTGTGTAAAAAGAATTCCTGGAATTTACATATTTTTCTGTAATTTATTATTTTTTTTTAATTGTTGTGATTTAACCCCAGCAACAAACAACCACTCACTCACTCTGCACCAGTGGGATGGAGGAGAGAATAGGAAAAGTAAACGTGATAAAACTCACGCATTGAGATAAAGACAGTTCAAGAGGTAAATCAAAAGCACAAGCAATGCACAATAAAGAATTCATTCACTACTTCCTACCAGCAGGCAATGTAATTACAGCCCATAAAATTAACCACTACATGTGCAGTGGTTACTTGGGAAGACAAATATTATAATCCCAAATATCTGACCCTTTCCTCCTTCTTTCCCCCTCAGCTTTTATTGCTGAGCAAGATGCCACATGGTATGGAATTTGGTCCCTTTTGGTCAGCTGTCCTGGCCATGTCCCCTCCCAGGCTCTGGTGCACCCCAGCCTCCTCACTGGGAGGGCAGCACAGGAAGCAGGAAAGCCCTTGGCTCTGTGTAAGCACTGCTCAGCAACAACTAAAACATTGGCTCTTATCAGCATTATTTTCATCACAAATCCAAAAGATAGCACCATACCAGCTACTATGAAGAAAATTAACCCTATTCCAGCCAAAACCAAGGCACCATTGCAGGTTTTCTGAGGAAAACCAGAAAGAGGGCTTCCTAAGATGTTGAAAATGCAGTCTGAAAATTGAGCAGACTGGAGACCTGGACTTACATGTCTCATGTCTCCAGGAATGCCCTGATCATGACATAGAAGAAAGTCTTTGAATAGATAGGAAATTTGGAAGGAGAGACATAAAGAACTATTAATAAATGTCCATAGTAATCACCTGGAGCACAAGGGAGAGGACAGTGTGAACAAAAAGAAATCAGGTGCTTAAACCTGCATTTCACATTTCTCAGTTTCTCAAATCTGTTTAGGAGTTATTCACAGACTGCTTTTCATTTGGGAAAAAAAAAAAAAAAGTCTAAAAGTCTTGTAAAGTCTAGTTCTCATCCCAGTGTAAAGAAGAAAAAATAATAGTAATAAAAAAAAAGTGTTTTGTTTTGTTTTGTTTTTTGTTTTTTTTGTTTTGTTTTTTTTTTTGTTTGTTTTTACTGTACAGGAAAATAATTGTTAGCTTACCTTCACTCAAGAAGCAGGTAGCTCTCAAAGACAACGTCTTCAACCAGTCTGTAAAAACTTTATCAAGCCTGTCTTGTGAATTCAGGGCTAAAGTTATGACAAATCATTATTTTAGCAAGATATGCTGTGCTTGCACACAATTCTGGATGTGTACATATATGAGGAAGAAAGACAAAAAGAAAGAAGTCCTGATTTTTTTTTTTAATTTTTTTTTTCAATTTTTTAAACTCTGGATTTTATAAGAACTAAACAAAAAGGTAAACATTTTACCAATGGAAATAAATATCTATGTGGTAGATTGTAGCCAAAGCCTAATGCTTAAAAAACAGTAGGAGGAAAGATTGTTTTAACAAAGTAATTTGTCAAGTTCACCGTTGTGAGTAATCGAGTTACTACTGCTCTCTATCAGGGTGAATATGAACCTGTAAAAATAATGAAAGCTTTTATCGATGGCAAATAACAAAGGCAAAACAATATAAAGGCTAAATCTTGATTGCCTTCTGCAGCATTTTTTCCCTGAGAAACTTAGAGAAATGCAGAAAGGAGCAAAATGAAATGCAATTCTTCAGTTCTGCTGTGGGCTAAAGTGATGGAGACACCAAAAAAAAGCTTTACTGGACTGTAGCAGAATGTATTAGCAGGGCCTGAGATGAAAGCCTTGAAATCTGTGGCACCTCTTGGTCTCATTTCTGTCAAAAAGACTACATGCAAACTGGATATGACAGAGAAGATTTTCAGTGTGAAACTCTTTCATGATAGCATTAAAGGTGAGGATGTAAGTGTCATGATGGATGTTTTAAAGTAGCTTAAACCAGCTCCAAAAGAAAGCAATGGTTAATATGGAGTCTTGTTATGCATCATGGGTGAAGCGGAATGCACAAGGTGCTGCTACAGAGCTCAAAAAATGCCAAAAGCAGGCAGATCTGTATGTGTTCTTTGAAGGGTTATGTTTGCATATTTTATATCTCTTTGGCATAGGAAGCACTCTGTGCAAGACATACATTTCACCATGAGAAAGAAAAAAACAACAGCTTTCAAACATTATCAATCATCCCAGCAGCTTGTAAAAGAGATCAGACAACCAGCTTGCTGCCTTTGTGGCATTCTGATGGCAGAGAGCTAGCAGGGAGACCATTCCACGTCCAGTTTTTGCAACAGGAACATTTGAGTTTCTATGGTGTGTTTTTTGTTTGTTTGTTTGTTATTTTTTTCCTGTCAGCACACTGTGCCACAATCCAGGATTTTCAGTTCACATATGAACAGATGTGTGTGTATGTCAGTGTTTGTATTCTGTGGTTATGTGTGTCTGTATCTGTTGCACCAACTTTTTTTTTTTTTTCCCCTATAGGAACAGAATCCCTGATTTTGGGGGGAAAATGGAGAAGACAAGTCCCTCCTTTCCTGCATTTTGTTTTGTTTGTTTGTATGTTGCATAAAGTGGGAAGTTATCAAATAAGAAAAACATGATACATCCAAAGATGCAGAACCTCCTGTCCAGTTTCCTTATCCAACAAGTCCTCCAGAGTTGAGCTCTGTTTTTCTGTTTGTTTGTTTGTTTTGTGTGTGTGTGTATTTCCCCATCTCCCTCAGCCCTATCAACCTCATTTAGCTGCACAGTGACTTAGCTCAACAAAAAATGAAGTCTCCACTGTAGCCTTTATTTATTTATTTTTTAACATTTACTTGTTAGCTTCATTATGAATGTTATTCAAAAAACTGGAGAAGGCAGGTCTGAATCTCTTCAAGGCAAGAAGAAACATAAGTAGTAATGTAATATAAAAGAATGATTCCACTGTATTCTCTTTCAGCAGGCTTTTTCAAGACACAAGGCCATGGCCAACATCTATAGAAGAATCTATGGGAAACCTTAAGACCGGGTAGGATGCTTTAAAGCATCTCAGATGGTTCTAGAAACCATGCCTAAACAGCTAATTTAGGCTGAATGTGTCACCTAGTTTATTCATCCTAAATGGCTTTAGGTAGGAGAAACATTACTAAGGAAGACAATAAGGCTTCCTGGAGTCAGTTTATCTGAACTGTAGGTACCTAATTGGGTATAGCAAACCTATAGTCACTTTGGGCATTATTCATCTCATCTGAAGACATCAGAAATGTATGAGCTGAGTATCTAAGTTCACATTTATGGAGACAGTAATGAGGAGCAATTTCATTACCCATACGTCACCCTCTAGATTTAGATTTAGAAGCCTTAAAACAAGTACTCCATCTGAGATTCTATAAATATGAGTATTCTCTGGATCCCACCACATTTCTAGTAGAAATACCCTATGCAGACGCCTCAGACCACAACATATCAAATGGCCCTAATTTAGGCTACTGAATTGAGCGCACACAGTGGAATTAAGAGAGCTGTCTGGCTTACTGTAGAACAGACACAAATTTATGGCCTACCAGGTAATTCTCTGGACTGCACTGAATGTGTTGACTAAATCCCTAGTGATCGGAGCAGGATCATAAACACCTAGAGCACACAGATGGTCCACAATCAGGTGCTTGAATTTCTGAGCCGAATAGTTACCTTCTGTCAGGTACTGAATTAGCCAAGAGGGATTTTTGAGAAAAGATCTGGAGGTTCAGAAACTTAAATTCCCTCTAAATTGTAGTTTACATTTTCATGCAATTTTCATAATGTCATGTTCATACCATACCATACATATACATTCTTAAGACTAATAGATTTGTGGCATGTAGTGGTTGCCATATTATCCAATGAAAATTCTTTAATTTTCTAATTCAAATGACATTCTAAATTTTCAGTTGGAAAATTAAAGGAAAGTTAAAGGAGTTAAAGAATTCACAGATGAAACTTTTCACTTTAAGTAAAATAGTAGCCATTTAATCCTTCTTAATGCCAACAACTCTTCAGTTAAAACCAAATCAAGTCCACAACTCTTCTTGCTGGCCATAATTTTCCTGCATCGTGACTTAGTCAGAAGCCCTTTTTTCACTCACGTCTACAATGGATTATGATTACTGTTACATTTGAAAATTAGCAAGCTTCATTTAGAATCAGATTTTTGAGACTGTCTGTAAGAAAACCTATGAGAACCTAAAGTAGATCAAATACAAATGGGCATTTTTCCAGGCAAATTGTTTTGTATGATTCCCTAAATTATACTTCTGTTGGTCTTTTAGTTCTTTAAGACAACTCTTTCTATTGCTTTTTTGGATGGCTGATCATTAAAGAATTAGAAAATAACCTTACTGGGAAAGAAAAACAGAAAAATATTCTGTTTTGTGCTGAATATTTACCAGCAAAAAGCAGGTAATTCAGACTGTTCGGACTGGCATTAATATTTTTACTCATTTGTGGATTAAGTGGCTCTTTGTAAAGCATTAGACCAAATTACTTTTAAAAGGAATATCAGGATGAAGATTCAGCAGTTTTTTAAGTGAGAGAAGTAAGCTAAAACTTCATTCTACAAATATATACCACAAAAATATGACTGATTTGCCGTCTGGTCCCGGATTAAGTCATGTGACTGAAGTTCTATGAATTGAAAACACAAGTTGCTTCCATTTCACTGTAAGTTTTTGATATAGAAGGAAGCATCAAGGATGCAACAAAATACAGTTCTGGCCGCTTACATGATTTAAGCAACAGAGGTAAATGCAGGGAAATGATTTTTGTTGTGTTGTTGAAGGTGTTGTTCATCTTCTTCATAACATACTAAAATTAGAGTATGTTCTTCCCTACATCTTTGGATGTGAGGTTGCATTTTTAATTTCCATAACTGGGATTCAAAAAACCTATTTTCTTAAGAAAATAATGCCATTTCATTGCTGTTAAATACTTTTCAGGTATTTCTATGCAAATTATTAGGACAAAAACAATAGCAAAATGATTTTGAAGCCCTAGTTCTTACTGGTACATAGGTTTTGTGTTAATTTCATGCCAATTTCTCCTTAAAAAACTAATTCTGCTAGTATTTCCCCAATATCAGCTCACCTCTTTCAGCAGCAAAAAACAAATTGGTATTCACATTTTTATCTTTGATTACTATTGCTAGCAAATAATAGACCCAATTCAGGCGTACAGTTGGAAGCAAATAATATCCCAGAGAATTCTCCATCTGTTTAGGAGAGTCTGTCAAAAAATTAGGAGGAATGGCATACTAATCTCATAGTTTTACAAGGAAAACAGAAGAGGGGAAAAGAAGCTTACAGAAATATAGATGGGGAAAAAAAAAAAAAAAAAAATCCTGAAGTGTCTTCCAGAATCAGAATATGAAATATTCTCCATACCTGTCTTAGCACTTATGATGAGGATGAGGGAACATTTGTGTAAGTATGAAGAAATACCAGGGTAAAATGCTAAAATGCTTCCTGATCTAACAGCTAGAGTGATGTATGCTGCACACCAGTCACTGGTAAAGGGGAAGCTAAAGTCCTTATTACTCCTTTCTGCCTCACTGTGGTACTCACAGTTTTTACTGCAGTTTGCATATCTGGAAGGCCTACTAAATTATCTAATTTTTGAAACACATTTTAAATATAATTTCTTCTTTTACACACATAGAAGTATTCTTTACACTTCTCAGAGAGCTTCAAGCATATCAGATGTAAAGTGGTGGGACCACTGAGCTCCCGGGATGCACTAGTCAAGTCCCAATTCCATTCTGGGCACAGATCTGAGACAATAACATTTTCCTTCCCCAGCAACACCTTGGCTCCCAAAGAAACCAGGAGTGTTGAACTAATTGCAGCATGCTGAGCATTTGTGCTTTCACTGGTCTGTTTGGATGCCCAGAGCTATGAGACACAGTCAAAGCTTTGCCCGTTTCCTTTTTGTCCTCCTGTTTCCATTGCTTATGCTGGTCTCTGTCCTTTATTCATGGGTAGTGGAATGCTATTTTGCCTGTGATACTGAAAAGCATCAGCCCATCTCCAAAAAACCATTTTCTGTCTTGACATACCAAGAAGTTAAAGCCTGAGTGAGATTTGTCAGTTGATAAATCATGGCCATAATTAAAGCCACAGCCTCCATGTTCAAGGAAGTTCTGGGCAAGTGCTGTAAATCTCTATGATTTATTATTTGAAAAACTCTAGGGAGGTCATTTGATATAAGAAAAAAAATGTTCTTTGAGGGAACTTAAAGTTACTGTACAGTGGTGGCTGGTGGTTTACCAGTAATTAAGAAAGAAGGAGTAGAATGTTTATTACTAGCCTTTATCTATACTAGACATAACATTACATTTTTAAGGACTGCTATGCATCTAGCTTGAATTCTAAATTGGAGCAAAGATCTCCATATCCAGATAAGGAAACAATTTGCTCTGTTGCAACTGAAGTCAATATATTTTCTGTGTTCTCCTAGGTAATACCTAGCAATTAATTGAATGTATATATCATATTTTTTCTCACATGGATGTCTATTTTAGATTTGTCTGCAGTGAATTACTGAGTGTTTTAACGTGCTGTGGACAAGATCATACTGGGCTACCTTCACACTTTTCCTCACCATGAATATTTAATTTAGGCTGCCTGGTTTTCCTTCTTGATAACAGTCATGGAGAGAAGTAGTTTTGATTACTAAATTGGCAGACCAGAGTAGGAATATTGCCTTAATCCAGGATATCATTTCCCAGAATATTTTATTCTGAAGCAATTTAAGAGTTAAAAAAGCCTGAAGACATGAGTTTGAGAAGGTAGGTTTGCTTTTGGGCAGCTTCTGAAGAAAATAAATCAGTTCAAGCTGTACAAATACATAGAGGAATGATATAAAAATGAAGCTGATGATCAAAACACCATCTTTCAGGGCTAGGAATGACAAAAGTTGAACTCTGGGGTTAGAGGTAGAATGGCTGAAGAGACTGAAGATTTGGAACAGATTTTAAAGATGTAAGTGAAACTAGAAGAAGCTCCCTGAGTTGTCTACATCTTAAAATGTGATATAATTGACAGATATGACTGCCAGATAAAAATAAAATAAAATAAAATAAAATCTAACTAATCCATGACACTGACTATAGATTAGCAAGCAGAGTGTTTTTACATTAAAAAAAAAAAAAAAAAAAAGGAGGGGAGAACCAACCATTATAGGCCAATTAAGCTGACCTCAATAATACGTTTAAGGTTGTAGAACACATTTTCAAGTGAAAAAAATAATGAAAAACATGAAGCTAAATGGATTATGGGATAGAATGAAATATGAATTTACCAAACTTAGACTAAGCCAAACTAATTCAGTGTACTTTTATTTTTGTAACAGAACTGATTTTCTGCAGACAAGCAGTTCTCAGGATCTCATCTCTTTGGACCTGAGTAAAGCATTTCATATAATGGGCCACATGGAGAATTTTTAGAGAAACAGAATATGCTGAGATTCCTAGAAAGCTGTCAGTTCCAAAAATATCCTCTTAAAAGATATGTGGAAATGGATCATGCAATAGGAAGAGCTTCCTGTCTGGAAGCACACTTTAGACACATTTTTCCAGGATCCACCTTGGAACTAGTTTTACTTGATGTTTTTATCATTGACCCTGGCACAAAAAGTAGGAATAAAAAGTCTGGGATAACAGAAATGTAACCAAGAGAAGACATGTGAAATGCCAAGTCATGTACATCTACTAAGAATATTATCACTATATCCTGGGAGTCTGTTAATCAGAACAGGAAGCTGGGGAAAAAAAAATAAAAAAAAAGAGCCAACTAATATAATCATAGATTTATTTTTATTTATTACTGTATTGGTAAGAAATTATTCATTCTGCTGTATGTGATTGTGGTGAAGTGTCAATGAACAAATAATGCACAGCTTAGGTCAGTGCCAGCGTTTTGTTTTTTGTTTTGTTTTGTTTTGTTTTAATTAAGGATGATAATCATAACAGGGGCAGAAAAAAAAAAGGATAATTGGGAATGAAAGACTTACTTGCTTTCCTTGCCACTATCTTATCAAATTGAGGATGAAGAGGGATGTGACTCTCCATTGTAAGTAAGCAATGAGGAGACATATGAAGAGACACCTGAGAAGGAAGGTAAAGAGACACCTGGAAGGAAGGAAACAAACAAGAGAATTTTAAAACAGAGATTAAGAGAATGTATCTGATGATCTGAAGAGAGATTTTGAGATGGTTTCTCAGCAGCAGTGACAGGATTTACATACTGCAAAACAGTGTTTGATAACGCAAGGACAGGAATTACAAAATATGCTAGACTGTTATAACAAAAAAATAGATTTGGTCTTGGGAACATAAGAAAATTAACCAGTAAGACACAAACTAGTAAAAATAATAACAATCTGCCTTTTAGACCTTTCAGTTATTCAGCCCAACCCTTAGTCTCAGTCACTCATACAGAGAGGGTTTCAGTGAGCCCCGTCTCACTGACGCAATAAAGGAACTACTTCAAGGTTATGAGGACCACAGTAAGAGTATGTGCATGTCTTGGAAAAAATGCAAACATGCTTTGAGAAGGCTTTAGGGAAGTGAGGGGGAAGGAGAGGGAATCTGTTTGAAAGACAACAATGAATAAGGCATCTACCTAGCCCCTTGCCTGGGTCAGGATATTGGGCACAATGCCATGGTTGGTACTAGGCACATACAGAGAAGGCAGCTTGTGTCAGGGCAACAAAATATCCATAGCCATTTCACCTTTAGCAGAGCATGCTGGCCTCTACTTCTGTTGTTTCATAGACATGGGGAAAAAAAAAAAAAAATCCAAATTCAAACTGCTGAGAAACCTTACACCATCTACCTTGCACCATCTCTTCTAGTATTCAGCAAAGGAAGTTGCTACATCTACTGCCTTGTTCTTGCAAACTGATGCTAACATCTCTGCAAGCTGGGCAGTTCAGATTGCTGTTTGGGACTAGGGACAAGCCAAAATTTATGACTTCTGTTCTTTTCAACCTGCCCTACTCAGTCCTCTTGCTGAACTGGGCACATTTCACCTTAAGTATATCCAGTGAAGGACAGAACAGGCCATGTTCAAACCTTCAGAGATGTCTTATGAAAACACAGGCATTGATTTCTTGAGCAAGGCTTTAAATGGATAAAGCCAGATGGAGTTTAAGTTGAATCAACTTATTATTACTAGTAAAATTTTTGCTCAATACAATTTTATTGTTTAAAAAATACATATACAGAACAGCAAAACACAAGAATATACAACACTGCGAAAACAACTATGCCAAATGCTTTTCTGACACATTTAACATCTCTCTAATAATATTTTTATAATTGTTTCAGAATGAAAATGTGCAACATAACAACCTGCAAATGGTTCATGCATATTCATGTCTTCCATGTGTTAACTGCTGGGGAACGCTCTCAGATTGCTTCATATTATAAATAGTTACTTATTTACCATGCCAGTTGGTGACTCTAAGGTAGCATATGCAAAATGAATTTGCAGTTTGTAATAGAGCTTTATGAAAATTTCCAGAGAATTACTTTTAAAAAAAAGGAAAAAAAAAAAAAAAAAGAAACCACCCCTTTAATAAAGACTGATATGCTTGGTAGACAAAAAAAAAAAAAAAATTGTTCATCAGATGTTCTGACAAAATATGTATATGATTTTATTAGAAGCAGTTTCCAAGTTTCCAGACAGATCTCATGAGTGATTTCTGGATGCTCCTGAACAGCTCCACCATAGGAATAGCCCCCACATGACTTCAATCTGACAAAATGGTATTGTGGAATGTTTTTCAGAATAAAGATTGTGGTATTTTCATGGCATGCAACTCCAGGTCAGCTCTGAAACAATGACTTCTGCACTGAGGTTTCCAAAATCACAGCTATGGAACAAGAAGCTCAAAAGTTTGGGAAGTACAGCTCTTGTGAAAGGTTACCTCCTGCCTCCACAGGAACAGCCTGCTGCCCTTTGTCTTTAGTTTCCATCTCAAAGCTTCCAAAGCTTGTGCTGTTGTATCAGCAGCCAAGGCCTTGTACTCCTACATTCCAGGGTATTGAGATGTCATTCCCAAGCCCTCCTCGCCTAAAATATTGTATGGAAAACTAATAATGACACATACATATTATTGACAAAGAGAGAAATTTTTGAGAGTTTGCAGTAACTTCCAACTTCTAACAGCACATCTGGTTAAAAAAGCATTTTATTTTCTTTTTCCATCCAGGTACAAAAAATGTTTTGATTCAATCTTTCTGTATAAATTTTGCCTAAAATAGTTAAAAATTATTAATATTTTCCAAAAGCAGACTTTGGAGTTTTAAAACATAGACATAAAAAAGGTGCTGCAAATATTATTAGGAGGACAGAAATGTGAAATGTGAAAGAATCAGATCTCTTGGTTTATTTCTTGAGTCCTATATTACTGAGAAATAAGAAAAGCTAATTAGCTTGAGGACACAAAACTTTTTGAAAATAAAGGAAAAATGTTCCCATGGTTTAAATAAGGCCTCCATTAGCAGATACTGAGAGAAACTGAGCACAAATGTAACGGGATGGACTAGGGAGTAGATAATGTTTGAACTATCTTCTGTTCAGTCTCTAAGTGTACTGTCTCTCTTTCTGTGAAGAATATTCAGCAAATAAAAATGAACTTTATGCACTATTTTGCTTAGCTATTTCCAGGTCACCTTTCCACTCGCTGTAAAAACTGAAAGTTTCTTTTTTCCCCAGTCATGTTCTATCTATCACACTGCTCTTTTAAAGAGGCAGGAGAAGACGTGTCAGACACAGAAAATGAGAGACAGAACAAAGAGAAATAGGCCCCTGAAGGAAAGAGAGAGAGGTTCTGAAAGCAGAAACAGAAGAAGTGAGAGAGATAAGGAACCCTAAAATAGAGATAAATCAACAGAGAATCATGTCCCTTGAAATAGAAGGTGAAAAAATTCCCCAAAGAGAAAAAGGCAGCAAGGGACATCTGTCCATCAGAAGGACCTACAAGTCTCCAAGAATTTTAAAATCAAATTGTTATTCCAACCACAAGATGAAAACATCTGTACCATTAATGGACATCCTATTAAACAGCCATTTCAAGTATAATGTTTAACATAGATTAGAGGAAGAACAAGCACTTTCCTCTGTCTCATCAGCCTTGTGGTTTTTTGCCCATTTAGGAAAAGAGACAAAAGGAATTAATATGTGATTCATAAAGACCTAGTGAACAGTGGATCAATTTTGGGTTCCCAGATAAATGTCTGATTTACTGTGTGAAAATGCCCAAGTTCAGACTCCTTGTTTGAACATTTTGTTTAGAAATCTAAGCAAATAATCAAGGGTTTATTGAATAATAATAATAATCAGTTTTATATACTGGTGCAGAGATCTTACCTGGGAAGAGTTAAAGCTCTGTTGAAGAAAATGCAAGCATTTGTTTCTAAATTCTCTTACCTTGAGGTAAGAGACTGGAGATTTACTCCTCTAGTAAGCCAAAAGCCTGATCACTAGGGTGCCTGTTAGAGATATGGAGACTTACACTTCATAGACATGATGCAAGATGAGGAAGTTGCTGTGTATGGACTGTTACATCTACTCTGAAAAACTGTGAGCTGTAAAACCTGTCCTGTACTTCCAGTCTCATTTGCATTTGAGCTGTCTGTGACTTTTCTTGTCCCCATCCCCTTCTGCTTAGAATATGAATGATGAATGGTAAGGCTTTTTTTGCTGCATAATTTGAGAATCTGAGATGTCTGAGAGCACCTGGAACTAACTTCATCTATGGTTTAGCTTTTTTTTTTTTTTTAGTGTTTGATGGTAACAAGACGGTTTGTTAAATGGCAGCTGATAGAAACTCAGTACCCAGAGGATAAAGATAAGTCATTACACAGAGGTACAGTTGTGAGAATTTAATTATTTGAAGAGGCAATAGAAAAAAAGAATTAAAAATAAAAACAAAAAACCCTTCAGCTTAGCCTTTTGAGTTTTGGTTTTGTTTGCTTGTTGACTCAACCTTCTTTCTTTAGAAAGTATCCCCTTGTTCTGCATGTTGCAGTACAATATATATTCTTGACAAGTCAGGATTTGTAAACTCTGAAGTAATACAACTACCAAAATTGTTGAAAGAATGGCTCAATCAGTGGTTGGTGGCTCTGATATGCAACTCCAAATAAATGTGTGCATGGATCTATACATATCAGTAACTAGAATATAA
The DNA here is from genome assembly GCF_964035555.1 of Netta rufina. Lineage (NCBI taxonomy): Eukaryota > Metazoa > Chordata > Aves > Anseriformes > Anatidae > Netta > Netta rufina. The sequence continues at coordinate 72,011,390 of NC_140127.1, read as the reverse complement.
ACAATAGAAATAATGAAATAATTAATCACAAAATAGAAGTGAATTTGATTATTTACCAACTCTGGCAAATTGTACATAAAATGCCAGAAGGTAATCAGAAATGAATGTCCTTGAAAGAATAAATACCCTGACTTTATATTCTTTTGGATGTTATATGTATGATAGGCTTCAGTATCTCAAGGAGGAGAGATAACAAAGGTCACTTTCAATCTGTTTTTTATTCTTAACATTCAACTAGAAGACCAGGCCAACTTGGCTATGATGGGTTGTTAAATGTATTTGCCTAGGGCAAGAAAATGAAACTAAGTGTACTCTAAAAGTTTTGGGAATTTGGATCAGGGACGATTCCATCTGTTTAACTGCAGGACAGACACAGTGTGGTTGATGAATGATGGAAGTGCTTTTTATCACTGTGGTGTTAATGACATAATGAAGGTCTTTTAAGAGTGTAAATGTGGTGTCTTATAAATCTGCTTCTATACATTTTCCTTCATTTATCAAATATTAAGGGAATTTTCACCTTCTGTTCTGGAAATTGCTGCAGAGCTGCTACATTGATTTAGGAGGTCTTTTAGCTGCTTTGATGTCTATTATATTTTACCACACTGGTGAGTAGGGTTTATTTCATCACATATTCAGTTTAAAAGGTTTCAATATTGATAAAATCTGGGAAGATAAGTATGTAATAAATTTTCTCCTTTTAATAGGATTATTTCAAAGAACAAAGTGTGAGGAAAGGGTTTGCACTGGGTATATGCTTGATAAACAATTTAACCCTTTTAATGATATACCTCCTTGCAATCTGTTTATCAGACAGGTGTGAAAAAAGACCCTTACCCCAACAACCTTCAAATATTATTTCTGCTTGCCCCATCTTTGTAGGCAAACTGTAGAGAAATTTTGGTAATTCCATGAATCTGTGATACACATTCAATTAATCCTTTCAAATATAACAAGAAAGTAACAGAGATGGGTTACTCTCTTCTTGTTGGAGATGCTCTTTTCTTAGATGCTCTTTTCTTTTTGTTTACCTTATCTTTTTCTTTCTACTTGCCTTCCTAATTTACCACTTTACCCTTTACTACTTTCTTTTACCAATTCCTAAGCAGCATTTAATAACTGATAATAAATCAATCTGAAGTGTTCTATGAGAAAAAAATTATACTGGGAGGTTTAAAATGTTACGAAAAATGGTTATACTACTTTTTATAGAAATGTAGATCTAAAGAGCATGATGTAATTGCTCGCACAAAGATGTCTATTACTATAAAGGAAAATCCTGAATATCTTTCAGAAGATACCTGCTCTCTGGATCCTAAAGGGTTCTAGGGTCTTGTAGGTTCTGTGTCACATCTCGCAATCATGTCTTGATGTCTCAGACAATGTAGGACTCAAACAGCCCTAAAAAACTTTGTTTGGGCAAGTGAACTGAGTCAAAAGTGGTATTTTATTAATTATTAGACAAAACATAAATGATTATAATGCAATCTCTCATTATAGTCAGAAGGGAGTTAACAGGAGTTCAGCAAGTCTTGAGTCTCAGGAACTATTCAGGTAAAAAAGTGTTGATGTTTACCCAGGGTTACCTACACAGCTCTAAAACTTCATTTTTTTCCTAAATCTCACTGACAATAAGAGGAACTTAGACATCTACTTTACAGTGTAGGTACTGACATTTAAGTGACTGCCATCTCAAGATGAATGCCAGACACAATATCCTACAGACTGTAGCTAGGTATGAAGAATTTAAAGCACCGATGTAGATGACAATATTAAGTTTTCCTTATCTGGTCTATAGAATTTGGACCAAGATAATTTCAGTGACTTTGTTGTCTAATCTGTGTTGTTCTCCCCACAAGCATTGAGATAAGAGAGCATCCAGATAACCATTGACTAAGGATGAGCATGTTACTTTCTTGATTAAATGGCAATGTCATATTTTGTACCATTGATTGAATTCTGGTATGTCCTGCTTCAGACAAAAGTGGATCAACTGGTTTCCTCAGAAAGACAAGAATTTCCTTCTCTCAGATACCATAGTGTGTGTCCTTGTCTCACCTACCTCCCACTCAGAACACTTTGTGTTGCAATATGCAATAAAGACAATATTTATCTTGTTTCTCTTTTTCAGAATTAAAATGGATATAGATGTGAGTCTTATTTTGCAGACAACAGACACTGACATTTTGAGCAGTCCAACTTTAGAATTAAGATAAAGCCTACCTGAAAAGATTTTGAGAAATATTGCAGGATGGAAAACTTTTTCTGTATTATTTTTTCACACAGTTTCAGAGTGCAAGAAGGGAAATGATGAATACAAAAATACAAGAATTTCATTTTCTGTTAAGCACAAGGCCTCCCTCTTCCTTCAGGCTATCTAAAGACCTCCTGATAATATGAGAAATGGATCTCCTCTTTATGACTCTCAACTTGATACTACCAAAACTCTGCAGCTCTTCTCATCCTAAAGGAATCTCGTTGGACATAAATAAATGACACATCAGATTACATTAGGGTTAAAAAAAAAAAAAAATCACACAGCCTACTTCCCCATACTTTGCAGAACAAAATAAATAGTTTTAAAAAAATTTGGAAACTTGCATCAAGAACATTAGTGGGTGTGACTAGCTAAATGAAAAAAAATAAAAAATAAAAACAGATTTTAAGTCATCTATTATGGAAGCAGAATCCAAATGACAATACATTACAACCGGATCAGGGGAAGAAGAAGGAAAAGAGAAGGGAAGGAAACTGGAAATCAAGATCATCAAGTGAGAAAAGAATTCAGACATTTAAAAATGGATCTTGAGCAGAACTTTGGCACTTAACCTTAAGAATATTATTCCATATTCTAAAAATCTTCATCGTAACATCACATGGTACTAAAAGCAAATTTAGATGAGAGTGATGAATGAAAATCAGCTTCAGTTTAATAATGCACAGTTACTGCTTTACAGAAGTTTTAAAGCCATACCTTTTACCATCTTTCAGAAGGACCCACTACTGTGTACATGCCAAGCAAATAGCACAGGAGATCATAGTAAAGAAAGTTATTCTTACAAAAGCCATTCTACTTTTGCCCAGTATTCTTCCAACTACTTAAATGAGTAAATGCTGAGTTCTCTTCCCATTTCTGAGTTTTTCTGCAATGTCCTTTTCTAAGCCAAAATCCAGCAGCTGCATTTATGGTTTAAAATGAGCATGGTCCAGACACTGTAATCATGCAGTTGAGCTAATGGATTTGCTTCATAAAAAGGGTTAAGGGTAATGTAAGAGTCACCATGGGTTTGAGATAAGAAGTCAGATGAGATCATTCAAATCAAATCACAGCAAAAAATCTCTTGGCAATTAATTTAAATCTTTCCAAACTTCGGATATTTTCCTGTAACTCATTACCTTATTGAGCCTTTGAAACCTTCACATGTTTTAGTCCTTCCTGCAAATAGAAGCCATATAATTTTCTCACTGTAGTTTCATTGAGACCACTGTCTGGCATGTGGCCCATGGGATTCAAGCCCCAAAAGAGAGGTACAAAAATAATGGAGAAGACATCTTTATAAAGACATCTTTATATTATTACAAATAGATTGTCAGGGAGGCAAACTGCAACAAAAAGAGATGTCCTGATGTGATTTTCAATTGAGTTTTGCAGATAGTGTTCATACACTAATGCTTTTGCACACTTCAGCAATTTCATATGTAAGATTCAATTTGTTCAAGTTCCTCGGTTTAACCATTGTCTTCTTTAATGAAGGCGAGATACTTCCAGAAAGTCCAGTATAAATGCTGAACAATTGTTCCTGGGTAAAAAAAGAGTGGCATGTAACAAGTGCCTAACTATTCACTTTCCATAGTGAACATCTGGGAAAGGTGTCTCCCCATGATTCTCAGATAGGACAAGAATTACAATTTTTGTGTTGCAATGAAGTTAAAAAAATAAAATAAAATAAAATAAAATAAAATAAAATAAAATAAAATAAAATAAAATAAAATAAAATAAAATAAAATAATGCCTTAGAAATGCTCGATCTACTGAAAGATGAGGCTATACTGATCTGGGAAAAGCAGAGGAAGTTCAGTTTCCTCAAAGTTATTTTTTCTGAATCCACTGTGATAAGCATTCAGTCCTTCCTGATTAAAACATCCTTTTCCTGATTTTTTTTCCTATGGCTTTTGGATTAAAAAGTCAAAAATCACTAAAACATTGGATACCCAAGAATATAGACTGTTACTGTGGAAAGCTCAGGTACACAAAAGTGTTTGTGAGAATTTTGACTGATGTGCCACAATAAGGTAATATGGACAGAGCATAAAGAGGTGACTGATATGAGCAAATGCCACTATATAGAGAACTATTTTTACAGAAGCTTCCCATAAATATTATATGGGATTGGAGGACCCTGGAGCAAACATTAATAGGAAAAATTCTCCAGGCTGGCATCAGAAATAAGAACACGTGCTATCTTCTCAGTGAACCCAAATACCTACTGTGAGAAGGAGAGAAGTGGAACAGTCATTAACATTATTTGTTCATTGTTATCCCTTACGTGGATGTGCATCAGTGTATGTCTATATATTTAGGCCCTGTGGTTTTACTGCTTGAAAACAGCTGCAAAATATGGCTGAGTTTTGAAACAGACTCCTGGAAAAGATCAGCCCCTGGCAGTAATAGGAGCTGCTTTCAAGAAAAGTTCAAAGAGGCAGTCATTAAGGAAAATGTCAGTTCTAAATGTATTTTCCCTCTTTCTTTTGTCTTTGTCATCTGCTAGGAACTAGTCCCCAGTGGCTTTGCCATTTTAATTCATCTGGAATCAGATGTGAGCAACAAGTCTTTCAAACCACTACCATGGCAAGAACTTCTGTTCCTTCAGGACTGGGTAAGAAATACTATGCAATCCTAGCCATCTGTGGGTTATTGTACTAAGGTAAGTGTTTTCTTTATAGAAAGATGTGCAGCCTGGAAAGAAATAAATGAAGTCAAATACAATGGCTTATATAGCACTGCAGTCACTACAGTGTGTACTATACTGGAGTACTGAGAAAAGGCATATCTCTAACCCACACATATCACAAGGAAGGAGTCACCAGCTAAATTTACACTGCATACCTCAGTCTCAAGATGGGTTTGTTGGGTTTGAAGGGTTTGATGCTTTTTCTTTACATGAACTTTGAGGTAATGGTATCCAGACTACAGCTGACTAATTCCTTCAGTATTTAATTATTAAACACCTTCAGAAATGCAGTTATTTGTCCCTCTCTGTCACAGTTTTTTATTTACTATGAAGCTAATGTTCTATTTCTCTTTGCTGAATGGCCACATCTGCAGGACCCATAACCTTCCATATTTTGCATTAATCATTATTCTGGATTTGTTTTTCTTGAGGACTTTGTGCAACCAGCTGATTTTTTTCCACAGAGCATCAGGGGAGACAAAAAATGGCTGTCAGTGGAAAAGGCAGCAGACAAGCACTTTTTTCTATTTCTGATACTGCAAATATATGAACTGTAAATGGGAACTTCAGAACTATTATTATTAACAATGTAAAGGAGAAATCACACTGCCTAATGAGGTATAAATCTCTATTTATTCAGGCCTTTGTAAAGATACATATATATATATATATATATGTTCATATGTATTGATAAACACATTTTACTGTTGTCTAGCCTCTATATCTATGATTACGCAAGCACTACTCAAAGTTAGTTCATCAAGGCTCCTCTGTCCCATAATTAGAAATAATTTTGCAGTTTCCAAGAAGCCTTAAAAAAAAACCCAGAGCAACAAAACCACAGAACTCAAGAGTCCTCTTATTTTGGAATGCATCACAACTAAAACATCATCCAAATGTTCTCAGTGTTTACAACTTATACTAAAAACTGTAGATCTAAATGAACCTAAATTTAGTCATCTTCCATCACTACTTATAATCTGCATTTTAGAAAAATGCAACAAAGTATGACACAAAGCAATCATAAGAAATAAAAATGCAATCTAACAGCAGTCTTTATGGAAAAGTAAAATATTTCTTCATACAGATGCAGCAACTAGTTTTGGCTACTAGGATTTGAGAAGGTCACATTAATAATCTTTAAATATCTCTGTATCATTGACATTCTTCAGCTGTGGTCCACTCCCAACACGTCACAGGTAAGTACTCACCTCTAGCCATTCCTTTTTCCTAAAAATAAATAAATAAATAAATAAATAAACATCATCTTCCTGGCCTATCCAGGGAATCAGTGGGAATTCCTGATTTCATTTCCAGTACATATTGCTAGCAAAGTTTCTGAATGTCATTTCAGCCATCCTTGAAATCAACAATACATTGGATGTAGAAATGCTCGTATTAGAAAAATCAATATTCTATCTGCAAGAATGTCCCAGATCATCAAACATTTCTACAATATTAAACCAATCTTTATTTTGATTGACATATGTTTCTTCTCTCCTATCTGTTGTTCCACTATTTGTGATTTGTAAAGCTCTCACCAAAATTTTTAATAGTTCATGGACACAATTAATAAGCAGTTCTTGAAGAAGGTATAAGAATCAAGACCCCCAGTTTCCAAAAGTGGGAACATCCAACTTGTGGGCTTCAGAGACAGTCCAGGCTGACTGAATACTGGTTCAATCTTTTATGTTCAATATTCTTGTTTCTAAGAATCCTGTTACGGCACGAGTGCCCTCTCAAGATTCTGGAAAGGAGATGTTCCCAAAAGAATATCTAATTTTTCCAATCATAAGAGTTCGCTCTGCTGTCTTCTTCATGTTCTTATTTTGTCATATCTTCAACATCCCTGCTACTAATTTCTTCAGATATTGCACAGGAAACTTGGTCACCCCACATTTCACTTCAGGAATCACTTAACAAATCTTGCATTTATAGGGTTAGACAGTAATGATTGGGATCATTAATAAAGATCTGTGAGTGTCAGTCTCTGGGCTATGAAAGGTTCCAAAACTCTAGACTAATGGCCACTTAAACCACTGAAGCACCGTTTTTTTTTCTAGTCCCAGCAACCAAGAAGCTACTGGTGGGAAATGGGTAAATAAAATAAATTAGAGTTGTGAATGTTACACTTTTTGGTCCCAGAGAGATTTGAAACTAATGAGACCATTGGTTTCCTTCAACAGTAAATATTACTTTGTAATTTTCAAACTTCTGACCATTTATTCAAATATTAAAAGATGGTTCAGTGCTCTCTCAGGAAGCAACGAGCAGATAGAGATGAAATTAAGATGCATCACCTCATTTTTAAGTCTACAGTAACTGTCTTAAACAAGTGACCTTTCTGTTCATTAACTTCCACCCTGAATCAACACATAGACTGTTCTTTTCTTTTGAACAGCTTGCAGAAGTCCACAACTAAGTTCTACCTTCAATAAAATATAAAAACCTGCAAAGGGAAAAGAATCCTAACACATCTTCTCTATTCTGTTGCACAGAAATGAAGTTACCATGAAGGTAAACTGTACAGGAAGTTTTGACTACATTTGAGCAAAGTGATTGCTTCAGGCTTCAGTGATTAAGAAAACAGTATCAGCTTTATTAGCACAGCTGAAAATGATTTTATGTGCACAAATAATTATTGATCTGAATAAATAATGAATGTTTTTGATCTATTCCCTTATTTCATTTTCAGTTCCTTTTAGTTTCTTTTTCTTTCACCCGCCTGTCCTGTCTCATCTATTAATTCTCAAGTATGGTTTACTGAGTAATCCATAGATTTTCAAATCAAATAAATAAATAAACAAATAAATAAATGTTAGCAACAGTTGGTCAATCTTCCTGAATGACTGCTTACTTCAGAAAATCTCAACCAGTACTTTCCGCATCAAGTTTATTGACTCTAATTCAGTATTCACTCAATCATTTCAATTAATTTTGTATTGTGCTAAAAGGTCAAGATGTTTTCCCCCATATCAGGGGGGAAAAAAACAACTCTTTCCTTACAGGATGTATAGAAGAAGATATTTAAAAGTGAAAAATAGGTATGGTCTCCTCTAGTCTTATGTTCTTAAAGATTCATATGGCTCCATCACGTTTCTAATGGCTTGAAAAACATAATGGGTATAAGAGATGGCCTAATAAGTTTAGTGTTTACACAGCTACTTTCTAGGATGGTCCAGTTTATTCTTCTACTTATAGAAAGGATAAAAGCTGCAGGAATTAATAAATAAATAAATAAATGAAAAGGAAAAGGAAAAGAATTAAAAAAAAAAAAAGGAAATCATACGTTGCATGCTAAGCAGATGGAAGTTCAAGACAGAGTATTTGTGAACACTGGCTTCGGTATGGGACTTGGACTGATGGGAAGGGTCTTTGAAAACACTTCCTAAACAAAAGCAATTTAAAATAAGAATTCAGGACTCCATGTCCAACAGGGAATGATGTAATATATATAGGCTTTGTTATTACCACAAACCCAGACTAAAATACTAGTTCAAATTCTGATCGTATTTCCACTCAGAATCCACTTTACATGTCCTGTTCTGAAGAAAGCTGGCTTCAGAAATCCTTACATAAAGGACTAGTTATGAACAGAGACACTCTGAAGCCATCATTGCCTAAGAGAGGCAGGGTGAAGCACTCCCTGGAGCTGTGTTTGTCTCTCAGCTATCAATAAAAGACGAGGCAATTAGACCATACAACTAGCTTTCACACTACATATCTAGCTTTAAATTTAGGTGACATTAATCCTGCTTTAGTAGCTTACCTCCTCATGTTCATGTGATTTACAAAAGTGTCAATCATAAGACTGGCTATTGATCCATCATATCAATATAGCAGACACTGAAGATTCAGTTATTGCTCACAGAACAAAGCTCCTGAGGGAGCCTTCCCATTTGTAATCTTCTAATCAACCATGCAAAATACGTCACTGAACAGAACAGGACTGAGCTAAAATCTATAAGTTTTTGGGGGTTGTCTCAGGCTACTGTAAAGATTGATGCAACCTGGAAAGCTCAGCTTCCTCACAGTCCTAACAGTATTGGACACAGGGTTTAGAGCCCATACCGAAATATTTTGCAGTTCTCCTAATAAGGATGAGCAGCACTGTGCAAAGCCAAAGTACAGTAACAGTTTTATGAGGACAGTACATTATGAAGCAAAAAAGTTCTGTGAATGTTTTTCTCAGCACCTCATGCATTTCTAATGCAACAAGCTGAAAAGGGCTGATAATCATGAAACTGCAGTAAATGTGGCATGAGATAAGTCAAATAGCTTTCCAAAATTCTAATAAATTCTTTTCACAAAACATTAGCATATTCTGCCCCGTGGATCTCATTTTTACCTATTAGGGAACTTGTCTGAGATCAGACAAAAGAACTTTTCTGTTCTACTGGCATGCTGAGTGGAATTCATTATTAAACACTGTGCTAGGTTAATCTGATTTCAGGAAAAAAAAATAAGATGCAGAGGATCCTTTTATAAAAATAACATTTCTGAGTTAAATTAAATAGCTGAAAGAAAATGCCCACCAGAAGAAAACAAAAGCTTGTGGATTTTCTCTTCTTCTTTTTCACCAGAATTCCTTCCTACAAACTAAGAAGGCTGAACAGATTTGGTTGACCGAACTGCCCAGGTGACAGCATTTCTTCATCTTCTTTAGGGGAAAAAAAAAAAAAAAAAAAACACTCTGGAGTTCTCTTCATAGAAGACTTTTGAAGTTCCTGGTAAAATTCACAGACAGAAGAAAGAATGGTGCAGTGTTCATGAAAATGAAGATTTATTTGAGTCTTTGGTCTTTTGGCTGTGTAGCTGCCAAAAAGACTGCTCTTGTAGCTGTCACTTCAGGCCTTAGTGAGGGGACTAGCAAAGCTACACAGCTCCTGGTGCAGCGATGACTGCTCAAATCTTCTATTTGTGAAATATTTTAGGATTCTTCTGAGATAGATTCTACATTTGCTGAAATTTGACCTTTTACTCTTTCTTCTACCCTCCTTACTTCACCTCCAACCAAAATTATTGGGAATATTTAAAGAGAAGGCAAGCTACATCCAAATTCAGCTGTCCATATTCAAACTGACTATACACATATTTTCCCAGCCAGGCACATAGGTCTGTATTTTCACAAAACTTTGTAGTTTTGCTTCAGGGAAAAGAAAGGTAGACTTCTCTTAATGCTTTGGAAGCAAAATCTTGCCAGAAGAGTATGTGAGCAAGGCCCTAGCTAGGAAATTATGTTTAATGTCCTCTTTTCAGCACCAATGTTTAAGTTTCATTGCTTCTGGTGCTGTTGTGGCCACCCTTACCAAAAATCAGTGCCATGAAGGGGTAAGAAAATGGCTCTTCTTTGGCAAACAGCTTTGGTTACTTGGGAAAAGTGACACTTTTCTTAGGCTTGCCTGTGGGACTTCTAACCTACTGAGTGTAAACTTAAATTCCAGACTTAGCTGGGAATTTACTCTCCAAATCTCAGGTTCATTTTAACTACATTTTCTCCCATATGAGAATTAAAATCTTGCTAGATTGGCTTGACATAATGTAGTGGACATGGCTCACACGCTTTGCTCTGTAACTTTGTCTATCCCCTTTCTGTGTCAGCGTGTCACTTGAAGTTCTGATGCATTCTTGAGTGAGCAAGAAGACACGTGCTTTCTGAAATCATTCCACTGGAGGTTGTTTGCATGCAAGGGCTGGGTAGCTCTGAGGATCAGTTTTGAAGAATGGAGAGGAAACCATAGTTAACAGGGATATCAAGAAATCATCAGGGATAACCAAGCAACAGCTTTTGAATTCTGTGCTGTATCACAGAGGGAACAAAATTCAGTCATCAAAGCCTGCTAGCTGGTTCTCTGAATAGAAAAAAGGTCATTTTTCCAAATGCTTAAACTGTACCCTCAGGCTTTCAGGAGAATGTGCTCTGTCATTATCAAGCAAAATCCCATCGCATTAAGAAGCAGCCATTGTTTTTAAAAAGACAGAGACACTCATTTTGTCAGGCACATTATGGCTGTTAAAACAAAAACAAGAAAGCCTCATCACACAAACAGTGAGAACTGATGTGAAAATAAAGTTTGTAATTAAAATTGACATTTCCCTGACTCCTGCTTCCTCTGGCAGCCGTCTTATTGAGGTCTGACAAGTATTTGCAGGGCTGCCAAACTCCTAGGTTAATTCTATGCATAAATAACAGTGAGAATGAATTATTTCTTTAAGAGGAGTTCTGAAAATTAATTGTAAAGGTGAAATGCTCACCCAAAATAAAAATATAGAAAGGAAGTCTCAGACATCCTTAAGCATGGGAAACTGGACACAGAATGTCCTAAGTGTTAGCTAAATGTCAATTGGAGTATTAGAAACCTCAAACTTCACTCAAGGCAAAGTCAAAGGAAGAGCTACACCAGAAGTCAGGCACTAACTTTGCACAGAAAGTTGTGCATGAATGACCACATTTCCAGGGCATAGCAACAACTTTACTCAGTATACCAATATGTCTACACAGTCATATGTGAATGAGCACTGGTGTAACATCATAATTTATCAGTTTATTTTCAAGCTCATTTTGAAACAACTCTTCATATATGTTCATAACTGTATTGTACACCTGATCAGAGAAATCCAAAACAAGCTTCAAATTCAACAAGCTAAGACCTCCTATGGGCCTGCTCTGTCCTGTCAGGACAGTCAGGATCTTTACACAACTAGTAGTTAAAGGTGAATTCCCCCCCTCGCCAAAAAAAAAAAAAAAAAAAAGAGAGAGAGAGAAAACTGTAGGCCTGCTTTCCCAAGTGGAAGGTGTGTAATACATTTCCAGATACTAATTCTCACTGGTCAGCATGCCACACAGCCATATGGGCACAGCCTATATCCAATTCTTTATCCTAATTTGGATAATTTCAATTATCCTAATTTGGATAATTAGGATAAATTCTTTATCCTAATTTGGATAATCCTGCTGGTCTGTAGCCTGTGTAGAGCAGTATCAAAGTTTAGTTGCCCTTTTAATCCATAGCCTCCTTCTGACTCTACCAGTCAGTGAGATCTTTCAGCGTCATAGAATCAAAGAATCACCGAATGGTTTGTGTTGGAAGGGACCTTAAAGCTCCAAGACCCCTAGAATGGGTAAGCACACCTACCATAAAACCAGGTTGCTCAAAACCCCATCCAACCTGGTCTTGTACACCTCCAGGGATGGGGCATCCACAACTTGTCTGGGCATCCTGTTACAGTGCCTCACCACCCTCTCAATAAAGGATTTCCACCTAACATCTAATCTAAATCTCCCCTCTTTCAGTTTAAAATCATTCCCCCTTGTTTTATCATTATCTGCCCAAGTAAAACGTTGCTCTCCATCTTTTGTATAAACCCCCTTTAAGTATTGAAAGGCTGCAATGAGGTTTCCCTGGAGCTTTCTCTTCTCCAGGCTGAACAGACCCAGCTGTCTCAGCCCCTTTCTTCATGGGAGACGTGCTCCAGCCCTCTGAACATCTTCAAGGACCTCCTCTTGACCCACTCTAACAAATCCACATCCTTCTAGTGCTGGGGGCCCCAGACTTGGATGTAGGTCTTCAGGTGGGTCTTCACAAGGGCAGAGCAGAGGGACACAATCTCAACTCCCTTACCCTTTCTGGCCACTCTTCTGTTGATGCAGTCCAAGATATAGTTGGCCTTCTGGGCTGCAAATGCGCACTGCTTGCTCATGTGGAGCTTTTTTGTCCACCAGTACCTTCAAGTTGTTCTCCTCAGGGTTGCTCTCAGTGAGTTCTTCTCCCATTCTGTACTCCTGTCTGGGACTGCCCTGACCCAGGTGCAGCCCCTTGCATTTGGACTTGTTGAACCTCATCAGCTTCACATGGGCCCACTTTTCCACCATGTCAAGGTCCCTTTGGATGGCATCCTTTCCTTCTGTTGTATCAACTGCACCACCCAGTTTGGTCAACACCCAGCTTGGGTGTGCTCCATCTCAATGTCTGTGTATATTTCTCTGTTTTCAGCTCCTCACACAGTCCATAACTGAAAGTGATCCTTTGGCTGTGACTTAGCTCTTTACAGGATTTACCAGCCTGATCCAGGACCATTATATGAAATTTCCTCCTGCTTTTCCCAGGATGTGTTTTTGTGATTCCTAGGCTCTGGCCAAACATCCCTGCATAAGCAGTTTTCTTTCTCCTCCTGCCCTGTTCCTCCCTTCCCCAGCCCTCCCCTTCTCCAGACTACATAATTTTAGCATTCAACCGTTTTTGTTGCCTCTGGCACCTGTCAGACCTTCTACTAAATTAATATCACTCACTAAAAAGGCATAAAATATCCAGTATTTCACTAGGTTTGCAGTCTTCTGTTTCAGTGAGGTATCTTAACTCACAGAAAAGTCCCTTCAGGAGGCACAGGGCAGGCAGTGGGAGAGCAGGTGCACAGGGGAACATGGGAATATGCAGTGAGAGTTTGCCTCTGGCAAAATGACAGCTTCTTAATTTCTCATGTCTCACCATGTCTTGAGAAACCATGTCTTCAGACTCAATCTGTCCTTGACACTACAAGGAAACCGGCAGAACCAGGAACAGGGGAGGGGAGGGCTGGGCCAATCCTCATACTGGCAGAAGTTTTGCAAAGTATCAGTCTCAGAGGTAGAAAAGTGGAGGGACAGAGTGAAATATACCTTATCTGTTTGGGTCCTGAACAGCTTCTTGCTTATACCAAGCAAGGTTTACAGCACAAGGCTTTTTCTCCTGCTTAATTCCATATGCAGATGTAAGCTTCAGCCGACATAGTTGGTTTTAGCCTGATCCTAGAGAGTCAGCCAACTTACATCCAACAAGGTTAAGCCTCTCAGATGGTCACTGCCTCTGGATCAGTGGGCTCTCAGTGGGCTTTGATTGTGGCACCTTGGGAGTTGACATACTGCCTCCATTAGGATGCCCACAACAACTACACTATATATTTGACTCAAATTTCTATGTGCTTCCGCTGCCACTGAGGAATAGAGATCTGTAATCAGTGAGCACAGTTACTCCTCCTGTGCTCCAGGGGCAAATTAGAAACTATTCCCCCTTTGTTGTACCTATTTTCTCTACCAACTAAAATATTATCCACTTTTTTCCTACTAGGTTTTCCTGGTATGCGTTTTTGTTAGATTTTTAACAATATGACACTTCACTCTGTTCCCCTTTTATGTGACTCACTATGGGTTCTTAGAGGACTTCATTATAAGAGATATTAGACTGCAGTTGTGTTGTGTTTTTTTTTTTCTTCTCTAAAACTACCTGAAAACTTAAGACTCCATCCAAGGCAGGTAAATATTCTAAGGAAAGCCAGTCTTCTAGGATTCTGGAGGCAATGCAATATGTATTTTAGAGTCAGCTTTTCCCCCTCCTGCTGTGATATAATAAATTGTTTTGTGAACCTTGTTGCTTACACTGAAATGATCAAGGCAAAAAAAGTGAAGCAGCAAGTTTCCGGGCTGTGGCATCAGTCCTTCAGTAAAGCAAGTTTTCAGCTAAAAATATCTATGATATTTTGAACTAAATCGAGGATTTTGTGTGAAGAAAACTTGAAATCACTATTCTCACCCCTTCTGCTAGGTGTTCACTGCTCAGTAAAGAATTTTTATACAAGATCATCACCATGGTACTTGTAACACCCTGGTCAGCAGAGACTAAGGTTAATATTCAAAAACCTTTTTCTTTTTCTCTACTATCTAATATGCAATTCCTTTTAAAGTATTCCTTGAAGAATTAAGGGATGGTAATCTATGACACAGTTGTCCACATTATTAGGGAAGATTTGATGTCCCCAGAGATTCCTTCCAGATCTCTAAATCTCCTGTGCCAGTGAAAAATGAGTTACAATGAATTCTTCATAAATATAGAGCTCTGATACAGCTGTACACTTCTGCCTTCCCCCAACATTAGCCAATAGCAGAGGCCTAGATATTTGTTGTATCCCTTTGCAATGAATTTCTGTGTCATCTTTAAGCCTGATCTAGGCGTAGTTAGCTTGTGAGTCTTTAGTTAGCTTTGTGAGCTTGCTCCTCCCCCAACCCCCCCGCCCCCCCCCCCCAAAAAAAAGAGGGAGCAGAAGGGGTGAAAGAAAGCAAATCCCCATGCCAGACTAGTTTTCTGAAAATTTGCACAAGCATTAATCAGCACACTGCTGCAAAACAGAACAAATAAAAGCATCATGTTCTTTTGAAAGATCAGTTTAAAGGGTTTTGAACTGACTCAGGCATACATATCCCTCAGGGACATCTTTGATTTCTGTATTGTTCTCCTGATCACACAGTGTGTTGCCAGAACGAGATTTTTCACTGTTTGTCTTCTTTTTCTTATTGGGCAGAGTATTTAGGCAGAAAACCCGTCAGAATGGAATGGCTGCATATAAATGTTATTCTTAGTAAGGCTTCTGATATTATAGCTCAGCATGTTTGGAATATTGATCATAGCATTTAAATTTGCAATTAAAATGATAATTTCTTTTTCCACTGATTTTTGGACTAATTTTATGCAAAATACAGTCTAGGATTGACATAAGGGCAATAAAAATTGCACAGAAAAATCTGTACTGAGTTAATTGTTAAACATATGGTCACATGCAATGAAAAAGGGGCAGGCAATACAAACCAAGAAGTAAAGGGGGATACTGAATAACTTTATAAATACAGAGGCTTTCACTATTGTTACAACTTGCATTTTTATTCTTTTCTTCTCATCTTCATTTCCCACACAATCTTTTTTTCTGTTTTTCCATGTTATTGATGATCAACATTCACATTAGCCAACAGTGGTCCGGAGAGCTGCTGACTTCAACACAGGTTGAAAAGGGCTAAAATGTGACCCATTCTGGAATTTCAGTTTTATGAGGCATCAGCAAAAATCAGGAGGCTTAATTCCAAGAGGCTACATGCAGTGATGGCACAGTGTGGAGTATGATGTGATCATTGTGAATTGCTTGCCATTTGACTGGTTAGAAGTTTTATTCAAAGGTGATTAGTAAATTTCAGATTTGTAAATTTAACTGCAAGGTTTACTTAATTCTTATTAATTCCTTTGCAATCAAAGGTCTTGGGTACACACCAAAATTTTCGTTAATACTATATAGCATAAAACAAACTATCAACCAGTCAATGAAGTTTAATTTTTACTACTAGATTCTTCAGCATGTTCTTAGCTCTTCTTAAACCAAATCTAGAAAAGCACCATTTTCTGGTATTAGTACTTACTCAGTGATGAACCATACTGGTGATCAAATCTAGCAATTACAGAGCCCAGTCATGAGTTGTAACACTTCACCAGCCAATATCTGAGCTGCATATCAGAACCCCATTAGAACCCTTTCATAATTCGTACAAAGTGAGTTTTGCTAAGATTGCCTTCTCCATTCTAGCCTTTTTTGTTTGTTCAGTCTATCACATCATTTACCAATAATTTTACTCATTTACTGTACTGATCCACACACCAGTGTTTTGATAGCCCTCATAATTGCATATCATCTAGCATTTCATCTTGTCTCCACGCCTCTTTAATACCTGATTTCAGAGCCTGCATCAGTAATTCTTTTTCAACATTTTATGTAGAAAAGGATTCTTGAAATGTTCTTCATTGAAATGGCATCCAAGTTTGCAGTGTGATCCAAATAAAAAATGACATGGTAATACTATTGAAACATTACTGTATGCTCATACTAGCAAAACAATTAATACTAATACTGCAGGTGGAATTTTTCTTTGTTTTCCACCATTTTCCTTTTTAAAAAATCTAAAACATTTTATGATTAGTAAATATGAACAATGGTTTCCTTATCAAGCAAACAGAAAAGGAAAAACAAGCAACAAAATTAAAAATAAAAAAACTTGTATCATTTTTATAGTGACTAACATAGTAGTACTACAAATACGTGAAAATGAATTAAAATCACTCATTTTTATGACAATAAGATGCTTTTAATATTTTCCAATATTTTCTATTAACAGGAGACCTCATTATGGTATTTAGATTATTACAGCATACAGTGCAAATGCATTTACTCATTATTCATATTCCACTCATAGCTGTCAAATGACTAGAATTTCATTACTCCCCTCATTTTTCCTAACTACCTAAATCTTTTTTGTTGCTTCACTGTTTCCCCAGTTGACCTCACTCTGGAAACATTAAGGAACATCAGAACAATACAGCAATGATCACCTACAGTTTTTTATTGATCTTATGTTTTGACAATACCATCTTCTTCTACCTAATAAAAACAATAAACAGTCTTGCACTTGCCTGGGTGAAGTTAGGAATATGAATGAGTGGAGGGCAGAAGTAACAAAGTAAATAACTGATTAAACTAAAATCATTCCTGATCTACTAAATTTTTATCTCAGACCAAAATCTACTGATGGAAACCAACTTCTAGTTACCAGGCCTGTCAAGATGATGATGTGGAATACAGTGCAATCATTTAATGATTTAAATCTAGTTCAGTGAAACCAAAAATATCTGGTAGAAAGGATACTTTGGCAGATTAAGTAGAGTGAGAATACTGTTCTTGTTGCTGTTATAGTCTGATAACAAAGGAAATATACACAACCAAAGCCATTAAAAAATCATTTGCAGTTTATTGTGCAACCAAAGTTAGAATAGTAAGAGACAGAGTACTAATTATAATTGTATGGAGTTTCCCAGCAGAGACATTGCAAACCAATTGCTGCTTGTCTGTTCTCAAGTATTTTCGTCATGCAAATCATCTGTAAATGTATCTTTTCATTTATGTGATAATAATTTTACTTTTCTCTTTTCCCTGGCAATTGTTTTATTGCCATCTGAGAGTGATTAGTGAAAGACTAGAGCATGTACGAACATCTCTGAATCTGTCCCTGATTTTAAGTTTGGGTTAAAATGGATTCTTAATAAAATAAGTCAAGATAGACAATCTTTGATATTCATTTCACAACCAGGACTGGAACAGAAAATGAGATCAGACCGTGACATTTCTTCATGTATTTCTGACTAGCAATATAAATTACCTCATCATCCGTCATCTCAAACATCAACCACACCCCCACTCACCCTCCCAAAAATAACAAAACATAAAATGTGTGCTTCCTGTTTCATTCATTCATTCTTGAGTGCCAGAGGAATTGTAAAGATGTACAGAAGACACAATTCCCTAACCAAACACTTCGTATTAAATCATATTAGTTGGCTTGAATGATTAGAAATTGCTGAAACTACTAACGTAAATAGGGGTGGAACATATCATTTACAGCGCCAAACATCTCAATTAGAAATAAACTAATAAACTAAAACAAAAAATCCCAAACCCCAAAATATGACAATATTAGAACTGGATGCAATATTTCATTTTTATTCTTAGCAATGTTATTTATAAAAAAATAATAATAATAACAAAACCTTACTATATATATGCTTCTCTCTTTATACAGTCAATGTTTTTATGGTCCTTTTTGCCATATCATTTGTTGATGGCTTGACCACTTCATCTCCTAAACCATTTTTCAGGCTGTCTGCTTTCATGAAAATGTTTGTCATCCCTTCTCCCAAAATACATGTCTCTGTATCGGTATTAAAATTCATTTTCTTTGAACAGTTACTTCTTACGAGGTTACTACAGACTGTGTCACTTTTTTACTCACATAATCCTCATTATTCACTGATGAAAAATTTGAATCCACCGACCTAATAACCACTCTCCATAAAAATCCCAGACAAACACTCCAATAACAAAAATGTCACTTCTTATTTAGCTATTAATTACTTGGTTGGTAAACATATGCTCTATTTAGATTTTCAAATGTTAATTCAGGCTGGATATTAGGAAAAGGTTCTCACTTAGACGGTGGTTAGGCACCGGAACAGGCTCCCCAGGGAAGTGGTTATGGCACTGAGACTGCTGGAGTCCAAGAAGCATCTGGACAATGATCTGATTGTTGGGGGTCCTGTGCCAGGATTTGGACTCAATGATCCTAGTGGGTCCCTTCCAACTCAGGATATTCCGTAATTCTATGGTTCTACTGTATAATGAAGAAGACACGTAGCACTGAGTTTGAAGACTGACGGAAGTCTAGTAATTCTGTGGCCAATTTATTCCATTTCAAAGGCTGAGTAGCGACTAATACTGTGGCCACCTCACCTGCCTACATGTTATGGCCTGCATCCTGATAGTAATGACTTATTAAGACCTTTAGAGAGATCATTAGCCCCATTGAAAACAAGTGGGGAGTGACAACTCATAAGCCTGAAGTTCAGTTGAGCTCTGGTGTGGTGGAAGAACCAAAGGTATTGATGAATATACTACTTGGCAATTTCAGAACCAGCACTTTAAAATACTGCAGTGTCTCCACAGAAATCTTTAAGTCAAAACAAAAATGAAGGAACAAACAAACAAACAAATAAAAATAGCAAAGACATGTTCCCGATGTAAACTGTATTACATTAGCAATTTTGTAATACATCTCTAGAAAGAATAAAAGATCTAAGCTGCTGGTAATGTCAGCCTGATTAGTACGACTGAAAATAATAATAGTATAAATGAAGTAAACTGTATAATAATGAAGCTGAAAGGTCACCAACCCATAGTCTACATTTCACAAAGTTCACACATCCCACTAATATGTGGTGGGATATTTACCATTATTACCCCAATAATGGTAAATATCTCCATACAAAGGTGAAAGAGATGGAAGTGGCAAACAAAATTCTATACCATTTTGTCTTTTTTTTTTTTTTGAGAAAATATTTTCCTTGAATATTGTCAGATAAAAATAACAATTTGCATAAGGGCATAATAAAGTGTATGGTTTGCAGATAAGAATTTCTTTCAGAATTATAATAAAGCATGTGTTACTTTATAGCACAATTATAGAGGGAGATGAATGAATTGTATGTTCCACACTTCTGTACAAATTTATACAAGAATTGACTTTGCTGCACTCTTTACCTTTTTCTAGAAAGGAAATTAGTCAATTTCCAGGCATGAATAAACAAACAACTTGTATATATTTGGAGGTAGTTAAAAAAGGATAAATTAGGTCCCCCAATTACAGTGTTGCAAACATTTTTTTTCATTTGATGAATTTACAAGGATGCAAACTACCTGTGTGAACAAATAAGCATTGCCTGTATTCAATTAAACCATTGCTTCCTTCATGTTTTAATTACATAATTAATGTGATAAATTAAACTGTCTCTCAGTGAACCATTCAGTTTAAGTACAGAATTGCTATTAGTGCACTTTGCTATCTGTGCACAAAAAGTAATTTGGATCATGAAATTATCTCTCAGGTGCTTCTCTGTTTTCACTTCCAATTTAGAGAAGAAAAAAAAAAAAAAAAAAAAAAAAAAAAGGACCATAAATACAAAAGCTTATGAAGTAAGCTTATGAAGTTTTACCTTGCAGTTTATTTTAGCCACAGAAAATCCAGAAGAGTCAAGACATTTTATCATATCTGGCCAATACATTTTCCCCATAAGCGTCAGGCATATATCCTGGGAGTGCCATCCAAAGGGACCCTGACATGGTAAAAAAGTGGGCCCATGTGAAGCTGATGAGGTTCAACAAGTTCAAATGCAAGGGGCTGCACCTGGGTTGGGGCAATCCCAGACAGGAGTACAGACTAGGAGAAGCCCTGTACACACTGAGAGCAACCCTGAGGAGAACAACTTGGAGGTAATGGTGGACAAAAAGCTCCACATGAGCAAGCAGTGCGCATTTGCAGCCCAGAAGGCCAACTATATCTTGGACTGCATCAACAGAAGAGTGGCCAGAAGGGTGAGGGAGGTGACTGTGTCCCTCTGCTCTGCTCTGCCCTTGTGAAGACCCACCTGAAGACCTACATCCAAGTCTGGGGCCCCCAGCACTAGAAGGATGTGGATTTGTTAGAGTGGGTCAAGAGGAGGTCCTTGAAGATGTTCAGAGGGCTGGAGCACCTCTCCCATGAAGAAAGGGGCTGAGACAGCTGGGTCTGTTCAGCCTGGAGAAGAGAAAGCTCCAGGGAAACCTCATTGCAGCCTTTCAATACTTAAAGGGGGTTTATACAAAAGATGGAGAGCAACGTTTTACTTGGGCAGATAATGATAAAACAAGGGGGAATGATTTTAAACTGAAAGAGGGGAGATTTAGATTAGATGTTAGGTGGAAATCCTTTATTGAGAGGGTGGTGAGGCACTGTAACAGGTTGCCCAGACAAGTTGTGGATGCCCCATCCCTGGAGGTGTTCAAGACCAGGTTGGATAGGGTTTTGAGTAATCTGGTCTTGTGGTAGATGTCCCTGCCCATTCTAGGGGTCTTGGAGCTGGATGATCTTTAAGTTCCCTTTCAACCCAAGGCCATTCTATGATTCTCTGATAAGATTCTAATAGGGTTTAACTCCATCCTTTTCCATACATGGTTCCCTAAGGTGCTCGTCAGCAAGGGCACCAAAAGGGTTTGTTGGCAGGATTCTTTCTTCTGTACATGAGCACATGTACTCTGTTATTTCAGGTTATTTCTGTCATTCCAATAAACAGTGAAACTCATTTCTTCAGGAGGCTATGTAGAGCCTAATTAAGAAAGTTCAAAAATGATTAGACATATTCATGCAAGAAAAAAATCATAAAAGACCAAGCTACAGACTGCTGAGATCTGGGAGCTCAGAGTATGCACAAAGGAAATGTTGTACACTCACTTTTTTTTTTATAATGTGCCCCAGATTTTTGTGTCTGACCCTGTTAGAGAAGGGGTGTTAACTCCCAGTTGGGAGTTAGATGCAACATTTTTAGCTCCAACAGAGAGAGAATTACAGCCTGCCTCACAAGGCAGATACATTATTTAACACAACAAGCATGGGCTCTGGGCAATGAAAATCAATCACAGTCATCCAAAGGATTATCCTACTTGATTGAAAGTCCTCTCAGACAGATAGCTGGTCTCTCTTTGTGACTCCACGACTACAGCAAATGTAAAGCTTCTACTTTATTTATGGACTTTATTGCTGCTACAAATATTAACTGTTAGTTAGACATCCATTTGGAAATTCATTCCCAGTAATGTTCCACTTCATCGCTCACCAATCTGATGCTATTAGTAGTCTCTGCTAAATCTCAACTAAGTCTCTGCTAAGTCTCAGCTAAAAGCTGACACCATCAAAAAGAAAAAGAAAAGAAAGAAACAAAAGGAAAAAAGAAACGAAACGAAAAGAAAAAGAACAACATGAAAGAAAAGCCCACAAATCAGTATCCTATTTTTAGGATAGGCTTCTGGTCTGATTTAGCAGGGCAGTGATGATGTTCCTATGATGATCTGGTTTGAAGCAACAAGCCTAGTTCCATTGTCTTGTCAATGCAGAACTGATACTCTTGAATGGCATCCTTCTGTCTAGGGGCACAAGTCATTACTTTGGTTTCTGGTAGGAGTGAACTATGGTGCAGCTCAAAGGGCTCCAGACAAAAATTAACATTACTTCCACAGTCTTTGGCTCCGTGAGATCTCATATATTAACTATGTATCAGATTTGTCTGTCCCACATATTGTGTCATTTAATATCACATAGGAAAATTCTCTTGAAGACAAGGCTCAGCTGGATCAGGTGCAGGTATGACATCTGGATGCTCACAGTGCGGGTGCAGATGCTGGGAGTAGAGTGTGAATAAAACCATGCATGAATATCCTACAGAGTCATTAAATGCCCAAATTTATACTCCTGGAGTACTATTTGTTGACCTATCCAACTGGATTAAATCACCAACGTATGCCTCATCTCCAACATATTGGATAACAAGAAGTCACAGTTTCTGGAATCTCAGAAAGAAGTCAAGATCTTAATTAGAACTAACCAAATATCCTTTAAATATCTTTTTTTTTTTTTTTTTTTTTGAAAATAAGTAATACATAACAGAGATGGAATACTACATACAATAATTGCTACAGGGCTCTTTTTTTTTTTTCTGCTTATTGTGGCAGGAGGATGGGACATCACATGTGTTTTTTCTGCTAAGAATACTGAGCCCATATCAAGTCTGGAATGAGAAGATGCAGTGAAGCTTTAAAAGTTTTAAACAGTTTTTACTGTCTCTCTGGTGCATTTGAGTAAATCAATCCAATCTGTATCAAAGCCAAGAAGTTGTCCCCATGCAGCACTTTCCTAAAACATCAGAGAGAACATTTCAACAATTTTGAAATGAATTATTATCTTTGCACAACCAAACATTGGAGAGAAAAGTAGAAAAAAAAAATAAGAAGGAACTTTACCAAAAGTTGCAATATCTTCAGAGACATGGAAGTCTCAGTCCCTCTGAGGCTAAATGAACATTAAGGACAGGTTGGTAAATATCATATAACTTTGTTCATAGATAAGATAACTTCTCAGGAGATTTGTATCCTTTGGGAAGGAGTACTAAGCTGCAAAAGTGGTGGCTAGCAGTCTACTGTCAGCAGGACAGTTAGAAGCTAAAGGGAAGATTACCAAAGACCTCTAAAAAGTAGCATATGTAATCTTAGAATTAAGGAAGTCAAGTGCCATTTCAGAGACTGCAAGTGTAGGTAAACCAGATTAAACACCTGTGGATCTGTGTCACTGAAATGTTTACAGTTCTATCACGGGTCTACCAAAGGCGGGGGGTGGGACAAGACAAAATCAGAGTTCTTTGTTGCTAAAAACACTTTGTCTTCCAGGAAGAAAAGGAATACAAGGTAAGAGACAACTTTAACTCCAAACTTCAAATCTCCTGAAAAAAAATTAGGAGTCCAATAGCGTATATTTCCCTCATTGTTCAAGACCATCTTGACATGTATCTGGGTTCTGGATGCTGAAATGTTTACTTTCCTCACAAAACAGTGCATAAGATCAATTACCAGATAAGTTTATAAATAGTACAACTTTTACTCTCCCAGCATCTGAAGTACAATCAAACCTTTGCCCTAAATCACATAAAATTAAAACAGAAGGTATTTTACAAACACTATTTCTTTTATGCAGCAGAAAACAAGAGAACAAGTCTTATGAGGAGCGGCTTAGGGAACTGGGGATATTTAGCTTGGAAAATAAAAAAAAAGGCTTGGGAAGACTTTGTTGTACTTTACAACTACCTTAACGGAGTTTGTAGAAAGGTGGGGATTAGGCTCTTCTCCCAGGCACCAAATGATGAGGGGAAACAGCCCCAAGTTGCACCAGGGGAGGTTTAGGTTGTATACTAGGAGAAATTTCTTTACTGAATGCATTGTATGGCATAAGAATAGCCTGTACAAGGAAGTGGTTGAGTCACCATTCCTGGAGGTCTTCAAGAAATGTGCAGATGTAGAACTTAGTAGCATGGTTTAGTGCTGGACATTAGTACTAGGTTAAAAGTTGGACTAGATGATCATAGAAGTCTTTTCCAACCTGAATGATTCTATGAAAAATACAAAAATATTAAAATAATTCTTTTCAGGATTCTTGAGCCTAGATGAAATGCCTAGTTTGGCTCAGTTTAATGGTATTCATGTCCTTAAGCCACTGCAGTATTTCAGTGACAGCTGAATGTAATGTGGGCTAGTGAAACTCTTGCCTTCAGCCATCTAACCTTAATGCCTGAATAGGTTTCAGAAAGCTCTACTGACTGTGTATATGATTCCTAATTCTGTAGCCAAAGTTATGCACCTAAATTAGTTAATGCAAACCCCTTTTTTTTTGTTCCTCAGAAAGTGCCATAAATGTCAAGCGCTTTTTGCACATGATATAAGGGTTTTCTTTCCATGTGTGTGTTTTTGATCCTGGAGTCAAGAGATTTCTTTAATTTCCTTTCTATTCAGCTATTACGAGGCAAGAAGAAATACTTGACACAGACTGAAAGCTTTTTTATTTGCATTCGTGTGTAACCTTCTCTTTTATCAATTTGTCATTTTGCTGATATGCCTCTCATGCACCAAGGCATTTATTAGAGTCATTATCAGAGAGCTCTCAGATTACTTTGTTGTCATGACAAACTGAGTTTTGCTATGCCTGGCTTGATGGATGGGCTGGATATTTTTATACTCTTCTAGAAGCCAGATCCTAGTATTTTTGACACTCATAGTCCTTCCTTGGTATGTAAAATCAAGGATGAGCATGATTAAATTGTAAGAAACAATTTCTTCATTGTCATCAAAGGAAAGCCCTAACCTCCCAGAATTACAGCACAAGCTACTGAAAGTAGATCTAAACCTAAGATTTTTTTAACATCTCATCAGCTGCAGTTTATGGTAGAATAAATTACCCTTATATTTAGCCATTCAATAGCTAGTCCCTACAAAGCAATATACATCTCATCTTAAAGCATATGTCTAAGACAAAAGATTACAGTTTGGTCTTTGACTATCTTAACTGACTAAAGAGAATCCAAATAGATGCTTAAGCTTCACACCAAGGCTTAGCTTCATCTAGAGAAAAGTAAGATCAACACCTAAGCAATTCACCCTAAACTTCCTTTAGAGCCCATGAAGATTTTATTAGCACACTCAATAGAATCAAGCAAGTAATCCATCTCATGCTCAAGCAGACACCTACATTTATTTGATCAGATGAATCTCACCCCAAACTCTATTAACTATATTGATTAAATGTCCATTGATTCTAATAAAAGCCTACATGACTAGTTCAGATATAGAAACTGACAGTGTAGACTTGTAAAGTTAGATGGGAAGAATATTATCTCTAACTTCCATATTGCTAAATTCAGTGAGCTAGATCTCAGGCTGTGATCAGCAAAGTTTCAGCATTTGGATGTTTGTTTTTTTTTTTTGTTGTATCCCCCCCATTCCATTCCAAAAGAACTAGCTATCAAAGTCTGTGAGCAGCAACAGTTTACTCATCCATGCCTTAATTTTCCAAAATGTAAATACAGAAAGATTTTAATAGTGAGCACTGAAATGAGTTTCTACACTGATCTTTTCCAATCCACCTTGAGCATAAGCTTTCATACCACTCTAGAGGAAAACAAACAAACAAACAAAAACAAAACAAAGATGTTTCCCAGCTTTCTGTGTCCTGTTTCTTCAGCACCAAATCCTTCACTTTATAAGACCTTCTTCCAACCCTACATCAATGGTTCAGCTACACTGAAACGTGTGGAGCAACACAAGGACCATTTACTTTCTGATTTTCTTCATGCATCTGCCTCTAACAGAAAGTAACAACCCTGAGTATCAACTTCTGCCACCCTGAAAGAAAACAGTCCCTGAAAGAAAGAAAAGTTATCCTTGAGTTTCTCCACTTTTCAAGGGAGCATACAAAACACCTTAAGTTCTTCTCATATACGAATGAAGACTATTAATTCTTTCTTATTCTTTTTTAAAAACTTTGTAGCTTAGAGAAAAAGTTCTCTGAGTGTCTCTGCTTTTCTTCTCTTTGTGAGATATTTTATGAGGAATATCTGAATATAAGCAGTGATTCTACATGTTTTCATGTTATCTTAGTCTTTCTGAGGCTCTTTTATGCCTTTGTAAAGCTGTGAACCGATGGATATGTACTGGATTTATGTCTTTGACAGCATTTCATTGGTTTAGGAGCCATTCTGATCATAAGCCTATGCATTTAAATTACAAAGCAGTTGGGCCAAATTCTATAAAAGACAGGTGATAAAATAAATTTTGTGCTTCAGGGCAGTTATTGCTGTCTGTAAAGTTATAGCCAGCATTGGACAGGCATCGGTATCTACTTTCAATTTCCACTCAAGGCTGTGTGCAGATGCTAAAAGAAGCAGTCGGCAAACACAAGCTGACTGGCAGCTGTCACTTTACAATGTCTCCCTTTTCCAAAAATGATACTGTCATGCTGGACAAACATGAATACAGGCTGAGTAATGAGTGGATTCAGAGCAGTCCTGCAAAGAAAGACCTGGGAATATTGGTGGATGAAAAATTAAACATGAGCCTGCAATGTGCACTTGCAGCTGAGAAAGCCAACAGTATCCTGGGGTGCATCAAAAGTAGTATGGCAGCAGGGTGATGGAGAGGATTGTCCCACTCTGCTCTGCTCTTGTATGACCTCACCTGGAGCCCTGCGTTCAGCTCTGGGGCCCCCAGCACAAGAAGGATGTTGATCCATTAGAATGGGTCCAGCGGAGGGCCAGGAAGGCTGGAGCACCTCTCCTATGAAGAAAGGCTGAGAGAGCTAAGGCTGTTCAGCCTGGAGAAGACTGAGGAAACCATATTGTAGCCTTCCAATTCTTAAAGTGGTGTTATAAGGAAATTACAAGAAAGTCATTACCAGGGTGATACTACCTAACTACCCAGGGTGATACTACCCTACCAGGGTATTACTACCTATTATTTACCTATGATAATATTACCTATTACCTTACCTATTGTGATAGGACCGGGGAAATGGCTTTAAACTGAAAGAGGATAGATTTAGATTAGACATAAGGAAGAGATTCTTCACCCAGATGGTGGTGAGGGCTGGTACAGGATGCTATGAGAAGCTGTGGATGCCCCACCCCTGGAAGGCCAGGCGGGATGGGGCTTTGGGTAAGAAGGGCTGGTGGGAGGTTCCAGCCCCATGGCAGGGGGCTGGAACTGGTTGATCTTTAAGGTCCCTTCCAATCAAATACATTCTATAATTCTTTTATTATTGCAACAAGCAAACAAAAAAAAAAAAAGATATACCTAGGAATTCATCGGCATTCATCATTGCTGGATTCATTTATTAGGAGGTATCAAAAATAGGAAGTAACCCTAAAAGTCATCATACCTTACTTGTCTTCACAATCCCATTTCTCACACAGCTTTCCCGTTAGGAACTGTTTTGCATGCTACTGTAATCTTTAATTCAAAACAAAATATTCTGATGCTGCCATCAAAAATTGACAAATCTAAGCGCAAGCATGGAGACCAACACAAATAACCCGCTGTAATAAATACTGAGTATCGCATCTCCCTCTCACTCCATTGTTTCATGTGTTCAGCTTACTTTTTCTTTGGGACAAGGTTTTGATATTTTAACATATTCATATCAGTGATACGTAACAAACAAATGTAACAAGGGCATAATATATTGAGCAGTTATAATTCAATAACAGTTTATGTTATATTATGTGATATAAATTGTGAACACTTTCCCTGGTGCACTTTATTATCACAAAATTATCCAACTTTGGTCTTTTCTATATACTTATATGCTGTAACCATTCACTTGAGTTTTATATAAGTGATTTTTTCCATGTCATATGCAGACTGTAGACTTCTTTAAAACTGAAAGATAGTTTCTATATATAATTAAAAAAAAAAAAAAAAGTGGCTTCCCTGTATTTTTTTTTGCATAATCATGAATATCTGCAAATACAAAATTCACAATAAAAATAATGAAAGAATAATGTGGCTACATATGCATAGTTTATTAATACTGTTTGGGACAATACATCAAAGAATACACCAATCTCTCCCAGTACATAACCCCAGGTAATTCAACTCTCCTTTAAACTGTGGTAAACTATTAAGTGTAAACTGCTTAAATAGTATGACATCTGATAAGCATCAGCTGATTGATTTAGTCTTAGAGATAAACTTCAGTACAGCTAATGGATTAGCCATTACTGAAATATGGAGGAACTCTACGTTTACTGATGAGCTGAGTCCATTAATCCTAAACAAATTACAGTGTACCAAATGCATAGAAGTAATTAATCATGGTATAGTATATTTATAGTATATAGAAAGCTCATGGTGACACTCCATGGTGACTATTACTAAATACATTTTTAATTTAGGCTAGAAAAGTTATGGGGGTCAAATCAATATAGCAGAATTGCTGCAAACAGTTTTTTGGATAACTACCAGATGATATTATTTACAACTTGAGTTATAGTTGCGACCAAAAGGCTCTGTCAGGATTTCTTAATGCTGGACAACAGATGAACGCATATAATACAGTCCCAGTCCCAAGGAAATTACCAATGAATATCTTAAAACAAAAACAGTCTCATCGATCATCATCTGATTCAGGAATTCTTGTTAGCATGCAACAGATTCTCCAATTAATCTAAATTAAAGTCAATTTTCTATGAGGAAAAAGTATTATTCATCACTAGAATTGTTTCTACTGTCAATAATGATAATACTTACATAGCAGTTTTGAGCTTCAAAGTGTTTTACAAACATTAGGAAGCAAGCCTCCTAACACATCATAGAATTAATTTTAAGCAGATGAATAGTTGTTTCACTCATTATTTAAGAAAAGACAGACATTTATGGGTTCACATAGGAGGAAAGCATTACAGGAAATCACTATCAAAAATCATGACCTCTAACCTTACATTAACTGTTATATCATGCCTGACAATTTCAGGACACTAATGTGCCCTAGTAAATTATACGTGAGATTTGAATATGCATGCAATCAACTACTGTTTAATAATATGTAGTTTTCTGAGAAAAAGCTTGTGTGTCAGAAGGCTTCTCTGTTTGGTTGTGGTTGTGGTTTTGCTTTTATCAGGTATGTAACTTGGTCTGTTAAGGTGTATCATCTTTCCTTACAAATGTGGTTTAACACAATGGCACTTCCCAGCCCTTTCACAAGACAGGCTGGTCTTTGCATGCCCACTTAGAGCAGTCCTGCATTACAAGAATCAATGGTACTTTGTGCAGACTGAGGTAACAGACAAAAAGCTGAGGTCACAATTCTATCAGGCCTGTTAAAATATCTGGCTTACACTGAATGTGACACAGGAGCAAGGGTGGCAGAATTTTTACAACTAAAAGTATGAAATTGAACCCAGAAAGCCTGTTTAATTTCAACACACTGGGAAAAAATAATAATTATATATATATGTATATTTATATATAGTAATTTGGAAAAAAGAGCAAAGGGACAGATAACCAAATAAATTTTCCATTAATCCCAAACTGTATTCAGATGCATTAATCCAAAAATGCATTCAGATGCATATCAATAAATTTTAGACTTCCTTTTGGAATGAATTTCTCTACACTCCTGGCATGCCCTGATATCATATCAAAGTTTCCACTGCAGGAATATACTGCTCCTTTCCAGTTTTGCTTGAGATCTTTTACTGTTTCCAAAGTTCATGTGCTTTTTGATTTGTGTAAACAAATGTGGTCTGGGGATTTACAAAAAGGCCAAGTTGGATCTGCCAATAACTTTTTTTTTTTTTTTTTTTTTTTAAAGCAATTATACATATCCTAGATCCTCAGTTGCTGTGGATTGGAGTAGTTTCATTAGTTTCATTTACACTTCAAGATGAACTCTATCTATAAGGAAAGATTAATTCATCACAAGCATGGGCAGACTATTCTGAAGCTTTCTGTGGTGAGATTCAGCTGGCCAAAGTCTTGAGGAGGATTTGTTCCACCTTTTCTTTCAAGTCATTAAATGTTTATCTATCTCTAAATCTATTATAGAAACATGTCTCCCACAAAACTGTGATATGTTTGTTTGGACAAATTAAAACATAGGTTTTGAAGACTCCAAATTCCTTCCCATCATCCATCAGGTACTTGAAGAGTAAAACCACAATTTCTCATCATTTTACAGCCCCACAGTTTTCCTTGGTTTCAGGCAGTGGAAAAAATTCAATGCATTTCCACCCCCAAAACGCCTCGACCATAGAAAAAGATCCTTGTCTGTACTGCCCAGGGCTCAGGTCAGGGCCATGCTTTGCAGGGAGCCATTACCTGCAAACTATCTTTTTGGCTTTTTCTGGGCTTTCCATGTACTACAGTTTTCCTGTATCTACACTTCTCAGGACATGGCTGAGGAACACAGGATGCCACTGTAGGGTGTATTTCTTCTGAAAGAAGTAGTCAGTTTCCTTTCCTCCTTTTTGATATTGTGTGCTCCTAATGCTACTTCTTCCTTGGTTTTCCAGGATTTCTGTGCCTGTGATGTGAACTGGAATATAGAACAGGTATAGATAAGAAATCAGAGGGACAATATCCCTGTGTTGGTTTACCATTGGCACAGTGAAATGGGTAACCTGAGAGTAGGAATGGATGGACGAAGGGAAAGAAAGACATGTCTATTTCAGTGATTGTAGCTTACTCTGGTATAAAATACCTTGTATTGCATCCTAAGAGTTTCTTAAAGCAACAAACAATTAGAGGTCCTCATGGAGAACACAATCTCCTCTTTAGTAAAGAATGGTCTATCAGTGCAGACGTACCTCCTTCCTATTGCCACTGCTCACCAACATGCTCCCTTACTCTTTGTACCTGCTCCACCTGGTCCTGTAACTAGACAAAGACTCAGAAACTTTTAAAGTCTTCTTCCAGTTCATGGATCAAGTATTTAGCAGAGCCAACAAATATAAGTATTTATATTTCTCGAACATCTATTTTGAAAAACACACATAGAGTGATTTCTCTTTTTGTTTTTTTTTTTTTTTTTTTGGTTGGTGTGTTATACAGTGTTTTATTCTAGCACCAACAGATAACAATATTGCTGTACTTCAGTTGCAGACCTTTTGTTGATGACTGTTTTGGGGGAATATTATCAGGCTTAAGTGTTTTGGAAAAAAAACAATTATTGTTTTTCAAAAGTGCTTAACAGTTTTTCAAAAGTACTATCCTATTAATAATAATGATAATGATAATGATAATGATAATGAAAATGAATAATAATAATAATAATAATGTCCTGTCTCTGTATGGTTCTATTTGAAATGAAAAAATTATTTTGTTGCAAAAATATGTTAATGTGACATGTTGAGTATAACCAAACTTTATGAAAAAAACTGAAAATACAAAAACAGTTATCCCAGATATCAACAGCCTGCATTGTGCTGTGTAATTTAAAATAATATATGTAGCTATTGGTGAAAAGTTCCTATGAAAGTAAATAATGGTTTTCAAGAAATTCACTTCCATGAGTTTTTTGTTTTTTGTTTTTCTCTTTTAAGTGTATAGCAAAATCTAACATATTAAATGTAGAAAAGAAATTATTTTCCATTTTGAGCATAAAACAATAAATAATTTTATTCTCTTTTGTTCTCAACTTTCATTTATGCAAATGTTCTGACATTGAAGAATGGTTTTGAAAGGCAATATTGATTATCTTGCGGTTTGACCATGAAGCTCTTTGCAAAACAGTATGAGAAAACAAC
This sequence comes from Netta rufina, assembly GCF_964035555.1. Lineage (NCBI taxonomy): Eukaryota > Metazoa > Chordata > Aves > Anseriformes > Anatidae > Netta > Netta rufina. The sequence goes on along the minus strand of NC_140127.1, from coordinate 71,979,391 downwards.
TCAAACAAACAAAGCAAAAGCACTTTTTGACTTTACTTAAGTCCTGTATCTCACAAGGAAAATGCCTATACAGATTTTAAATATTTGTTTTCACTGCTTCCAAACAGAAATTGTAGTGCAGGAAAATTCTTGAGAGTTCTGAAAAGACGAACATCTGAGGTACAAACATATTTCCTTCGCTGTACGTTGGCACGAGAGTTCAGGACTGTGGACTAGAAAGATGCGACTAGGACATAGAAGTGTAATGCAAGTTATTCTGAGTGGCAAACTGAACCTGGCTGTGGAAGGATCAGATCAGATTAATTATCAGATATCTTAATAAGTTTTAAGGATGTACATATAAAGGGATAGAAATGGTACTAGTTGCTCCTAGGAAACATGCCAGTTTGCCACATGCTCCCCATCTGAAAGTAGCCATTACCTTACCTTACTAGTAATAGACAAACAATACATGTATGACTATGGAAAACCTTATGACATGTTTAAAATATAGTTGTTTGTTTGGTGTTGGATTTCTGTCCCTTAATTTGCCCAGCAGTTGATGTACCGTTATCTCACACGCAAAATTGCAGCTTGCAAGACATAATTTAGAGGGAAGATTTAAATGTTTATTGTATCTCATAATCTCAGATTTCCCAAGCAAATTGCAAGAAAGAGAAGAGAATCATTAATTCAGAAAACAGAGTTGAGTTGTTCTTCTAATTTTGAAAAGAGTAAAATCATTAGAAAAAAATCAGTGTTATAAAGAGCAAAAATTACTCATGACCATGTATTGGATTTAGAAAATTAATTGGACTGAAAAAAGTGTGAAACCATCTTTTGTTTTTTAAGTGGCAGTTAACGTTTTCTGAAATATTTTTTTCTGCTTTGTAAACATGGATATAAAACCTTTCAATTCAGAAATTGCATTTATATTTCCAAAATAAACCTTTTAAATTTCCAGTTCACTGTGATTTTTTTTTCACTTAAAATAGATGCCTAATTTCATTTACTTATGTAAGTTACAGAAGTTCAAGAGGTTTAAGAGTAGATAGTCATCAAAAATGAAGAGAAATATTTCCTTTCAGGTTGAACAGTCTAGACCAAGAAATACACTAGTTGTTTAACGCAATCACGGGACTATACTACAGTCTCAGTCTTATAAAAAAACTCTGTATCATATATGGGATAATAAAAGAACCTTAGATGCTTTTCTGAAAAACCTTAGGGTTTTCCAGATTCATTGCATCCTGGAATTTGTAAACTTTGACAAGAAGAATGGAAATCTTATAGACAGAATTTACGTCCTCCTAGGTATCCGAGCCCTATGGAAGGACAAGCATGGGTATTTTTAAGAGAGCAAAAGGTCACTGTGTATTTTAAGTAAGAATCTCTTTCTCAGCAGAAGTTCACCTACTGAACAGAAGAGTAGGAGGCTAAAGCAAAAGATCTTGCACAACTTTCTTCTGTTCAGGTCTGACCTACTGAGTTCAAGAGCAGCCTCTGTATGTTCTTATAAAGAGGTAATGACCATAGGTTTCTCCATAAAAACTGACTAATTGTGTAGACTTAGCTATCCCAGGTAGTAGTTGTAGAAGCTGTTAAGAGTAATAGCAGGAGCAGAGTACAGCAGAGCAGAGCAGAGCAAAGCAGAGCAGAGTAGAGTAGAGCAGAGCAGAGAGAGCAGAAAGTTCAGTCAGAGGGGACCCACAAAGATCATTGAGTCCAACTGTCTGAGCACTTCAGGGCTAACCAAAAGTTAAAGCACACTAATGAGGGCATCATCTAAAGTCCAGTTGAGCACTGCCAGGCAGGGGCATCAGCTACCTCTCCAGGAAGCCTGTCTCAGTGTCTGAGCCCTCCCAGCAAGGCAATTTTTCGTGATGCCTAGCCTGACCCTCCACTGGCGCAACTCCTGCAGAGAGCCAAGGTCACACCTCAGCCCTCTTTTCTCCCAACTAGACAAGTGTCCTCAGCCTCTCCTCATAGCACATGCCCTCCAGCTCTGTTACCAGCTTTGTTGTCCTCTTCTGTACACTTTCAAGGCCCTTAACATCCTTTTCATACTGTGGAGACCAGAACTGCACACTGTCAAGGTGAGGCCACTACCACTAAATACAGGGGACAACCACCTTTTTTGAGCAGCTGGCTATGCAGTTTTTAATGCACCCCAAAACGCAGCCTGCCCTCTTGACTGCCAGTGCATGCTGCTGCCTCATGCAGAGCCTGCTGTCACCAGCAACCCCAGGTCCCTCTCTCTGAGCTGCTCTCCGGCCACTGTCTTCCCATCTGTGCCTGTGTCTGGCATTGCTCTGTCCCAGGTGCAGAGCCCGGCATTTTCCTTTGCTGACCTTCATGTTGTGGCTGATTGCCCAGTGCTCCAATCTGTCTAGATCCCTAGATATAGCAGTAGAGTTAGGAACAGTAAGATGGTCCAGCAGTACAGTTGCTACCTCTCAGCTTGGCTCACTGACAGAAGCAGCAGAGGTGTTTTGCAGGCACAAGCAGCCATTTCATTTCCTCTGTGAACTTTCTGCTGTATGGCACAGCACAGAACTGTGTGAGATACTTCTAAGCCAGGCAGAGAATTCACTAATGTGGCTATATTGCCTTCAGTACCCGAGATTATTTAGTTTAATTGTTTTTGCATCTCTGTCTCTCACTGTGTAGTCACATCCTTGGCACAGTATGGAATAGCAGGATGCAGCACACACTCCTGCTCCTTCACAATGCATCTGATGGCAGTGTATTAAATAAAGGTCCATCAAAATTTATGTCCTATTGCTGAGACTGAAATTCTTCTCCCACTGAGTCTAATCAGAGGTTTACTGAACCTGACAGAGAGATTCCTACCAGCCTGACTTCAGAATCCCCCAAACCAAGTAACAAATACACAAGGCAGTTAAAAATAAGAGGAACAAAGTGAGGACTGTAGTATAAAGGATGTTTCAACAGGGAGGCAAACACTATGACACTTAAACATTACTAAATAAATAAACTTAGTGTCTTTATTAAGTGTGTACAATATGTTCAGGGTTCACTTGCTCTCAGAAATCTCATGGTCCAGTTGTCAGAAGCAAGGAAGGCAAAATAGTATGTGAAAAGAGAAAAGATAACATGCTATATTTTCCAAAATCATATCTGAAATACAGAAGACTGGAATGAAAAGAGCATCTTACAGATGGTTTGGGCTTCTCATGCACAAAGTAGAGAGCCCCAAATGCACCAGCTGGCAGGTGCACAGAAGATGGCAATAGCAAATGCTTATGCTTTGAAATAAAGTGAATGTTACTTTAAAAAGCTCACATCTGGAGAGTCATATATTGTTGTTGGAGGATGCAGTGGGATTAGCTACATCTTGCTGCCTCTCTTAGTGCCCACCATCAAAGTCAGATTCACTTCCTAAAATTACTAGAATTGATTCCGCAACTGTCCATCTAACCAGATGTCCCATCTTCAGAGGCTGTGTCTGGGCTGTGAGTGTTGGCTGGCAGTGGTGATGTTGCAGGAAGCACTCTTTCATTAACACCTCCACAGGTTTCTCTTGACAATCTCACAGTCTCTTTTCCCAGCCCTTGCTTTGTCTTGTCTGCTGCCACCAAAGTGACAGAAGTACCTTAGATTCAGTTCTCATATCCTGTAAAGTGTCAGCCTGTTCCATATAGTGCTTATATCTAATTGCATGACAGAAGGAGACATAGGGCAAGACAGCTCTGGGCAAAAGCAAGTTTTGCTCAACTCCTAAAATACATAATTTGCCTACATTTTTAATCTTAACTAGTTTTAGGTATAGGGGTAACATAGGAACAAGGGATACTGCTTGTCAAGGGCTGTAGATTACCAGGAAATCATAAAGTGGATGTAGCTATCTGCCACTGTGCACACTGGCACTGGTTGCTCCTGTTGGTCCTATGAAGGAAGGTTGGGATGTGTGGAGAGGTAACATCTCAGGCAGGAATGGCTTCTGATCTCCACAACAGCTCAAGGAAGCCTAACCCCACATGTATCTCTAACTACAACACTGACATCTTCCACCCAAATGGTGAACCAAACAATACAGTCACAAAATCTGATCATCTTCAAAAATAAATTTGCATTACAACTCCTATGGATGATGTACCAGGATATTTGGTGTAAAAGGAAAGGGTCAGTAGGCTGAAGTCATTAGTGATGATGTCCCTATATCTTCATTCTATGCCATTTATGAGAGCTATTTCAGACTAAATTTAATCTGATCCCATAGAGAAAAAGTCTCCATTATGCCTGTGGTTCAAAGACTGAGATTCATGTGGCCAAACAGGAATCAGAGTGCTTTAGCTTCCCTGACAGGTTAGTTCTGTCTAGTGGCCATACATATTAAGGAAACTGCACAATCACATAGTAGGTAGTGACAATCAGGGGACTCTTTTGAAACTGCACCATGGCTCTGAATCAATACATTGACAAAGATGTAACCTGAGTGATCTTTTTAGCTGAGGCTTCTACCTGGCTTGTGTGAGCCAATGTCATGAACACCACTGACTGGTGGAAGTGAAGTTAGTACAATCATGAGTCTGCTAAAATGGGCTGGGACAAATTGCTGCCCTGATATGATTTCCTCATTGACTGCCTTTTGCTTTGAGTGTTAGATAAGTCCCCCCCTCCTCTGTAAATTGTTTTATAATCTGAATTTTGTGTATAACAAGTAAATCCCATTTGATTATCTCCTTATTTTCTTTACAATGCAAAATGTATCTATTCTAGTCTGTTCCAATCCCACCGAAATCATTGATCCAATAAGTTCAAAATCTGACTTTTCTTTTTTGTTAAGCAGATATGCTCAATGTAATGAAATATCTTGTTCTGTAATAACCAGCTGTTATCTTAGTCTTCCTCCCACTAGAGGTTGTTTCTAATACCAACAAGGGATTTTCCACCAGCTTAATTATTTGATCTCATGGTTCCGAAAGTATTTGGAAGAAAAGCAGAGGGAAAAGTAAGTTGGTTTGTTTATTTTACTGGAAGAAGGAATGGTTTGGAGAACTAAGCTCTGGTGAATTTCTAATTCATTTAATTTTCTGGATGATAGGGTCTCTTTAATTTGACCATCTGTTTATTAGTGTTTGAATATGGATGAAGTTGGGAAAGATATGCCTTTTCAAACAAGGAAATCGAAGTATGCAGAACCTCTGATGGAATCTTAATTCACATCCTGAAAAAAAATAAAAATAAATAATTAAATAAAAAATACACATGACATACTTAGCTTTGTTTATTGTCTCTCCTTTGTCTCTGGCTGGGATAGAGTTAATTTTTGTTCACAGTAGTTCGTATGGTGATATGTTTTGGATTTTTGATGAAAACAGTGTTGATAACACACCAATGTTTTGTTGTACAGCAGTGCTTACACAGAGCCAAGGGCTTTTCAGCTCCTCGTGCTGCCCTACCAGTGAGGAGGCTGGGGTGCAAGAAGCTGGGAGGGGACAGAGCCAGGGCAGCTGACCCAAATGGACCAAAGGGATATTCCATAACATACAACATCATGTTCAGCAATTAAAGCTAGGGTAAAGAAAGACAAAGGGGATGGATGTTCAGAGTGATGACTTTTGTCTTCCCAAGCAACTGTTATTTGAGATGGAACCCTGCTTTTCTGGAAGTGGGTAGACATTTGTTTGCCAATGGGAAGTAGTGAATGAATTCCTTATTTTACTTTGCTTGGACATACAACTTTTGATTACCCATTGAACTGTCTTCATTACAATCCAAAAGTTTTCTCCCTATCTCAATCCGAAAGTTTTCTCCCTTTCACCCTTTGTATTCCACCCTCCCCCATCCCACCACAGGGGAGTGACTGAGTGTTGGTGTGGGGCCAAATTGCCTACCAGAGTTAAGCCTCAACAATTACATTTAAGTTACACCTCACAAACAACCTCTGTTTCTTCTCTGGAGCTTAAGCATACATCTTTCTGGTTTAGGGGTTTTGTTCTGAGCCACTACATAGGACTAGAACCAAGTAAATAATACCATAATTTATTTCAGAAGGGGCGATATAATTTTGGATAGCTAAATGCCACTGCTTTGCAATCAGATCGATATGTACAAAACTTTGCAACCTTACTTCAGTTCAAAAGCTTCCAATGAAGATGCAGGAAATTTCAGAGTGGGTAATACCATAAAGGGATAAGATCTGCTTGAGTTTTTCTCCTGTTGTTCAAGGTCAGCTTCTCTACCAGTTAGAAGAACTGTGTAGGTTTGGATCAAGCTAATTATCTGTGAGTGTCCATATCAAGCTGAAAAAATCACCAAAAGAGATAAGGGAGACATAAATATCTAAATCTGGTATATGAATCTAAGCACAGTCTTTCTCTACTGGTTATAGGTGGAACTTAGAAAACCTGTTTACAATGGATGCCTAATTCAGGTTTTAGCTAAATAAAGGAAGACTCAAACATATTACACCTATTGTACTTACACCATTGATAGACCTGTTTTGACTAAGTTACAGCCTGCCTTTTCCTTTTTGCTTTATTGCTTATTATACCACGACTGAGTAGCTAGCATGAGTCTGTGAATCCTGCCAACATGCTTTAAATAAAAGTCAGACCTAGTTATTCTGAATCAAAGCACCATAGAATATGAACCTTTTCTAGGCTAAGAATAATATGAATGTGTTTTCTCAGTTTCTCCTATCTCAGTGTCTCTCTCAATGTCCAGATGGAGACCAATGATGAGTGGTGTCCCTCAAGGGTCTGTATTAATTTGACTGGTACTGTTTAATATTTTTATTAATGACAGTGGGATCAAGCGCACCCTCATCAAGTTGTGATGACACCAAGCTGTGTGGTAAAGTTGACACTGGAGGGAAGGGATGCTATCTAGAGGGACCTGGACAGGCATGAGAGGTGGGCCTGTGCAAAGCTCATGAGGTTCAACAAGGCCAAGCGCAAGGTCCTGCTCCTACATCACACAAACCATTCTGTGATTCTGTGTAATTCTGTGCTTTTAAGTTCTCTTCCTATTCAAAGCAGTCTACAATTCTATGATTTTTCCTTCCAGCTCAGGAGAGAAAGTAGGATATAAAAAAGGTATGGAGAAGCATAATTAAACACATAATTGCAGAGGAAGTCCAGGTTTTCAGTAGGAGATGTGAGTACAGAAAAATAACCTTACCCTAAAATAGAGCATAAGTGTATGTAATTTAGTAGGATGAACTTGTAGGAGACCAGACAAGATTATTTTGGTCTTCTATTTTAATAATAAATTTAAAATAAATAAGATATTTCTAAGAAATCACCAGGAACTTCCAAGCTTTAACTTTATTCATTAGGTTAAATTGTAGGGATCTGAGAGGTTCCTTTTAAAAAACAAGTTCCCAAGACAAAATAGCTAAGTTATTCTTTCCATTCCCTCCATAGACTATTCTTAATGTGCTTGCATGTTATATCTACAGTGGTTTTCAAACACCAGTCACTAGCCAACTGCAAATATTCTGAGATGAGTTTTGAGGGCAGTAAATCTTTCACACCATGAAAACAGGTTTTTCAAAATTAGCCACCTGCTCCACATAAAAGAAAAACCTGTTACTGCTATGCAGCAGGGAGTGTATGAACTCCATGAAAACAAAAACATCTGATTTTCTAGTAAAAATATAAACAAGAGTGCAATTATAGTTGATTTTACAGGTTGCAACCCCACAATTATCGGGTATCCAGCTATAGTATATGGCGCATACACTTTTCACAGAGCTTCATTGAATACTAGAGGTTTGGTTTTACCTGTTTTCTCTGACATCACCTTTGTTCAGAGATCATTAATATATGCAAGCATGGAGTGTGTCAAACTGAACACACAAAATGTCCAAGAAACAGAGAAATGCAAACTAACACAGTATCCAAAGTCCAGTCTTCTTTCCAAAGGAAACGTGCTCAAACAATAGTTCAGATCTAGTTTGATGCTTAGCTTATATAAGTTTAGAGACTTTTGAGCTCCAATATGCATCAAACACCCAAATCGTGTCCTGGAAACAATTAGCATTTATATTACATTGATTTTCTGATGAACGAGAGATAAAAAAATACTTTAATGCATTTAAATATATCCCTGTCTCTAAGCAGCTACAGGTGACAGTCACAGTATAAAGTGGACACCTAAATTGCAGAAATAGTCATTTTTATTCTCAATTTATTGACAGTAAAATGTCTGATAGAAACTATACTTTGATTTGCAATTTAAATAAAAAAAAAAACAGTATCCTAGCACAGACAAGATAGATATATTAGATTAATAGTTTATTAATTTTAACTAATTAAGAATTAGTAATTCTATAAGAAAATTGTTACAATTGAAGGAAATATAGAATAAGTAAAACTTTCATTTCCATTTTTTCTTCAATTTTACTAATATTTAGTTATTATTAAAATTCTGTAAAGGGGAGTAAATGAAGGGTTTCAATAAAAGAAAATGTTTTCATAACCTGAGCTACGTTTGAATTCCTAACTTGTTTGAATTCTCAGAATTATGAATACATAGATCATCCATAAAAAGCAAGAAGTGCCTTATTTTAATCTCATGTACATTGAGCTGCTCATGGTTTACTCCAATCTTAATGCTTTAAGAACAAAGCCTTTATGCTTGTTTTTATTTTCTTAGATCCAGCTAGTCTTATGAGCTTAAACAAAGATGACAGAGAGCAAGAGAAAAAAATATAAAAGGGGAGGAGGGCTTAAAAGCTTTATTTAGAGCTTATCCAGCATTGAGAATTCAGAATATAAAGTATTGAACCAGCTGCAGTCATTTATTATATTTCCATCATTTTACTATTCCAGGAGCTTTTCACTTCCTATCTGTATACCTTTTGGGAAATTTTGGCAATCCTGAAGAGAATTTGCATTTCCAGATTGTCTGTTTGCAACATCTGATTTTCTTTTTAAAACATATGAAAAGAAAGGATGGTAATTTCTGCACATCAGATATCAGGGAAGCTGTCACTGAACAGATTTTTCCTGACCTAAGTTCCAGTAAGGTTGATAATAAATGAAAGCACTGGAAAGTCCTTTTGTGCCTGAATTTCTTTCTGAATTAATTAAGCTGGACATTGTCCCAATACCCCATACAAATATTTATGCAGATAGACAGAGTTTGGCTACATTGAAAAACATCTGCCTAGAAATAATCTCTAGATCCCATGTATGTCTGGTTGCAGAATAGCTCACATTGAGTCAATCTCTCTCTGGAATCTCAGAGATTCACCTGAGTTTTCTCTAATCCCTCATGTTAAAATACTACGGTTGTAAGGTACTCTTCCTTTCTGACCTTTCAGGTCCCAGTGCCTGGAATAATGGGAGAGATTTGCCATATTCTTCTGCACTAATATTTTTATAGAATGCATCTGAAGATGTCTTTTGTGAGCCTGAAGACATGGCAGAAGGATGTGTAGCAGGTGCAAAACCCAACATGGTACTAGAACTGCAGGATTAGAGAAACCAAGTTTGTCATGACTCTCTTGCCTACACAAAGCAATCTCTATGAATGAACTAACTCTCAAACTATACCTAATCTTTTTTGAAGAGGATTAATTTCTTCTCCCCATCTGATATCCTGGAAGTGAAGAAAGGGAATCCAGAAAATTGTGAAGCCCAATAAGAGTGAAACCATAAGGTGCAGAGAACAGTACGTGAAGTTTACACTTCAAAGTAGTTCCCCTTCACACCATCTACAGCCTAGTACAATGGACTGAATTCACTTTTGGAGAGCTTTTTGCTCTACAAATGTAGTTCCAGTTTAGCTTCTGTCACATTAGCACAAACAGTACTAATGCACAGCTTTAGAGGATCAGCGATACATTGCATCTTGAGATAGGATACATTAAATTTATTAGTGTCTACTAAAAGCAGGGCAAAGCTGTAGTTAGATAAGATTGATCAGCTCTTGCAGTTCACTGATGGGGACTCCAAGTCTTTGTTGGATCTGAAACTCACCACTGTTTGATCATGGCTTGCTGTCTTTCAGCTTCTTCAGCCTTCTATCCTTATGGCTCAAGCTTTATAGATGCCTATCTGCAAAGAAGAATCAAACAGAGGCTTGGTCACATCCAACATGGTTTCGACACTTACGTCTCTTTCAGTGGTTTTAACCATTACACTACTTTCTCCATCACTTTGCTTTTTTCAAACTGACTTAACTTGATGTATGTTAATTCTCAGGCTGAATGCAAGTGATGCTTTATTATTATTATTATTATTATTATTATTATTATTATTATTATTATTATTATTATTATTATAGTATTGATAAATATAATAATTATAATGTATCTAATATTATACAATATATAATTATGTAATTATATTATACTATTATTAATGTTAATAATATTTATAATAATAAATCTGTCTTTCTTCCCTGGTCTTTGTCTGGTAGTTATCAAGGCAGGCTATTCGGCAGTTTACATAATAAATTCAGCATTCGGGTCTGCTTTTTCATCTTGGGTGTTAAGTTAGGGGATACTGCAATATATAACAATACATCTTTACAAATTACAACTCATCTCCCTCATATAATCTATGCTATATGCATTATAGGACTGTCTTAGATCAAGGGACATATGGCTTATACGAAGTCATAAAAGGTCAGACCTCTTTATACCAAGGCAGGGAATAGGGCTGGTAGTACTTCTAGGCAAGTTCATAGATGATAATGCCCTCTCTTCTGTTGTGGTGTCTCCAAACGGATTGCTATATTAGTTGCTAAAGTTACCCTTGGAGTCCATCTGTCTCTACACTGCATTCATATTGCCCTAGATTTGGGTAAGAGAGCTTTTCACAGTAATTGTGGCTTCTCCTTTAATATTACACAATATGCAACCACGTGAAAGTGTGATTAGTACTGCCTTCATGGATACCTAAACAAAGAGTATTTGACTTAAGGTAAATTAAAACTCATGTTAGAGACTAAGGGATTGGTTTGGGGCAATGGAAATTTTTCTAGTAATAAAAAATGTTCAGTATCTGTGGTCATTACTTCTCTCTTTGTGCATCCTAATTATCATTCCCATTTTCTGTCACTTGTAGACTATGAACAAGTGTCTGATTTCTCTGGATAATGACAGCTCTAAAGCTGCTCTCTAGAATTATGTGTAAATGAGTTCAGCAGCTAGGCACTAGCCTTTTTTACTTCTGCAATGTGCTTATATTTGGCATTTCTTTACTTTAAACACCAAATTAGGATTTAGAGAAGGAAAGAGATGAGAGATTGTCATATGCATTACAAACATCCCCATTCTCTGTTGAAAGCTAAAGAGAGCTCAAATGTTCTCTTCCTTACAGTTACGTTGAAAAATGTAAAGGATACAGTACTGTAAGGAATGACCTGTCCTGCTTTTATGATTTTGGAGGGTCTGCTCTATCAGAGATAATGCTGCCTAGGGGACAGAGCACTCTCTGGCCTTTAAGATACTTGGGTTCATCACCCATTTTTTTCACTGTGTCCTGGGTCATCTTAGACCTTTCATGTTTTGCAACTGTATGTCAAATAAGGTATCAACATATTTTCTATTTCAGAGACTGAAAGAACTATAAAATTTCTGATTAAATGATGTTTGTTGATCAATGAACGTTCCCTGTTTGTGTAGGATACCACATTAAGCAAGACATTTGCCATCTCTCTTCCTTGTAGTCACATTTAGAAGCAGTGTTGATTATGGAAGGAAATAGCATTTAGGAACACACGAAGGTATAAATGTTTTTCTTCTCTTGCTTATATACTGGATGATTCATTCTGCTACATAAAGTAATCATTGTGAGAATCTTTTAATCTTGAGCACTTGCCCTAGTTTTTAATTTCTAAAACCAGCTGTAAAATGACATGAAGTGATCCTTTCCTCAAGATTTTTCCTCTCTGGTCAATGTCTGTGTGCCCAGCATGCAGTAGCAATAGAAGACACTAAGTTAAGTATCCTATTCCTCTCAGTACGTGAATATTTTTAGTATGAGGGGACACAGCATCAAGAGCACAGACAACACTTCTCGTGTGATTTCTAAGTATAGGATACTACTTTGTCATTTAACTGCAGAAGGCTTAGTTTTCTGCATTGGTGAGTCCCAGCCATGATATTCACTTTCATGGTGACATAGGGATATGGGGAAAGATTCTCAAACAAAATGAACTAGCTAAAGCCCTCGGAGCTACATCACTGTTCATTGACCAAGGAGTATCCCATAAACTGCATTCAGACACTTGCCTTTGCTAATGTACATCTAACAATAACTGATGTAAGAACAAATGGTAAGGAGGAAAGTTCCCTCACATGAATTACATTGGTTCTCTTCTGCTATATTACATTATTCTAGACCTCTACCTTTTTTCTTATATTGTGTAGAAGGGAATTCCTAAAAGGTTTTCATCACATCATAAATCACAAATGAACATTAGTGGGAAGTGCTGTTATTCAGACAGTGCTAAAAACTATCTGATGCTACAGAGAATGTATTACTGCCTTTAACACAATTTGCTGGTAACATAAACTAATATTTCTGATGACCACCAAAGATATGAGGGAACACAAAATTTTCAAGTGCCAGGTCCTTCACTAAATAGGATAAAATAGTTCTGAGAAACACCTCTGAGCCTTTAAAGAGAAACTTAGGAGGAAAGCAACTGTAGGAAGGTCCTGACCCGCCAAAACTGAGGAACAGTAGCAGGAACCAGAAACAACACCAACAGCAACATGGACTGTGACAATGCAACACATTAAATACAATCAAAGACCACTTAAACAGCTTTTTTTTTTTTTCAGTTGTTGTAGACATGAAATTAATTCAACACAACCTACAGTTTTCCATACTAAATTCACACCGCAGATGACATAGTGTTAACCTATTTGAGCTCTGAAGTGGTATGGTAGTCTGTATTAGTTACTCATCCTCACTGCAAGAAACCTTCAAGAATCTCTTTCAGAACTCTTAAAGCACCCTCCTTTAACAAACAGATGGAGAAAGGCCATAAGCACACATATCCTTCACTACTTGACTTGGGTGATGAATTGGCATGAAGATCATCATGCATTTCCTGGCCCATCAACTGTGTAGGACCTGAGACCCAATTCCTAGTTACAAAATCTCAGGACTGGTCTGGCTCTATAGCACCTGAACATTTCTGTCCTGAGGATGCATCCAAGAAACAGAAACGTGCTGTTTGTCCTTACTGAAGAGGTTTTGTTTCCCCCTCAATTGGAATGCAATGAAAAAACAAATGGACATGTGGGAAAGCTCTTGGGATGGGGACCTCTTCCTTCCCAGGACACCTGAGAGGACATTACATGCCTATATTTTCACAAATGAATTGTGCCCTACATAAATAAAACAAGTTACCCTCTTAAAAAAAAAAAAAATCAATTTAACACATTCTTGTACAGAGTCTATATGCTCTTACCTCTCTAGCTTCAGCATGTTGGCAAAATTCAGCAGCATGTCTAACTCCCCCAGCTAATATTAGCTGTTCTTATCTTGATAGCTGCTTACTTGTGTTAATAGTAAGGATTACTTTTGTCTTTTAAAAGGGTTATTGTTAATCCCCAGTAGAAATTCAGAAGGTATTTTGAACTAATCTTAGAGTGTCTCATGTATATCTTTTCATCCTTCCAGATGAGATCTCTGTATAAGAAACACTTAAATCACAGATGTCCTTTCTGTTATCTCATACTGTTTTTCATACAAGTATTGGGTGGTGGTCTTCTTTTTTCTTCTCTGTTTTCTTAGCTACCAGAGAGATCTGATATGACTGTTATTAGAACAGTATTTATTGAAATCACTGAAGGTAAACGATTTATGTCATCTGAGGATTTACCCAATCAGTTCTCATGAGCTACATTTTCAGCAGACTTTGAAAACTTTAATCCTATTTATCTGCTGAAAGGTAGATGAAAAAGGTTTCAATTTTCCAGGAAAATAAAGGTTCTTATTCTTTCCTCAGTGATGTGACTTCTGGCTTATACCAACACCAATGAGAAGACAGTGAAGTCTATAAATATTCTTTAAAACAGAATTATTTATCACTGTAATTTTAAAACCATGTCCCATAGTTTTTGTGTCCTTGTTTTGGTGTTGTTTTTTGTTGTTTTTTTTTTTTTTTTTTTTTTTTGTGTTCCCCCCCCCTCCCCCCAAGCATATCTGCCATTTACTAAATCCTGAGAAGTCTCAATACATAACTTAGAGCAGTGGTTTCTGAAGAGAGATCTTGGTGTTGCAGGACCCTGTATGATGAACTGAACCAAAAGGTCTAATGGGAAACCTGTAGCCTGCCAAACTCCATTCAGAAAGGTTCCCAGCTGGATACATACAGGCCATTTGTCTTTCATTCCAGAGTGCATTTGCTAGCCTAGTTTGACCCACCTCTGCTAGTCGGTTTTGTTTGTTTGTTTCTTTTGTTTTTTCCTGTGAGCACAGGAAAGACAATACCATGTAAACAAAGCAACCAACAGAAAACTCTTTAGATAATCCTATCATTCATCTAAGATGTTGCGATAGATTTGTGACTACCTGAAAACCTTAACAATCTGTGATGCACAGATTCACCATATGCAGTCTCACACAGAAAGTGGGTAAGGAGCAGAGTCTCCAACAAAGACTTGTTCATCAACTTCCAGAAACATACTGACTGTGATACTCTGTGGTTTCTAAAGTTGATGTCATAAAAATGCATTTGTGTTTCGCTATAGATGAGCTATTCAAGTGCATTCAATGAGAAAAGAAACACCAACTAGACCAGGAGAAGAAGAATGTGGCAAATCTGTATTATTTGTATTCCAATGACTTTACTTTCATACCTAATTATAGATTTTTTTTTTTGAAAAGCAAAACAGATATAAATCTAAATCAACCAACCTCACCTGAAGAGACAAGCCTTCACTTTTGCTTTTTTATTTTATTTTAATCATAAAGCAGAATGACAGATTCTGATTTTAAGATCTCATTTTTCAGCATTATCATACAATAGTGAAAACCAATTTGGAATAAATGTGAAAAATTACTATCAAAAGCTCAAACTAAAGATAAGCAGCTGTATCTTCATGGGAGTAAAAAATGTCGAAAAGAAGGTAAATAGCCACCTTATATTCTTAAAATAAATAAATAAAACCGTAGGAAAGTTACTTAGGAATATATTTTTGCTGTCTTGTTTTGACAGTAAAATGACAAGTTTTCCCTTCACATTTCCTGCAGTCTCTGCCAGTTTCACATTCCTGTATTTCATTCACAGCCAGTGATTATGTTACATGGTCTTAAGTGTCGTGACTGAAGTGTGAGCCAGTCATGCAGTTAATTTAAAAACCAACAGATTGTACAAACTTTATTAAACAAAAATCAGGTTTACAACAGCAATGCAGAATAGTTTGTCACTATGTGCAAGTCATGCTGAAATACATCAGAATGTTATGGTCTATCCATTCAGTGTTTATTTCTTCAGAGTTTTCTTTCTTTCTCCCCCTCTCTTCCCTTTCTCATAAATTAATAACATTGTAAAAACAGAATAACACAGATTAATGTTAGATACCAAGAACACAAAAGTCTGGTTCAATCAAATTCTGTTGCAAGATTTCTTTTCCTCCAAATGTTTTTTGCCACATGCATGCTTGATGTGCAAATTTATTGTTTTAATAGGCTGGCAGTTCAGAATTAGAAATCCTTTAACACTCAAGATTGCTTAACTTCTATTGCTGTTTCTCAGTCACTAGACAGTGTGGCCTGGAGATTTAGGAAACCTGGGTTCTTGTAATGACCCAGCCACTAAATTTTGCATCAGTTTGGGTAAATCACTTCACTTCTCTGAGGCTGATTTTCTCCTCTTTTTCTTCACCTGTCTTGTGCAATTTATTCAAGCTATTTTTTCATTGAGCGGTGCTTGCTTTAGAACACATAATGCAGGAGTGAATATACACATCTGTGCACTCTTCTCTTTCATCTAGAGAGTCTTACAAATCTTTTGTTCAATCTGCTGCAACACCTTTACTGTACCAGCTTTCATCTTCCACTCCAGTAAAATGAAATTGAATACTGGGATCCCAGCATGACTTTTCTTATACACACATTTGCATGCACACAGACACGCACAGATACATACAAACATACAAATCAGGTTTTTAAACAGCATTTGGTCTTTTCCTTGCCTTGTCCAAAAGCTAGAATTTCACTGCAAATGCATTACCCTCTTGGCCTATCATACTTCCCTGTGTGATGAGCATGTTTTCTCTCCCTATCCACATATAAAATTACCCAAGTTCTACCTACAGACTTTCTCTGCAGCTCAACACTGAGTGGAAAGTGTCCATTTGTTGAGACCACACCTGCTTTGTGGATTTTGACTTTTAATGAAATCCAATCAAATACCAACAGATGGCTTAAATTTAAACATTAAGTGCATTAACCTGGCTCCTGCTAAGAGTGTAGTGGAGAGAGGCAGAAATGAAAATCAAGTCTGATGACATTGTGATAGTGTACAGGGACTGCATCATCTGGAGACATACAGAACTAAGGATACCACCAGGCAATTCTTTCATTGTGGGCCAAGTTCGGTTTCATTAAGAGCTGAGTCAAAACACCTCAATTATGGTGAGAGTGAAGATCATGAAAACAGACAATTACCATGCAGAACCACATGTAAAACCCCATTTATTTATTTTTTTTCTTTGAGGTGGGCATTATCCATACCTAAATATACAGAAAGATTTATTCCATGTCTCCTAAAACATGCCTAAATTTGCTCAACACATTAAAAGGAGAAAACAAGGTAAGTTATACAGAATAAACTGTTAACAGTGACGGGAGCACTAAGTTATTTAGAGATAGATTACCACATGGATATACACTTCTCTGAGCAAACTACAACTTTCTTAAAATGCTGCTGAGAACACAATCCTCTTCTTATTGTTGCATATGTTTTCCAAGCAATATAGCATTATAATACTGAACGTCATAAACATTTTTATTGCTCATAGTCTTGGTGAAATCTATGATACCAAAGCCCTCTTTATTGCACTTGGACCTTGTATATTATGGAATTGCTGCCTCAGTTGGTCATAAAACAATGTTCTAGTCACAGAATATATACCAAGAGCTATTTTAGTCTTATCCTGCTGCATCTCCTTATGTGGCATCATTCAGTATTACCACAATTTATCCTCACTGTTCAAAGTTCTTTTAAAATCAGTAATGCAAGTACTTCACTGGCAAAAAAGAATTTGTATCATAAAGACTGCAAAAGCATTCTATATGCTACTCAGTAAGTTGCCTTTATGGAATATACATGTGACCAAATTGCAGATATAAAGTTTCGGGCATGTTTTCACACACATACATACTAAAAAAAAAAAAAAGAAAAAAAAAGAAAAAAAAAGAGAGAGAGAGAGAGAGGAGAGAGAGAGAGAGAGAGAGTACTGAAGCACATGAAGCCTCCTGCCTACCTACCAAATGCTGGAACTCCAGAATATTTATTGAACTAAAAGAGAAAGATAATAGAAAAGGAATATCAAGGGAAAAAAGCTGCATGGACAGGTCCAGTCTTTGGCCCACAATTTATAATCAAATAATTTATTTGCAAAACATTGAAAAGCAGCCAATGAAGGATATCTTTGGTAACTGGGAAGAACAAAAGAGAATTACAGAATTTAGGATAGAACAGATTTTAAGCACTCATCCAGATCACCTACACACACACACTTCTTCAGAACAGAATAGCTTTTACTTGTTCCATAACTGACACAGTTTTGTAGTCTATGCTTAAAATCACTATTGATACAGATATTTTCAGAAATTTAGTCTAAGGTTTCCTTACTAAGGTTTCTCATAGTTATAAAGGCTTTTCTTAATGTTCAGACTAAATAAATATCCCTTGCTTAACTTAAGCATGTTCAATCTTGCACTACGTGGAATACACATGGAGAATTGAAAACCTCCTGCTTTGCAGCAACCTCGTGCATTTTAGAAGATAATTACCGAATCTCCCCTTGTACTTCTTTACCTTGGAATAAGCAAATCCAAATCTTTCAGGCTAGCACTGAGGGAAAGCAGGCAATTAAGAAATCATACAGGTGAGGAAGTTCTTAGCACACGTCTGAAGATTTGGTTGCATTAATTTTAAGACAGGAATAGTCTTTGGAAAACAAAAATAGCATAGCATTAGATAACATCAGTTCTAAAAGATAATCACTGGCATAAGTGTTTTGAAGGCACTATGTAAACTGTATGTAGCAAGGACTGAAAAAACTGATACTGCTGTTGTTATATAAACAATAACTTTTAGACTGAAGTAGCTCTGTAGAAGGAAAGGAAACAAGGAAGCACCATGATCTTAGGATGTAGTTTGCCCTTCTCCCTAAGCTTTCCTCCACACTGGGATTTTGCTCTCCGGGAGCGCTGTGAATATTCCCAGCAAAACAAGCTCACATGGAGACGGTTTACAAAACTCTCTACCAACTGCTCAGCTCCCAGTCCTCTCATTTTCAAATATTTCATACTGGAATGGTGGGAAGCCAGAGAACTAGGGGACTTACCTTCTAAACATGCTTTCAAAATGCAGCCAAGTGCAGCACATTCACAGTGCTTAGCAACGTTTTCTTCCTTCCTAAACCACGGAAGTTGGCTTCTCGTCCTTGAGCACCATCTACTGGCTTCTCATCTGCTCACTACTTACATCTAAACAACCAGAGATCGGATCTGTCCCACCAGTGCGTAACAGGAGCTCGGGGTACGGAATAAAAGACAGCTTGAGACCAGCCCATAAGTCGGACTCTGTTTCTATAAAATGTTTGTCAAACAGTTTTGAGTAATTAACAATTTCATAATAATCAAAGTCTGTTTCTGGACAATTTTCAAAGAGATAATAAGGCTTAACTGAGCCAGTAAATTATTTGCTGTGAACAGTTCAACCAGCTGTACGCTGTGTATTGCAGATTCTATCCTTTCTGTTTCTTCAACTCAAGCGACAGTTGTTGTGTTAAAATGATGAAATAAAGCCTAAATCCCTAAAAATAATAATTAAGCACGAGGAATAAGTAAACAAGCACAATAAAGTTATTGGTAAATAGTTAGTTTCTAGAGCTGTGAAAAAGGGTGTAGCTTATCTTTCAAATCTTCTTTTCCATAATTTGTTTTCATTGGATACTTTCCAGATTCTCTGCATTCTTCTTCCAGATAATCACTGACAAGCTAGATATCTTGTCTTATTTTTACTGAGCTTCTTCTACAGATTTCACAAGTAAAGGATCATATAGGAACCACTCAGGTGAAGACAAAATAGAAACAAACACACAGAATTAAACAGTTCAGTGAGCTCTGGGATTTTTATAGCTAGACTCTCTCTTCTCAGTAAGGCCATATACCCACAGGCTTTCACATGTCTGGTCTTTCGTTTCCATGAATGACACTGTTGACTTCTGTGTGCAGCCCATGGTAGCAATGGAGAAAGACTTCTAAATGATATAGAAATGTGCATTAGAAATGGCATATTTTAATTTTGTCTGTAGTGACACTTCTGGTGCTGCATCCCAAATTTTGCAAAGCACTTACCATTAAAGTTATCCTTAAAGCCTTATTAATTTCTAATGTTTAAATTCACTTCCAAATCAAAGATCTAAGAAGGAAAAAAAAAAAAAAAAAAAAAAAAAAAAACTTCTTTCCGCCATTTTTATAATTCAGGAAAGGCAAATTATCATAAGATATATGAATAAAGTTAAACGATCTATCCATTTCAAAAAGCTGGTTTGGCAGCTTGGCTCATGAAACTTGCACAAAGCAGATTATTTTTATTTTTGTACAGCCGTGTTCAGGCAGACACTTTGTCAAACTATCTTCACAATGTAGAGAAACACTGAATTAATTTCTCAGTGATAAAATTATATACACAGTCATAATGGAAAATTTAGTGATTTAAAATGTTTGTCAGTACTCAAGTGTTCAACTATTTAACATTGAATGAATTAAAATTGATATATGCTTACATATATTTAAAGTTCAAGCTTTCAGAAAAAGGAGGGGGTGAAAGCAGACAATTCTTCTGGGATAGCACATTTTTCTTCACTGGAATCTAGGTTTCTAAAATGTAAATAAATTCCTTTTAGATACTGATGGGTCTTAGTCCTTAAACAGATGATTAATTTAATGTTTCATTAACATGATTTATCATGGTCACTTTTGGTCCAGATGATTGTGCCTCTCCAAGCTAACAGTGGGGCACCCCAAGAAGCTGACCTGCACCTCCTTTGCATAACAGAGGATCCCGAGTGACAAGACCTTTCAGCTAATAAGGGCCGACAGGAGTCTCCACACATCTCACTCGTCTTTCAACTCCACAAGCCTGAAAATTCAATTAGAATTAGCACTCATGCAACATTGCTCTTACTGTCACGGACAGGACCTGTGTGATATTTTTTAATTAAGCAGCAAATGAAGCCCAACATAACCTTTGACTGAGTTGCAGAACAAGGTGTGATGAGGTGGCTGCCATTGCTGGTGATGTGTTTTTGACTTCTCCCCACTGTCCCTTGCGTCAGATTGGCTCCTTCACAAAGCTCACAGGTTGGAAGTGCTTGAGAGTCTGAACAAGAACAGAGAAGGTCAAAAGTGAGAGCAATGATTTAATCCCAGAAGATTTAGCAGGGTATTCTAAAATACTGAAATTGCTATGGCTCTCCCGTGTCAATGCCAGTAACTAAAGCCGGTTAAAAGTCTCCAGCTCTGAAATGACTTTTATGAAGAGAAGAACTATAAAAGCCTTAGCTGAGGCAGCTAAGTATAAGGAAGCCATACACCTTGAAAGTCTTCCTATTATTTCACATTACCAGCAGCCATGACTACTGCTTCTCAGATGACTTAGTCAACTTTGTTTTATATTACCTGGCAGCTGAAACTTGAATACACAGATCTGCAAGCTCAGCCAGGGAGGATATCATTAGCCCAGTTTTGATGAAGGGATAATGTGAGAAATACGTCAGGCTAGATGTTTGTAGAGGTCAGTGTGGTGTTTGCACAGATAAGACACAGCCTATCCTTCCCATCCCCTAAACAAAAGGAAAATTAGAACAGCTTGCACGAAGATCAAAAATAAAAGCTTCAGAAACAAAGATAATATCGTTTTACATCAGATTGTTTTAATTTGTTTCATTTTCCAGCACCAACAACCAATGGATATGGTTTGAATTCTCCCCCATCCCAAAACTTCACTCTTCACCAAGAAACATAGTTAAAATTATTAAAAGCAAGACCTTTTTCTTACTGAATTGCATTCATGCAAACTAAGCAACCCATGAAACAGAAGGCTAGAGTGCAAATATTGCTTCTTCCAGGAATTTCCTGGAACTCTTTACCAACCCGTCAAAAAAAGTGCCCAAACCACCATATAGTATCCTAAACCACCATATAGTATCCTAAGGCAAGTATCTACCATTGCATTAGTGTTTATTCATCTTATTCAGGTAATCCTTGTTAAGCATTTTTAAATTCTTCATTGATTCTTACCTCTCAAATAAGCAAGACTGAGAATAAACTGATATTAATAGTTAAGTCACACAGATGATACTGAAAAATGACTACTTTGAACTAAATTTAAGGGGTTTGTTCTGTCTGTCCATTTTGCCAAAATTATTTTGGGATTATGCCTATAATCCCAATATTTTATTTTATTTTTTTTTCCTATCTTCCCTTGGGTGCTTCACTTAAGCTGGATAAATCCACAAATAAGAGACACAAAAAGAACTAACAAAGAAGTCACGGTACATATCCATAACAGGGCCTGTTCTCTGACCCAGAGGAGAGGGACAACTAATCTAGATGTCTATAGAATAGATATTGGCATCTGAGATGGTACCTCAGGTTGCCTTTGTCAATTATGTCATTCTTTTGACCTATTTTAGAGGAATTGCATCTCAGGAAGAGAATAGCCACCCATGAATGTCTCTCTGCAACTATAAAGAGAGTTTAAGATAATTAGCTACATTTTAAATTAAGATTTAGATAATTAAATTTGGTCAGAGAAATTCCACCCAAGGGGTCTAAAATATACAGAAACAAAATGAAAAGCAAACAAAATCATGGTGTGTACAGATGAGTGCCAGTCCTCGGAGTATTATCTGGGTCTCCAGGCTCAGAGACCAAAGTCTGAGCCACCAAGGTACTATTCATAATCCTGCTCTTGTGATCAGTTCTCTTTTGTGTAATACCTGTACAGTTGTGTCTCTCTAACCAATGGAATTCACATTCTGCTAGGGAGACCTTGTAGATTTTTGCCTCCCTCTGTATGTATTTGAATTAGGCTATTTTGCTACATGGAAGGTGCTTTTGAATCCATTTTGTTTATTGTTTTTGTTCTTACTAATCACTGAGAAGGAGTAAAAAGTCACCAAAAAAGTACACCAGTTTCACAGCCAGGAAAAGATTGGGTGGGGTGGGGAGGGACTAAATATTGCCCTACACCTCCTCTTCTCTATCTGTCTGTAATAGTCCACTTACAGAAAAATGCTAACAGCATTTGGGGAAAGTTCAAGGAAAGATAAACCAACAAAACAGAGAGGGCCAGCAGATGAAAGTAAAATGTTTTTCTCACAATAGCAACCTATTAGGTGTTCTCAACTTCCATTACTGCCTTTGTACCATTTTTTCTTTTTCCTTCTCCACAAGTACGTTGGCAAAAATAACAGGCTTTGACAGTCATAACGATAAAACCCACCTTCTCAAAGGGGAAAAAAAAAATTATCAAGAAAAAAAATATACTGTTGAAAAGTACGTTGTCAAAATCCATAGCAGATATTTTAGATACAAGAAGGTATATCCATTTGTGATCAGATGTACAACATTCTTCTTTGCTTTGTAAAGAGGCTACTTTTTAATCTCTAGAATGCCAGGAAAATAAATGTAAGCAGATGACTAGGGTCAGACTCTGCCCTTAGATATGCCTATCAGAGGTCACAGGTTAAGGGCAAAGCTTGCCTTTATCTATTCATTTCCATTCACAGAGCCATGCCATCCTAGAAGAGCAAGTGCACAGAGCATAATGAATGCAGTAGATATATGTGCTGTGTTTATAACGTAGACTGGAAATGTCCACCAGCTTCCACCTCCCGCTGATACTTTGCTGTATTCTCAAGCAGCATCTCATTTTTCACATGGACCTTAACCTCTTCACAGTATCTTTCTCTATTGCATTATACATGTATATGCATGTGATGCTTAAGAAAGCCTGTTGACTTGCCAAACATCATATTGAGATTCATTACAGACACACTGTGATTGAAATAATCAATCAACTATGATTAGGAAAATAAAAGCCAGTTTGACTTTTTGTCTCTAACACTTTTGTAGTTATTGAAGAGAAGCATCTCTAGAGGTAACTCATCCCTCAGTAACTTGGTGCTGGATTCAGCTTCACAGTTTGGCATCTAATGACATCTAATGCCTTGAATATTCAAAATATCTGCACAAGGCTGAGAGACAAAACACAAATAATATGAGGGTCCCACGCACTCCCAAGTGACAACTTGGAAGGCAGCCAAGATACCTACCCTGTGACATCCCAAATCTGCTAAAATCTGTCACTGCAGCTTTGAAAAGCTCAAGGGATATAAGGAGTGACAATAGTCATCTTTGCTCCAAACTTTATTGGGTAACTCAATGTATAACTGACAGCATCATATTTTCTGACAATTCTTAGAAGCATCTGGTCAAAAACCAACAGTCTTTTCTTTTGAACAGACTCTTCAGTTCAACACCGGGACTAGTTTAAATGAACTATGTACAAACCCAAACTATAATGTTCTATTACAAGCAGTGTTTGTAAGGTATGTCTAAACAGTTAAGGGATTGTTGTTTTATTGTTTGTTTGTTTTGTTTTGTTGTTTTTTTTTGATTGATTATTGACAAATATGTTGATTTTTTTTCTTACTTTTGTTGCTACAGTTCCTTTCTCTCACCTTAAATTTCCTGACACAGAGCAAAAACTGCAGTACTTAATATTTACATCAAAAACTAATCATTCTTCAAAATGTCTCTGGTCTATTAAGATATGAGAAAAGAAAAAAAAAAAAAATTACATTGAACTCACTAGGAACAGAAATCAACCCAAGAAATAAAGGCATTCTTCCGTATTTAAGATGGTCAAAAATTCTGGAGTGAAACGGTCTTTCAGTGGTACTTCTCATACAAAATGATTTGACAAGGCTCCATCTCCCATGATAGATGATATACTTTTTCATAGCCTAGTTGTCTCTTTCCATTATAGGAGTCTCTGGCCAGTAACTTCAACTATGGAGCATGTCTGAAATCTATGATGGGAAACAAGCATGGATAGTAGCCATGAATCAGCTGAGAGAATGAAAGCTGAGAGGACCACAAATTATGAAGTAGTCATATAATGTATGTATGAATTTAGTATCAAGCCAATACCAAGCTTTTGGACACTTCTATTCATTAATAGAAGAACAAAGCAATGATGGTTAGTTTAATTTTTTCATTTAATAAAAATGTTTGGTATTTTTAACTTCTTTTTCCAATTCAGAACAAAAACTGTAATGAGAACTTCCAGCTTTTCTCTTGGTGTGGAAATGCTGTTTTTTTCAATCACAGCTAAGACAAATACCTTTATTCCCCACTGACTGTAGGGGATGATCATTTTTAAAAATGTACCCAAATTCACATTGCTATAGTTGATTGAACTAAGCATATAAAAAATGATAAGAGTTCTTTTACAACAAAGACAGCTTATGAGGTGGACAGAGCACATGATTTCTTTGTCTTAGATTTAGACTTGATATATGATTTACCCTCAGCCTGCATCCTGACTTTCTTATATTTGTAAATGACATATAGTGTTGCAGTCAAAATGTGTTATCAACGAAGGCCATTATCTGTCCACATTAAGTAAGGCAAGATTCAGATCTTCTCATTATGGACTACTGGAGATGCATTTTTGCGATAATATAAATGTATTAAACTAAAATGAAAACAGAAAATATCTGTGAGGCACTTTAAAATCTGATTGTATCTTAAAATTTCACAACCATTAATGCTGTTCATACAATAAGTTTCTAACTCGTTCTGCGTTTCCACCCACAGAAAGACAAATCCTTTCTGGGAATAGAACATATTGTAGTCAAGTTAACTGATTAATTTGTGGCTTAATTTAGGCATGCAGGTAGCAAGTTTGCCAGGAGAAGCCTTGAAACATCTATTTTAAATAATTTTCCAGATCAAAATTTCCTTTTTTATTGTCTTCCTTCATGAAAACTACTAAAAATGCTTAAATCTTACTGTAACGTTTTGGCTCATCTTCATTAGATACAAAAGCAAAGATCTTCAA
The DNA here is from genome assembly GCF_964035555.1 of Netta rufina. NCBI lineage: Eukaryota > Metazoa > Chordata > Aves > Anseriformes > Anatidae > Netta > Netta rufina. The sequence continues at coordinate 71,954,098 of NC_140127.1, read as the reverse complement.
CAACAACAAAAAGTGTTAAAAAACTATTATATTAATTAAAAAAAAAAAAAAAGAAAGAAAAAAACTTTGAATTTTCCTTAATTTCAATGAACAGTGACAACAGAATCACTCTATACACACCAATTCTTATGAGACAATGGCTTCTGCTAAACATGGATAAATGAAGTTGAGTTGTGAAACAGCATTCAGTGTGTCATTGAATGAAAGCCCTAATTATACATTCTGAATACCAGTTATTAAAATGTAACCAAAGTGTCCAGCTGGTATATCTATACAGGAGTACTGGGTAGCCATCACCCCCAATCTGATGTCCCGTTTGGAGTTGATTGGCGTTCCTCACAAGATAACAATGCCCAATAAATCTTGGTATGACACTGCATAGAGACATTTATTCTTGGTTTTGAGCTCAAAGAATGTTAAGAATTTACAGCAGTTAAGGTGTTATATAGAAATATATACTTGCAAAACTAAACTCTTTCTTTAAAAAAAATGACAACGAAAATCACAGTATTTTGTTTCTATTTCTTCTCCTTTCCTTGTTTGTATTTGTTCATCCTCCATTTCTTCCCTTTCACATTAAAATATATCCTCCTCATGTCTCAGCTTTGCAAATAATATCACACATCTTCATGCAGATGACCAGATCCTTTTTACCCACCCATAAAAAAAAAAAAAAAAAAAAAAAAAAAAAAAAAAAAGAGAGAGATAAGCCTAGACATTAATGTTTGGAGTGCAGAGACTCAGTATGGAAACTTCTACCTTTCCAGAAATGGTTGTCAAGAAAATGAAATTCCACCCATCCAGGCAAACCTAATCTGTTAAAACACGTTTTTCCTTTGTCAATTGATATTTCTTCCATTTTTCCCTTCTTTTCAATGCCTATTTTTCAGTGTCTGGATTTAAAAGTAATAATAATAATAATAATAATAATAATAATAATAATAATAATAGTAGTGATAATAATAACAACAACTTGTAGAGAGCCAAGAAATATTCATTACCTCATCTCTTCTCAATACAAGCCATACAGATCTTCTAAGATGTAGAATTAAAGTATGTCTTTTGGAAGAATTTAATCTTGTGTTGAAAAATACACACACAACACTCAAGGACTTTCTTACCACCCCAAGAAGGTTGTTTCAATGTTTAATTTCCCTGAGTTCTGGTAAAATGAATTTTATTGCTAGGCTGAACACATCTTATTTGATGTGCCTCTGCACATACACATTACAACTCCTTTTGTAAGATCATAAAGCCTCCTACCATCAGATTCCTTTCCTATATATTTTCCACTAGGAAAACAATTTGGGATAGGATTTTTATTTGAAAATATTTTAATTTTCCATGCTGTGTTTAAGAAGGATTGTGAGCAGTAAATAAATGCTTACATATCCTCATGTTTTCAAACATTATCAAATTGATAGGGAGGTTATATTAATATCATATGAATGCCATATTGCTTAAACTTCTTTAAAAGCAAGAATGATGTTGGAGCTGAAGCCATTTTCCTCATACAAATTCTTTGTGTTCCAGCAGGCTCATTATAGCCTGCAAGTAACCCAGCCTTGTTCCAGCACTATTAGATGACCATCAGTCAGTACAATATGTCTGGGTTGGCAGTGTATAATTCGAGTATCAAGGCTATACCTATAATTATCCACCAGACGTATAATAGAGAAAAATACTTCTTGGTGAAAAATAACAGACTTATTTTTTCTAGTCAGTGCTGCATTGTGTGTAGACAATAATACTTTTTGATCTTAGGATCTATGGATAATTGGACATGCACTTACTTAAAATACAATCATTAAAGCTGTCTTTACTCTTGTAACATTAATTTTTCATAATAGTAAGTTCAATGTCTCTGGGTTAGAAAACAAAATAACAACAAGATAGAAATCCTTACATAGAAATACATACACAAGTGTGCTGAAGCTACAAAAGTAATCTTGTCCAGAAGAATATGTTGCCAATTTGTACACTGTTTTACCATATGACACGGCCTTAATGCAGCCTTGGAATCCCAAATACTGTGTCTTTCACTCTCCCTTTTTGTAACGGCATGGAAATGGACAATTGGAATACCTCAAAGGACTACAGTGTGACAGATTCAAAGGTGATCCAGCTGTCACTAAGCTATTTGCTGGCTTATGGATGGAAATCTAAGAAAACAACATGATGGAAGCTATATATACTGATAGCAGACCTGCACACCTGTGATGAAAGTTCTTAGGAAAGGTATTGGAAAAAAAAAAAAAAATCATTCCAAAGTTAATCAAGATAAATAGAAATTAGTTGCTGATTGGCACCCCTGAAAGTCAGGCCACATGTTTAGTCAAGTCATAAAAAAAAAAAAAAAAAATAAAAGAGAGAGAGAGTAAGAGAAAAAAAAAAAAACTTTACCTAGAACTAGAGGCATACAACATGCATATAGGAACATGAACAACAGTGCAGTAAAAATAACACAAATTTCAAACATGAAATCAACACAGAATTGATAAATATGTAACTATGCAATATAAAAGGAAATAAGTAATCACAAGTATATGTCTTACACTGAAAATCATAACAGATAGCTGCTCTAGTGGGAAACAAAATGCCACTTACCTTATCTGTGTTCAGATACTTATTTTCAAAGAAGGTCTGGGGAACTCTGAGAATAGTTATATCTTCATGAATGGAACTAGGGACAGAAAAACATCATCAGTCAGCCATCCTTTATTATCTTGCTATCAATCCAAAATTGTCCTAATATATGTCAGATAGTAAAAACAAACAAACAAACCAAAAAGTTAGCCTAAGCTATGTAAATATCTAAACATATTCTATAAACTATATGTACGTATAGTCAGGGGTATATAAAAATATATATTCACATGCATATATATATGAGTGTATCTACATTGCTTGTCATCAGGTCTGTTTTCTGACTTTCATCCAGGAAAAGATATTTTATTTTCACCTCTGATTCTTCTTATAGTTCATCTTTTCTGATCATGTTATTTTCTATTAGCATAATTAATGTCTATATCCAGTTCTAAAATCAAATATTTTCACTCATACTTTATGAAGGTGCTATCTATTTATGTGTGCTCTAACATTAAGCTTTTTCATAGAATAAAATGCATTAAGTTTAGACAATAGATTTGAAAATTAGTTTTGAAGCTTGTGGCCATCATTAGTGAAGAATCTCTACACTGTCTGTAATCCTTTAGGCCAGTTACAGGAAAGTCATTGCCTGATGCAGGTTTAAGTCAAGCTATTCAACATGAGCTATTACTGCATGAGCTAACGAGCTCAGCTCTGTTAATCAGCAGCTCAACAGTATCAGTATTTTCTATCACTATAGAGATTAACACTGCAATTGTATGAGAGCAAATAAACTTGGCAGACTGAAACAGTGCTAGGATTGTGTCTGCTCAGCCACTTTAAGAAGGGAAATACACCCAGAGTCTGTCTGCGTTTAAAATTGATTATAACATATATTGGTTTGTTTTCATTTTCAGAGGTAGTGCTCAAGTCAGCAAGTACATATTTGCCAAAGGCTTCCCATTTGTTAGGCCTTCAGTGACCTTTATGTTTTCAAATTAAGTTTCCTTGTAGCTTTTTCCAAACTTATGATGGCATTCAGCTTAAATAAAGCAAAACACTTTGCAAAATATCAGTTTCCGTCTCACAAGCCTCTGTGCCCTCAATGGTGACAAGTTAACTGATCTGGCAGTTTCAGTTCTCATAAAAGTGAAGATTTATGTGCATGATCTGAGGTACTTATGGCCTTTAGATTAATAATGGCCAATAGAAAGAGACAGTTTCTTGAGATGTAACAAAATGTATGCTTTGTTTTCAGCCCCAGAGATAGCTCATTTTAAATGACAAAAAACAAATTATTTCATTTATAAAGGCTGTAGGAACTGAGTCAGTTAGAAAGGGCAGTTTTAAAGTTTTTATGAGTTATCTGTACCATTCTTTCACAATGGATATAGTTATCATCTGTGACATGGATGGAAGATATTTTTTTTCTTCACACTCATGTACATGGTGTAGTTTCATAACACCAGAAGGAATTGCTAATAGAACAATAAAGATATATGTAGTAAATTATTTCTTTCTCCTTCATCTCTCTGGGGGAATTTATCCATCCCCAGTGAGTTGGAAAGCTGTAGTTCAGAATCTGTTCTCCTTTACTAGTTGCATGGGGCAAAAACTTCAGGATTTCAGTAGTAGTGGTCTACAAAGGTGATCTGTGTAGGACGAGGCCATGAATGGTCCTGGACAATTCACAGCTGCTTCCAGACAGCTCTGAAAGCAATGTAAACAGCATATGGCAGAGCAAAACCTCAGTCAGAGGAGCACACAACACCTCTGCTCAAACATATTTTAGAATGTGTGGCAGTTTCTGGGGGCAGAAGTGGGAGCTGGGTGAAGGGAACAGAAGAGATGTGTGAAAGGAGGCATTTCAGCTCAAGACTCCTTTTTGAAAGAGGTGTTACATGCTAGGCAGGGACTGTGGCCTCTGTGAGACTTATTCTGGGGTAGGGACATCCCTAAAGACTCAGGGATGATCCACACCAGGGCAGAGACACCCCTGAAGAAATTGTGGCCTGTGGAAAACCCACACTGCATCAGGGATGATCCCAGAGGGAAGACAGCCCGTGAGTGACCCATGTCAGAGCGGGGGAAGGCAAGCAAGAAGCAAGGAGTTACAAACTGAAACCATGATATGCACAACCTTATATACTGCTCCTTGCCTCAGCAAATGGCTTGGGGTGGACTCAGTAAATATTGTTTTCATGCTGAAAACAAGCAATATTGAGACTAAGAAGTGGAGACGAGAGATGTGCTGGAGCTGAGCCTTGGGTAGGGGGAGACGTGTGTCTTCATCAGTTTGTTTAATTGTTTATGTGTTCTTATTTTTCTCAATGATGGAATCAGGAAATAAAAGTTTAAGTGGCAGTAAATTAAGTAAAAATCCCCAAGTTGAGACTGTTTTGCCTGCATCACTACCAAACAGAGTCTGTATAGCTGCAGGGAAGGTATGGACTCAAGGTCCTGCCTTCTTGATTGTCCAGATGGGAGACTTAACTGGAACATTTTATAGCTCTTCACTACCTACAGCCTTTCCACTAGATAGGTTTTATTGCTGGCATGTAGTCAGGATACAACCAGGCTATGTAGCTGGAGATGAAAGACTCAGAGCAGTCTTGGCACCTACAGCTTAGACATAAACTGAGAAAGATGAGCACTTCCAGCAGACAGTCAGACCAACTGCACAAGAAAGTGCAGATAGAATAATTTAAAATATTCAGTGGCTACAAGATAATCTGCCAAAATAATCAAGCCCCAGACGATTAAAAATGGAAAATACCATCATAATATAAATCCTGCATTAAAAGTTCTCAAGCAGGTATATGTTTAGCTGTTAAGCCATCATACTAGTGTGCTTCTTTTCTGTAATTAAAACAACAGGTTTAGTATTTCCAATTCCATGGCACTACACAACTTGTATTTTGACAGACCAAGAGTGTTTTTCATAGAAAAAACTCCCATGACAGGACTCCTTCCTATGTTCCTCCTATGTTTCAAACAATTGGCCTACTATGAATCTTTTCACAATTATACTTTGACCACTCTCTCATAGGGTACAGAAATCCACCAATATTCACGGGAGCTATAAACTTCATATATGACATATCCATACAGGAAAAAACCTCGCATTTGTTTTTACAACTGTATTTTAAGCATAGGGAGATCATTTTTTCATAAAGTAAACAGATATGAGCTTACAAGGTTTATTCATCAGTGTGCTTTTGTGTTCCAGGTGTGAATTAAAGGATTCCTCAGGTAAAGTGTCATCTGAGCAAAACGTCTCACTGTTCTCCACATAATATTCAGGCGTAATCCTGCTTGGATGAGATTGCTTCATCTGTCCCCTTTGACAAGAGTGCATTTCCAGGGATAAGGATAGGTGGAAGTGGTAGAAAACAGAAGCAAAAACTTTTCTCTATTCTATTCTTCTAATATTCCTCCAATTAAATTCATAACCCTACACAGAGATCAGTTGTACAAGCAGAACAAGAGGGAGGAAGGGAAATACCTACCACCCTGTGGTGAGAATTACCCATCAGTTCTGCAGCCAGCTGTAATTGGGACAACTGCTTTGTCCAAAACAAAGAAAATCACTTCCAGCACTTATGTGAACAGATGCCCACAGGAAAGAAATGTAAGCTACAAACAAACTGTGCACAAGGTGCTTGCTGATGTATCGTGCAGCATTAGGGTGTTCACATGGGGAGCTTTGTTGAACAGCTGATGTGCCACAAGTTCAGTCCTGCTAACTTGCTCTTTTTATCCTACATTCGAAAATATTATCTGCCCCTAGGAAGTTCACAAGTTAAATGATAGAACAGTGTATGGTACATAATCAAAAGAGTTACAAACCCTTTTTGGTGGATGTGGCTCTGCCTCGCAAAAGAAAAGCTGTACAACATTAAGTATAATTTCAAATTTCCTGAATCTTATATTTCTAATATGTTTCTATATTTTTCATTTGGAGGTTTGTCTTCCTTTTAAGTGAGAGAAGGTCTGTACTGCAAATCCTCAGCAGATCAAAGACACCTTCTATGATCTCTTGGCTTCTGTCATTACAATGCTTCTCAGTATTTAAGTAGCACACTGATAGTAGAAGCTATTTCTACCCTAAATACACACACTGCCACAAGGCTTGGGGACTTATATTCTTATATCAGAAAGAAAAACTATTACAATATTGATACAAATTGTTATCTTTTTTATATTCTATTGCTTGAAAATCAGCCTAACCATAAACACTTGGGTTCGTTTCTGTCTGAGGTGACCCTGGCAAAAACACCTCAAGAGCATGAACCTCAGAGCTTTTTCCTAAAAACACAGGAACCAACTCAACTGGCAGGATCATACTCAGCCTCACCCAGGAAGCTGTCAGATATCAGTAAGATGGGACGTGACAGTGCTGCTGGGTTTTCCTAGAGGTCCTGTGGCTATCTACAGCAATTCAACTATTTTGTCTTTATTCATGCCTCTATACCTGTACTTAACAATATGAAACCATAAATACAAATACAAACGACTGTGCCATCCTGAGAAACGCATGGGTGGATGCCCTTCCCCTCAGGTAACGTATAAATTGCTTACTCTGGAGAAAGATGTTTAAGGTGCACTGGTTTCATTGTTTCTAACTGCTTGCCATTATCGCACACTTCTTTTCATTTGGAAGATATAAAAACATCCCATTTTTTATACATTTTAGACAAAGCAGCTCTGTGACAGATCTAACTGAAAGAAGCCATCTTTCAGTATGACAGTGTAATAGTATATTTTCTTCTCAAACAAACGGCTTTGGCTACAGAATAGCTGAGGATTCATAATAACTCCTCTGTATAAAAGTAGAATCCTTTCAATTCTGCATGTCACTGTCACTTGAACAGTGGATTCTTCAATGTCAGAATTTAAAAAATAACTCATAGATACACTTGTCCAATAAATGTGATGCATTCATTTCTTCTATATGTTTTTCCTCTGAGAATTTTTTAGCAATGATTTATCATTGTTTTAAAACAAGTTGTATGCCAGTTGACAAAACCACACATGACAATTTTAGTATTTGTACACAAGAGAACACTGGTGGATATGCAGATTTCTAATAGTAAATGTGTACTATCAGTGACACACAACACGTCAAATGTACAGTATTAACAAATACCACTTCAAACAAGACTCTTATTTAAGTAATTTCAGATAAAATAAGTCCACTGGGAATCTTTCTTTTGATTTCAGTAGAAGTTCAGTTAAAACAGAAATTAGGAGATGATATCCCTTGCCATCATTTGCAGAAGCAGTTCAGATTAAACACCTGTCTATCCTTAAGATCTTATGCTTCTATGATAGAAAGTATGGTTTCATAATGAATAATGACTAATACAGACCTGTTCCCTACTGAATCACCCAGGAGAACAGATTTGGTCTGAGGACATGGTTTTGCATTTCTGCCAAATTAGTAAGAGCATACATTACAGCATATTCAACAGATCTTACTTTAATGTCAGTTCTAAACTGACAGCAAGATGACAGAGATGATACTAAAATTGCAATCAAAAGAACAGTATATCCATGCTAACAAAGTCCAAAGGGAAAAAGTTATCCCCTTAAAGTTCACTGATTACATTTGAGCAAGAACAGCAACTCTACACCAGTTCAATATTCTGCAGCATATGGCAATAGCATATTTGGTCTAAGACTCTTTCTATCATGTTGCTGGCTGGTGTATCGAAACCTGTCTGATAAAAATTAAGTGAGATAAAAACTCACATGTATATCACAGACACACACTGGGCAAACCTCAGTCTCAGGTGTTCCTAAATTAGGAACAGGAGGAAAAGATAACTAAATAACTAAGCAACGTCTATCAAGCCACTAAAAGTTAACCAACCATTAAGCAATATTAGTGAGTGGTAGATTGCTGTTCCATTATGACAGAACCATGGACTAGGAAATGAAGAACATTTCTTGCTCTTTTTTAGATTAGGTAACTGATGTTGTTGATTAGGCAAATTAGTTGATGTTGATGCTGATGATTAGATAACTTAGTTGTGCAGTGCACAACTTATCTCCATAAGTTTCTGCAGCTTTATATACTCTTTAAGATACTTAAAGGTTTATAATAAGTAATTAATTACTGATATGAACCAATAACATTGAACATTGGAAAACCAAAAGTTTCAAAAACTTCAAAGTTGTTTAGTTTTGCTATAAAACTAGAGTTGCACGGTATTATGTAGTTGTCTGAAAAATGGTAGTTTCTTCCTGAGGACTATGCAAGATGAGAACATCATGTATTCCAAAGGAATTTTACTATATTTATTTCTGTAGGAACTATATGGAGGATTTTCATTCTTTAAATTGTTTTTCCTTATTATGTTGATTCTCTTCTATTAAGTATTTCTTTCATAGAATTTAAGTATCAATTTTTATTTTGCAAGGCTCTAGGGATGTGCTAAATTTCAAATGCACACTTGAGGTGTTGCCTTTGAGGACCACATACAAAATTAGCCATATTCATAAACATTTTCAGGATTGTGGAACTTAAAATAGGAAGTAGCAAACCTCCCGGTTACATGACAATACTTGCAAACACATTTTGTCTATCTAAACAAGTTTGTATTTTGGGAGGTTTAGAATATCCAATACCTTTGAGTTAGAGCAAAACTTTTGCCTCACTAGTGCCAGTGAAAGGCTTGCAATCAAAGAGGTCAAGATTTTATCTTTCTTGTTTAAGTATCAGCATTTGTGAATATCCAGCCTATACCATAAACATAGACAAGAAAAAACATATTTCATAGTCAGGAAAAAAAACCTACAATAGACACCTTAGTAAAAGAACAGAAATGGTTACACTCTATTAATCTCACTGTAATTACTTATCCACAGTTATTTGCATGGAGCTCAAATACACCATTATCTCTATTTCTCTCATTTGCAGCAGCTTTTGCCTATTTTACCTCATGACTGTACTACAGCACTATTCCCTCCTAACGCATGAGTGATTGGTTATTTCAGTGGAGCAGTAAATTTCTAATTGTTTTCCTTCAAGTGGTGGGTCAGCAAACTTAAAACACAGACACAGATATGAAATATTCATTTTGGGATAGTTACAAGTTGATTTGGAATGGATCTCTTTTATGAACAAAGAGTCTGATACTCTTTTTTCCTGGAACAATGATCCTACACTGTTCAACTTGGCAAGAAACTGCAAGAAATTGAAAAGATTTAGAAATATAGAATAAATAAATAAATAAATAAGTCCAAATAATTTCAGAACCTTTTAATCAAAACCAGAATGAGTATGGCATTCTTAAAACAATTGAATAAACAAATGTGTTAGAGTTTCATATGACCTAAACATTAGCTTTACTGACTCATTGCACTGCTCTCTCTCCTACAATGTATATCTCAAAGTTCAGATCATTTCTTTGTGCTCTGCTCCACTGACTCTATTTCCTTGTTTCCATGATGGGAATGTGCTTTAAAAATAGCATTGTTTAGCCTTTAGCTAAGACAGCTTCAGATCACCACAACAGATGCTTTCCTGAACCGATGAGGTGAATTCCCATCACATTTTTCAGCTGATGGCATTGTATTTCAGCTTCATTAAATGAAGTTTAAGTAGCGCGAGAAAAGCCATTCCTGGGCTATTTCATGCTCCATATAATCTTCAGTGTGCTGTTTTTCACTAGTATTGAGAGAGAAGGTGAGGGATAAAGGAAGCTGCTGTCACCACAGGTAGCAGGGAACAGGGCTGCAGTCTACCAAGCAACATGTAGCAGTGCTAATAAGCCTGCAGGAAAAGCCAGGCCTAAATAAATAAATGATTAATGAGGAATGGTGACTTAAAAAGAGCAAAAGTGCATATGCATGGCAGGGAGGTTATATTACAGTCAGAGCTAGTGAAAACAACCACAGCAAATGAAAAACTATTTAGAGAGAAACAAAGTTTGTGACTGGATGCTTAGAAAGAATGAGAAAAGTAAATAAGATACAAGAGCCCTTCTAATATTGTTGTTGATATTGCTTTATTTTTTCTTCTGACAGCACTGATGTTCCTAGACATTATGAGCTATTTAGTAGAAACTTATTCTGAGATAAAAGTGTGAGTGATCCATGTGCAAGCATTTTTAAAATAGCAAGTATTTAACATGATTGATTCAGAGCAGAGAATATGAACAAAGACTGGAGAAAAACAAACAAAAATATTTTTCATTCTGTAAAAAATATAGAAAGCATGTAATACTCATCGTGTTTTTCTTTGGGATTCTAACTACTAGACTTTTAATCATTCTGAGATGAAGGCATTAGGCCATGTCCAGTAACTGTCCAGTATCACCTATTACAGCTGTTTGCACAATACACTTATCTCAAAGATGGACTTTAATTCTTTTATTTAAAGACTGCCTACAACAATGCATCTGTAAACATGAGGTGTTAAAATCAGCTAAAACTAAGTGAGAAAATCAAGATTTTTACTCTGCAGAACATGCTGGCATTTAAAAAAAAAAAAAAAAAAAAAAACAAAAAAAACAGTTAGTCTTCCAAATCAGAATAAGATCCATGAAACAGAATGTGTATAACTTGTTTCCTTTGGAAAAACAGTACCTTCAAAATCTTAACATTTCATTTTCAGAGTGGAATGTTTTCACTTATTTATATGATTTAATTACTTGCCTTGGCTATGAGTAAAGATTAATATACACTGTTACTAATATTTCATAACATTTTGTAATTGTAAAATCAATAACAATGGCTTGCTACTTAATGTTTTGTAGAACACTACCAATGATTAAAAAAATATTTTCTTCCATGACAGTAAACTAAACTATGCAACAAAGTACATCAGCACCACAAGTGTATGTCAGGCAGCTTTTAAGAATCTAAATTCAGGAGAAGAAAGCCTAGACTAACTATTTGGGTATACAGATGAAACATGCAGTGCTCAATATTTAAGACAGTTTCCCAGGCAGAACATTAAAACTGTGGTAGTGGATTGGTCCAACAATATTGAAAGATTATTTAGTCTTATAGGAAGGCTGATTAGACTCATGAACATGACCAGAAACTACTTAGTAACAACAGTTCGCAATGTTTTTAAAACTGTACTAACACATGAATGTTTGGGGGTTGGGTTTTTTGTTTGTTTTTTCTATCATTCCTTTTAACTGGAGAAAAAGGTTTTGATTGAATCCTGTTCTAAATTACATCTTAATGATCACATCTTAATTGTATGTTATCATGAAGTAGTTCTAAAAACCAGTGATAGCCAGGTGCTGGCTGAAATTCATAAAATCACGGAATCATAGAATGGCTTGGGTTGGAAGGGACCTCAAAGATCATCCAGTTCCACCTTCCCTGCAATGAACATGGACACCTGCCATCAGCCCAGGCTGCCCAAAGCCCCATCCAACCTGGCCTTGAACACCTCCAGGGATCAGGCACCCACAGCTTCTCTGAGCAACAGGTACCACTCCCTCAACTCCCTCTAAATAAAGATTTTCCTCCTAATATCTAATCTAAGTCTCCCCTCTTTTATTTTAAAATCATTCCCCCTTGTCCAGTCATTATCATCCCAAGTGAAAAATAGCTGTCCATCTTTTTTATACACCCCTTTTAAGTAGCAGTAAACTGTGATGAGGTCTCCCCAGTCTTCTCCAGGCTGAACAGACCCAGCTCTCTCAGTCTTTCTTCATAGGAGAGATGCCCCAGCCCTCTGAGCATCTTCCTGGCCCTCCTCTGGACCCACTCCAACAGCTCCACATCCTTCTTGTGCTGGGGGCCCCAGACCTGGATGCAGCACTCCAAGTGGGGCCTCACAAGGGCAGTGTAGAGGGGGATATATTCTAGGAATATATCAGATTTTCTGCAACTCTCCCTCTGCTCCCCCGATGAGGGCAATACAGCAGAAACTTTCTCTTAAACAGCTCCTGCTGCCACAGGGTAACCAACCATTAAGCTTCAACACCCAGTGCCAATGAGATCCTCTCTTCATCTTAAGTAAGCATCATCAGAAAGGAACTCTGTTATCTTGACACACAGAGACATCCAGTCTGATCAAGTTATCACAGATTACTGTGCCCTAATTCATGGAGAGAAATAGGTTCTTCCATGATCTGGGAAGACAAGGTCTACAATAAACTTGAGGGGTTCTGTCTGTCCCCTTCTGTTGCAGTGGGATTTAGGCAATTATGTAGACTAGACACTTAACATTTAGGTAGTCAAAATACAGTAAAATTAACTTCAAATGCAATAACATTTCATTTCCCTTTCTCCTTTCTATGACTAACTTCCTTGTCCATTACCCTGTAGTCTCTGCCTCCATTTTCTGAAGGCTCAGTGAGTCTTTCTTTTTCTCAAACTATCAAACATTTTTGCTTATTTAAGGTTTGAAAAATCTGCTTCATAACCTTCAAGTGAAAAGTTAGGACATATTCACCTTCTGCATCCTCAGTGAGCCCATTTATCCTACTTCAAGTAATTCTGGAGCACAAGTACCAATGTCAATACCTCAGTACATCAAGTCACTTACAAAGGAAAAATTGCTAAATCATTCACCACTTTAATTGAAGTGAAAGGTTATTTACTCATTACCACTACTAAATTGTCATTGTGAAATGTTTCTCAACTTCAAATGAAGGATTGTTACCCAAATTGGAAAGAAAGTGCATTATAAAGGGTTGTGAAAAGCAAACCCAGTGAATTACAGCCTTGTCAGTGCACTGTTCACCATGAGGACAAAGAAAGGCTTTCAGCCTTATTTGACCTTGATAATCAGAAAGTTTTCTCAAATTGTGTTTCCATAGTAATACTTTTGTATTATTAAAATAAAATAAAATAAATAAATAAATGCTCCAATATTTACAATATTTACCCTTGGGTATACTTGGGAGACAATGGATTTTGAAATCATAGTTAGCAAGCTGATTCCTACCCTTTTATTTTTCTCTCTTCATAAAGACAACAATATTGGAACACTAGGGGGAATAAATTCCTTGGGGAAGAAATTGCTTTTCTAACCATTTTGCCTGGCTTCCTAATACGTAACAAATTCTCCAATACTTCACATACCAAATTTTTGATTTATCATTAAGAAAGATATCTACTCTTCAGTTTATGACTGGATAACCATAATTTAGCCACCAGATGATAAGTTTTCCTAGGGTTTAGTTAACCCTGACCTTTGGGAATAGTTCAGCTTGATTAGATCCAATTGACGATCTGGATCTTTTCGGTTTGGTTTAAAATATCTCTCAATCTCTGGAATCCATCCACACACTCACACCACAACAATAGCTACATCCAACTCTATACTTGACCATTTGGTACTTTCACAAAAGTACTAGTTTGAGAATTGATGAGTCAGTTGGAGTTGGAGTTTATGTTTAAAGAAGCCTTACACTGTATGTGATACGAACATGATACTTTGACCATTTTCAGCAGCCACTTAGCTTCTAGATTAATAAACATTATATTTGGAGGAGTCACATCCATCCCACAGAAGAATCAACTTTCATTTTGGATTTTAATGGAATCTCTTTTTTATAACTATGAAATGTTTTTTCCTGTTAAGTTACATGATATCACACTAATTCACCACTTTTCCACATAAGGTCATATGTAGCAAGTGACAGAATTTTATAGCAGTTAAATTATAAAAAGATAGAGGATGCAAGGAAAGGAAATGCAAGTTCTTCTACAGAAAGAGTGATGTGAATTCACATAGAAGTAAAATGAGTAATCTAAAAGAATATCCTTTGGGGACAGGATAGGAAGGGTTGCCATGTAAGTTTGACAGGACTCTGAATTTTAACCACTGTTGAACACGTATTTGACATTTTTCTGGCTCTTTGTATGCCTTGACCTAACAGAAAAGTAAGCAAACTGTGTCAATCTCTTGTCCTGACAAGAATCTGCCCTGGGCAACTTTCTCATTATCTATTTAATTAGAACTTGGTTTCACCTACTGGCTTTACATGTAACTCTGGAAACAATAGTCTAATTTTAGCCTCAAGTTTCTCCTTGAGCTTTTCTCTTCTTCTGTTCCTCTCACCCAGGAGAAACCCAGCATGTCACAATTCACTATAATGTCACAAACCTTATCCAGGGGCTATTACCAGAGGGAACTCTTACACGTAAGAATTTATATAGTGATTTTATCCTAATTTCTTTTAGAGAAAGAGTTAAAAATATTATCTTCCAAGACAACTTGAAATGCACGGCTCCAGATGCCTGTTTTCATGAGGGGAAACTATAACAATCATTAGCACCTGATTTGCTTTGGGAAAACACAAGCAATTCATCTGGCTCTGTAGTTTCAAACACAAAGACATAAATTAGACTCAGGAAAACTGAAGGCAAGTTGCAGGACACTAGAGAACATGGCATAAAACCATGTTTTATGTCCATGTCCTGTTCTAGCATACTCTTTTGCAGACAGCCATTAGTGATCAGGGTTAGTAGGCTACTGGTCTAGATGGACCTTGTATGTCATTTAGCACAGTCCTTCCTAAATTCTTAGCATAATCATGATTTAAGTGAGGCTTTCAACACTCTCTCATAACATCCTCTTAGACAAACTGATGGACAGTGAGGTGGACCAAAAAAATGGTTGAAATGCCATGCTTAGAGGGTTATGATCAGTGGCAAGAAGCTGTTTCCAGTTATTAGCAATATAACCTGGGAGTGCTGGGACCAATACTGTTCAATATCAAAGAATCATATAATCATAGAATATCTGGGCTGGAAGGAACCCACAAGGATCATTGAGTCCAACTCATACATGTATATATATAAAAATCATATCGTGTCTGAGAGCATTGTCCCAAAGCTTCTTGACCTCTGGCAGGCTCACTGCCATTGCCACATCCCTGTGGAGCCTGTCCCAGTGCCCAACTCTTGATGAAGAACCTTTTCCTAACACCCAGCCTGACCCTCCCCTGTCGCAGATTGAAGCCATTACCTCGGGTCTTATTGCTAGTCACCAGAGAGCAGAGCTCAGAACCAGCTTTTATCAGTGGTCCTTCTTTTGGCCTTCCTCTAGAACCTTGGCAGTATGAATAATGTTGTCAGGCTAGGTGGAAAGAAAGACAAATATTGAGCCAAGAAATCATCAAGGAAAATATCCTACTTAATGAGCAAGTTAAGGAATCAACAGTGTCTTTCCTGCTCTGGATCATGTTTCATTTTGGTAGACTTAGACTGGCACAAGAGCACTTAGCTGTCTTGTCCTTGTTTTTATTACCATGCATGAGGTACAAGAAAAGTATTACACATCTCTTAATGTTAGAATATGGTTTCTATTTTAGAGCTAGTACATGTCTGTCTAGCATTGACTGTGAATGGTTCAACTACACACCTGTAAGATTTGCTCCCTATAGACAGGCCTTCAATGTTATTTATAATTTCTTTCAAGTTAGATTTCACTTACCAATTTGTTTTAAATTGAATAAATTATGATTCTCTCTTTGTCACTTCACCTTTTCTTCTTGTCTATTTTATTTTGTAATAAATTAGAACTATACTCAACACTATGGGATTCATAGAGTTTACCATAATCCAAATAAAAGTAATGTTAAAAGGTGGCCAATACCTCAAAAGCATTCTGGACTGTTCCTAGAATGCTCATAAACTGTAATGATACAAATCAACAATAAAAAATATGACCAGCCTGCTAGGATCCACACCATTTTGTTAGGATTATGGTTAAGAAAAAATACCACTTTTCTGAAGGTTTTCACGCATCTAGATTTTCACAAAGCTCCTTCAACATAAAATCAAAATTAATTATATACAAATATATATAAATCACTGCTGAAGTCAGTGAAACAAACAGTCCCTCCATTCCTTTCACAGTTAACTTCCATGTATACCACACGCTAGAACAATGCAGCTGACTTGCAAGCGGACTCCTATATTCCAAAGTGAAGTCTCTGGGTGCTACTTCCAGTAACTATCGAGGGGAAAAGAAAGTTCAATATGGGGCACAAATTCAAAGTGAGAATATAGATAGCAAGCATTGTGAAGGATTTTGAAGGAAGCACTTGAAAGCAACATGGGAAAAGAGCAAGAGCTCAGTGGACCGTATCTTGATCTCTTTCCCTATGACAAAGAAAAAACATATAACACAAAGGCTACTGAAAGAGCATTCCCTGTTTCACTGGAATGCTCCCTGGCAGCTCCTGATTTGAGAAGTTCTTTAATTCATTCTTTCAAAGAATTCTACACCCATTTGCTACAATTTTGTTCTGTAATAACATAGGCTTTAAGCAGGAGGTATTCATACCCCCCATGCATTATTCATTATAATCCGGCCCCTGCCACACTTGAGCTGTCTGCTCCAATATGCTCCATTTTTGATATGCACCTGTAAGGTTTAAAGTTTCTGCTTTCATTACAGCTGCTTTTCCCATGTTGATCCATGTCATACAAGAAACTCTTGCCTTCAGATTTTGTACCATCTTAACAGGAATAATTCATCTTTCCTTTTCTACTATCATTCCTATTCTCTCTTAGTAAGTCTTATATTCTTTTTTGTGTAGATTACTAAAAGTGGTATTCTTTATAATACAACATATAGTACATGTCATTAGTATCACTACAAATTAACATCACTGCATATTTCCCATTATTCTTCCTTCAGCATAACATACTTTCTTCTTATTATTTGCTTTCAGTTATTGTTTTCATAGATCCAGTTATGCCATTGGGTTTTAGCAAATCCCACTCTTTATTTAACAGTCTGAAGGGAGATTTAAAATCCTACCCTGACATTAAGTTATAAAGTAAGGAAGGAAATTGTAGTCAATTAATAATGAAGCAGAAAATTGCTTACTGAGCACCGTGCAGTTTTATCCTTGGAGCAAGCAGTACATATTCCACTACAAAAAGCAGTTTCTTGTGTCTATAAAACATTTGTTACAGGCATTTATACAGTTTAAATAACAAACAACTGAAAATACAATATGAGCTCATGAATGCTGAAATGATGAAACATAGCTACTGTATTAAAATTGTTAGCAGCACAGCAGTATATGATAGTAATCTTATTGTGAATAATACTGAGCCTGATTAAATTCTTGTTTCTTTGCCTTTTCATTACAAAATGGAATCATCATCTCCTAATATCTACAATCCTTCCCACTCTGGTCTGTTTTTTAAAGAACAGGATAGACTATGGATAAAGTAGTTTTTGAAAAGTAACCTAAGAGCAATCTGTGATAAAGGTTTCTTATGTGCTATTTTGTAGTTTGTTATTGTTTTTTACAAATTACTTGCATTATGGTAGCATTATGGATATCCAGGCTTTTAAAAGCTTCCCCAAGTGTTTTGTGCTATAAAATAATGAATAGAGACACAACGCTGGACTCCTCTCCATTTCATTCCATTTGATGAGTTCAAATGACATTGGGAGTGCCTTTACAAACCTAACACTAGTTTACGCTATATATTCTTCACAATTAATGTGTACTTAAAAGTTACTCCCTGTTGCAGGAGCAGTAAAAGATAAAAATTATATGTGTATATATACATCTACATATGTTACAATAGCATTTTTTAATGAGTTGCATTTTCAGTTTCTAACTTCAAAACAGGGGAAAATAAAAGTTACACATTTCATTAAGACTTGGTATTGTGTTTGTTTGACTTGTTTAGGAGAAAAATATTAAAATCAACAACTGACATCTACCTGAAATTAATATTTTCCCTACTTATTCATACCTATGCAGCCTAATCCTGAGATGATATAACACAGTTTAGTTACATGAAAATTAATAAGACTAATAAGACCTGGTTTTAAAAAACAGGAGAGTTAGCTTTGTGAATTTGTGCGTTTTGGCTTTTCTGACCACATCTATCTTTCCATGCTCTTAAAGACATATAACACTCAGAAAAAAATGACTTCAAATACTTCACCCATTTACTGGTATTTCACCTGCTAACCAACAAATTGTTTAAGCAAAAGAGTGTTTTACAATTCCCAGCCTAACTTCCTATAGGAAAGTCAGGTTCTGTTCTTTTTGTGTGTGGGTATAATCTTTGGTAACAAATATTCTGCTGGACAAATTTCATTCTTACTTTGAGTCAGACAACCACCCTCCCTACAACAGATTTATAATGGAGTAACACTAAACAGAATTTGTCTATCAGGTTGGAATTGAGTGTTTCTGCAGATGTTTCATGAAAAAGAATATGATCTCAATTAAATTAAATTGTTGTTTTGCCCAGGTGTGTCTAACTGTAGAAAAGGAAAGAGATAAAACTATTTTTCTTGACAAAAGATATTTCTAAAGCCACTAGCATCTGTCAGTCTGTGGCTGCTTATCACATTTGTGTAGCTCCCTGTGTGGAAGTAAACACTTCCTTACATTAAAGATATTTTTGCTAAAGATTTAAAATTTAGAAATACTTGTATTTTTACTGATGTATTTATTTATTTAATAGGAAAATTAATTTCTGCTCAGGATTTCTAAGAATCACACCAAGCTTTTCAGAACAGCCAGGAAAATGGTACCACACATTCAGCAAGCAAAGTTTAATTAATTAACAGGAATAATTTAAAAATATATGCAAATAATCAAACATTGAAAATAGTTGTAAGGAAAAAGAAGGAAGCAAGTAAATCAAAAGTATCTTGACTCTTTCAGTCAAGTCTGTAGAACTTTTAAAAACAATTCACTCTTAATTACACATTAAACTCTTGGATGTAGTGCAGAAATGCCAGAGGAGAAAACCCTGACTTTTAATACTCTGGGTCAATAGAAATTATGACTATCCTCTTTTCTGGCCTTAAAATCTGTAATATTTTACATAACACTCTGTCCTATTACAAGAGAATCTGATTAGTTTAAGTTTCCTCATGAATTTTGACACAGTTCAGCTTTATGGCAATCCATATCGAAGCACTCTGGAGTAGCTCTTTTGCAGGACCAGGCAGCATTTCAGAGAACATAGCTAGAGGCAAATTTTGAAAACTGCTGAATGCTATTACTTTGGGTATAACTCACAGATGACGTTAGACCACCATGGAAAAGCTGCAGTGGAATCAAGCCAGAACTTGTGGATTAAAGTCCTCAGGCTTTTAATGTTTGAGATAAATATCTGCTTTAAGACATGGATCTAAACTCCCCTTTGATTTGTGCAATGGATTTGTCCTGCAGAAAACCCATCAACTGACCCAGCATTCCTACCTACATTCATTTTCATCTTCTTATAAGCCCAATGTATAGAATGCAGAATTAGGATTCACCAGATGTTGAACTCCAAGCTATTTCAATTATTACTGCTAAAATGAAAAGCAAGAGCAGAACATACATAGCCATAAAGCACTACAACTCCCACAAGCATCCTCCAAGCTTTAATTGAAATATCCAACAATTACAGAATTCCAACAGAAGAGACTCTGAGAAATCAATGAATGCATCAACATCATTGTAATTTCTGAATAAAATAGGAGGTTAAGTGACACTGTTACCGTGCTAAAGTTAATCTCTAAATGTTCCAGCTTTCATGGAAAAATGGGTCAGAAAAAAAAATAGAAACTCAGAGAACCTGAGAAATACTGATTCAAAATCACAGTGAATAGTTTGAATTATATAATAGCTCCTAAATTTTATATTAATAATACAGAATTACAATCAGAAGTGTTTGACATTCACTGATTTTAAAATACCAGTCCAAGATATGAAACTCCTGACCTGGAATCAAATGGTAGACATCATCTTTTTGATGATGTCTTTCATATAGGGGAATTGTCAAGTAGAGCCCACCTTCCCCTGGGATTCTATGGCACTGAGCTCCTCTCCCTTGTCTTGGTGGGATGTCCAAGAACCCTGAGCCATGTAGGCTAAGAAAACTGTTGGCACTGGTGTGGAATGGCTAGGACTGATTGCTGGAAGATAAAGCTTCTGTAGACAGGCGACAAAGGTAAGACAGAACTGGGCTTCAGCCAGTTCAACACGTAGTCCAGCATTTAAGTACAAACCCATTTCCATTGGCAGTTTATGCTCTTTCTGAAGGGCTTATCCTCAAGTGAAAGGCACACATTCTCAGCTGCCAACACTGCAGGGAGGACAACCTAACAGCAACAGCTTCTTTTTTAGATTTTCTAGAGCTTCTTTCTCTGAGCCTTCAAAAATAAAAATAAATACATTTTTCTTCTTTAGTCATATCTACCTATTGGACACTTTTACTGATGCTTGTGACTTTTGGAGCAAAGTAAAGTAGTCTTATTGTGATTTAGAGGACTCCAAATGTGGACAGGTCAGTATGATTTTGACTATTGTATTTTAGTCTAATATATAAGTCTCTAGTTTTTCTATCCAAGGAGAAATAAGTCACCCCCCACATTTTCCTTTTTCAGGCACAAAAAGGACAGGAAATAAATAAAAAAAAAAAAATCTCATCTGGACTTGGACATAGCATACTATTAGCAAGATCCCCTCCTCCAACCATCTCTATAGCTCATGTGCAACGAAAGCGGTCTTGTGCTGGCCCACTCCTTCTGTGAGGACACTAGACTCTATAAATGGAGAAATAGCAGAATAATCTCTTATAATCTCTCTGCCTGCAGCTGGGGATGGGTGCCTTCTGTCCTGCTATGTACTGTTAAGGTACTGCCCTCCCTTGGACAGGCACATATCACAAAACAGTTAAGCTGGCTGTAATATTAACAATATATAGCAAACGGTTTGCATGCAGAGAGGTTTACTAGTACATTTTGAACAGGCTTAGGTGACAGAATCACACGTATAGATTGCTTGTGAAGGAAAGGACAAAAAAAAAAAAAAAAAAAAAGCAACAAAACCTTCCTCCAAAACAACAATGACTAGTCCAAAATGAAATAAATCTCTTTGAGTTGACTGCACAGAATTTGGAGTGACTGGAAAAATATGTTCTTCAACTCAATAAATAAAGAGCGTCCCCACATTTTCCAGAAACTGCAGCAGATCATTTCAAGAGTAGGTAATTGTCTTTGGCCAGGATGTAATTCAATAATGTTGGAGGCCTGACAGGTAGTCCTAGTGCTAGCAAATTAAGAGCCTAGTAATTAGCAGTGACTAGGGAATCCACCCTCAGAGATCACTAAGAATATGTCCTGAAACAGCTTGGTCCTTTCCAGTGAACAAGAAAAGGAAAAAATATGGTTAAATTGCATCTTGTCATTGAATTGCTTTGTTACATAAAGTCTAAAGCCTCAAGCAGTCCCAAAACATATGGTGCTGAGAACCTTGCTCCGAGTTTCATCTCCCCCTCATACCCAGTTCCTTGATAACTGCAGCTGTCATTCTGGCCTGGGTCCAGTAAGTCCGGGCCAGTGTTTTCCCAGGCTGAATCCATTGCAATGTTCACATCAAAGTCCCAGCATTGAACACAATCTCCTGTCAGCACCCTCCTTTTGTTCTGGAATCTTCTTAGGCATGTCTTGCAGCTTTAAGTAGCAATGCCAGTACAGATGGAAACGGCTGGGCTTCTCAAACTTTTCTGCATGCAGTCTGCTCTAGTGCTGAGGCAGTTCATAAAAATATGCCAGATGAATCTGGCTCTGTGATCATATTGTTAAACATGTCACTATAGTAAATAAGACTGAAGCTCCTGTTTTGCTATAAAGGGATAAAGTAATACAAGACTTAAAAACTCCATCTACTTTCTAAAAAGAAAATTTCCAAGTGTTTCTTTTTCAAATCCCACAGTAAAAATTCATATTAATTAATGGAGTAGACCTTGAATAATGTAAAAGTCTTTATCAGACAGATGGAACTTTAAAGCTCTAAAGCATTAGTAGGTAAGGTCAATTTAATTCAAAATCTGTTTCCAAAGTAAAAATCCTCTCAATAATCACAAATCACATTTCAACCCACTACGTCAAAGCAACTGCTGAAAGGTGTTTTCATCACTGTAAATCAAAAATCTTGTCATTTTTGTATGATACTCTTGATGGCTCAAAACAATATTTTATATATGAAATGTATTATATATTTGTATATATAGATAAATTATTTTTTTTTTATACTGTGTATGTCTGTGTGCCTACTAATCTTTTTATCTGCCTTATAAACCACCCAGTTTCACTTATTAGCTCTAGAATACTTATTTTATCCTACTTTCAGGTAAATTTTACAGGAATAGGAGTTAAAAATTTAACTTCAGAGAAAAAAAAAAAAAAAAAAAAAAAAAAAAGAAACATCCCAATATCACACAATCCTTCTCAGAGATTATACAGTCCCTATTTAATGTTCAAATACATGTTTTTGTTTCAGGTGTAGAACCTAGGTTCAGGAAGGCCGTGTATAACCCTTTGTAATGGAAGTCTTCAATTACCTTCTGCAAGTCACTCAGGATAACTGTTTTAAATTGAACTCTGAAGTACTATTTGAGGTGTGCAAGTGCCTCTGTACTTTCAATGTTCCATACCATACTGTAGTATGATTCCAGTTCCATCAGCAAAGCACAGAATAAAATGTTTGTATTATAGTGTAGCAAAACTACAAACATACTTTTATGGCAAGGGTAGGGGACAGATCTTCTGGAAGACACTAAAGGGAAAATAATCCAGACTCTATTCACCACTTTGTGAGATGATTTACCCAAGATCACGATATGGTTGCAATGGTACAGCATTCCTATACCCATTATAACTAGGATATGAGGGATCTGTTTCTAGTGTCCACCACTAGAGTCTGTCTTACACTCTTAAGCTAAAAGGTGTTATTGCATTCTGTTATTTTTTAGGGCATATTGTATTATGAACAGCAAACAATAAAAAACTGTCAATACGAACATCTAGTTAGTCTCTTTTCTTTCCCTAAGCAGCCATTTTTCAAACTTCTTTCTAAATAGCCCTGTCTATATCAAAATTAAAAAGATTTTTGCCTTATGTAAAGTTCAGAAACAGTACTAGAAACAGCCTATTAAAATGAATGATTCATGATAAATGAAAGAATGTGATAAATGAACCATTTTATCAGTTTCTGATGTAGTCAAGTCTACTAAAATCTTCAAAAGCATTCAGAAAAAAATGCTCACTGTTGTGTGAAATTTCTCTAATGAAATACCTTTAGATTGTCTGCCCTTTATTACTCACACAGAGTGCTATGCAAAAGACAGTCCACCAAAATACACAGATTCTGGAAAAGAGTAAGATGGGTTCTGTCTGGTCTCGTAAGTCACATTAGAATTGCACTTGTATCAACCTAAAGCAGAGCAACAGACAGAAATAGCCACATGTCCTTTGAGGCCATTTATGCTTGGGCCAGATATTCAAACAGGAATTAATCACTACAATGACACAATATGACAGAAGATTGCATTTTAACCCCAAAACAGATTGTGCTTCCTTACATTGAAATCAGGAAATATTTTTATTACTTACAAAATTCAGAGTCACATATCATTTGTAATTTTTGTCTTTTCAGCTGAGGAAGAAATAGCATTTACCTCACCTGAAATTTAAGATCTGTCCAAAAATTTTCTAGACATCCATATATAGTTGGTCTACAGGTTCTTCATAGGAAGGAACTAGATCAGGTGTAGACACCATGCATTAGAAGAACATGAGATAAATCTCACCACTGTTGACGAAAAATAAAACTCTAAAATACCAATCACAACTCCTACAATAAAATCCAGGGGTCTGTGTCTGACCACAGAATGGTTTTATGAAACAGAAGCAAGATGTGGTGATGCATACATTCAGCATTTCTTTAATGACTTTCGCCATCAGTTTAATGACTGTTCTGAACTAAAGGACTTCACAAAGATTGCAAATGCAATGAGGCAATTAATACTTTACGCTGAACAACTGTACAGAATTTTATTCCTTCCAAATCTTTTCTATCTGGACCTGTACTTGAATTTGAACTTTATGAATCCAAAGGGAAATCTGGGTTTACTGGAGAAAAAAGCACCAATGCCACTGATCTCAGCAAGTAAATATGAAGAGAAGTTTTCAATTCCCTGTTTTGCTGATGCACAGTCCAAGTTCCAGTACAGCACTAAGAAATGGTGAAATAAGACACTACAATAACCAAGAAATATATAAACCTACTTGCATTTATGTGGTTATCACCAATCTGTGCTGCTTTTATGTCTTTGCACATGGACCTGGATTTCAATTTCTTTAAGGCAACCTATATGGTGTAGTGGTTTGGATTTGTGGCTAAAACCATGCTGATAACACCCCAGTACTTTAGCTGTTGCCAAGTAGTCTTTGCACAGCATCGAGGCTCTCTCTGCTTCTCATTCCATCCCCTCTGCAAGTTGGCTTCTGGTGAGCAAGAGGCTGTGGGAGGACACAGAGGAGACAACTGACCTGAGTTGACCAAAGGTATGCTCCATGCCATGGAACAGCAATAAAACTGGGGTTAACCTTTCCAAAGTAGCCATTGTTTGGACACTGGCTGGGCATTGGTCTGCTGCTGGGAGGTGGTGTCTTTGTATCACTTGTTTTTTTCCCCCTTTTTTTTTTTTTTTTTTTTCCTATTTATTTCCCTTCAGTTTCTAAATCTGTCTTTACCTCAACTACCAAGGTTTTCTTCCTGACTTTTGCTCTTCTGGTTCTCTCCCCAGTCCTGCTGCAGGGAGGAATGAGCAATCATCCAAGGACGGATGCTCAGTTGCTAGACCGGGTTGACTCACCATATATCTGCAATCCACTGAAACCCCAAATTCGGCTCCTCCAATAACATTTCAAGAATAACAAAAAGAGACCAGTCCATCACAGGAAATTCATACACCAGACTGACCACTGACAGAACTGAGTAACACAGTTTGATTAATTATAAAAAGCTCAACTTGCAACAGAACTGGAGCTCTGCATAAGAGGAGTGCCACTGGAGTGCCAGTAGGTGAGGCAAACAAGATGGAGAAATTCACACTGTGGGTGGGACAGTCTCAGAAACATCCTCTCTTTAAAATGGAATAATTTAAAGAACAGAAGGTCAATATGAGAAACAAAACATTTTTGTTCCCCTTCCCAAAAGAATTTAAAACAGTCTTCAAAGTACCGAAATGCCAATAAAATCTTCATGCTTGGAGATTGGAATTCTTTTGGAGAGTGATTTTTAAAAGCATATAATGGATGCAGGGGTGCACAGTTCTTGGTAGATTTTGCCCGTCGATGCTTTAATGCAGTGCTCAAAAAATGCACTCAACAAACGTCATTATAAAATACCTTTTGCAGTGTCTTACAGAAGCGTGCTGTCTTATGATCTGACTGTTCATTGTGGTAGTTGGATGAGACAGAAAGGCAAAAAAAAAAGTGGATTTCAAAGGCTTTTTCTCTTCATGTGAGAAGTATGAAAAAAATCCCTTCTGGGTGTTACTGCAGCTCTGCAGAACACAACTGTAGCAAGAAAAGCTGATAACACTGCGGTTAGTTCTCTTCGCTAAGGCAGAGGATGAGAAGGTTCAAAGTATTACTCTGAAACAGCATCTACAGCTGAGGATCTCTGAACCACAGTGAACAGCTTCTTAATCCCCATCTGGCTGTGCAAGTGCTGGCATAAAAAGTCCACCTATCTCTAACCCATGGATTATCAGACTATTGTCAAACCCCACCACACACACACACATGCTCTGGCTTATATCCAGACCATGGTAGTTTGCCTCACACTGTAGAGAAACATCTTCTAAGGTACCTCATCAAAACCAGGCATTACTCAGGGCAATGTAAACAGCAGCACTGGGACCTGTGAATGAGCATGCTGGTATTGCAGCCACTGCAGGCACGGGCAGGTATCCTGCCATCTATAGGTTTTCACACTGAGGCTGATGCCAAAGATCATTCATTCTTCCATGACATAAATACTGAGCAGCAGCATTAGCAGCTAGAGAGCCAATAGAAAAATCTGATTACTCTTCATCAGCAGTACAAATCTGACAGTATCCATGAAACTGAGCTAGGCCAAGCTTGTACCTTACAGTCCCCATAGCAATCATAAAATCACAGCATATCCCTCTTCTAACAATTGTTTATCTTTGTTTTGTTGTAGTAGTAGTAGTTTGTTTGCTTTTCCCTTTCCCTTTTTTCATTTGTTAGCAGCAAATACAGACAAGCCCTTGAACTGCTGCTGATGTCTCTGTATCTCTTCCTCATCTCATCCTGAGTTCTTGCCTTTGCAACTTTCTTAGCCTTAAAGATGCACAGTGAAATCACACACTGTATGGGAAAAAAAAAAAAAAAAAAAATCAATTCTGCAATTCTGCCAATTTTAAATGTGCTTTTTTTCTACTGCATTCAATATCACTTAACTCATGTTAGGAATAACAAAGAACATAAATTCCAAGTTTATTTCCTGGATTATTCATTATTTTATATATTTTTCATGTCCTTTCCTGATCCATTTTGGTAATAAACAAATCCTATCTGTTACATTTCTCTTCATATTAGTTATTATAGAGTTTCTGTTGTTTGACTTCCTAGGAAAAGTGTGTTTCTGTCTCCTGTCTGGAAGAATCTAACCACTACATTGTGCTGAAGAGAACCAACCAAAGAAATCATTTCTATAATTGTCTGTATCTTGTGAAATGGATGCCATTAACCTCTTGTGATCTGCCAGACTCAGAAATGCACACTGCTTCTGTCAGACTTTTCACAGAAGTCTTCTGTTTTCAGGGTAATAAATCACTGGAAGGGGAGGGGGGCTGCTAGCTTTCACTGTCTTTGTTGCTTTTTTTTTTTTTTTTCTTGAACACACTTTCTCAACTCTCACAAAGTGTCTTCTTTGGATTTTTTGTTTGTCTTCAACAGTGATGGATCTGCTGATGAGCACAAAGCAAGGTGCAATTTCTTGTACATCATCAGTGTGTTGCAGTCTATTCCCAAATCCCAGACTCCAGAGCAGCAGAACACACAAGACAGTGGCTATTGAATCCCGATTAGATCAAACTTCAATGATCCCACAGAAAATCCATGATAAATGCAATTCAAATTCAGGTTTTGAAGTATGTTTTCACCAGCTGAACAAGAACATTAATGAATTAAGAACACAACATGGTCAAAAGCACCTGCTGAAACCAAAGCAATGTACATTACTTCATTTGTGTAATGATTCTGATAAATTAAGAAACACACTCATCACTAAATGTTGGAAATTGGAACCCTACACCAAAATTCAGATGCCCTGCATAGCTGTTGCTCCCTGAATGCTATGGATCTTTTAATTCTGATCTAGGACTCTTGCTCTGGCACTCTACCTTTCAGTTAAACTAGAACCTTGAATATAAATCTCTCTTCACTTCTGAAAAGGTATGTTCTCCGATTGAAATATGATTTTTATTGCCTCTCCTAAAACATCATCTACAGAGTCATTAGAAAATAGTAACAACATTAACAGGAGCTGAGGAAGCTCTGAAGCTCCGGGAGTCACCTCAGTTTGGACATGACAGTTACGAAGAGTGCCTCTGCATCATTCTGGAGGAGGGGGTATAGGAGTAGCTACGTAATTAGTTCCTTAGGCTGTTTCAGTTATGCAAGCCTTTCAATCATAGAATCAGCTAAACTGTGAAAGACCTAGAAGACCATCAAGTCCATCAGTCCTTGTCAGACCCTGACAGTTTACCTGCCACCAGAAACCTAGATTGGGGTCAAATTATGGCTCAGGAGTCACAGACTGCTCCATTTTTCAGGAATTAAGGACTAATTATACTGATACTGAAAATCAAGAGGTTAATTCAGAGTGAAAAACACTAGAGGAACTGATAAGAAGCCTCTATCAACTAAAATAGTACCAACTAAAACCTTAAACCCAAACACCTACCTTCCAAATATTCTGAACAGAGATGGAATATTCTGTGCAACCATTAGAAAGAAAAACTTTCTTCCAAAGTATGTGGACATGTTCCCCTTGGAGTGGCATGCCCTATATGAATTACTCTAGCTGAAAACTTGAAATATGGCTTTCATTTTCAGATATGCTTTTGTAAACTCCATTTAGATCAAACATGTTTTTTTGTTTTGTTTTGTTTTGTTTTGTTTTGCTTTGTTTTGTTGTGTTGGTTTGTTTTTTTTTCTTTAATTGAACAGACAAAACATATACCGATTAAGCTGATCTAACATTATAAAAATGTTTCTTATCTTCTGACATTTTACACAGCTGAATATCTTTGAGCAAACTCAGTGGGGAAGTAGAAAAGAATAAGAATATAGAGGAGATTAGAATGGGACAAGTCCATAATATGTATAAATATATAAGAAAAAGACAAAATAAAAGTGCTTGCAACTTCATGTAACTTTGCGTTTATAGTTTCAAAATGAATAACTGAGGGCAAAAATGTGGTTTTCCCTGAATATTGAAGAGAAGAAAAATCTGCTACTACTGTAGAATATTCACCAACTAATCAAAATTTCTTCACTACAAGAAGTGGTATAAATGTAATATTTATTATTTAACGTGCCTATTTATTTGCTATGTATGCACATGCATAATTTTTTCTTAATAAATTTGATTTATCTGTAAGTGCAAAGTGCAACTACTTCACATTAGTTTGATCAAAGATCAGACATTCATTGCTGAGTAATGGAAACTCTGCTAATAAAAATTCTATGGCTTCTGGCAGAGGCAGGGGGAGGAGGATGATAATGTCCTCAGAGATCAACTCCTTGCAGTCTTCTGTAGGACCATTTACATGTAAAGAAGATATTTACAAGTTCACATAGGTGTTAGGAGAATTTGAATTTGGAATACTGTTCTCAAATAAATAGTAGCATTTGGTTTTCTGCATCAAGTTCTTTCAGGCTATTTAATATTGTTATTACTTTCATTGCACCCCCAGCTGAGATCAATACCTTTTTTTTGCTTAGATACTGTGCAACCGTTCAAACAAAGACAACCTCATTACACAGTATTTATAATGTAAATAGCAAGCTTCCAAGCCATTACTGGGTAGGATGGAAAAAGCCAAAATTTTTTTTGCTCCCCAGTGAAATTAGAATCATTCCTTTGTCACATTCTAAAGGGAAAAGACTCTTGCTGATGATTGATTTACTTTTCTGGATGGGCTCAGCTGCAGTTCACAGAGGTAAGTGTTTACTTTGTTTATTCATAAAGCTGGCACTTCATAAAAATAGAAAATATTTGAGGGGAAATAAAGAATGGAATTTCATATAGAATCATCTAGGTTGGAAAAGATCTCCAAGATCATCTAGTCCAACCTTTAACCTAGTATTAAAGTCCACCACTAAACCATGATACTAAGTTTTACATCTACATGTTTCTTGAAAACCTCGAGGGATGGTGACTCAACCACTTCCCTGGGCAGCCTATTCCAATGCCACACAACTTCTTCAATAATGAAGTTATTCTTCTCCTGACATCCAAACTAAAAATGCTAAATATGGATCTAGCATAAAAGTGGTAGAGTTCGGAAAAGAAATGAGACCTACAGATTCCTAATCAGCAGTACAGCTAGAAAAAAATTGATGACTTTTTATCTGATTCCTATAACAGCCACTCATGGTAGGGTAGAACTCTTGTATGATATAAAAGTTTCTTAAATATGTTAGATAGTTTCACCTGGATAGAACACTTTAGGGAAATATATAAATACCTAACAGTCCGTAGAAAGACATGCATAACCCTTACAGACCTTGTTATGTCAGCAGAATCCCATTAGATAGAATAAAATTGCATAATGAGATTAACTTGATGTTATTTGATACTCCATCAAAAAAGAACACGGAGAGATTTCAGGTGAGTCCAACATGGAGCCCACAGATGCTCCTATCCACCTTTTCCTTAGAGGATTTCCTGTCTATATTCTAGCCTAACCTACTGACAGATTGCTGCCACATCCCCCAAAGGAAAAAAAAAAATAGAAATAAAAGGCACTAATTGGAAATAAATGAACTTAGAATTTAAAGTATATGATTTAAAAATAATAAAAATCATTCTAAAAGCTTTGCTTACTGCCCACTTTATTTTTCACGCAATACAAGTATCTATACCTCTTCATTTGGATACTAGTTTAAAAACACAGAAAATCTTTAGATCAATCTGACCAACAGAGAAAATATCACATGCAGCTCAAGCCTTTTAATGTTTATTTCTTCTGTCCTCATAATAGGTAGAGTGTGGTCTCCTACACTAATTTCATGAATATCACAGTAAAAACAGCTGTTATCCCAAATGGCTTAAAGCTACCACACAGTTCAGTCTACACCATTTTCCTCAGAGACTTGCAGTAAGCTCATTTTGCCACCCTTCTAACGTCATAAAAATAATTTAAGGACTCTCAAATAATCAACCAAGTCACCAAGGACAGAGAGTTCTTAAAGGCTGTTAGGATTTCAAGCCCTCTATACAAGTTCAAACTGTTAAACTATTGTCATCCCCAATCTGTCAAATAAAGGATGGAGTCTGGGATGGCATTTCTCAGTGAAGCCATAATACAAGGAGTCTGCATTTTCTTATTGGGGCCTACTGCTGAGGAGTAAACTTGTCTTCTATGTTTTCACAGTACCTACATTTAAAAATGTTCATATCCAGCTCTTGCCCAAATTATCTCTTGCCAGCATTCCTACCTCCATAATTTTATCCAGAAAAGGCTTTAATCTCTACACTTATCTCATCCTAACAGACTCCTCCCTGACACACATCTCTCACCAGTGTTGGGATAATTGGTTAATATAAAGCATCCATATGGGTGAGAAAATTGGCTCACAGGGAGAACAGTTAAATCCACATTTAAAATTCTGGATTTTACCTTCACCTTACATTTCCTTTTATTTTTTCTATTGTGAACAAAGACTTCAGGATGCTTACAATTAAACCAGTCTTGCAAATACCTTCCCTAACCAACATCTGAGCAAGACAGGCAAATACAGATTTGTAAAACTCATTGAAAAACAGCCAAGTTCCTAAATTTAATTGGAATCAGAAGAATCAGGTACCTAAGTGTGTATTAAGGTTCTGAGTCCAAACTACACAGAAAATACAAAGGGCTCAGGGAGGGCCTTTGCTTCCACCCTTCTCCCCCCAACCTTCACTCCCCAAATAAACAAAGCACCTGGAAACACTAGATCTCAGGAAAGATATTACTAAGTTTCCTCTGAAAAATGAAGTTATTAGTCTCTCTTTCTTACACGTCGATCTTTGTCAGGATTTAGGCACAAAATACCTCAAAAGGAATTAAATATCTTATCAGCAACTCTGGTTTCGGATTTACTAATCAACACCTGTATAATGGGAAGTTAGTCTCTCTGATCTCTTGTTTTGCAACAGTAAAACAGGTTAACATTACACTTTATATTGTGTTTTTGTAGAATGGCAGCTCTTAGAGCCAAGAGCACCACATCTTCCACCACGGGACCAAGTGCAGTTGATACACTGGGAATTCTGCAATTATAAATACCTTTTCTTCCATGGATAATGTGTAGTTGTTCATGAATTCCTTCCTTTGTATTGTTTTGATGTTGGTGGTTAAGATCTCTGCTGAATAATTCAGAACCTTGCAAGATGCATGAATTTTAAGTTATATTTTAAAGATTTAGAAATGAAAAAATATAAAAATAAATAAATAAATAAATAAATAAATAAAAGATTTTCCATAAAACTGCATTTGCCAGTGAACAAATGATTATGATACAACACAGAGAAGACAGACTGTTGTTGTTTCTCTCATACCTGTTCCCACTTCCTTTCCAAGATTCAATGCAGCCTGTTATCAATACTTTAAGTATTTGGGAGAATCTCCTCTTTGAAACAGCAGTTAAGACAAAAGTTTTCTATTCACAGGAAAGCCAAAATAGTTGGGGGAAGAGGGGAAGAGAAAGGATGGTTTTTCACAATTCTGAATTTGTTTCTGCCAGGTACAGTCCCCAGAACTGGAATAGAAAGGCTGTTTTTCAGCTCTTTAATATGTACCTGAGGAGTAGCAACCTCCTATGACATATATTCTCTTCTTCTCTTCTTTATCCTGCTTAGTCTAGTCAATGATATGGATATCTCTGGAGGAAATCCGTCTTTTTTTTTTTTTTTTTAATTTCAGGGCAGATACTGAAGCATGACTGAAAAGTGTGTCAATATGGAAATGGGTCCTGGAAACCAAGTACAAATCTCCGTGCTTACCACTGTGAAAGAACAGAAACGGGGACAGAAAATTTATCAACACACACAAACTGGCATCACATTTTCATTCAGAAAGGGACCAAGTTCCCTATTCTTTCTGTTTCACCTTTTCCAAGAACTAACCTCAGAATGTTTAAACAACAGTGAGGAGACTTCAGCAGAATAAATCATCTGAGCCACAGACTTTTAATTTGAATCTTGTCTGAGTTTTGGCAACTTATTCTTTGGCAGAGTTTGCAAATTAAGCACACAGCCAAGCATAGATGCCCTTGGGACTAACTCTAGGCACCAGTTTAGCATTGTCTTTTTGTTGTTCTTTGTTGTTCAAAGTATTTCCTACTTTATACTTTGCTTTTAACCTGTTTCTTCCCCAAGCTGTGTTTGGAAGGAAATTAACATGATATCCCCTCCCATAAGCACAAAGGAATTTTCAAACAGAAGCATCCAGAGAAGTATTTTAACTGATATGGTGATTATGAAACTCTTCATAATTTCCTTTGTATTGTTCTTTTCAAAAGATAGTTTGTCCAAACTACCCATATCTTTTTATAACACATCTATAAAGCAGTGCATCTAAAATGATCTGAATATTTCTACAGGCGTGCAGGATGAGCAAGGCAGACTAAAAACACAAAAGGACACATTTTCTTCAGTTCATACTATTCTTAGCACAGCAACAGGAACATTTCTGAGACTAAAGTGTTCCTAGCCATCTCACACCCTGCTTTTAGAGTTGCCAATAGTTCAATCTGTACTTTTTCAGAAGGACAGACAGGACACTGCATAGCAGATCCAATATATGAGACACCTGTCTATAAACTTGGAAAAGTATAAGAAGAGATGGAGGGAATGGGGGGAAGCACACAATTCTTACTCATAAAAATCTTTCCTAGAAGCTCTGGAAAACAGATAACTGACCTGCAATTGCATACCAAGTTCATTTACAATAGCCAATGGCAGTGAAATTTAAGTAAAAAGATGTGAGAAAGTCTAACAAGGATTACTCTTATCAATACTTTGTCATGCCCTTCAATTTCAGCTTTTACTATGGAATCTGCCCTGGTATTTGGCAGCAGCTGTTCAGAGAAAAGGTCCCTCTAGCCCAGTAGCCTGTCTCAAGTAGGTTTTTGCTATTGATCATGAGGAAATAATACATAAACCTGTCAGGCATACATTATATCCTCCCCCATCACTATTACTCTCTCATGCTCATGTTTGTAGCTCAGAGCCAGGGATTTATTTTATATATGTAATAATTCTCAATTTATTTCCCTTTAATTAACTTGTCTGTTCTCCCTTTTGTAAACCTGAGTTTACCGTGCTCTGGTAAGAAGTTCTACAGTTTACCTTAAGAATTTCCTCCTAACCACTTAGAATATCTTACTGCTATGTAGTTTCCCTTCAGCATATAACTTCTCCCAAATCAATTTGGAGTTAGGTGCTATGTTCTCCAGCTGAACATACACCATTACCTAGAATGAGGAAGATATTCTTTCTGCTTGAATGGTTTTGATGCATGGAAATGAATAGCTGCTTTATAAAGGTGAAATAGCTTCTTTTCTTAGACAAATTATCTGAACCTTTACATATGAAACAGTGCAGGATCTTAGATACTTCAGCCTGTCTTCCCATCTTGCAGCAGGACTAACCACAGCCAGACTATCTTTAACCTTCCTTCAAATCTCTAATGGGGGAGATCCCACAAACTCTTTGGCAGATTCCAGGACTTCCCTCTCCTCATGGATACAAAGATTCTCCTAAAGTCTAACCTAAACCTGTTAGAGTAAACAGTGAGGGATACAAACCATACCAGAGAAGACACATTATTGATAAGAGCACTGCATTGGACGAAAATATGGAAATTCTGTGTTTCCAAATGAAGGATAGGTTACAAAGTGGAAATAGTTACATAGATGTTCCTTATTTTCCACTTCCTAACTGGAAGACAAACAGGACACAAACCCATAGGTCACGTGTTCCTACATAAAGGCTAAAATTAAAATTAAAAAAGGGTGGTGGTGGTGTTGGGCAAAATAAGAAAAAGTGAGTGGCTGGGGGTCTCGTTTACCTTCATTTAAATTTTTACAATAATTTTGTTACATTTAGAACAAATCCACAGGACTTGCATTCAAAAACAGGAGCTACAGAAATGTGGAAGCTTTTAAAAAGTAATTGAAGTTGAATAAAAGAATGAAAACCTCATGGGTGATACAAGACAGGGCCAGCACATACCAGGTCTGAAGACAGGGTCAATAAAGGACAATAGAAAACTAGCCTGGCCAAGACACAAAGCAAAAAAGATTATTATACATGAGAAGACATCTGTCAAAAAAGTTGTATCCAAAGGAAGAAAACAGGAACAGCCAAACTCTGGTGGATTAAGTGTGAAGATACTATAATGGAAGGCCCCCCAAATGGGTCTGAGAAACAACATGTGAAAGCTATAAAGTTCAGGAGAGGACAAGCACTGCAGAGAAACTAAAATAATTTTTCTTATTAGTATTCACTGCAGAAGAAAATGGGCTTTGATATTCTCACCCTTCTGTCTCTGAAACTGGAGGGACTTCAAAAGACATAATGGATAAATGGGCAAAGAGAATACTAACAAATCCCAAGACTTGCTTAGAAGTAACTACTAGGAAACATCATACACACACACACACGCACACACACACGAATATATATATATATGTGTGTGTATATATATATAGCTATTGACTAAGAAAACCTAAGAAAACTCAAGGATGAAAAGGTGCTTTACTACAGAAATTCCCAGTGTGTAATGCCTTGCTCTTTACCTGAGGACAGAAGTGACATTAATTAAAAACAAATCTGAAAGTTTCTAAGGGACATAGAAAGAACAGACCAAATCAGTGGGAACTAGCAAAGAATTAGTGAAGTGGACATTTGGATAAATGTGAACCACTTTGGAACAGTCCCCATAGCATTTGCAAATTTAAGTTCTGCCTTGCAAACCTGTTGGAGTTTCTTAAATGGGGTCAGTAAATTCACAGATAACAAGTGATCTGGTTGATACAGTCTTTCTGCATTTCGAAAAGCCTTTTGATAAAGTCTCTCATCAAATGCTTTTAAGAAAACAAAGCAACCAGGGCTAAGACAAAAGCTTACAATGCATATAAATAATTGTATGAAAGACAAACACAGAAGGTAGAAGTAGTTGATCACTTCTGACAACAGGTAGGTCTCCGGGTCTGCCAGGACAAGAGGCAATGGGCACAAACCAGAATACAAGAAGTTCTGCCTAAACATCACAAAGCACTTCTGGGCTGGGTGGAGATGGAGCCCTGGCACAGTCTGCCTAGAAGCTGTGGGGGCTCCTCCTAAGGGATCTCCAGGAGCCACCTGGACATGGGGCTGGGCCCCCTGCTCAGGGTGGCCCTGCTGGGGCAGGGCTCAGAGCAGAAGGACCCAGAGGCCCCTGCCAACCTCATCCATTCTGTGGCTGTGTATTTCCCCTTAGGGACACTGGCAGGGGTTGCTTGGCCTTTCTTATGTAACATACAAACTTCCCAAATCAAGCCCATTAACTCTTACTGTCACCAATGACAGACATCAGCAGATTACCAGTGTCTCATGATTTTGTATTTACTACTGAAACTAAAAAAGTAGATGGAGACAGGATTTTTGAAAAAGATATTGCAACTTAAGAAGAAATAGTAAGGATGCAGGTGAATTCTGCTAGCAGTAGATCCCATACGACAGGTGCTGCTGTTTAGAACAGAAAAATTAGCAGGCAGCAGCATTTGTAGGATTGATTGCAAGCACAGCATTGTCAAAGCACTGTTGCTTGGTAAAATATCTAGTTTTGTGTTTGCTGTCCCTCTGCCAGACTGTACAACTATGTTCTGCAAAGCCTAAGATGCTGGAATTTACAAATTGTGCCAAACTGGGGGGAAAAAAAGTGTTCTTTGCACAACAACAGCAGCTTGTAGCAAGGACTCTGGGGTCTAAATTACATTCAGAATTGTATTAAAACTCACTTAATTAATTCTAGACTGATGCCATGGCACTTTCTTTTAAGCAGCAGAAATGGATTTGCTTGTCATTAACAAAAATATACAAACCAGCTTCTCCACATTCACAGGGGACTTCTAATTGTTTAATGAAAATGGAGAGAAGTAGCACTATGTAATGTTTCCATTTTGGCCTTTAAAAAGCCAGGCTGTGCATTGTATCTAGAGAACAGTAACACAGAGAACCCTGAAGAGGGTGCAGATGCATTTAAAAGGTTCAAGGCACTGATCCCTCTTCCTTCCCTTGATAATAGGACAGGCAGCTAATGTCTGTCAGTAGAGGGCACAAGGGCCTAGGACCCACCCCACAGCAGTAGGGAAGACAAAACAGACTATTTTTTGTGCCCTTAAGATCCTTCACGTGAAGTTCAGACAAAATTTTTCTCCCTTCTAAGGATCAGATTAGTCCAGGTGACATCATAGTAAGAATATGTGCCAAAAAAAAAAAAAGTCAATATTACTTACATCTTCCTCTCTGCTACCTGTATCCCCACCACCACCACCACCACCCTATGGGCTTTCATGTAGTTCTAAGTCACCAACATCTTTGCACCAGGCTTTGCAGTTTTCACACATCTTGCAAGTAATTCAGAGCTACAGGCTGGGAGAGGAATGGTTGGAAAGCTGCCTGGCGGAGAAGGACCTGGGAGTATTGGTTGATAGTCGGCTGAATATGAGCCAGTAGTGTGCTCAGGTGGCCAAGAAGGCCAACGGCATCCTGGCTTGTATCAGAAACAGTGTGACCAGCAGGGCTAGGGAGGTGATCGTCCCCCTGTACTTGGCTCTGGTGAGGCTGCACCTCGAGTACTGTGTTCAGTTTTGGGCCCCTTGCTACAAGAAGGACATCGAGGTGCTTGAGCGGGTGCAGAGAAGGGCAACGAAGCTGTTGAGGGGCCTGGAGAACAAGTCCTGGAGAACAAGTCCTACGAGGAGCGGCTGAGGGAGCTGGGCTTGTTCAGCCTGGAGAAAAGGAGGCTCAGGGGCAACCTCATTGCTCTTTAAAGATACCTTAAAGGAGGCTGTAGCGAGGTGGGGGTTGGCCTGTTCTCCCACGTGCCTGGTGACAGGACAAGGGGGAATGGGCTTAAGTTGCGCCAGGGGAGTTTTAGGTTGGATCTTAGGAAGAACTTCTTTACTGAAAGGGTTGTTAGACATTGGAACAGGCTGCCCAGGGAAGTGGTGGAGTCACCATCCCTGGAGGTCTTTAAAAGACGTTTAGATGTATAGCTTAGGGATATGGTTTAGCGGGGGCTGTTGGTGTTAGGTCAGAGGTTGGACTCGATGATCTTGAGGTCTCTTCCAACCTAAAAATTCTGTGATTCTGTGATTCTGTAATTCTGGGGCATACACAGCTCCTTCAGGATACTGCTGTTCTGCCTGTTGGTACTGGTTGAGAAACTTCTTCCCTTTAAAATACTTGCATTTCCACTCCTATTTTTTCTTCTTTTTGAGCCCTTCAGTGTGCCTGTCACCAACGTAGAACAGTGTCAGGCTGCATTTGAATAAGTCACAAAGACCCCTTTACCTTTAAAACATTCTTTCTTTATGACATTGTCATTTTTATTATTACATTAGAGTGCTGGATGTACTGATGTTACATTAACTAGTAGTAATAAAACATGTTGTCTAGTGGATGGAAAGAACGTGCCTACAAGAAGATGCACTCAAATCAATAGACAAAGTCAGCCCAACTCGATACAAAGTGAAGAACCTTGAACAGCATATGTACAACAGTGTACAACAGATTGCTCTTCAAGGTGAAAATTACATACATGAAAAGCAGCAAACAGATCTTCCATTAAAAAAAAATAATTAAAAAAAAAAAAAAGTTTCAAAATACCTGTAGTATCTAAGAATATACCAACAATGTCAAACAACTAGACTGAACTAGACTGTCACCTGAGCGAATCATACGTGTGGGTGAAGGAACAAGAAGTTACAGCTCTCTCCTTAAATAAGAATGCATCTGTGAGAACAAGGAGTATGGCAGTGAATGGCATAGGATCAGCTCAGGAGCTATCCCAGGAAGAAGATTTTACAGAGAGTCCAGATCATTAATAACTATTCCCTGGCAGCACATGGGAAGCAAGGAATTAACTATGGTCTTATCCCTTGCATGGCTACTTGCTAGTCCAGCTCACGCACCCGTTGGGCAGCCTTTATTTAGTACTGCCTTAAATAACAAAGCCTACATCTCCCCCACCTTTAGTTAAGCTCAGTAGAATCCAACTCTGTAAATCATCTTGTGAACAACTGGTGGAATAAAGGGGCCACAAATCATTCTGCCTGCAGTTCTGTAGTGAGCATCTTCATGTCTTTATGAATAATGGGCAACAGCAGAGCCACAGCCAGGCTCACAGGATAGAACTGCTTGAAATTGAGCAGAGTTGACCATGTCTAAATCTTCTCAGTTCTGCTGCCTAGACATTGGCTGGAGCAGGCAATAAGGGAAGCTTTAATAAGTGTGGAGAGACAGGGAGAAGTGGTGGTAACAGCTTCTTTACCACCTTAGGAGGAGAAAAATCAACAGGATGATATGGAAGTCATGGAGTAAAAGGTTCCCAGGACATGAGACTATTAAAACAGCTGACAGTAGCTCAGTGTAGCACTTTCAAAACTACCACAGCTTTAGCATAGGACCCCTGCCTAAGTGAAAAATTAAAGTCAGAGAGAACATAGAAAAATAATAATAATAATTTGCCGAGGCGATCGGCTCCGGGCCTTCTTGGCTACCTGAGCACACTGGTAGAGATATATTTTATAATACTTTATATTTTTAAATATAAATATAAATGGCAGTGAAATGGCGGTGGGTCCGATTTAAATAGCCCGCCGCTGACGCTGCTGGCTCCGCCTTCGCCTCGTCAACCTCCCTCACGAGGGCTGCCGGGTCCTGGCGGCTCCCTCAAGTAGGCTCGATGCCGGAAAAAATTAGCCCTGCCTGGCCCGATCCCCCGCTCCGCTGCAGAACGCGTCTACCCCGGAGCCGATCGCCTCGGCAAATTATTCCCCGCCAGCTCGTCTTTGGGCACGTGGGGACAGACCGTTCCTGCGCCATTAAGACTTCCCTCTTGAAGAGCGTCCAGCCTTCCCGGACCCCTCTGCCCTTCAGAACCACCTCCCAAGGGACTCCACACATCCCTGGAAGTCTTCAAAAGACGTTTAGATGTAGAGCTTAGGGATATGGTTTAGTGGAGGGCTGTTAGCGTTAGGTTGGAGGTTGGACTCGATGACCTTGAGGTCTCTTCCAACCTAGAAATTCTGTGTGATTCTGTGTAATAATACAGAACTGTCATGTTACAGAACTCCTAGGCCTTTCTGGGGGGGTTGGACCCAATGATCTCTCAAGGTCCCTTCCAACCCCTAGAATTCTGTGACTCTGTGATTTTTCTAACATTGGGGGATACTGAAATTCCTACTGTGGTAATTCTGCTGCTCCTACATGTATATGCTTTATTCATGGTAACACATTAACAGAGGCACAGAACAAACAAAAGTGTCATAAGACTTTCAGGTATTAGTTAATGGTATTTATTTTGTGTTTGCATAATATATATATCCTGTAAATAATCCAGCCCATTTGGCTCAGGAACAGAACTGTCTCAAAAGAACCATGGAATGAAGGATTTGTTTTAATGTGGAAGTTACACCTTGATTGAGTAACTAACATATTCTAAAAGCGCACACCCTTGTCATACACTTATTTATTTTCCAAGAGCCACATTCAGACAGAGGAAAAATAGCTAGAAAAGGAAGCTGAGCAGTAAATTGTAGAATTATCCCCAATGCAGTCTTCAGCTACAGCTGTAAATAATATACACCTGAAAACAATTACAAGTGGCCTAACATTTCTGTCACTGAAATCAGTAGGGAAAATCCAAGCACAGATGAAACCTTATTCTTAGTTCTGCTCAAATAAAAGATTTATCCTTCAGCTTCTCCCTGTCAATAAAAAATAAGAAAAAAAAATAAGGAAAAAAGAAAAATAAAAAAGAAAAAGAAAAAAAAAGAAAAAAAGAAAAAAACAACAAGGGGGGGACACTAATGCTAAGGGGGGACACTTTGGCTAATGCTTTGCCCTTGTGCTTTCAGGGCTCAGTTAATGGATTAGGAGTAGTAAAGAGACTAAAAATAACACTTTAAATCTGGTTGTTACTCACTGTGCTCATAATACCATAACTCTGATCTGGAGTGTGGTTAATAAAGAACTGTGGATAATAAAGAACTCTAAGCAGGAAACATTATCCATTATTTATACATTTAGTCTTATTGATATACGCAATATCATCAGTTGTATCATCAGTTGTTCCTTCCAAATTTGTTAAGTACTTCCAAGGTTAAGGACAATGCAGCTTGCTTGGGAAGAATTCCAGATATTTCATTTTATTTTCCTTCTTAGGAGCTTATATATATATATATTTATTTAAATATATGTATTTTAGCTAAATTTTTAATGAATCAATAGTAAGTAAAGTATAGCCATTGTTTAGGGGGCCCTGCAGTACAGTTTAGTAGCTTTTTTTCTATACATATATATTTTTTCTCTATATTTTTTTCCATCTATATATTTCTTAGAATCAGCCTGTGCCGAGTTTAAGGAACATCACATATCCCAGTCTTCCACTATTTTCTCATATGAATTTAATGTCCAGTAGATACAAATATGGGAGTTAAATTGCTGGGTTAAGATAAAGGAAGAACTAGCCTTTGAAAACCCGTTATCTTCAAGCGTCATATAGAGTCAGTAAATAACAATATGGACTTCACTTCTAAAGGAATAAATAATAGAGTAACCAAAATAGTAACCAAAGAAGCCTAACTCTTTATGATTTACAAGGGAAATATAGATCGGCAAAACTGCTTTTATTTGCATGCTTCTTAAATAGAGCATTTTTATTTTCAAAAATAAAGATAAGTATTTTTTTTCCCTTAAGAATTTAAGGCAAATTTTCACTGAAATGAGAAAGATTGAGAGAAAAAAATAGAGGCAATGGTTCATCTTAGAGATTATCATCAATAATGCATTAGTTTTTGTAGTGATGTTCAGGTCTCTTATGAATACCACTTATTTCACCTTGTAATTATGTTAAACCCAGCTAAGAAATTGTTAGTTTATCTCAGGTCCTTCATCTCTGGTGAGTGTCTTTTATTTATATATGTAAGTAATACATACATAATTACATTGTAATTATAAAAGTAAAACATTAACTCCAGGCAAACAGCCAATATCTTATTTGTTGACATGTCATTATTTACCTTGTTGCATATTTTTTCTTCAAAATTTCTAACTCTATGTGAAGAAAGATGGCAGCATCTTCTTAGCATGCAGTTTTGCTCAGGTCTTAAAAACATTGCCTTGTAGGCCAAGCTGGAACAGCAGGGCTCTTGTGTGCATTGTTGTGTTTGGATTATGGACAGCTAGACTCCTGATAACAGAGAAAAACCTTACAAGCTTGACTGCAGCTATGACTCCCCAAAACAGACTGGGAATACTGAAGACCCTTGGGCATGATAAAGCTTACCACTCAGACTGATTTTACTGTAACAGTTGTCAAAATGTAAGTTTAAGAGTCCTAGTCTGAAGATACAGAAACTTCACTCTGACAATTAAACCTTGTTAGAATCATGTCTGCAAAGTGTCAACACTCCAGTACTACCCTACTGGAAATGCACAGAAATCACATACTGCCCTATTTCAACCATTCCAACTGCAACTGATGTTTTGTGGCACTAGCAGCATGGTAGTAGATTGTGAAAGAGAAAGGACAAGACATGAAAGCAGAGGCACAGGTGAGCTTGAAACTGAGCTGGTAGGAGAGTGGAATCAGAGAAGAGATGCTTGGAAAAAGAAAGGTCTTATGGTGCCATGGTGCATGCAGCGTTTTTCTCTTTTGCTAAAGTCAATAATAATGAAAACCCTTGAATATTAAAGGATGCAACCTCAAAAGTCTTAAACATACTTATTAGTTCTTCAAACACAGCAACTGTGTTGAAAGTTGCTAACACAGCTCCCATGCTCTTGGGGGTCAGAATTTGTATTGGCAGAAGAGGAATAAGAGATCCAAAA
Organism: Netta rufina; assembly: GCF_964035555.1. NCBI lineage: Eukaryota > Metazoa > Chordata > Aves > Anseriformes > Anatidae > Netta > Netta rufina. The sequence continues at coordinate 71,911,355 of NC_140127.1, read as the reverse complement.
GACAGTGCTTAACAAGGCCTTAACATGTAGCCCCTAAAACCCGTTGAAGCAGGTATAGAAAACTTAAGTTCTGAGGCCTTTCTACAAGTATCTGTTATCATTGAATGACCACACAAAGCCAACTCCAACTCTGAATGTTGAGAAAACTGTGTCACATCTCTTTGGTATCGATCTAACAGCAGCAGTACATGTCTTAGAGGCTTACATATTGCAATCATTCTGCATTCATTTAAAGTCCAAATGACACCACAAAAAGTTCTCACTGCTGGAAAAATGTAATCATACGCATGTTTGCATTCACATGTTATCCTCGATCTGAGTCTTGCCTGGGATTCCAATTGGAAAAATAAATAAATAAATAAATAAATAAATAAACAAATAAGATTCAGAATCAGGTAACCTTCAAATATCACTGCCTCCTACAATAGCCACCCCACAAGAAAAAGTAATTTTCTTCAATTTATATCACAGGAAGATAATAGCCTATTTGATCTTTGATAGTTTTGAAAGATAATTCTTTCCAAAAATCCCATCAACATTAGAAAAAGTAATGTCAGGTAAAAATATCAGGTAACAACAATAGAGGTCCCTTCACTGTCTTATCTTCAGCAAGACACAACATTATTCATTACTGCAGGAGTATTTAGCTCAGAAGGAGGTCACCTATAGAGCAGATGAAATAGAGGAGGCCCATGCACAGCAAGGAGGTGTCTCAATTTACTTTTCTACTACCAGGCTATATACTAACACTGCAACTCCTTTAACTGTGTAACCTTCACACTGAGAAAGTTTCAGCAATGTTATTTTCTACCTGATTTCACCTGTATGGTACGCTGTCAGCTGTTAATAAAAGATACATCTGTAAGTGTCTGTAATGCAAACAACCACTAAATACATTGTGGAAAAAATTCTTTAATTTCCCCTTATCAACAATTGCAAATCTGTCTGGTCTTTAGAACCCCTAAAAAAACTAATCCCTAAACACAAAATCCCCACACACCATAGAAGCTGACACTCCTAAAAAGTGAATTGGTATGTGGTCAAGAATTTCAGAAAGAAAAAGGATTAGTGATTTAGGATCCCTATGCATTGTCTTCTCTATTGTTGAAATTATTATTTAAAATAATGGTCTTGATTTCCAAAAGATGGGAGTATATAGTGTGCCCAGTTTTCAGGGTATGAAAATCATAACTTTTATTGATCTCTTGATTAATGTCTGCACAGTAAAACTTGTCTTGGGCAAATACCCTTAAGAAATCTTGCTAACAAATACCCTTAAAAAATCTTGTTCGTATCTGCAGTATCACATGTATAATGCTCCTTGGAAAACATATGCTTTATGAATATGGGGTAGAAAGAGGCAGAGTAGGAGAGGGAAAAAATGAAACTCACTGAAAAACTAGCAAAAAAACTTGCATAGCAAACAGATATTTTGACACTAATTTGACATTGTACAAGAATTTGTACAAGACCTTGCATTTGGTAAATTATATGTGGCAAGTTATTTATCCACTCTTAACTTTAATCTTAATATTTTGACTCTATTCTCTCCTTTAGTGACAGGCTAACAACTTTTGTCAGGAATGATGCACTACAGAAAAATCTTCAAGGAAGAGTGAAGAACCAGTACATATGGATATTTGACAATATGCTGTCACCTGAATAGTAAGTTACAGTCTCAGAGAAATACATCAATTAAATTTTAACCTAAGTTTCACTTGTTAACACAAGGGGTCTATTTCATCCCATGTAAAAATTCTGCTTTCTGACACTAGACAAGGAAATGCAAAATAAAGACCATCTTTGCCTCTGTGCACTATTTACCTGCAAGTAGTAAAAAAAATATTTCCTATATTCAAAAATTACAGCTTGTCCTGGTATTTCTCTGCCCAAATATTGCCAGATCTGGCAGAAGCCAATCATCATCATGAAAACCATTTTTTAAAAACTTGAGTTGACCTCAACATGTAGCTTTAAGTGAGAACTGAAATGCTAGATACTGAAACTTCACGTAATTAACATTACCTTCTAACCACTACCTTCTCTGAAATAATCAGGTTCCTAGGGAAAGCAAAATTGTTGACGGCTATCATGCTTCTTTAACAATTGGAAAAGATAACAAACAAACCAAAATGGTACTTCATACAGTAAAGTATGAAAAATTATTATATTCTCATTTGAAGTGTCAAACAGAGCTGAGACGTTGTGCACAGACATTTGTAACACTTGTTATGTCTAGTTTCTGTCTTAATCACAGAACTGAATTAGACCAGGTGACATTTTCAGTGTGCTGGCATCTGTATCAGACAACCTTTTTGGATGGAATTTATCTGTCCAAACACTGTGGTTCACTCCCTGCTCCAACAGAAGACCAAGAGGGCATGGAAAGAACCCTATTGGAGGCAAGCTTAGAACAAACAAGTAGTTCTTCATGCAAAACAGTGAGAGTCTCAGTCCCATCAACAGTTACGAATGCTGACATTGTTCTGTTGGTTCAAGGGAAGACCAATCAAGTTTATAGAAAACAAATATATATATATTGAGAATTATGTAATTATATAGCAACCATGCCCAACCTATTAAGTCTATACACTACAAATGTATATAGGTAGGGAGGATACTAGGGAGTATTATATATGTGATTGTGTTTATACTTTTCTGTCATTACTTGCAGTTGGACACTATCAGGGCCAAAAGGTTTTATTCATGTTGGGACATATGTGTACAATGTTATTATGACAAAATCCAATTTTCTGTTTAACGTTTATTTATTCATTTTTCTGTGTCTATTTGTGTTTATTATTCATTTTTCACATATACATTTATTTTGGACTTGTTAAGTACCTGTATGTGAGAGATTTTACCCTCCACTGGGACCAGATATTTTCTATTGCATACACTGATCAATCTCTTTAACTGCCATTATTTCTGGATCATTTTAGAATATACTTTAAAAGTGTTTCTGACACAAGACCACCTGGTAAAGAAGAGCAAAAAACCTTTTGACTAACCTTTGCAAAAGTTAAAGCAATTGATCTGATTCCCTTTCTTCAAATACCTTTTGTCTTATGTCTTTCTTGCTCCAGTGTCACAACAGAAATCAATATTCTTCAGGCTTCTGGATGGTTTTGAAGAGCTAAAAAGTTCCCCTCTTATATTAGAAAACTTTTACTTTGCAATACTCTTTGTCATGACCGTATTTTACAGGTTGCTCTTAAAAAAAATTATAAAAATAGGAATTAAAAGACATCACCTCTGTCATGTTCATTTCAAGCTGAATATCTGGTTTCTTCAGTTATGTTAAAAAAAAAAAAAAAAAAAAATCAAATGGAAATTCTGTTGCCTAAACATGCGGTCATATTTTCCAGTTTTGGACTACTCCCAGTCGGAGAAAATTCTCACTGAGCTGGAAGATGATGAATTTTTACCATGGCATAAAACAGATTCTGACCAGAAATGACTCCAAACACCCTTTTTTTCTTTTTTCTGTGCTTCAGAACTATGGGCAGATGTTCTGAACTCCACAGTTTACTGAGAGTTAGCCATCAAAGAGCATTTCTGATTCCTCCAATCCATTATACTCCAGATAGCCACAAGCCTAGAAATTAGGAGCTCCAGGGAAAAACAATGGTAAACCTATAATCAGACTAGAATTATCAGTGTAGGGAGAATGAAGGAGCCCAGGAAAAAAGCAAACAAATAAATAAAAATAAAATATCTATAAACATAACGGGCCATAACTATGGACCCTGTTAAGGACACCACTGTTATTCTACAACTGATTATACATGTACTGCGATGGGTATCTGAGAGCACATCTGGCTTCAGCAAGAACTCAGTCTATAGAAACTGGGTTCAAGGGAAAGATTGCAACTAATACAGCTATATTCACACACAAGTGTACCTAGACAATTGTTGTTCTCCCTTTTCCTTGGACTAGTTTTATTCAAAGACTTGTCTTATTGACCAGTCTTATGTTATTTTCCAGCTTGGCTTACTACCAATCCACTCAGATATATTCCACTCAAATATATATAGACCATTAGCAACCATTTCGGGGAACCTTCTCCAATTTCCAGGAGGTTATGGACTAGAGAACAGAGATGTTCTGGAAACAGCCACCAACAAAAAAGTAACTAATTTTGCTTGCTACTTGTAAAAATAAATCTAAATTTTCGAGGTAGAGAGATAAAAGTGGCTACTTCAGAATCTATACCCTACATTTCTTGAGTGATGTTAGAAACAGAAACATGCATTCAGGGGCAATGTCAGCCTGCAGAGAAAAATAAGGCTCAGGTAGATCTTGGAGAGTTTCTTTTTTTTTTTTTCAATAAAGTCAGTGGGTAAAGCTCTGAATTTTAGGAATTCACAGACCTTCAGAGTAGCCTTTGCATAGTGAATGGTAGCTTGTTTTCAGTCTACCTAGCTGTTTTGATGATTTCAAGAGCTATAAAAGAAAACTATTCAAAAAAACAAATTCATGATATGTTCTTGCTATTGCTTCTTTTAGCCCTATGCAAGAATTAGCAAGTTTCTTTATCTTAAAACTGATCTTTTAGTCCAATCTGGTTTTTGAATGCTTATTATGTAATTCTGATAGTGAATTAAACACATACAAAGATGAATGTTCAGACATTTTTCTCTTCTAGTGCTTAACTTGGTCAGAGGACAAACTTGTCTCAGTGCTGTTAGATGAGAATTAAATTGTTCACATGCTTTGTACAACACTAAGGATTTAAGGGAATTGTTTGAACATAGCTAGGTTCCTGCCAATACAGAAATACAGCTGTGGCTACAGACATCTGCTTCTACTATGCTCTGGAGATTTCCGCAAGAGAAAAGGAAACACAGCTGGAGTCAGGGGAAAGCTAAACTACTCCAAATGCTCTGCGAGCTTTCCGATATTACATCGTCTCTCTTCCACCTCTTAAAATGATACTCTCTCAAGCACTACAGAAGTGGTAATCAACACTAGTTAAGTCTTAGCTTTTTGGTTCTCAGCAGGACTTTTTAATATCTGTTTGGGTGGACGTGGAGAGAGGCTCAGCACAGACTGTATAGACTTCAAACTTAAAAAAAAAAAAAAAAAAAAAAGAGAAAGAAAAAAAAAAGAAATGCATGAGGTTGCATGAGTTATTTCTGGAGTCTCAGTGGCTTTTAGGTCAATATCACCACACCTTTCATTCTGTACTCGATGATAGCAATGAAATTTAGTTATGGTGATCCTCTTCCTTTTGGGTTTCTGCACACAGAACAACCTGGTCTGTTTTAGCCATTATTACCCAGCTTTATTCTAAGGCTTCCTTGGTTTCCTTCACCTTTCACATACTGCCAGCTTTCTAATGGCCATTAACTTCATGACTCAACATGTAACTTTTAAAAAATGCAGATAAGCCAAGGTTTCCTGAAAGATTTTTTTTTGTTTATTTTTTTTCAAGAAGCTTGTTAGTTTTGAGATATTGTTTTACATTAAGCTGTTTCTAATCTTTATCTTCTAAAAAAAAAGGCATAGCAATGAAGAAAGACTATCTTAGGTATGGAAACAGCAAAACAGTGTCACTGCCCCATAGCAACAAGGGTAGCAGAAACTATTTATGCCCAAAACTGTAAGGATGTGGCTATCTGTTTTCATTTCAGATATGTTTCTATGCTTTGCCCTACCAAGCCGAGCATTTTTAGCGCTCATGACTTTCTTTCTCCTGTCTCAACACATGCTCTATCGTTCACACAAGCTCATCTTTTATATGAAAAATATTAACTTCTCCAGTGCCAATAAAGATGCTGTTAATGGTTCCAGTACAACTTTCATTGTCTCCTCATTACTTCACTTTAGACAGCATTTCAATTTACTTGTACTTACCTTGTGTGCTGAGGCTTTTGTAACATTTCCCTTGTGAAAATATGAAATGTTACACAAGTCATTAAAATGCACCTACAGCAATTTTGGAGTTGTTAAGTCTAACAAAAGGAGTTTAAGTCATTTGTCCAAGATGAATCAGTAAGTACAGGAACAGACAAACTCTGGAGATTTAACACTTCCTTTTCTCTCTAACCACAAGATGAAAACAGCATTATCTCACCATCCTGTTCTCTTTCAAGTGAAATTCATTACATGGATACATGGCCTCCAAGTCTTGTTTCTTTGATAATAGACATTTTTGTTCACTAGTTTTTGACAAAATAGTTAATACTACTGTTTATTTTATCCTACTCCAGGCAAGATAAATAAGAAGTAGTAATACCCATATCCCAACAGCTATTTATGTTCACCATACGTTCAACATACATTTCTTCTGGAACTATATATGAAAACTAATATTTAGGCTGAGATCTTTCCAAAGCCCACAAAACATGTAAAACAAAACCTAAGTTTTAGAGGCTCTTTTTCTGTGGAAAGGAGGATTATTTCTATAATCATGGTCTTTCATGAATCCCAGGCTTACAAATATGTCTTCAAATATGAACTATTTAAAACCAAAAAGTAATTTTGACCCATTTTCACTCTAGGCATTGAGGACGGAGCCATGCCTTTATGCTTTTTTTTTTTTTTTAGCAGTATGGCAGGATAAGTTTGTTTCTTTATATACCTAACATATTGCATCCTTCACACATCACTTCTTCACTTGCAATCACATGCTGCACCTTGTTTAGAAAGCTGCCTGAAAGAATAAGCTAACAGTACTGTCAAGATGAATGTTTCCAATATTGAAATATCAAAATGCTTTCAACTCAGAGACAAGAGAATTAGTATTGACTTAAAATGAGGACTCCTGCACAGATTTCTATTCTGCCTCATTTTGTTTTCTAATGCTGAATCTTTGAACCAGTCAGTTCCATTTTGTTTCTGTCAGATGAAGAACAACATTTGACTATCAGCTGCATGGAAATTAAACCCCTGTTTTGAGGTAACATTTTTATTGGTCTTTGTATTGCTGAGTTAATATGACAAACTTATTATAGCTGAAGTATTATAATGAATTGTGTGAGAAAACATGTTTTCACTAAATTTTGAACTGAAGTCACTCGGAATTCAATACAAAAAGGAACATAACAAGGAAAGTAATACATTACACATTGTACTAGTTTCTCTCTCATTAGTATCATAAATTAACTGCAGCATGCACAAACATATTTCTTCTATGCAGCAACACCCAATTCCAATCAGTAAAGTTAGCATTTGTGCTAAACATGACATGGACCTTCCTAATCAGCAAATATCGTTAAACATATAGTTTAGTTGCTAGTACACAAGTGAGAATTTCAAATTCTTGCATCTGATTCTCACACAGTCTGACTATGGATCCATGGCAAAATCAATTTCTTCATGCCAAAACTGAAACATTTCCTACTGGAAACACTAGTTTCTGCTAATGTTTTTGATGCTTCCTATTCCATAGCCTGTTATCTTCAGGAAAAAAATATTCATTGACCTGTCTATACTGCATTTCTAATGCCTGAACACTAATTTTCCTATTAGCTGATGTTTTGGAAAATAAACTATAGTAGCCAAGTAACGAATCTACCACCTTTTCAATGGCTTTGCCTTGAAAATAGACTTACCAGAGCTAGGGACAAAGTTACCCTTGATCAAGGGTAACTTAAAAGCTTGATCAAGTTTTCATCATAACTGCCTTCACAGAAGTAATTTTGAGATGCTATGCTCCAAACATGAAACCACATTTATTCTGTGAGTATCACAAGGTTCTGCTAACACCATCTATACTTTTTTATCCAAAAGATAAAATAAAATCCATATATTTTCTGGGAAAAAAAAAAATCATCTATTTAGTGTAATTAGCATCCAAACATTTTTAGAGATGACGAGATCATTTTGTCTCCCTTTCATTTTTTTTGCCGAGCCTGGAAAGGGGCCCAATCAGAAATACCTCTAGTATGGCTACTGATGGCTACTGTTCTGTGCTTGATAAGGACAAAGGCAGCTTTTTGAATGTTTCCTATCAGTCTGGGGTGCATTGACTAAGGATTCCAGGTAGCAGGGATGCATCTGGCAGTGGACATCTTGGCATTGGCTGCAGATCAGCCATTGCTGCTGGATGGACCTCTTCACCATTGCTCGCAGCATTCAGCATTATCCTCCTGCCAACCTCTTAACACTGGGAGAAATCAATGCCATTTTACTGTTAGCCTTCTGCTCCTGTATTGTACTTGATTTATTGTGTCTGTAATATGGCAAGGGGTTGCAGATGTCTTTTAAGCTGTCGAAGGGCAGAGATAGAGTGCCTCCACTACACAAAGCAGTGCTGCTCTATAAAACAAAGCGTGTCAGGTTCCGGAGGACATGACATTAAATACCAAAGGTGGAAAAAAGAACAACTTCCAGGGTCAAAACAAAAATTAAACATATGATTCACAGTTAAGCAGTAGAAACCCTTGTTAGACTCCACTTTTGCTGCCATAGTCTTTATATCAGATCAGATAGTAATGTGAGAAATTTGGGATGAACTGGGGGGAGGGGGAGGGGAGGAGGGGAGGAAGAAGGAAGAATGTCTATCAAAAGCCTTTTATTCTCTTGCTAAAATCAGAACCACATATACCAGAAGCCTGGCAAGGTATGCTGGTATCACTAGTGAAAACTTGGCCTATTATACTCTTTCTAAGCACAGTTAATGCTCTAAACAACCAATAATTTGCTGGGCTTGAGGTTAAACCACCCTCCCCATCTCCTCCAGAACAGCTCCCTACATCTTGGTGACCCACCAATTCAGGATGTTTACCAGTGCATCCATGCTGCCACCAGGCCCTATTCCAAGGCGCTTCTGAGCACCAGCTGAAAACAAGAGCACAGCCATGGCCGGGCCTGTTCAAACACAGCGCACACCTACTGGTGAAGTATTTCACACAGGTGCAGCTGTCGGTGGGGGGACACTTCAAGTCCTGTTTTGAGCACCAAAATATAACATAAAACTATTAAAGAGCATCCAAAGGAGGGCTACAGATGCGGTGAAGGGTCTAGAGGGAAAGATCACAGAATCACAGAATTTCTAGGTTGGAAAAGACCTCAAGATCATTGAGTCCAACCTCTGACCTAACGCTAGCAGTCCCCGCTAAAGCATATCCCTAAGCTCTACATCTAAACGTCTTTTGAAGACTTCCAGGGATGGTGACTCCACCACTTCCCTGGGCAGCCTGTTCCAATGTCTAACAACCCTTTCGGTAAAGAAGTTCTTCCTAAGATCCAACCTAAAACTCCCTTGGCGCAACTTAAGCCCATTCCCCTGGCGCAACTTAAGCCCATTCCCCATCGTCCTGTCACCAGGCACGTGGGAGAACAGACCAACCCCCACCTCACTACAGCCTTCTTTAAGGTATCTTTAAAGAGCAATGAGGTCACCCCTGAGCCTCCTTTTCTCCAAGCTGAACAAGCCCAGCTCCCTCAGCCGCTCCTCGTAGGACTTATTCTCCAGGCCCCTCACCAGCTTCGTCACCCTTCTCTGGACCCGCTCAAGCACCTCAATGTCCTTCTTGTAGCAGGGGGCCCAAAACTGAACACAGTACTCGAGGTGCAGCCTCACCAGAGCCGAGTACAGGGGGAAAATGGGATGAGGAGCAGCTGAGGTCCCTTGGTTTGTTCAGCCCAGAGCAGAGCAGGCTGAGGGGAGGCCTCATGGCAGCCTGCAGCTCCCTCACCAGGGGAGCGGAGGGGCAGGCGCTGAGCTCTGCTCTCTGGGGACAGCAACAGGACCCAAGGGAACAGCATGGAGCTGGGACAGGGGAGGGTCAGGCTGAGGGTTAGGAAAAGGTCCTTCACCAAGAGTGTGGTCATGCACTGGAGCAGGCTCCCCAGGGAAGTGGTTACAGCACCAAGCTGATGGAGTTCAAGAAATATTTGGACAACTCTCCCAGACATAAGTTCTAATTTTTGGATGGTTATGTGTGGAGTCAGGAGTTGGAACTCAATGATCTTTATGGGCCCCTTCCACTCAGAATATTCTATGATTCTACGATTTCAGAGAGCAGCCATTGGTGGGGCAGTCCTGTTAGAAAATTTACCACAGTTTCTTTTTAGTTACTTCATTTGGTCTTTAATTTTTTTCAACTCATAAAATACCAAGGCACGGCCAACATTTGGAGCATAAGCACGATATGGTTTATGTCACTAGTTTCATAAGGCAGCCTTATTTCCAGAGTTTTCCAAGCCCCCTCTGCAGCACAGCAGAAACTTCAGGAGATAATATAAAGATGATATAATCCTGACTATGTCTAATATATTTTTAAATGACAATCATTCCTGTGTGTTGCAATATTAATTCTGAGTATTTTATTTTTATAATACAATAAAAAATAGATCAGAAGTCCCAGCTGCTTGTTATACTTTTCTCAGAAAGTAATTGAAAACTGAATTAAACTGTTCCAGGATGTATCTGCAGGAGGGTGGAATACCCTGGTAAGTTGCCCCATATGTTAGAGTATTTAATGCTTCCTTTCTTACAAATTTTTGGTTCTTACAAGCCAGGGTGGAGTTCTGTTTTGCCTTTTGAACTGCCCAGCTCTTACACTGATTTTTCTACACAATGGGAGGAGGTTAACTCCATGCTAGAAAAGCTGGAGCTGTACAAAGTAGTTACCAAAGGGGAGCATCTGCACTTCGGAGCTAATCCAGCTAATCCTTATTCCACACATGATGTTGCTGAGGTTAGTAAGGAATACTCAAGTACCTTCAAAAGTTTCTACAGCTTCTACAGACAGACCACACTGACTTAGATCCTTCAGGATGTGTCCCTGTTCCCACTGAAACTGATGTGATTGGTCATCATTTGATATTCAACAGATAAATTTCCAAACACATGAAACGCCTTAAGAAAATGTTAAAATATGGCCTGATTCTCTTTAATTCATTCCCTTCTCCACTTCTTAAGAAGTTGGCTGCATTTAATGTCTTACCAGTGCATGCTAGAAACAAAATTAAACTTACCAAGCCAGCTTCATCTTGGGTGTTAATCACACCTCAGTGCTCCATACCAACATTGTTAACTTATAACACAAGCTTTTTTTTTTTTTTTATCTAAGTGAACAGTAAATTATTTAAGAGGAAAGTTTAAGATCAGGCTTCTGGCAACAATGTTCTATACAAAATAAGTCTCAATGTTTGTGCCATCACACGAGTTATTGGGAGAAGGAACTCCCATAAACACAAAATATGTCACTTCTGAAGTGTGTAGAGGGTGATGAAAAAAAAAACTTTAGCTAGAATCAAATTTAGCTTTGAAATAAACCCTGAAAAAGACCACTTATATAACATTTGCATATGGGACAAGATACAGAAGAAATATTAAGACAAAGTACCCAAATGTGAGAGAGAGAGCACTTGATCCACTTTATTTTTTCTTATGGGTTAATGCAGCCATGAAAACCAGGTGACCATACACTTCTCATCCCTTCAGCTTCTCCCTGTTCACATGTCAAAGGGAAGTTTTAATTTTGTGAAAGAGGTGTACTCTCTGACAAGTAGTTGGAAGCCAGAGGTGAACTAGACTGGGATTTTCCTCATTTAACATGAATGTCTCATGAAAAACATATGAAACTGAGCTTGCTCTCTGAACTTGCTTTCTAATCAGTGGAGATAAATGGGCCCTTCTTGGAAGCCATTTCTCTGACCCATTTAGATATCTGAATCCTAAAAGTGCCTGTTTCTCTGTCCATTTGAAAAAAAAAAAAAAAAAAAGTAAACAACAAGATCTTAATCTGAAGCTGAATAAAACAAATTTCAGCTCCTTGTTTCTCTGCAGTGTGTGCCACTCTCTACTCATAAACAAATCCATGGGGAGAAACTCATCAACCATTGAAAAATTTTAATTAGAGAATACAAGAATACAAGGATGACTCAACTTCCACTCCAGCACTCCAGCTCTCATCCAGACAGGCATGATCCATTCTAAAAGTTTCATTCCCTTTCTGCCCCTTCATCAGAAAAGTTTTTACTCTCATTAAAGTTCCATATTCTATTCCTTTGAAAAAAAAAAAAAAAAAAAAAAAAACAAACAAAAAAAAAAAAACGTGATCACTATAATTATTGCACAAAAAGAGTGGATGTCTCTGTAAAATACAGAAATGACTGGAAAGATATCAGACCTTTCCTTTGCTTGTGAGTAAATGGTATCATTTAAGCTACAGCAGCAGAAAGCTTAAAAGCAGAAAAACTTTAATTTTGTGTATTGTGTCCTGCATGAAGAGCGATGATGTTGAATATTTCTCGTAGCTGTGCAAAGTCATTTCACAAGATGTTGATTCTGCAAGAACACCAGGGATTGTGTGTGGTTGTCTGGACATCGCTTGCAACCACAATATGGTTGACTGTAGAGTAGCTCAACTGCTTAACTTTCAGCTAACTTCCAGTTAAGCAACATTCTGAAACGAGATACTACTCTGAATCTGCATGGTAGAGAGATTCAATTTATGTCTGCAGCACAGCTTGCTGTCAGTCTCACTCACCACATGCAATAGCTCAAATATACACCATGTTTACAGCAAGACTCTTTACAGGTACTTGTTCCTTCCTGCCTTGATTATCAGCTCTGATCCAATGTGTATGTACTGTCTGTTGCTAGATCCAGCAGTTCTTTAGCAGGCTTGTAAGCTGCCTCCTAGAAGTGATAATGGTGAATAAAAAATCAGGCAAAGTAATGTAACATTTAAATAAAATGACAAGTGGCATAACATGATGAGAGAAACTATGATAAGTACATAGGTAGAATCCTTTCCTGAGAGTGAAGAATACCCAGAATTTTGCTGTTTCTGAAATGAACACCGTTAGATAAGATCACTGGGAAAAGAAAAACATCAGTTCCAGGTGTCTTGTTCATTCAGGAGAAACTTTAGGAAGTTTACTACAAATTTCAATGTAGTATGCACATTTTTCACCTCCTTTCACAGAAATACATAATTTTGGTTCTAATCTGCTCAGTACTTGCAGTTGTCTAAAATAGCAGATGACACACAGGCACTTGTTTTCCACTGTGCAGGTATGGAAAGAATAGGGGTGTGGTATCTGAACCAAAACAGACCAAACCAAACCAAACCAACCAACCAACCAAAGAAACAAACAAAATATAAAATCTCCATGAAGTGGAATTGTTTTTATGTGACAAGAATCACAAACATTATCTGAATCTTATTTTCAGAGCCTTTACTTGTCTCCTGTACTTTAAATTCCCCATGAAAATACACCCAACACATACCTTAGCTCCAAATAATCATGGATTTGAAAAATACTTTTTTCCTCTCCTTTTCCTTTTTTATGCTGTTCCAATTTTTCTTTGTTAACTACAAACAGAGTCCTTGAGCCAGAACAGGATTATAAGAGGGAAGAACTTTGGAAAGCAAATGAAGGTAAGACACAACATTATCTTGGATTTCAGATAAGAAAGACAGCTGGCATGTTCAGAGCATTCCTGTCTGCAGCTAGTCCTCTATGCTGTGAAGAGCCAGGGTTGCAGTGCTCAGTTTAGAGGTCTTCTTTTCTTTCAGATGTATAGATGAGCTTTCATTCAGACAGACTGTTTCTAACTCTGTTTTAACAAGATTGTGAAAGGTTTCGCAGGTTGTGAAGTTACCTTATTTTGCATAATCTCAGTGATTGTTCCCTTCTTTCCTAGTACAACAGAAGAGAAGGGAAACTGGGAAACTGAGGTAGTTCCTTCTTCATACTTAAGTGAAAGGGGAGCATTTTAAATGCCAATAAAAACTCCTGTTGCTATGGGCACTGTGAAACAGACCATCAAAACATTTCTGTGATCTTAGATAAGGAAAATCTTTGGAGGAAGTGATAATAGAAAAAATTCACAGTGTGAGAAGTATACAACAATTCTATGCCACCTCTGAAATAACCTTGTTTCACTACTACAGAAGAGAAGCTTTACAAAAAACTAGTAAATGAGGAATCAGCTTTCCTTGGGACTACCCTAGGAAAGATACAGCCACATGTCTTCTGTCCTACACACTTATTAGTATTGAAGTAATTCCTTAGTGTAAGGTTTTTCTATGTAGTACAGGATCTATATCTGCAACAGAGTTGGAAATGAATATTAAATACAAAAGTGTTTTGTTTTTTTTTCAGAGTCAGACACAATTACTTTTATATAGCAGCAATATTTACAATACTAGTCTGCTGCCCAAAATACTACTTAGAAGTAATGTCTTCTGAAAAGGTAGAAGGCTGCATAATCTTAAAGTATTGCTCATCACCAGCCAAAACTAGTTTTCCCTAGAGAGTGACATAATAAATTCATAATAAAAACTTGCAAACCTTATTTCTTCCAAACAATGCCTCTTTTTCAGGAGAGGAAAGACTTACACATAGTACTGAGTAGCTATAAACTAGTATCACCAAGGTTAGGACAACATGACAGAGATCTTCTGTGAAAGGTTTGCCATTGCAACAATTTTCGAAGCAGATCCAGTAAATTTCAGGATACATAACAGTAAATGCTCAAGTTGCAACATGGAAAAATGTAATGAGATTTAAGGAAAAATACTTTAATTGTGAGGATCATTGCTAAGGGGTACTTAGAGAGATTGTAGAATCTCCACCCCTGTTGATTATAGAACTGCCCCGGATTGATTACAGAGGTGTCTTCTTGTCATGTTTTGCTATGTCAGAGTTCTCTTGGTAAAATCAGTTCTAGTTGTGATATATCTTTCTTAATGCTTTGTATACAAGTATCTTATAGTAAACTCCATTCCTAGTGAGTATCACCTCCCCATTTAGTTTTGCTACTGTTTCATTAACAGAAATTTTCCCCCAAAATTTGATACTTTATTCAGAGTATTCGCCTTCTGTCAGATGATGTGACTTTTTACAGATTTTCACGGGAAGTGTACTATTTTCTCTTCTAACAGAGACTGAGCTGCCCACTAAAAGACAGCACAAGCTACCACCCAAACCACTGATTTCAAAAAGAAATTAATTTATATACATAAATAAGAAATAAAAGCAGTTATTTTATCCTCTTTGTTCATATATTACGGAATGTATGTACGGTTTGGGTTAGAACTCACTTCCCAATATCATTAATTATAGTGCACATGAGGCAAAACTAAAAATTCTCCTGCTTTTGATTAGAACTATTAGTCAGAATATCCCCACATTTTTCTAGGGCAACAATGGAAAATGTCAGCTATGGCTATGCAAGAAATACAAGCTTTAAGGCCCACTACCAAAGCAAAACTCTTTTGTACCATTAAGACAGAGAGTTTTTACAAACATGGTACAGAAAAACATTGAACGAAAATCTAAAGTTAATTTTTGGTTGTGGAGGGAAGGGTGAGGATGGTAAAGAAAAAGTGTTGTTTCAGTGATGTAGGAAAAAATAAATAACAATCTGAGAGGAAAACTGAGCAGGAAATTTCTCTTACTGTCATCAACATTATAAATGCATCTATTCTCTCAAGTGTATTTCTTCATATATATACAAGTCAGTGCTCTGCACACAACTTCCCATTTCATATAAATGCCAAGGAAACGTCTACAAAAACAGAATTTTAATTATGGAAATATGGTAGAGATTGGTTTAGGACTGAACTTCTAAAGGCAACTCTACTGTGAAAAAAAAAAAAAAAAGGCTACATAAGACTGAGCCTCTTTTAGTCAATAAATAAGCTTTACAGGTAAAATAGCCCCATGCTAAAGACAAATAAGTCCTGCATTCATTCAGCTCCTTTTTTAGGTTTACATGAGAACTGAATATGGCATTGATCCAGCATCCATGAGCAACAGCTGATCTCCTTCCATGAACAGGGTAGTGAATTCATAGACTTTAAGAACAAAAGATGATATTTTGTTAAACTAGTTTTGTTGTAGAGTTCATAATACATTTTGTACCTGTCTTGGACTTTGACTATGATGCTTTATATTGCCTTCTATTTCACGCTTCTAAATTTAGTCCTCTGAATTGGCTGTTTTTGCTGTGGTGGTGGTGTTTTTTTTTGGTTTTGTTTTTTGTTTTTCCATTCATTATGTGGGGACCAGAGGCTCCTTAATCTGGTTAGATGCTGAAAACAAGTGATCTGACAATTTTATAATGACACAACCAGTGCATACTAGTTTTGAAGGTGTATGCTTTAGTAATTTTGAACTTAGCATTAATTTCTTCCTCATAAATTTTCAAATATTTTGCTTTCAAAAGCTGTTTTATCCAGCCAGTAAGTTCACACCACCCCTGCCAAAATACATCTACAGAGCAGGGAAGTGCCTCCATTTGCCAAATATTTGTTCCTAAATTCCAACATATGTCCAGAGTGTTCATCTCTACATGGTTGAAGAGCTGCCTGACAGAAACAAATGGCTTTGGAGACTTCATTCTCTCAGGTAGAAACAAAAGAAGATGGTCAGACTTTCAGGAAAGGGGGCGGAAATAAAAAAGAAGAAGTGGAAAATGTCTGAAAATCCTCAGGTTTTTTCTGTTACTCATACTTTTTGCTGTTGACACCAATCAATTTTTTTATTTTAACTCCAAATGACAGAAAGTGAAGAAGAAGAAGAAGAAGAAGAAGAAGAAGAAGAAGAAGAAGAAGAAGAAGAAGAAGAAGAAGAAGAAGAAGAAGAAGAACAAGAACAAGAACAAGAACAAGAACAAGAACAAGAACAAGAAGAATCAACAATATCACAGATTTGAAGAGATTATAGAAAAAAAAAAAAAATTGAATTTCAGGAATACTGCAGTAGTCCTAATGCAACTTCTAGCCAAAGAGATCTTTAAAAAGCAATTATCATTAAGTGAGATGACATCAGGAAGAAACCATATGCCCTGTTTCTAATATTAATTCCATATACATATAAAACTTTATATGTAACTAGGTTTGAAAATTATTCCTGACAACTTTGGTCATAAACCCAGTATGTGAGAACCCCTATTATACAGAAAAGAAAGTAAGGGAGAGAGGAAGAGTGAGTGAGAGAAAGAGGGACAGTAGAAATAACATACACTGCTTTCAGCAAAAATGTTCACCATGTCTCCATTAGTGCTAATACTTATTAAAGTATCTGTGTAATATTTACATAACATGAAAATATATGCATGATTGTTGAAAAACATGTACTGCTTGAACAGTAATCCCTTGGATTACCCAACCAGAAGGATATTGTTTTAAATGTGTTCACTGAATCAATCACTCCAGACATTAGGGGTTAAAGAGTCAGAATTATGTTGATGGACATGTTGATTTAATGAGCCTGGGCTGAGAATAAAGTGACCAAAAGCTGTCAGAAGTATATTTTCTGGATTCAATTTTCTGGATTTGTTAGACACTGGAACAGGCTGCCCAGGGAAGTGGTGGAGTCACCATCCCTGGAAGTCTTCAAAAGACATTTAGATGTAGAGCTTAGGGATATGGTTTAGTGGGGATTGTTAGCGTTAGGTCAGAGGTTGGACTCGATGATCTTGAGGTCTCTTCCAACCTAGAAAATTCTGTGATTCTGTGATTCAATTATGACTCATGTAATCCTCATTTCCATGGTGCATTTTAACCTTGCATGTCTCACATGAAGAGTAGATACACATGGAGATGATGTGACTTACTGGACTATCATCCATCTAGCCTTTTAAAGAATAAATGGACTTGGAATTGGGTGTCACTTGGAATTGGTAGCACCTTAACCACCTTAACCACTGAACTTTTCTTTCTTTACAGCTAAGTTTTGCAAAAGTACCATACATAGCCTTCTAGAGCCTTTATCAAATCTCTCTCCAACATGAAAATAATGTACAGCTGTAAATCAATTAGACTGAAAAGTTCCCATATGTTAATCGAAAAGAACTCACTCCCAATCACTGAACAAATCCTACAACTTAAAAACTCCCAGGATCTTAACTTCAAAGCATCTACATCTAGGGATCTCTTAAAACACATTAAATCAAAGATCTTCAAACACTGCACATCTCTTTCAAATGTCAGACATTTTTCTACAAGCTGTAAATACTTCAGCTGAAGTTCAACTGCCCAAATTCACCAGCTACTGCCTCCAGTCAGCTATAATGCAAAACAGGTTTAAATCTCACTTGACTGGATAACTATTCTGCACTGATATCATCACAGCAAGTGAAGAGAACTCAGTATATTTGTCCTAGATATCCCAAGTAATTCCTCAACACCACATCACATTTTCATTGTCTTTTAGCAGCAGCTGAGGCAAAATGAAAAATTTCTGATTTACAATCTCACTTTTCTTGGTCTGTAATTGAGGGTTGAAAGGCACTGAGTCTGACCACTTTGTGTTGTCTTTTTTTCAATCACAAGTTCCAGTGTTTTGAGGTCAAGCCTGTGGAGCCATGCTGCAATGGAAAGGAACATGAACACCCTCGACTGCCCTGACCAACTCCAAGCTTAGAACTGAAGGAAAATAGCGGACCAGATTGCTCATCACCCACTGTGTACAGAAAGCTCTATCTGATGAGAAAACAGCTGCATGAAGCCCAGTGCCTCTCAAAGGGCAATGTGTGAGTACCAATATCAGTCACACCAAAGCAACAGTTTGAGGCTGGAAATTCATAACATATGGTAGTTGCAGAAAAAGAGGTGCTGTGTTGCTTCTTCTAGCTAATTGTGCTGTTCTGCTGACTCTGATTTAATTCTCTAAGGAATACCCATGCCTGTTGGATTCACTCTATGACCCAGATGTTCTTGCCCTACAGATATGGGTGACACACACCTTTCCTGGCTTCCTGTGACTCATACTCAGTTTAGCTACATGGTACACAAATAACGAGGCACAATGGCCCTGAAATCCTCTGTAACTGTCATTAATAAAGGTTTATTCTCATTTAAAGTTCACTAGGCTTTAACAAACACCATGGCAGGTACGAGTGGAAGGAACCAGCTCACCAGTACACCCAGGCAGAAAACAGTAATGAGTCCCCTTGACTGTCATTATTGCTCACAGAGGAAATCAGTCCTTCTTTCTTGCTTGCCCTTGGAGATATGGGGAATATGCTGAAACAGTTGTACAGTAGCCTAATTACTTATCACAAATCTCTTAAATGAGTTTATACTCATTAATGTGACACCTGGGAACTGGGCATTAAACCATCAATGACCTTTTTGCTAATAAAGGCCACAAAGCTTGTTATTTCAAGTGTACTTCTTGAACAGAGCTTTACCTCCACATTGGGCTAAACAGACAGGTCAATTTTTCTTGCTGAATTTGAAAATGATAGATTTAAGTTTGCAGAGATTGTTGTTTAGAAGAGAGGTAGGCATAAAGACAGGGCCACTTCTTTATGCTGCTTGTATGCTTTGCCATAAATAAGCCCTCTTATAGTTGAAATAATGATAATGTAAAGGACTCAAGGCACAAAGTTCACTGTAGCTGCTGAGGTGTGCGTGTTGGATTGTGAGTTGTGAAGCCCTTATGTTCATTTATTGCTCATGACATAGCTTTGTTCTAGCTAGCTCAGGTACACCTAAACCCACTACAGCATTGAGACCTCAGTTGTGTTGATCTTGCTTGGATCACAGTCTGCTTAATCAATCACAGGTTCTAGTTTCCCAGATTTTTTCTTGTCAAAGTAATTTGATATATAGTTTTATAGGTTGCTTGCCACCTAGTAGGAAATTAAAATTAATTTATGTTAATAATCTTTCCAGTGGCAACATTAATACATTTTATTTCACATTTCTATTAACCTTCCAGCAGTTTCACCATAGTTAGTATTATCAGTGGTGTCATTTCAGCTCTAAGCTATAGCTGTACTCAGGAATGATTCCAGCTGCCAAGAGTGGTCAAAGCCTGCAAAGTCATGTTTCTTCCTAGCCATGTCTCAACCACACTCGGTGCCATGGCCTTCAAGAGAGAGTGAAGTCATTCCTCTTGGAATGACTTCAAGATTCCTATGGAATCTTCTTATATTGGAGAAATTTAAGGACACAGTTTTTGACAGATATGTGTCAGTTTCACCACACTAAAATTGTCCAATTTCTATTATTGTGAAGTTTGTGATAATCTACTTTTGTGGGTAGTTAAGTCCATACTGAGCTTAAGGATATGTCTTCCTATCAAAACAATGACATTTGTTAGCATTAATAGATATGCCATACTGGTCTGTGGTTTTAATCTAGCTAGGATGAATAGCAACTTCACAAATAACATTTTATTCCTTCTTCTCTCTTTTCTGACCACTGAAACTACAGCAGTTCCATGGATGTTTCCTTATTGATGCGTTGGCACGTTCTGATAAAAACTCCAAATTTCCTATGAGTTATGGTGGATATCATCCTCACTGTTTTATAAAATAATAATAATAATAATAATAATAATAATAATAATAATAATAATATATTCTGATTCTGATGTCAATAGAAAGTCCATTAGAACTCACATTTCCTGATCAGTTTTAGCTGGTAGTTCATATGGTGACTGTTCTTATAGTGGAGGACAAGGGTAGCATTTCAATTTACAGCTGTTTCTTCTGGCTTTTGTTTGCTTTTTCCATCAGGTAGCCTTTAATAAGGAAAACAGAGAAGAGGAACTGAGTCGTATTTTAGCTTGCTAAAGAGAAGGCTGTGCATTCATGTGTGTATGTATCCATATGAATTTCTTTTTATCATGTTCATGTTGCTTTGCTCCCCGTTTTACAACTATTACAAAAGGTACAACATTGAAAACTGATATACACCAGATAAGAAACGTAGCCTTCAGTTGTAAGCAAAATTCTCTTGATTCACTTCAAAATATCTAGGTATAATATCCATCATTTGTGTTAACGTTAGGCCATATTTTATGCTTCATGTCACTAAGGATGTCAGTTTACATTGGTGATTTGGAAGCTAGATATCAGGAATTGGATCTGACCAAATGTAGACATTTTTTCTGTAGAAATCTGCACTGTACCTTGCTGTCCTGGACTTCTGTAATAGTTGATGGGAAGTGGAAGAGATGCATTGACACTGCAATTTATCTTGTGCTAAAACAGACATCTAAAGCAATGCAGAAAAATTACATTTCAGAAATGCTGCCTTCTCATACAGATGGCAAAGGGAGCTCAGGTTTAATAGGTCCAATAGAATGAAAATACCTAAACGTGTCATAAGGATCTCAGTCCTGGAGTGGTCCTTCTTGCAAAACAGCATATGCAGAGTTTGTCTTTCTGCAAACAGCCCATCTTTCCTCCTGTATCATAAGAGTTGAGGGACAGATAGTAAGACTGGGGACATCCATAACAGAGAAGATTATGCACGAACTTGTTACTCTAGATCTATTTCAAAGACAGTTCTGGGTAAATCAGGTTTGTCATTTAATAGAGAAGTGAACACAGGGTATCTTATCACCATTATACTTTTTCTTGTTACACAGTTACACAGTTACACAGAAAAGTTTGGTAAAAAAAAAAAAAAAAAAAAAAAAAAAAAAAAAGGTAAAATTATTAATTCTGAGTTAAAGGTGTTTTCAAGCAACATATTTTTGTCTATTTGTATAATGATTTCTTCTTTCCTCCCATTATCTGAGATTCGAAAGCAACAGTGAGTAGATGTCCTAAAATCTCAAGAACCTAAAAACCTAAAATCTCTAGATTTTCATTTGAAAATACACATTCTGATGGCACCAAAGTTCAAAGGGGAGCAGAAACAGAAATTAGAATCGTGTGTTCATGTGGCTGTCATTAATGGTATGTTCATCAAAAAGGTTGACTGTCATCAAAAACTTCCAGTCTAAGTGCTTTGTTCATTCTGCAATACAAAGCTGGGTATTGGAAGCTCCAGTAATCTTAAACTGGGTAAGAAAAGGAACCTGTATGACAGACTCATTTAAATGGCTAAAATGAAACAAAATGTTATGAAATGGGAGTTTCAAAAAATAAATAAATAAATAGATAAATAAATAAATAAAATACGTAGTGGATTTTTCAATTTTGTGGTAGAATCTGCTATTTTAGTGGCTTTAGACAATCCTCATAGTCTTGGTGGCAAAGCAGCTTCATGCAGAAAAAGGAAAGGACCATTAATGAACACCAAATTATTATAAAACATGATCGATATTACTGGTGCATTATATATTATGTAAATTAAGTGCAAGGAAAATGCGAGCGAACAAGGAAGCATAGTCTTAATCAAGTCTTAACAATGTCCTAACTATCCCCCAAATATTTATCCTTTGTCATGGATATATAAACCTACAGAGAGGCATTTTGAAGTAACTGTCTTCCCCCGGCTAAGATATGCAGTTTACCCAGAATGGCAATATCATCTCACAGAACGAGGCAAAAGTCCATTGAAATGCAAGTAGTGGAGGAGTCTGTTTCTGATTCAGAGTTAGAAAAGTACTAGCCTAGGATACAGAATTGCTATATTGCAATTCTTACCCTGAGGGCTCTCTAGTGATTTGCTTCTTTTTTTTTTTTTTTTTTTTTTTTTTTTTTCTGTGTGTGGTTTGCATCTCAATCTACACTCACCAAATTAGTGAACAGACTAAACATAGTGCTCGCATTAACACATGGCATCAGTAATGGGTTTATTTTGACAATATTTAATTAGTTATCAAGCTAGAAATAAACATCAAACACAGGAAATGGAACATATAGCTTAATTTGAGCAATAACTGGAGATGGAGCCTATTTGTAACAATATAGTATAAGAAATCCACAACTTCCAGGTTGTTTCACACCTGTTACTTTGCTGCGGGCCATAATATGTAGGAACTTCCTGGGCTCAAACTAAAGGACAATTACTATTAGCTGTTTGTAGCCTAGAGCTCTTGGCACCCATCTAAGCAATTCCAATAGTTCCCGCAGGGAACACAGAGATCCCTCAGGTAAGTTCCTCTACTGACCCTCTAGGTTTGCAGAGCTTCTGTAATAGGTACTCAGCATGAGTCTTGCCCTTGCAAGTCTGGGTTGCCTTGTGGTTACTGTCTGAAGGGTCAAACAAGATGTTTATTGTCCTCTTTGTGTCATGACATTTCCTCACCATTGCTTCATTCGTTTTGGGGCTGGAGCTTGAACCCAAACCCCCTTGGTGTAAAAAGTAAGCTTACAACCCTGGACAAAAGAAGAAGCAAAGAAGTGTGCAGGATAGATGTGTGCATCACAGGAAGAAGAGGATATAATGAAACACAACAGTAAATACCATAGCAGTTATTCTGAGTCTCGTAAATAGATTTGTGTATGAAGTAGAAAATATAAACAGAACATTTTGTCCTCTGTTGGTGTCTTTTGAGTCCGTAGTGCTCAGGGAACTGCAGCTGTTTTAAGTGTGTTTGCACACAGGTCACTAATGGATGAGCTGGAATAAACAGTTAAATCCAGCTGTCTGTCCCATCTGTGTACTAGAAGTTGGTACCCTGTGGTGGGCTGAGAATCAGCAACAGATGAAAAGATGTGGAACCGTGCCTGAAATATTTGGAGACTGTCTTAATAATGCCAGTCACTGATCTGCAGACCTGTGAGGATAAGTATCTATTTTGGGTTTCTCTCTCAGCTGAAAAGGCTGCAGGCTTTGGGAAGGAGGGTTAGTGCAAATAGCTGGAGACAAGAATTGGTGCAGTCCTTGTACCTGACGCTGCTGATGAATGCACATCGCCATCACAGGTGGCAGAGCCAATTGAAAGCAAATTAAACCAAGACAGAAGATGAAGAGATCCCAAATTATGAAACTGTAAATGCTGTCTTAGATCCAAATACAAACAAAATGGTGTAAACCTCATCATCTTAGTCAAACATCAATTTAGAATTTTTTATTTTTTTTAACAGTTTTCCTCAACTCCTCTCCTCCTTCTCATCAGAGAAAGCATGAAAGGAAGAGAATAATACTTAAGATGAAACACTGGAAAAGTTCAGTCTGCTCATGGGCCACTGCTGAGCAAAAAGGCAGTTAAACAAAGGCCTCATCCCACCCATGGAGAAGGACGCATAGCAAATCTTACTGCCCAGAGTAGCACTAAAAGATCATTTCCTTCTCATCTTCCCCACCAGATATTTGAAAAAGCAGAACTTTCATTTCTCAAAACACTGTGGCCACATTGTAAGTTGGTAGTGTGCTATTCCTCTATACCAAACTACAGAAACTTTCTTTATCTCATATCCTACCCCACCCCTCCTAAGTCTGTGGAGTTACTGAATACAGTGTTTTGCAGCAGGAGCTTGGTGGAAGTATGTAATACTGTGTTCAGAATGTATGGCTTTTTTTTTTTTTTTTTTTTTTTTTTGTGCCTGTTAGATGTCAGGTTCATTTATTTCAATAATTAATGTGTCTTGCAGCTCTCCTAGTGCCCATATGCCTGAGTTCTTTCCCATCACCTGAAGGGTTTGTTTTTGACTGGATATATATACATCTTGATTAAACTGAATTTTCTTATTTGATTTGATTGCCTTACACAGCGATCCCTCCAACTTTAGTTTTTTAATCATTTTGTTGTGCCTTTACTTCTGTCTCTTGTCTGTTTTTTGTTTGTTTTATTGATTGTTTGTTGCTGTTGTTGTAGATTATGTGGTTTAGGGACTGCATAATGGCCAAGGCCTCTATCAGATCTTTCTGAGCAGGCATTGTCTCCTGAGTGGCTGGAGGCAACCATTCCAAAAATGAGAGAAAGAAGTAGTGCATTTCCATTGGGATATATAAATGTGGATAGATCAGTGACACATATATATGTGTATATATTGCATTATTTTATAACATTAATACAGGTTTTAAATATTTGCTGCACCCATTCTAGTTACCTGCAATTCCAGCATGAATTAACGATCCCTGTATATGGTTTATTCATTTGTTTTATACTGCATATCAATAAAAACATATTAAATTCAAAACCATACTCTATTGTGAACGGAAACTTTGAAGCAAAGCAGTACAGCAGCTACCTTGTTATGTATTATAGGTTGATCATTTGCATGTATTCAGGTCAAAGACTGTACTTCCAGCTAAGCAAGATAAGTACAGAATGTGACCCCACACTGTACTAACCCCCTGGCCTAAATGTAGGTAGTAAATATCCATCCACTGATGAGATTATCCATCCCTTTTGGGGAAATCTGAAGACAAATGATAACTGGTGTGGCACTCCAGCCTTTGTACAGTGAGAGAGAGCACTGTTAATGGGAGATAGAAATCCAGAGCACATTTACCAGTACATTGGCTGGCCAAAACAGACGTGGTGCTGTCAGAGATATGCAAAAACATAGCAAAATGCTTTCTGCAGTGCCACATGTTCTACAGAGCCACATGTTCTACAGAAAAGAAAAAAGAAAAAAAAAAAAAAAAAGGATATCGTCTCTCTTTTCCCTCACCCTCCTCAAATCATAAAGTTGATGTTCTCTTGACAAAATTTTAGCCTTCTGAATACAGCACATCAAAATTCTGCACATTGCCATACAGAGACTGATGTAATTGTACCTAACATTTAATGAAAGAGCATTCCATGGACAGCAGGTACATTCTGAAGAACAGTGCGAAGGACACAGAAAATGTATTCCTGTAACTCTTTCCCCATTTCTGTTCTTGCAACACTGTAGAGCATAGATATTTTGTGGGACCTGAAAAATATATGAACTGGGTTCATCCCCTTCATGGGGGGATGCAATAAATTTCTGTATCTCAGTTTCCCACCTTCTGAGGAAGGATAGTAATGTTTTATTTTATCTGATTTTCTTTTCAACTTTCTCTCTTTCCCTTCTGCTCTGTCTTCAGCATTCCTTCTTGTCCACAAATATAAAAGACCTTTTTTTTTGACTTTTTTTTTTTTTATAGAGATGATCTAAATATGACATACCTATCCAGACTCCGAACAAAGAAATTTTAGATTGCATTTAGCTTTGAAGCCTTCTGCTTCTAGCTTAGACTTGAAGAAGGGCTTGTGATAATGAAAGATTACTTAATTTTTCAAATATACTGTGTGTGTATAAATATATATATATATATATATATTCTCTTTCCTGTTTGACTCCTGACAGTTTCCTCCAGCCCTTTTGTGCCATAGCCTGGCAGGGAGTATCACAGGATAGAGGAGCATAGGTGAAATGACAGAGCAAGGACATATGGCAATCACCACAAACCTAAGTCCTGTAGCAGACTTTGATAAGTATGTAAGTGAAATGAGAAAGTTGTTTAGGGACAAAAAACCTCCCTACTCACTCTTTCTACTGCACTCTATTCCACAAAAGCTGGAGTAGCTGCCTTTTCCCATATTTTAAGCTCCGTTTCGGGGCAGAGTCCTTCAGAACTCTCTGAATATGACTTGGCCTACCTCTATCCCTAGCTTGAAACAGGTGCATTATGTTCTTGTTTGGGGGGATAAATTTCTGAGACCTGTTCTCTGCATCTCACAGGGTGACAAGATTGTCTTTGCTCTTGGAAGCTCATCAGAGCTTGCAGGATTTATATGGGTTGGTGTTGCACAGTCAAGGGGAAGTGGTTTGGTATAGACAGTCAATTGATATGGCTGTGAAGAAGACTGTGTAGTCCAACTGCCTGTTTTTGCAAACACAATGAATATAGAGTGGGAGTAGGAGAGTGGACGAGAAGTGGGAGAAAAGAAAGAAAAGTCCAGTAACATGGAAGAAGTAATGTAGTGGGGGAGAAGAGAAGATGAGGACAAAGAAGGAAAGCCAAATCCTGGTGCTAGCTAAAATCCATGCTATGGAAGAGTTTAAAACTCCAATAAAAACAAAAATATTTTTATTCCCACCTCTACACCCACCCCAAGTTATTTCCTTATAGTCTCAAACATGCAATAGACAGGAAAAAGGAGAGTCTGAGAAGTTAAACCTCAACCTCATCTGCATTCAACTACACTAGCTCCTATTTATTCTTCCTGAGTATCTGACTTCATAATTTGGAGAAAAGATAATTTATATATGCATTTTTCAATTGTGTTTTATTTAACTGAAACGTTTAACTTTGTTTGCCAGGCAAAGCTGATTCCAAAAGTAAAACAAGTCCTGAGTAAAATGCCTTTCTTGATACATCTTAACCTCAAATACAAGCTCTACTCTTGGTCTTATTAACCCCAGAAACTGACTTTTCATTGATTTTCTGCAAGCAGGGTCAAGCTCGAATAACCTTCCTGGTGTGAGCAACCTGAATAAAAGCAATGGAGTTCAGCAGGAGTTAGACACTTGACTACAACCCCATACAAAGTCTGATTTGTTCTGTCTCACACGGAAGTTAATTAATGTTAGTTCGTTCACTTTAAAGTCAGAGGACTCCATGTCTTCCAGTGCTTTGGGTATAATATAGGTTCCATCTGGTAGCCAGTTGTAGGGGAATTCACACCACTGAGTGGGATATTCCTTGGTTAGTCTATCAGGTTAACAGAGAGAGGCTCCTGCAAAGGCTGGGGTCAGCAGAAACCTAATTTAGATGCATATAATGACCCCTGTGGAATCTATCACCCTAATTCTTTATTAGGAGAGATTTTAGAGAGACTTTTCCTAGAGAACCAATAGCAACAGTTGGATATCAGCAATTTTTCTCTGCATTGACTGCAATGCCAGCAAGCGATGCTTCTGCCACTCACGTCTAGTCCCGTAGGGCTCGTCTTGGGCCAAGATGTCTCATGAAAATAAGACAGTGTAGACTTGAGCATTTAGTTCCTATGCCTGACACCGCATCTACCAGATGTGTGAAAAATGTTGCCTTGTAAAATGAAATGAAATTAAATTAAAAATACAATTAAAAAAATGGAATAGCAATAATGTCTAAAAGAAAATGTTGCCCTTCGATGCTTCAAAGTGCTTTGCAAATGTTATCTCATTAACATTAAGTAAGGTAAATGCATGGTGTTCTTGTGCTTATTTAATGGATTTGGAGGGGGGGTCTTTTTCCCCCTGTGTCTAGCAATTAACATAATTTTACAAATGCACTTTAATTATACATAAAAATAGAATAAATATTTTTCCAACATTTTGATTTAGACGAGCATTTAATTAAGCCCTATTAAGACCTACCATATGTTTTGCATACCATAAGTGCACCTCCTCTGGAGGTTTTCAGTGTTGGAGGAAATTACATTATTTGACATGGGCAGCCTGGTATGTAATTGACTCAAAATTACAGACACAATAAATAATTATTATTAAAAATGTACCAACACTGTAATAACTGGGTAGTCATTTTGATGGCCCTTAATAAGCCACTATAGCTGAAAGTGCATCAAAGCAGTACTTGTAAAGTACTGAGGATCTAGCAGACTGCAGCTTCAGAGGTAGTTAAAAAGTGTTATTCAAGTTACTGCCAATTTTTGAGGCTAGCGTACAGTTACTTGTCTCACTCAGTGCCAGCTGTCATAATGCAATCTTCTGAATTAGTTATGCATTACAGTTGAGTCCTACAATCCTAAAACTTTATAAGTTATAGGGCCAGGCACTATAGTTGCAGGCACTTTTATAGTGTTTACTGTGTCCACATGGCAGCAGAGGTACTGTTAAAGTATTATATCCTTTTGAATAAAAGCAAAGGCAGTAGACAAAAGATATTTCAAACCCAGCAGTACAAATGCAGCTGCTCCACATGGTCTTTTCTGTCCCTGAAGTTCAAAGGTGCTGGGGTCCTTGCAGAATCAGCTGGAACCTTCTCAAAATAAAGTGCATTTTTACTGACTAAGGAAGCTCAAATGTCTTAAAGTTTGTATAGCTTGCTAGGAGGTAAGTTACTGTTGCCTCGGGACTGTTTCCTGTATGGCTGTATGTATGATTCTCAGTTACAATACTCAGAGGGAAATTTCAGCTTAATGAGCACTAATGAATCACAAAAACTCATGTTATACTGAACAAAAAAGCTGACCTAGCAGCTTATTTATTTATTAATTTGAAAGAGAAGATAATAAATACCTGCTGGTCATCTGTGAGCAAGCTCTACATTTTACACAGCAAAGCAAACTGAAACATTTGTGTATTAGATGTATTTCTGTGCTGTTCTTCCCACATCCAGGGCAATTTTCCCTTTCACTTCTGCCCTTAGGATGGTGACTATATCCCTTGCCCCTCAGGATTACAAAATATGGCCACACATCTGCTACCCTTGCCTGTGACTAGAGGCATAACTTCTAGTTACAATTCATCTTTTCTTGTCTGACCTACATGGAAATGAGCTTTACCATCAGCTCATTTTCAAGGTTTCTTTTATAGCTACTTGAGAGAGGCAGACTCCTCAGAGGGTGACTCATGCTACAAGCTGTAGACACCTGACTTAAGTAAGGTAGCTTTCCACTGTGGAGGCACCTGCTACTTTCTAGGGGGTGTGTGGAAGAACCCAGACAACTCGCTGAAACAGAGAAAGGATCTTTAAATGTCTAAAACTGGTTTAACATGATCCCTCCATCCTGCCTTTATAAGTTCTAGTCAATTATTTTCTTACATATGGTATATATAACATCTTAGCCAGTATTCCAGTAAAAAGATAATACTGCTAGCCTAAATCATAAGTTAAAACCAATTAACTATTAATGCCCAAACTGATTTTTTTCTCCTGCCTTTTACCATTACTGTTGTCTGCTTTTCCAGATGGATTTCAGTCTTTGTTCTCACTTTTCCCTTTTCATCCTGGTCTCCCTTTGTAATGTCATGTATTTAAGCCAAAGTGAATCTATACAGACACTCGGTCTATCTGATCACATCTATTCTTTTTCCTTGGTCTACTTGTTTCCACACCCTGTCATGGAACAGCAGCACTATTGTTTAAACAGGTGTAGAGACTAACTTGGTTGAAAATTGAAAAGAGAGGAGAGGAAAATAAATTACTTCCTGCAGAGCAAGTTTATTAAATTGGCCCATCGCGTGGCTCAAAGACAAGGCAGTGATTGCATTTTGCTAAGGTTGTTTTTGTTTGTTTGTTTGTTTGTTTTCCCATTTCTACCCTGCTAATGACCTTTATTTAACTAATTTCAAGACACTGACAGGTTTGACTCTATGTATTGAGAGGTAGAGGGACATGCATGAGATTCAATTTCCCTTTGCTTATTGTCTTTCCTAGCTCAGGTTTGTCTGGGTGTGTATGCTGTAAAATAACTCAGCAGTTTAGCTTACCAACACATTCCCAGGTGGTGACGCTCCAATCATCCAAACTGCATGTACATTACTTCAACAGTGAGGCTTTGCTCTGCAGCGAACAAGCTAGGTACAGCTAAAACAAAATGCAAATGTAGCCATGGAGATCTTTTATGCCAAAGGCTGCTCCATGAAAACAATATAGACAAAAGTATGTTATGTCTGTTTTCCTATGCCATATTGAACCTACCTCATATGACCTTGCTCTCTTAAACATTTCCAGCTCACCTCATGTCACAGGGCACAATGTGAGAAACAGATGTTATAAAAACATAATGTTGGTGAGGTAGGATACAGCCTTTAAGATGATTTCAAGCAGTTGAAAAACAAACACTACATGGCCACAAAATGTTTGTTTACAGAGGTACCACATTGGGTTTGAAGAGACCAGGGCTAACTGGTATGTAATATAGATATGACCTTAATAGAGATTTGCCAAGAACCTGATCTGTGGGTTGTAAGTTTTCTGGGATATCTGCCATTATATAGCCGATGCAATTCAGAAAAAATTAATTCTTTAGTTATTGTTTTTCTAGAAGCTATATGTGCTTTTAGTGCTGGACATAGGCTATTGAGAACAGTAAATTATAAACCCAATTATTATGACACGTTTGGCAGTGTTTACGTGTAGTAAAACCAGATTCAAGGGGAGAGATGGAAAGAGCCAGATAACTTATACAGGTAAAGAGAGCTTTGGGGTTCTTAGAGCTGTCGATGTAGCAGATGTATTAGAGAGAGGTTTTCTATGATTATTTATCACTCGAATGATGCCATGCAATGAAATAATGATAATAAAAATTGTATATTTCCATGCATAGGAATAAGGAATTTATTTTTTTAGGATTTCTGTTTTGATAGTAAAGAAATAAAAATGCTTCATTTTTTTACTCACTTAGAATTTCTGCATCCAGCATGGCATTCTGCTATGTGTCATGTCAAGGTAATATTATTAATATATGTAGAAGCTTGTTTGCAGATATGGTGCAAAGAGAAAGACTGGTAGTTAAGCATGTGGATTTCTTACTAGCTACTGCATTGACTTATTTATTTATTTATTGTTAAGAAAAAAATACATTAAGCTTTTGGATTTTTTTTCTTCTTTCAAATTTTGGCTGTAATGTGGACTGGTAAATCCGAGTTGATAATTTGTGAGTGTGGGTTTGTGAGGACATCATTGGTTCTTAATCTTACCCAGTATCATTATGGAGAAGGGGTACTTCTTTTGACTTTTTAAATTCAATTACATTGATTCATATCAGTCAATGTTATGTCTATTGAAGACATCCGTCTCACGAAGAAAAAGTGGAAATAGACTAATACAACAGATGAATGCTCACTTAAACACATATATCTTTTTCACAGAATGAAGTCTTGCGCACACATTTGCCAAGAACTCTCCCCCTGCCAAATCCTTCACTTGTCAGATGCCCTAAGTCCTCTCAATACCTTTCAAGGCCTCAACTTCTAAGTGGAAGACAGTAAGTTTCTCTCTGAGAAATTTGGAAAGACATCTCACTGATGAAAGTCTGTTCACCAATCCAGGAAAGATTCTACAGAACTGCATGTGGACAGACACACGGGAGAAGATGGACATTAGGTACAGATGTTGAATATTTTTATGTTAACTAGATTTTGTTGACCAGTTTGCCTTTGTTGAGTTATTTAAAGGAGAGTTTGTCCAATTTGCTTGTCTACAAGGTAATTTATCTTGCAATTATGTATATACCTACAGATTACAGTTCTGTAAAGTAACATCTATAGCGGGTGAAGAGAAAAACCTTTCCTTTAAAGCAATCAAACAACCGACAGTGTTTAGTGCATACAGCTTGTACCACAAACAGCCACTCAGTCTGTAAGCATTGCATTTTCCATTAGCAATAAGAAATGCTTTGCTTGGTTCAAGGTTTTGGGGGACAACCAGTCCATGGTTTCTTTTGAAATGGAATCAATTTACTGCAGATAGTCCCCGTAATTTGACAAAATAATGATTCATTTCAGCTAACTAGGGTGCAACTGTTCTGAATTTAACTAGAAAGAAATACAGTAATGATCAGAGGTTCCAAGTCCTAAGCCGGCATGATGTGAAGAGCTTTACATAACAGAAAGCATTCAGATAAATGAGTAACACATTACTGTTTTCTTATAAAAACAAACAAACAAAAAAGTAGCTTTTTGCTACAGGCAATTTCATTAAATGAAACAAAACTTGTCTTCTCTTTAAAAGTAGTTGCCATTGTATAACCTAGTAAATGACACTGTATGCAACATGGATTGGAACAAGAATGAAATTCTACTGTCACTGCACCAGCATAAATCAAGGAAGACTTTATTTAAGTAAGTGAAGTTTCAGCTGTTTATTTGACAGCAAAGTGCTGTAGACAAAATTCTCTAAACAGTCCATTGCCCCATAGTAAAAGCTAAGTATAAATCTTTCTTAGTTTCAGCAGCAGATTTCCCAGTCTATATCAGATGATATAGATTGAGAGTGGAAGAGGTTCAGAGCAGCTGTCCACATCATTTTGAACCTGGCTTGGTTCTAATCCTAATAATATTTTTGACATTTTAACTTCAGAGAACTGTGTCCTATGGTTTTTAGACATGTCTTCTGATATACTGAATGTTTCATGTGTGTCAGAGTATTTTAAGAGACAAGTGCTCATACCAGCTACTCTGAGAAAGTGAGACCAGAACCCAAACCAGGAGAAATAGGCCTAAGATACCAACAGACCTTGACACATATTGTGAACATGTATCAATATGAAAATTCTTGTACAAAAAGGATGTGTAGGGTATTTTATTGTAAGTCTTGTTGTCTGTAGTAAGAACAAGTGAACTTCCTTTTAACACCAGAAGTGTTCAATGAGCAGAAACTTGTTTGTTGAAAATCTATCTGAACAGATCTTAAAATATGAACCATGCTGACTTAATTGCTACTCTAGGATATGCTGAGAACCTAAAGAAGATAGGAAGAATATTTTTGCTAACATATATATATATATATATATATATACACTAGTGATGACTGTAAACTGACTACGTGTGATATAAAGCCCAATCTCTTTCAGAATAAATAACTTTGCCAGAACTACATGAGGCTGAATTTACAACCTTTGTCTTCAAAAACATTGTTATTTGCTCATGAAACTGTTTTTTTTTTGTTTGTTTGTTTGTTTTTTCAAATAAAGGATCACTTATAGAAGGAGTTATGTAATTCATGTACTTTCAAAACACCTACCTAGACCCCAGGAGTGTTCTGGTAACAAGCCATCTCATACAGATGTTGAATGATTATTTCTGCCCCACAATCTAAAACACTCAAAGTATTAGATCTATTGTAATTACCAGTATGACTAATAAATTATTTGACCTACACTAATTTAAATGTAAGTTGTGTACTACTATATCCTGTCTAATACAGTGTTGTGCTACTCTACATCTTCAATGAGAATTGTGAGTACATTAATATGAGAGGACAGATTTTATCTTATATGTGCTTTCATGCATGAATCCTCAATTTCAATAGATAATGTTTTTCCAGATATTTAATATATATGAACACAGGCAGAGAAGGACCATTTCATATGTTTAAGAGACATAATGCTATTTGTATGTTATTCTAAATAAGCATGAATAGTTGAAGACTGCACACAGTATATGTTTTCCCAAGAAAAAACGTGTCACAAAGACATTAGCTGTAGTTTTGTTTTGTGGTTTTTGTAATTAAATATATTTCCTTAGAAGGAAAAAAAATAACAAGAAATTGTGATATCTTCTGTAGTGCTGAAAGGAAGAACTCTGTGAATCAGAAAACCTGGACTTGCTGCAAGCTGATTACTGTGTCTTATAGACAAGTCACACAAAAAGAGAGCCATTTTCGTGGAACACTATTATAGATTTTTGATATTATGTCTACAGAAGTTCCATCACATCATTCATTCAACAGGCAAAATTGATTTTTGCAGAAAACTTTCACAAGTTAAGGAAGGAGAAGAAAAAGTAATCCCTGAGCTTGTTGATGTGCATGAAAACCTGGTAGAAAAAAAATTTTAATGGATCATGGAGTGGAGCTATGGCTTTAGTGACAGTAGGGATTTAAGTTATGTATTTGGCCACTATAAGATAAAGTGATTATGGTCCTAATAGATTGCAGGAGTTAATGCTCCCAGCTCACACTTATTTTCAAACAAAATTTTTGAATGTAGTCATGGGCTGACACGTGCCCTAATCTCCCCTGATTCAGTATCACAGGTAAGTAATATACATGGTTATAGATTGTGTGCTTATGACAACTCAGAAGCACTTGAGGTTTTCATCCAGGGGAAAGTTAAAGGGAACACTTCATTGTATACTTCTCAGCAGCATCAACTGCTGGTTTGAATTCACAGGAATTTGTAATGTATTTGTTTGTACAGCCACTCACTCACTGCCCCTGCCTCAGCAGGACAGGGGAAGGAATAGGAAGAATGAGAGTCAGAAAACTTCATAAAAATAAAGACGGGGAGATCACTTGCCAGTTACTTTTGTGGGCAAAACAGACTCAGCTTGGGAAAATTAATACATTGCCAATCGACATAAATATATAATTACTGATATAAGTATTAAGGGACACTCCATCCATTCAGCTAGACAATGAGAGGGATGGGAGGGCTGCAGTCAGGACATGGCAGGTTCTCTCTGCCACATGTTCCTTCTCACTCCTTACAGTACTCTGGCATGTGTCCTCCTCAGGTTGCAGTCCCTTCAGGGGCATCTACTCTTCCATGAAGCACCCCGTACTTCTCTGCTTTTGGTGTTTCTCTCTGATTGCCTTCTCTTCTCTGTAGCATTTTCTACTATCTCTTAAATACGCTTTCCCAGAGATGCCACCAGGCTTGGCTGGTGGGCTCATCTGTGTTGTGAGGTGAGTCCATAGCAGAGCCAGCTGGACCCAGCTGCTTCCAGCACAGGACTGCCTCTGATCTCTTTTTACAAAAGCCACCCCTGCAGTTCCTTCATCCCCTTTATGAAAACTTTACCACATGCACCCAGTACAGTAGGATCTGAAATTTGTCGCTTGCAAATAATTCTCATCTTCTGCAATACAAACTTTACTCTTCCTGGAGGCTGCACCTGTGTGGCAGGATGTGTTAGAGCTGTGGGCAAATGATCTTGTTTCTGGTGTCACTTGAAGTGTGTCCCAATACAACATTGCCTAGCTCACTCACCTTTACTCACATAAAAATCAAGACCCTAGAGTGATATTTAGCTTGGAAGTTAAACCTACTTGTAGGTTTCTCCATGTGACTTAGGAAGTTGATTTGACTGACCTGTGTCTTCATGGGAGATGAACATCCTGTCTCCTGTGGGGACGTAAGCATCTGTCTCAAGACCCCAAGCCATGTTAATCAAACAGATGTCCTTTGTGGACGAGAGAAATTATTGATTTGCACAGGGCAGTTCAAAATGTCCCAAAGAGGATGACAGACAGCTGGAATGAATTATCTTCTTCAAGTGAATTTCTTAGTAACTATAGAGATGAGCAACTTAAAATAATCTTGCGACTTTCTTCTGACTCAATTTCCAAATGAACTTCATCCCTTGTGCTAAGATGCATAAAGGTGCTTGCTACATCACAGTTTACTTCTGGCAATTGGACTGGTAGTAGGCAAGACATTCTTATGATTATGCTGGACTATAGGACTGAGCTGTTCTTCAATGGGGGCACTGACTGACATTGCCTTTGGGAGCCATCTGTACTCAAAACCCAAGAATGTGTTTGTGATATTGTGCAAAGACATTTCTTACAACCTTTCATGACATGAAAGCCAAAGGCAGGGCTAGAGACTGCCTTAAAAGTGGTGGGTGAGGCAACAGGGAAACTGCATTTGCATCTTTTACATTATTTTGTGTAAGGTATTAGCTGGAAGATGTGCAGCTTTGTTTGGTGGTGTAATCTCTTTAGATACATAGCTCGACTACATGTTGTTTGGGGTAGGTCCTCACACTGTACTAGAGAAACTGCACTGAACTAGAAATAGGCTAAACTCAGAGTCACAGAGATAAAGTATGACTTGGGAACTAGTGGAAACAACCAATGCCTGCTGAACTCTTGCCTCTAGTAAATCTACTTTATTTACTAAAGGTATTGTAAGTGTAAATGCACTCAGGAAGCAGACACACAGATTTGCAATTTGCACTGATTTTTTTCTGCTCCAGAAAGCACTTGTAATCCCTTTAGGCATTTTATAGCAATGTTCTATGGTTGCCTCTAGTTACAATACATGAGCAATGGCCAAACTATCATTTTGTTCTAATAACATCACTGAGATAGAAGAGAACTGGAAAAATATTATGACGCAGGACCGGATAAAAAGATGATAACATTGATTGTATAAAATTAATACAGTGTAAAGGCCAATATTATTGCTATTAATTAATTGTAAAGCCCTGATAACTTTAAAGGGAAAAACAATGTGTGGTAGATTATTTTTTTCAGGGTTAGTCAACCACTGAATGGAAAGGGCACATGATTTGCTTTCTATTAAGGTGATATTAAAGTAATATTCCTAAATTTTTATACAAAAGTGATGTCATATTTAAAATGAGATGGAGCCTGATATTCTTTAATTTGCAACATATTTTGTATTGGGTGATAACAGTGTGAATCATAAGGATTCCCTCTGCAGTACAGGTAACATTTTGAGGTGATACAGATTTGAGGACATACAAATGAAAGCATCATGCTCTGCAACTTCATTCTTCTTAGGTGCATTCATGCAGTCTTCCTTGTTACCTAATTTCTTAACTATTCACAGAGTTTACTCCCATAGCAGGTCTAGCAATAACAAACTGAATCACGGGTCAATTTATCTGTGATTTACCCAGTGTCAAGAAGTTTCAAGAAGCACCCATTCAGTAATCAAACTCAAGCCTCTTAATTTCCTGTCTAGTCTATTGACTATTTAATTGGTTACCTAGTAGCAGTTTTGGCAGAAGAGCAAAAGCAAACTAGACCATGTTTTCAGAGGACTCACACAGACTGAAATTAGAACAGCTTTACAAGATGCCATGTGTCAACTGAGCTGTGCTAATTGTTTGCCTGAATATTTATTACCTACACAAAATCTGACATTGGATTTAGTTTAGCCTGTTATGGAAAAGCATTGCACTAAATCACTGCTGTCAGATAAGAATGTATATAGTAGCCATTACCACTGCTTACCTAATCTGTACTGACTTCAGTGTCCTGTGTCCTTGTTGCTGGAACACAACATCCTAAGGATCATTCTAAATGTGACAGTTGACAGTAGAAAGGCTTCAAGACTCAGCTGCATAAAAACACAGCAAGAGGTTCCTCTATGTCTGAATTAGTTCATAGTTTGCATGATCAAGCCACAAGCAGGTAAGTGCAATCATGCCAAAGTGGCAGGGGAAGTGATTTTAAATCAAAGTAAACTTTATGGCATTGATGTTGGGAATTCATATTTATTTCTATAATTTTAGTTAATTTCAGTTTTTAGCTGTTGCCAGTGTTATTTAATACGTAATTTGCAACATATGGTTTAAGTGCAGTGAGGATGTGAGAGGTGAAAGAAGAGATTAGCTAAAGAGAAGGATGAGGGTTATGTTAAATGAGGCAGAGTGTGGAGAAGAAGAGAAAATACAGGGAATAAAGGACATTTAGAATCAGAGTAACATGAGGACAAAGTGAGAAGCAGATCAGCAAGCTTTCACTAACAGTCAAAAGTTGCTTGATGACACCAGTAATCACTACAAAAGGTCTCGCAAACCTTTGCCCATCTCAGATGTTACCTCCTGACAGATGTGGTTGTCAGCAAAGGTGGAAGAGGAAGTAGTGATAGCTGAAGAATCACTCTAGACTCTTAGATGTTTAACTGGAGGTGCCTCCTGGAGACCTTGTCACCACTGAGATCTTCATATAAATGGATGAAGAGAGGCACCATGTCAGATCTGAACACAAAAGACCATCTGATGAAACATTCCTTCATCCACTGACTACAGTGGGAGGCCACAGCAATTATGCTTCTAAGATAGATGTATGGATTAAATGCCTTAAAGTATCTGTGCAAATGCAGACTTCAGTTTTCTGAATGTTCTCTTTTCTGGTCATGTACCAGAAAATGATATTTTTATAAGTTAACTGCATTTCTCCCCTCAAAAATTCATCTAAGTGGCATGGGTGGGAATCACTGTTATCTACTGTATTTTATATTGCCACCTGCTGAGTTGATGTACCCTAAGGAGAAAAAAAAAAAAAAAAGTCTCAATTTACTAACTAAAATCAAAGTCTTTTTCCTTCTTTTTAAGATGTTGAACAAAAATTTTTAAATGTGAAGTCTTGTCGCTTTTTTTTTTTTTTTTTTTTTTTTTTTTTTATCTGAGACATACAAGGCAGAACAATATACCAAGGACTTTGAAAGCAAGGTGAGAGTACTCACTTATCCTGTAATAGCTACTCTATCTAAAGGTTTGAAGGATGCTGACTTCACATCCTTTCTGGAAGACTACTTAGTTACCTGTACAACAAGTATAGTTCAAAAATTGGCATAGTAGATTATATCTGATGACTTCTACATTTATCAAGGGTAAGTGGAAGGTCAAAATCACTAATGTTCTCTTTCCTCTAGAACAAAAGATAGATTGCAAAGAAGAGAACCTTAACAGAACAAGAAGAAAAAGAAACTTTTGTTGAAAGGACTACATAGGATTGAAGTGTGTAGATATGAAAAAGAATAAAAGAAACTGAGAGGAAATTATCTTTTGTGCTGAAATGCATAAACGGGATGACATACATTGCATTCCCAACCAAATACCAGGTTTTGTGCCTATAGGAACGTGTATTAATTTTATTATTAATTTTAGCTATCTACTTTGTAAGATGTGTAAAAGTTTCCTGAATTAACTCTCTTAACATATGAAAAGAAATAAGCAATAAGAAAGCATTTGAAAGAGAAATGTTACCCTGAAAAGAAAACCTTAATATCAGTATAAAAATTTCTTGATATACTGTCCAAGTATATGGATCAGTCTTGTCTTACACTATATGAACACATCTTCTCTATTTTATTCTGTTATTGGGTTATTGGTTATACAACTCAAAGTTCTTTCAGTAATTAAAGACAAGCCATGTTTCTTCCCTCTGCCTCCATGTATTTCTTTCATATTTTAAATCCATGTGTTTTAAAAAGAATTGGCTTTCTTTCCCACTCACTTGAAATTGGTTTATGGAATGTAATAATCTTATAATAATTTTTTCATTAAAGCTTTTGATACTTTTTCAGAGAGCAGGAAAAAAATCTTTTTCATGGTTTTGACAAGATGCAGCTTCTTAGCAGAAAGACTGTGAAAAGAAAAAAAAAAAAAAAAAAAAAGACTGTTCTCTTATTTCAGTTCACTCCTTCCCTCATACACTCAGTTTAAAACATGCCACGTGCTGTCTTACTCAGTCAGTATTCACTGTCAGCTTTGCCGTCTCTGTCAGTCAGGGTTGATCAGAAGTCAGTGATTAGCCATTTGGCACCCATTTGGCTAACATGAGCCATGAAGCAGTCTGTTTCTTCCATTTTTTTGTACAAACTACAAATGTGGAGATTTTGGAAGGGACAAGTCATTTATGCATTGAAAGTGCAGCTTCAGGACAGCCAAAACTGTCTACAATTTAGGGCTGATATCTCCATGTCGGTACAAATAAAATAGAAATGACAGCATTATTTCAAAAGTGTCAAAACAGTTCACTCACCAAATCAAAAATGCAGGTGATTCATACAGCTTGTATCTGTAACATTTCAAATATCTGGTGTGTTTTCCCTCAGAAAATTCCAACTCTCTAATTGTCCCTCTAGATGACTGCACAATTAGATTTATCACTTTGCCAGGTGTGACAAAATGAAGTCTTTTGTTCTTTCCTCTCTCTCTTAGTCCTGACAAGTCATAAAGAAATGGAAAAGTCAAATTATTGGAGTGAGATTTTTCAAAAGCATGCAGCATTCTTCTAAGTCATCACCCATTGAATTCTGTGATTAAACTCTTGCTGATTTCCATGGCAGCAGAGTTATGTTAATTCTTACTACTCCGGGACATGTCATGCTTAAATACATCTGTGACGTGCACTTTCTTTTCAGCAAGGGTCATTTATGATGATTGATTTCTTTTAGCTTCCTTTTTCCTTTTCTCTGTTCTGGTTTTCAAGCTAGTAAGTCAGCTGGATGTCTCAGTATAACTAACAATTCTTGATCAAAGTTCTCCAGAAAATAACAGCAATTCTTCCATTCATTAAAAAAAAAAAAAAAAAAAAAAAAAAATGGAAGCAGCATACCACACAAAAATATTTTATAGTTTGCTAACAACACACTGATTTTTAAACAATGTTCATACAAATAATAGCTTCTAGCTTGACATTTGTTACACGGTAGAACTTTTTGTTTTTCAGTTGGTTTGTTTGTTCTTTCTTAAGCTGCAATAAGTCTGAATAGTTTTATTTTATTTAGTAAAATGTATTTGGGGGGTTGTTTGTTTTTTATTATGCAGTCTATTTATAATCTGGGTTGGGATACAAATGTACTCATAGGAATATTTTTATCAGTTTGTCACTCTGAATTCTCTAGCACTATTGGAAAGGTAGTGCAATAATAAATACATATATTTATTTATTTGTTTGTTTATTTTAAGAAAGAAAGTTGTTTTATATTTGGGGGATGTGGGAATTACTAATTACAATGCATTAAGTTTTAGAGCCTTGAATCATGGCAGAAATAACTGCAGAAACAAAATACGTTGATGTTCAGGTATGCAGCACAGTTTCCATGTAACTTAGAGCAAATGGATACTTACGAGCCTGCAGAGACCAACTACAAGAAACTTGGTAACCCAAAGCATTCTGTAGTTTCCAACATGCACTGTAGCACTCACAGTTTTTTATTTATCAAAACCTAATACTAATACATTTTGCATTAAATACAGTAATTCAGAGGTAACTATGCAACGATGAGGGATTGGAATTCCCTTGTCATACCAGTGTTTCTGTAGTACATAATGATCTCTTTTTCTTCATTTCCACATCTTCCAAGAGTCATTTTACAACATATGGTGATGGGCTTACTCTGTCTCACAAGAGTTATTACAGGGGCAAGAAAAAAGCTGGGGAGAAAGAGACCCAAGAAAGTGAATTTACTTGTTTATAGTTATGGAGAAAGGCAGTAGCAGAGAATAGGCTCCAGAGCAAATGCATGGGACAAAGATGGAAGTCAGTGCCCACACCTAAGGCAATCGGATGCACACTTGGATGCCCTAAGTGGGCACTAAGGTGACCATTAACAGACAGCCTAAAATTCACAGAACATCTCCTTAGTCTCCCAAGTGCTTAAACTTAAGAGTCTAATTGTACCCAGAAATTCCCTTCTTTGAGAACTTAATAGCCTAGGGTGAAATGCAGAGAAATGCTTAGGTGTCCTTCACAAAATGTGAACAGACTGTGCCCACCCAAGCACAGAGGGCTTCTTCAGAACCCCAGACTTAGGCTGCTGAGAGGCCACGTGTACTGGTTGATGATGGTCCTTGTGTCCTCCTACTGCATATGTTTGAAATTCCTCCATCACTGAGTTGAGGATCTGGAAAGCCCTGTAAAAAAATCACAGTGTAGGAACTTTCTCACTTTCTTTGAAAAGTGCAACGAAGAAAGTATGCTCTGGATACATGCTGGACACATACAACTTTAATTTTAGCAACAGGGCCACAGTCCCACCACTTGAACATGACTGGAGGAGAAAGGACTCAACATATCTTTTAGAGGGAATGCAGAACAGCAGGCCGAGACCAAGTTCGCTGCTCTCTTCATCCTGGCACTAGTCCACACGTTCCACCTCCAAATGCCAGCTGTAACCAGCAAGTGATTTCTTTTCATAGCTCCAGACTGAAATGTCTGTGGTAGTTTAGACACTAGGAATCAGCATTCAGCTTCACTTGCAATACAAAGCAGAC
Organism: Netta rufina; assembly: GCF_964035555.1. Taxonomy (NCBI): domain Eukaryota; kingdom Metazoa; phylum Chordata; class Aves; order Anseriformes; family Anatidae; genus Netta; species Netta rufina. The sequence goes on along the minus strand of NC_140127.1, from coordinate 71,869,395 downwards.
CAATGTATGTCTTTAAAAAATTAGAATCTAAATCACCTCACAGGATGTCTGTCTCCCTCTTAGGACTACCTTCCACAAATCAGATAAATTTCCAAACCTGTTCAAAATTTTGTGGCTCTATTTTTCTCTTTTGTCAAGCATGCTGAGCCAAAGGGACCATATTTCTGTCTACACTGTATTTCACCAGAACAGCACAATAAAATATGTAGGTATGAATTGTCATATCTCTAGAATATATGAATTCTCATAAACTCACCAGATGTTTTGAAGCAAGCACTAGGTTTTAATTGGGACATTTAGACTTGGAAAGGCCAAACTGCAACGACACTGTGCTTCTTATTTATTTCAGGCTATTTACATTTTAGAAAGACAGGATTATAAAGTTTCTTGTCCTGATTTCCAGAAAAAAATGTATATATATATAAGAAGGAAAAATAAAAAATTAAAAAACAGAAAAGTAATAGAAAGGCAAAACAATTTAGCCCTGTGAAAAATACTTCCCAAGAGAAATCTGAAGTAATATTACCCACAAAATGTATGACCACAGAGAAAGGGTTATATTTACTTCCTGGATAAAAAATTCTTTGGGCACAAAATATTTGTAACTTGAAAGCATGAGGATAAAGTCCTCTGCTGATTTTTAAAATGGTGGTAGGCACTTATATTTAGATAACTTAAACTATCTCCAAGGCTCTGACAACTAAAATGAGAGCTGAGACAGGTAGCTTAACTACAGACATCTAAATCTCTCCTAATTCTGACTTCCACACAAGGAGTTTTGTCTGTTCTTGAAAAGCATGTCTTCGTAGCAGTAAGCAGCACATAAGTTCCATATGAATACCATTCAGGAGAACCACTAGACCTGCAAAATCACTTGAAATAGGGCTGGAAGAACTCCTGAAAGATGAATGAACCTATCTTTTCACCATAAGACAGGATAAATTCTACCTGTGGTATTTCTCAAGGATGCTTAGACAACCTCTCATTTAAAAAACAGATGTGACAATATGAAGTTCACACAATCTTTTTGCACAGAAACTGTTACGTGATCTGAGAATGTGGTTGAGCAGCTTAAGGTGTCTTTTAACTCAGACTTGGCAGAGAGCCTGGAGGGGAGGTTGTGAGCACACAACCTATGTTTGTAAAGTAACAACACTACTGCAGAAGCAGATCAAGACAAACGCATTCAGAAACAAGACGTGATAACTGAAATACTTATCATCATGTTGCATCTCTTGGCCAGGGAATTGGAATAAGGCCCACTTCAGTGTGATCATCTGCATCCACCTGATCTGACCCCTTCCTCTGTTGCCTTCCCAGTGTTGTTACCTTGGCAAAAAGAATTGGGAAAAATCTTAAAAGAAACCATCCTTCCCCTAATATACATTCTGTTCGGGCTTGGCAGAAGGTCTAAAGAATTATTCAGCATATAACTGGCACTATACAGTAGCACAAGTAAATGGAAATAGGATAGTAACTGGCTTGGAGCCAAAGACAATTTAGGTGGATGGATGAATGGATGGAAGGATAGATAGATGAATGGAAGGATAAATGGAAGGATAAATACTGTATAACTTATTAACATAACTATATTTCAAGATAACTGTTAATGGAGCAAAAACAACGTTGAAATACTGAGAAATACCAGAATCAAATCAACTGCAATTTTGTGTGCTTATTTTTAGCCTTTATTTTTCCATCGTCCTCCTGGATCTCAACATACAGTGCCTGGACTAGGCAGGAAAGACACTTTCTCTGCCCTGTTCCACTCAAAATCAATCTAGCACTACAGTCTCAGGGTGCTATTTCTTAGACACCAGAAGCTCTCAGTGAGACCATGCTATCCATGATGTTTATCACAGTGCACTGCTTTTTTGCAAGTCCATCCCAAACCATGAGTTAAAAGGGCACCATAACCACTTTTATATGGACAGCAACATGTCTGATGACAAAACACCAATAAATAGACAAGACCCCCCAGTGAACTTTGAACAACTCTTTAGCAGGATGGATGTGTTCCGGCTTTAGAGTAAATAATAATAATAATTAAAAAAAAAAAAAAAAGTGCAACAATAACAACAAAAAAAATGCCTATATATCCAATAGGAAGCGAATGCAGTATTTTTAACTTGTCCTATTCTTGAAATAAATAAATAAATAAATAAATATAGAACACTGAACTTTCCTTGAGGAAAACTCCCCACAGATTTAATTCTGAGGTAGACATCTAGCATGAGATATTTCAGTCTAAACAGTTCACATTTGTCAGCAGTATGAGTATCTGAAAACAGGTTCTTGTAATGGGAAGTGTCAGGCAACATTAAATACACAGACCTATTGGCCTGCCTGCAGTGCATTTTTTAAATGAAATAAACATTTCATCATACAGATTAAAAAATGCAGCCTATGTTCACTCTAAAACTTCCAGTCTTTCAGATTGCTTTTGTTCTTTAGCCATAGTTAATATCTGTTATAAACTCAGTGTTATTTTTTCAGCCTTACATGTCTCATAATTACTGAATTGTGACAAATTAGTGGACTAAACTACACATATACAGGCATTTTCTTCGCTAATAGCTTTGTCCAGGGCAAGAGAAATCTGGAATGTGTTTCTTCTACTAGTTGAGGCACTGAGGCACTGAGGTGAATTAAAACAGCTTTTTCTTTTCAGCTTCTTTCTTCCTTGCTTTTCTTTCTTACTTTCAAGGATGACCTACACAGTAAGGACTGAAGGTGAATTCTCACACTATTTAAATGCTGTATAATGCAAATATTTCCAGCTTGTTCCCCTGTCTTTAGACTTAAGTAACATTTTTCAAAGGTTACTTACTCTATTTGATGGGGACATTGTTCACTTTCTGTGGAAATTAAATAGTTTCAGCATCTGGAAATGTGTTCTAAATTAAAGTATACTATGTCAGGCACCAAAACGTAACATTATTTCAGAGTATTATGTATTACTGATTCCATCTTACTCCAGGTGAACTGCTCTTTCCCCAGATCCTTTTGAACCTAGAGGGTCCAAAAGCCATTTGCCTACACAGCTGTGATACACAGAGGGCAGCAGATTGCTAGTGCTGAGTGACGCTGCTCTGCAATACCTGCGGGGGAATCTGAGGGTAAATATCATGGTTTCACCTATGTGGCTTTAGCCAGCACACTTCAAAATTTGTAAAAATTGCTACGGGTCTTTTAATGAACATGTGATTGGGATTGTTAGTGCATCTCCTATTCACAGTCATTTCAGGTTGTGGGCCTTGTGTATATCAGATTCATTTAGCATAAGCAATTCATTTTCTGCTGTGCTTATGACCTTAACTGCTGAAGCTCTAGATTACCGTGTCTGTCAGGGAAGGGGTGCCATTCAACCAGTGAATGGCTTTTTTAAAGCACTGATTCATCAAAAGAAGCATACTGCTTAGTGCGCCTGTTACACCCCTTCTTCCTTTACCTGCAGATATTCCTTTGAGGAGTCATTTCCAAACTGCAGTCTGGCGTAACCTTGTTTTACCCAATAAATACAACAGAGGCATAGCACACGGTGATCTATGTAGGTCAGCATTTATATGTTCTGCACTTCAGAGCAGGGTTTGTATATCTGAACTTTCTGTGAGCATATAAATCTTTGCCCTACTATATGTCTGTGAAGCAACAGCTGAGTCCTACTCTTAGGAGGGGAAAAAAATGTAAAGCATAACAAAGAGTAGCTATCATGGTTTTCATGTTAGGGGAATCTTTCAAGTAGAAATGATGCACAGCAACCATTGGAGAATATCAGTCAGTGCTATCTAGAGATTTAAAATAGTTTTCTCTGTTAATTTATGCAAAATTTAAGCCTGCTGTGTAAACTATCTGGGAACTTGTTTGAAATATTGATGTTTAAAATAGCAGTCTCAGTCCTTCTTCTTTTTCTTTTACCTTTTTTTTTTTTTTTTTGAAACAACACTTACTGAAATTTATGTTGACAAGTTGCAGACAGAATGATGGAGTGCCCCTTTTCTGATCTGCAGTTAGAAGTCATTTGCATCCCTCCACCTTACTTTGTTTTTTTCCACAAAGGAAAGTTTCTTTAACTCAGTTATCAATCAACGAAAGCTCTGAAGGGCTATTTCATACAACAATTTGTTAAAGTGACGACAATGGTATCAAACACACAGCTCCTCAGTAATAGCCTGAAAAGATCCATGTCACTGGGTTATTAATTGTATAAGGAAAAGAATTTAAAGCCATTAGCATTGACTGCCTTTGCTTCCAAAGTGAATGTTATTTTTTCCTCCTCTGAAATTACCATTCCTTTTATCTTGTTTTATTGCTGTTCCATAAGCTGGCAGTGAGCACTTTAACCATCTGTATTATCAAAACTCATTTCTGCAAGTGATTACTATCATCTTAATACAATTTAAAAAAAAAAAGAAAAAAAAAAAAAAAGCATCAAACAACAGCAAACAAAACAAAGAACAATAAATTATATATACAGAAAAGTGCATCAGTGACTAGTCAGCATTGTTTTGTATTTACTGTATGACATAAATAAGTATTAGAACATAATGTATATAACAACAGAGGTACAGAGCAGTGGGTTTTTTAGGCACTGTGAAAGCATACAAGGTGCTGATTAGTTTTTAAGTACCTAATAAGAACTGATTGAGGCATATCCTGAAACCAGGTGCGTGCTTCTGAAACATTCTCCTGCAGAAATGATAGTTGTACAATTGCCGCGCCAGTGATGGAGATGGAGGTTGTGAGCAGGGCAGAATGGTCCATGGCACAACCCCGTTCCCTACATCACTAAGCCCATCAACCTCTTCTGATATCCCCATGCACTAAGAAATCTGCCCCATGCTAAAATATTTGCAGTCCTTTATCTCCTGTTTCAGCAGCATTTTAAAGTTACTAAGTAGATGTTATATCCTGCAAAATAACAAATAACCAGTCCCTTTTAAGCCATTGCTACACAGCTATACCCCCATAAAGGCAGCTACTGCCCAATGTGCTGCTGGCTCTCCCAGCCCAGTTTGTAGCTGAGCTTAATTCTTCAAACATTGCTTTTACTCCTATGTCTTCAGTGGTGTCATTGCCATGTACAAAGATAATCAACTATATGTTGATTATCAACTATAAATGTGTTGATAATCATCTATATGTTGTAGAACTGGGCCAAAGGCTCTATATTTTTATCTTATGGGGGAGGTAGTCTCAGCGTTTTTCCATAATTCCAGTGACAAATGGTCCTAAAGGGCCCTTTCTTTCTCTCTGAGCACTATGGTGTATTCCTTTATTAAGAGAAAAGAGAAGTAGCTCAATTCAAATTTCTTTAAAGGTACTTCAAATGCAAAAAGTGGATGTGCCTTTATTGTGGAAAAGCTCTTTGAAAGTGTTTTGCATCACAGTGGGACTGACGTGCAAACTTTTCCAAACTTTAAAGTGATGTTTGGGTGCAGCTCCTTTTATAGCTAAGAAATCATAAATGTAAAGGTGAGAGCTGCAGATTAAGAGAAAGAAATATAGGGACAGACATGCAATGTTATGAGGAATTTAAGCTACTTAAAATAACAGATAGCTCTTCACCTGCTATTAAGATGACTAATACCCCAGACTGAAAACAGGATTTGGGTACATAAACTAGATTTAAATGGACTCCATCTTATTTCCAACATTTCAGACAAAAGCAATAAAGTACCTCTAGCTCTTCAGAGCTGTGTAGACAGGAATGACTTGGGTGTAGAAAGAAGGGGCAACTGCCAGTCATTCAGAGAAGAGTAGTTTCTTCATGTCCAACATTTTCCACATATCCCAGAGAGGTAACCTTTTCCTATGGCAGCATGGGGAGCTCTCTTAAACCTGTATATCCTGTGCCTGCAGATCCTGTGTGAATACACAGAGATGCCAACATCTACCTCCAAACCATCATCAGTGCTGGCCATCAAGAGTGCTGGCCAAGGAAAATACAAGGGCTTTTCCCATCTTTGAAGGAATGGCTGTAGGCAAGAGAGCATCAGCAGAGAAGGGTTCTTCCAGATGATCCCAGGTCTGGCTCTTAAGAGAGGATCTGCTCTATGCTGCAGCCCAGCCCTGGACTCCCAGCTGCTGAAGAGGGGCAAAGTTCGGATTGAGATAGGGACAAGTAGATCACTCACTAATTAAAGTAATGGTCAAAACAGATGCAGCATAGCGTAAGTAATATTAGCTATGTCATTGGGACTATTGTGGGTAAAAAGGTATAAAGGTAAAATTGGCCTTAATTCAAAATTCTGCTTCACAGCATCATGATCTGTTGTGGTGGTTTCACAGTCATATGTAGCTAAACACCATGATGCTGTTCTTTCACTCTCTCTCTTCAATAAGATAGGGAAAGAAAGTATGATGAAAAGAACTTGTGGATTGAGATAAGGACAGGGAGATCACTCGCCAATTATCATTATGGGCAAAATAGACTCAGCATAGGGAGATTAATATAATTTATTGCATATCACCAGCAGACTCAAGAAGGGAGAAACTAAGGGCAAACTAAACACACGTTCCCCTCATCCAGCCTTTTCTCTCTCTTTTCCCATGCAGTGCAGGGGAGTGGGGAATGGGAGCTGCAGTCAGTCCTTGACACTTGGTCTCCACCTCTCCTTCATGGTCACTCCCTGACCCTGCTCCATGTGGGGTCCATCTCACAGGCAGCAGCACTCCACGAACGGCTCCCACACGGCTCTGTACCACAGGGTCCATCCCCCAGGAGCAAACTGCTCCAGCACAGGTCCCCCACGGGTGGCAGCTCCCCCCATGCCCCCTGCTCCTGCGTGGGCTCCTCTCCACGGGCTGCAGCTCCTGCCCGGGGCTTGCTCCTGCAGGGGCTCTCCATGGGCTGCAGCCTCCTCCAGGCCACATCCACCTGCTCCACCGGGGGCTCCTCCATGGGCTGCAGCATGGAGATCTGCTCCATGCGGGACCCATGGGCTGCAAGGGGACAGCCTGCTCCACCAGGGGCCTCTCCACTGGCCGCAGGGGAACTTGTGCTGCGTGCCTGGAGCCCCTCCTGCCCTCCTGCTGCACTCACCTTGGGGGGCTGCAGGGCTGCTTCCCTCACATTTTCTGACTCCTTTCTCCCAGCTGCTGTAGCACAGCAGTTTTCCCCCTTTTCAATCTGCTCTCCCAGACCAGCATTGCTCACTAACTAAGCTGGAGCTGGCTCTGATCTGACATGGGGCAGCCGCTGAGCTCTGCTCACAGAGGCCACCCCTGCAGGCCCTGGTACTGCCAAATCCTTGCCACGTAAACCCTTGCCACATAAACACACTACAAAAACCCAATACAAGGTATTTTCTTTATCTTCTAGAGGTTCTTAGCTTTCTCCTCACAGTAGCAGGGATCCTATGTGCCTGACTGGTTCCTTATTTTATATGGGAGTACAGTATTCAAGAGCCAGGGGTGGCATAGCCCAATGTGACAGTATCAGATTGGGTTTTGGATCTGGTACTGCAAGTTTACTTAGAGGCTAACACTTAATTTCTGCTCAGTTTAGGCTGAAGGTGCCTAACTGGGGCTTTAAGATGATATTTCCCTCTTCTTGTTCCCTCTCCCTTTTTCCTGTGCAATTTTATTCCCTTTTCAAACTAGTCCTAATGGAACCATTAATTTCCACATTTTATCTTTTAAGGGGTATAATATGAGCTGAAGTTCCAGTCTTACTAAACATGGAACTTCAGTGCTCCCTATAGAAACAAAATGTATTGCTTCGCATGGACACAACCTGTGTCTTATTACAGTATATATATATTAATGGATTACGCTGCAGCAGCAACTGTGAAACCTTTGCTGAATACAGCAAACCTGTCCTTCCTCTCTTCTCCATACTTTTTCATTTCTCTCTGCTGTTATTACTCATTGTACTGTGCAAGCACTGTACAGAGCTGTATACTGAATTTTGGTATGCAGTTTGCAAGAACAATCATACAGAACAATTTTGCTGTGGGTCACACAATTGGATCTAAGAAGCTTCAAACTGAAGATACATCATACACAAAATGCTAGGTTTGCAATGATTTAAATTAATATTACATATATAATCATGCTGAGTTTATTACTGCAACAATGCAGAAGATAGTAAATAAAGTCTGGTATAAAACTTTTTGCAGTTTCTGCTTCCAGTTGAAAGGATTATACGAATCAAGACTCTCTGTGTTAAATGACCGGTAAAGTGAGGGTAGGTAACACCTGAATAATTCTTGTATGCATCAGATTCCCCCAGCTGGAATATGATGATCTGATGAGTAAGTTTATTATGTATTTTGCTGCTAAAGATAATGAAAGCAACTGGAAGGATGTTTGACCTGTTTGCTGGATAGCATAGCTGCTGAAACAAGGCTGTGAATATCCTGCAGCTTTGCACCATGCAAACATCACACTTTTCTTCATGGATAAGGAGAGTGATGGTTCCTTTCTCCCAGCCCACCTGTTCAGTCTCAGAGGTGGAGGGGTGACAATTTCTATGAATGAATGGCTGTGGTATGGAGCCAGCAGCATGCAAAGTGTCCTTGTGCCTTGCAAACCACTGCGAATGTTTGGCCGCACAGAAGTCCTTGTGCTATACAGAGTGTCACATGGAGGAACCATGCCATTGCCAGTCTTGCCGTCTATATTGCCGGAGTCTTGCCGTTAGGGCAAATCCTCCTCTAAAGATCTAGTTAGCGTCCCCTGCACTGCAGCGGGGTCTTGCACTGTGCTGAGGAGTTCATGCCCACAGGCAGATGAGGAGCAGGCAGAGATGGGCTGGGGCTGAGCAGCACCCTGGGGCAGGATCCGTCCTGCTTCTTACAGTGGGCAAAGGGGAAGGAAAGGGCAGGACTTGTCTCTTCTGCACTTCTTCGCTGCAGCTGCGTCTGTGGCACCACAATGTGCACAGAGCTGGTTGTCACAGTAAGGGATAAACAGACAACCTTCCTGCAATCAGCTGAATAACATTGTTTTTCTTGCTACCATGAAGCTCTGATGCAACAATTTAATCCACTCTCTTTTAAAGTAGATGAAAGTAATATCTTTTGCTATTGTGCACTCAAATGAAATAAAACATTGCTAGCTGGAGCTAGTCAAATCAGTCCTTTCATGAATTTCGATTGGTTTCCATGGAAACGCTGACATACTCCATTTAGCACCAGGGTCCATGCCTGAACAAAGGAACTGCTGAATGAAGCCACAGCATCTTCCTACCCATATGCATGGCAGAGAGATGCATTTTCAACTAACACTGGTGATTAAGTGTTTGTATAAACATGCATAGTGATGTGAGCGCACTGGAGATCAAAATCAGTTTGGCAAGAAGCATCCGTCAGCTCTAATTAAGAGTTAGGAAAAGATGAGGCATGCAGCGAGTGAAATGTGTGCATTGCTGTTGGGAATAGAGCTGTACTTTTATTTAATATGGGGACTTAAAAATTAGGTTTATTTGCAACACAGAGGAGAAATCTAGTGAAAATCTGAGCTCTTCCATGGAAGCTGAGAAGCTTTGCATCTCCCTGAACTTGTCTGTGTTTATCACTGGCAAAGGCAATAATAATAACCTGCACTCTTCTAACAGCTTCCTTCTCAAGGTGTCCTGGGTGCACTCTCCACTTCACAAGCCTCAATTCTTTTGTTGCTCACCCTTGTGTAATTTGGGAGTAACACCACAGAAATTGATAGAGTTTTATTGCTGTAAAATAACATAAAGAAGAAAATAAATCATGCCTCTCTCCAAGACTTGTTTCACAGCCTAGTGGGTTAATATATCAGAACTAATTAACAGTCTGATGAGAGCGCCATGCAACAGCATGGAGTATGTGTGTGCACTGAATGCAGGAGACTACAATATTGCTTGCAGATGAAGGTGAGAGAAAAGCTATTAAAGTGGAACTTTTTGAATCATAAAGACCCTTTATCAAGTATCTTGGAACCACATCTCAACCCATTTGTAAAATGCTAAGTCCAACAAATAGGAATGAAAGCAACATGCCTGGAAAATGTTAGAGCATTACTGAATTGATTTTTCTTAATGTTTTTTTTTTTTTTTCTTTTCTTTTTTTTTCCATAATTGGGATGTTGCCAACTTTCTCAGACTAGTTCGAGCTTGTCTTTTCTAGTTTTTTTGTATTCCAGTTACAGGTTTGATCAGTTTGGGGCCCATGTGATTGTGTGAGGTTCCCGGATGGAGTTATTGCCAGTTGCAGTACTGGTCAGGGTCAGTGCTGGTGCTGCCCATTAGCAGCTATTGTGCTCAGATTTGGGGGGATGAACAAACACAACACCTGCCCTTTCTGCCCTGAATTTAAACCCAAGAATTGTTTTAGGTGTTACTTTTTCTTTGAAGATTTTTTTTTTTTTTTTACTGAGAAAGACGAGGTTCAAACAAATCTTATTATTCCAAACAACAAAACAGCAATTATTCCAAACTTTCTCTGAAAATGTACCAGATTTTATGAATTTCCGTCATCTTTGCAAGCATTTCTTAGAACTGCTTGAGTGGCAAAGTGAATTAGCTGCATAAGCATCTTGTTATGAAGAATTAACGTGAATAGCCCATACAATGATCATTTAGTAAATCACATTACCTTTTTCTGAAAATGTACTTAGGTGTGTTAGCACAGTAGAGGATCCAAATTAGGGAAGCACAAAGGTGCAGAGGTACCCATTCACTACATACAGGTGATTAAGCCTACAAGAGGAATGAAATTCCTGAAGATTTTTTTTTTTTTTTTTTTTTTTTTTAATTTTCGTGGAGATTGATTAAGGTAGCCCTTTATTTCACTACTCTTCAGATGGATTTTGAGATTCCTATTAGAAACCTGAATTTTCACAGTCTGCATCTGAAGAACACGGTATGATTAGAAAACAGAGTTGCAGTGCTCTCTAGAGGCAGCCAAGCCAGGTATGAGCAAGCTCTCCTTGCCCTGGAAGCAATGGAGTAGTGTTATTATGGCATTTTTAGGGATAATTTTTGATGGCAAGAGCAAGAGTAGCTACTGCCCCAGCTGGGATATGCATTCTGCTGCTGAGGAATAAAACTGGGTAATGCACATGAGTTTTACTGGGAAAACCAAATGTGGACCTCATTCACTGTGTCAAGAAACCACTGTTTTGTGAAAAAATATTAAAAGCTCCAAAATAGTCCAACATGTAAAACTCCATCACACCCTGAAGTTTCAATGATTTTATCATTTTTTGTTTGTTTGTTTGCTTTGTTTTTAATCTTTATGGTCTTTATTTTGGGGGAATGGGAAGAAAGTAAGTCAGAAAAAGGAAAAGAGAGTAATTCTTTTAAAATGCTGTGTATTAAAGAAGATGTTATGTAGAAAACTATGTGAATGGGAATTATGATAATGTAATTATGATGATTTGTTCTTTCCACTGCACAGCACCAGTAAATAAAATGAAATGTTGGGAAAGCCAAACCAGGCAAAATGTCATATTCACACACAGTACATTATAAAGTGCATATTCACATAAAGTAGATTATGAAGCCAAGAACTCATTATTCTAGCAAAGACTATTGCAAAAGCAAAAGTAGCAGGGATATTTGTAAGGATGACAAGGGTATCCAGGCTTGTTGTGTTTAATGACAACACAAGTGCTGGAAGATAAATTAAATGTGGTGCTTCACAGATCACAACTCTTTAGAGGAAGTGTGCAATGTTCAGCCGAGGTTATGGTGTGTCAACATGTTTGAGAGTTTCTACCAGCCCTTCTTGAGGCAGCTGGTGCTGGCCATTACAGAGGCAGCATGCTGAAGGAGCTGGGCCATTGCTCTGAACTGCTCTAACTTAAATGTGTAAATACAGAACATTTCACGTTTCATTTCTCATCCCCTTGTTATCTTCTGGTTTAGGAGAAAGCAAACCCTGCAAATAATTAGGCACGTAGTTAACCACAAGTCTTGCACCAAGGACTGAGTCAGGCTGCTGGAAATACACCGAAACCTAAAGATTGTGAAATTAGGGTTTAAAATGGAACACAGCAGATTCAAGGCAATTCTCCTGCCATGCATGAAATTATAGAGGAATTGATTCTGTTTTCACTGAATCCAACAGGAGATTTACTATTGCACTTAATCGAAAGAGTAATGATGACTATAAACAGCATACTAATAAACAGGTCTGTTGGTCTATCTATCTATCTATCTATCTATCTATCTGTCTATGAGCTTCGCTACATTCATAACTACCTGTGTCATTAGCATAATTATAAAACATAATTAATGTCTTTTTTCCTAACACTATAGGATATATGTATTTATATATGTGAATATAAGATATAATATACTGAATGGAAAGATCCTACACTATTCATGGGAGTTTTCTTCTGAAATGAAATGTTTTAAACACGGTTACTTAAAGTTATTGATTTTAAGAAAGAAAATAAAGTGTTCATTTATTCCTAACATTAATTAGATTTTAAATCAAAAGGAAATATATAAAGAAAATCCCTTTTTAGTTGCCTTTTTTAGCTATAATTAAAAGACATATGGGTTAATACCACACCATTTATTGACATCTTTAGTTTAATATTTACAAGCCACTTTTTCAATAGCATTTGCGTTATTCTTTATCCATTTATATGATTTTTGTATTGTTTGAATCTAGAAATGAATTCTCAAAGCATTTACTTTTTTTCAAGTTGTATGAGTTTGTTTATCTCATGATGTTTATTAAATAAAATAATTTTATTGATAAATGCCTCCATTTAGAGCTTTTATTTGGGGGGGTGAGCATAATAAAGTGTAATTCTGCATACAGTAAATGTAAAGCCTGCATTACAAAAATTTCTCAATAAAAGCTTCACAAATAAGATGCAAAGTAAACTTTACTGTAACAGTCAGTAAATATACTGTCATGTTTATGTTGTTTCAGTCATGTCTAGGTTTACATCATGACAAATGAAAAAAAAAAAAAAATGTCATCAAATAGGAACAAGGTATTTCATCCTTTCTGAGACGAGTTGTGTTGCTTATTTGGTTTCTCTCCGCACCAGTTTGAATCCCACACAGAAAATTGCAGAAAGGTTTTCAGATTGAATCCGTATCCGTTTAGGGAGAGAGAAAAGGTAAGATAAATACTGTTTGCTACCCAAGAAAAAAGGACTAATGATGTCAGGTGGGAGAGTCAACAATGACTGAAGAAACAGAGACCCTAACAGAGGATGCTTCATCACAGGTCCATCTCAGCAGTCATTTCTGAACAACTGAAGACAAACAAGATATATTCTTTTTATAGTGAGCACATTTATGAGCCCATTGCCAACCAGAAGCATAACTTCTTCATTCCTTAGAAGATGCAGCCTAGGAAAGCAAAGGCAAAGCAAAGGCCCGAGTGGTGTCTGATGCATGAGCATGCATGAGCACTATGAAAAAAAACACCCTTCAAACACATCTCGTTCTGCATGGGCATGATATTCTGCCCAGCACTGCCCTTCGTGGTTGAGACTTGCTCCTGATAATTCCAGATGCAAGGTAGGAAGATACCTGTGGAGGTGCCCACATCATCTCCAGATTAGCTCTGCGACACATTACAAATGCTGTGCAGAGATATTAAATTGAGGTTTAGAAAGCAGAGCACTCTCAGCACACTTCTGTTCCTGCCTTAATCTGCTTCCTCTAAGTGGGACTAATTAGCCTAATCTCAGGAACGTAATGGCATGGCTTTCTCAGGTCTGTGATATAAACAACTGAGAAAGAGAGATGCATTAATTTTTCCTGCCTTGGTTTCTGAAAGCCATGTTTGGATGATGGCAACTGATCTGGTTCCTGCTGGTGTTAGCAGGGCTGCAATACATTGCTAATGTGGACTGGATTAAAAACTGATTTCAGAACACCCAGATCCCTGTCTTGCTGAATCTCTTCCATTGGTCTACTTTATATCAATTTGCTTCATTTCTTCTTCCTGAACAGCTTTGGTCCTATCCAGATTTTATGCCCACCCTTCATGTCCCTTTACCAAATAACAGGCTGCAGAAGACATACCTAGTTATGCTGCTGACATTTATCTTGATATTTTTTTTCCTTTTTTGGTATTTCCTTGAGAGATGCCATTTCCACAGTCAATTCCATGCACTGATTGATACATTCAGAGGATATTCTTAGAGGTATCAGAATCTTATAAATGATATGTGCAAGCCTGCTTCTACATTTAATAATAATAATAATAGAAAAGGATTTTTTTAATTCATCCTGAAAATATTTCAGACTGCTCATTTGCTTTCCTTTGAAGTTACGCTCTCTTTTCAGTGTCAAAGTCAATGGGTAATTAAACCATGGTTCCTAATTTATAACGCCACTCTCTGCAGCTCTTTAAGACTTCCATTGCCTTGCACAGCATGAAATCATTAAGGAGTCCACTCCTGCAAGCACGTAGGTCTGTCTACCCTAGAAGTAGTGCAACATGTTGAGGAGAGGGAACAGCACCCTTGTGCCGGCACAGATAGAGGGGATGGAGGGAAGCATAATGGAGCTCTTGGTGGTGGTGTGAGGTGCTCATCTAACTGACATCAAACATCAAAAGGGACTGGAGATAATGGTGACTATTGGTCATGATGGAAGAATTGCAATGTGATGATCTGATGGAGCTGGCTGTGATGGCACCCTTGTCTTACTGCTGGCAACTCATAAAATGCCACAGTTAGGTACTACTGTTTTCAGTGGGCAGGGAAAAGGGAGGGCCCTTTTTCTGATAATTAATGTTTCTGCAAAGAAACATGGCTGGTAAGTCAGGAACAGCTAAGCTTTACAACCAAAAGCAGTGAAATACCATAAAATTTCTCATACTTTGTAGTACAAACTGTCAGCAATTGTAAGTTTTTTAAAATAGGGAACAAATCAAAAATGTGTTAATACCAGGTGCTTTCACCTGGTTGTGGCAAAGACTGTTTTCAGTTCTTGGAATAAATGCTCAGACTGTTCTTTTTCACAAAATGAAGAGTTGTGAGAAATATTGCCTTAAGCTATGAACTCGTTTCTCAGACAGCTAATTTTCAGAGTGCCTTTACAAAGCTTGTACCTTTTTTTTTTTTTTTTAACAAAGCATATACTTTTTAGTTTAACAGTCACACTATTAAAACTTTAAGACAAGGCACTGAATCTGAATCAGCAATGGAGAATGAAATGGTGCAACTGTAGTGATGTCGAAAATATTGAACAATAACTTCCTCTAGATGAGAGGCAGTCACAGTGGTTAACGCATCAGAAAGCAACTCAGAACAGGCTTTGGCTCCTAGGATCTGATACTGAAATCCTCTCTGACCTCCAGCTAGACACTCAATTCTTCCATATCTCAGTTACTGTGATTTAACAAGTGACTGCACATCAACTGACTTGCAGGAACTGCGTATAAACACAATCTTAACTGGGGGCAAATGGGATACCACACAACTTAGTTCTGCCTGTGTAGACTTTTTCTTAATTCCATGCCTGCCAAAATGTGGCCCCTTCGTAGATAGGTTCTGATAGATGTTGCAAACAAAAAAATGTGTTTGGTTCCACTAATTGCCTACTTAGCTTAGTCTATGAATGTGAGTCATATGTCTACAGACGATGGCAATACAAAAATGTCTGCGTGCATTCCTCCAAGAGGCCTTTAACATGGTGTTTTAAACTGACCTGAATTTTTTGAATATGCAGCCCCTAATATGTTCCTTGATATTACAGTTTTTAAGAAGAAATATTTCTCAAGGCCAGAAGAAAATATCTCCAGCCTTTCACTGAGATTATTCAATGTCTACATTATTTTCATGTACCTTTTCAAAAATCTTCTTCCTGTATCAGTTTAGAGATTAATAGCCTAGAGAGAAAAGTTGCTTTATTAAGTGACTCTTTAAAATCTGATGGGGACAGAGAGCATATTCTCTCTCTCACCCTATACTACTATCTGTTAATTACTTTTTCCAGGCTTGCACTGGACTTTGCTTCACTGCATTTTATCAAATCCTCTAGAGAGCCTGACTAAAACCAGCAGCCCAGGTTTGTATTCAATTTGCAAGGCATACATTTGTAGCTGTTGGGAGGGGAAGAACAACCTTTGTATTCTCAGGTGAATGGGGTAAGTATTTGCCAGTCTCTCCTGTCAACAGTCCTGAATGGCTTATGGCCAATTCTAATTAACAATATAATCCCCTAATTAAATCCTTGAAAATTTTACATCCTTGGACTAAAATAAAGCACTGCTTTTATAGGAGACCATGCTGGCAATTGTTTTTTTCTTAATGTCTGTGGAGAAAAAGTGGTAATTACAGTAGAAAATTCATCCTTTTCCCAAACAGATGTAAAAATTGGATGGCATGAATTGTCTTTGAAGAAGCGTAGAGGTTGGTAAATTAACTGAATCTACACTGACTTGACATTACACTTAAATTTTGGGCAGGTAAAGTTAGTAGAATCAAGTCACAACGGGAACTCCTTAGGATGGCCTCCCAGAATTTAATTTTTCCAGATTTTCAAACTCCTGTTAAGATTTATACCTTGCTGTCATTTGGTATCTCAGCACTGCAGTGCTCTCAGATAACTGGTTTCAGTAGATAAATTAGATATATAGATCATTGTTCCAAGACATCTTTATATCCATTTTTTTCTCTGCTGGGATGAATACAGTGTGAATGTCACCACACTTATTGTGATCAACCTATTTGCCTTGCTGTGTTAGCTTTTATCTTATGTTACATGGAGTCTGCACTATTGTTTACTTGTTTCGGTCCATTAGCTCTGATTTTTCCCAGATCCCACTAGAAGCTGTGGTATGTGCTTCTACCATCATTCCCCAGCTCAAAAATTCACTTATTACATACCTTAGTGCTGCTTAAGCCCTTCCACTGTCTGCTGTTCAATGGTGATATTTATAGCTGCAACAGTTTGGGTACAAAATACAACCTCAGCAGCAATTTATGAAAATGGCATTTCTCAAGCAGTTCATTGCATGAGCACAAACTCAGTCATCTTCCCCAGTGCTGGAGACATCACAAGTGTTCCTCCTTTACAAACCTATTGAGTTAGTAAAGTACGTAAAAACTTGAGTCTCTTTTTATAGCTTTGCTGGTACCAGGTAAATAAGTCAATTCACTCTCCTGGTCCTTCTATTTCACAATCTGACTTTGAAAACATTAGTGTCTATTTTGTTCTTTATAGCTCTATCTTGTTGACAGGGTCTGTCCTAATGGGAAATGGGAGCAAGTGGCTCTTTCAAATGCTTTCTTGGTTTGTTTGCAATTAAAAGGGGTATTTGAGCTCTGCCTCAGATATTTTGTCCACCACCACTCCACTGAGTACATTCTTCTGATGCCATCAAGGACAAGGTACATCTTTAATAAGACGATGCCTACTCTTTGTTCAAATACTATTATGGATGTCTCTTTTTCAGACAGTTACTTTCTCAAGTATCTACCTCACATTTACTGTTGTTGCAGAAGAAGTTACCATCCATCTTGGAATTCAATATTTATCCCCCAGCACCTGTGGCCTTTCTTTTATTACTCATGTCACTGTTTCTGTCAGATACCTGACTTCTGTCCCAGAGTTCAAATAAAAGTTAACAAACATCCTATTTGCATTGAGTTTCTCTACCACTTTGCTGCTGCTGCAATGTTCTCCATGTTTCCTATAAAGAATTAAACACAACTTCCAGCCTTTTATCATCCCCATGATTCTGGTCTTCAGCCAGTCAACCTGCTCACCACCTCTGCTCCTGGTTGGCTGGCAAATCCCCGGATTTCCAAATTATCCAAATATTTACACACTTTGCCCAGGGACTGCCCTGCACCTTGGCTATTGGTCTGCATCAGAACCAGGGTCCACAGCTCCTTGGTCTTGGCATTAAGATCCTGGAAGTTCCCAACCACCCGGCTGCTGCTGGTTAAGGGGCTACTGCCTGCGGTGGTCCTGCTCCATGAAGCAGCTGGTGCTCACTGATTTCCCCCGCTGCCCAGGGAGGCAGGCAACTGGCTTTCAAGTGACCCAAACACTATGTGATGCTTCTTACCAGTAGGATTCATCATTTTTTCCTCCCTTGGAAAATAAAAGTCCCTTCTCTTCTCACCCACAGGGACCCCCACCTCACCCAACATTTTAGATGCTCCCTTCTAGCATGACCTATGGTTAACACAACAATGGGACTACTTTGAAATATAATGACATTGATAACTAATGCATGCTTCTCTGACACCTCTTCTCCAAAGAATTCAATTTCCAACTTATATGCCAATCCCACCATGCAGCTTTGAACTGGAAATGTGAAGAACCACTTGATGGCCAATGTGCTTCTACTGTCTCTGAGCTGTATTGCATTAACCTGCTCTGATTCCACTGCTCTATCAGACTATTTTGTGTGCTGTTTCATTCAACACTCAGCACTTTTAAAGCTTCTATCAAAACAATTCCCTCAGCAGGAACCCCTAATCTTGGAAGCTTTCATTTTACAAAGGAATAGAGTAGGACTCCTTCAGCTGTAGGAGTACTCTCCATCTTGAAGTGGGATGGAAGGACCCCCATGATATCAATGGATGGTGAATTAAAGCCAAAAAAGTAGTAATTTTATGAGTAAAGCAGCCTAGTGGGGACTGCTAGTGTTAGGTCAGAGGTTGGACTCGATGATCTTGAGGTCTCTTCCAACCTAGAAATTCTGTGATACTGTGTGATACTGTGGTACTGTAATAGGCATCTCTACAAATGTGAACTCAAGAAGTCACTGGGATTGCTTTGCCTAAGGCAGAGTATTTTCTGTGGGTAGATACATGGTGTTTGTCTTCAAAGCTGCTAAGTTAACACATTTCAACAGCCCTGAACGATTTTTTTTTATTTTGTTTTAAGTGCAGGTGAATGATGAGAAGGTAGAATAGCATTGGCTTCACCCAAAAAAAAAAATGTATTACAGAAGGATGTACTGTTTTGAATTCCATCTTCTGGCAGACACTGTGTAAATCAGAAACTGCAAATTTTTCAACTCATTTTGTCTGTCCAAGGGAATATTTGCCACAAATATGAAGTGGATTGCACAGAACAAAGCTTAAAAGAATGGCCTTTTAAAACAAAGTTTTTATATTCAACAAGAAATAACATAACTCTGCATCTGTTTTATGGAGGAAAGGATTCTGTGCGAAGCTTCATAACAGCTTATTAAATGAGACAACCAGGTATCCAAGGAGATGGGATTGAAAATAAAGATTTCTGGAAGAAATTCTGCAACAGGCACAAGGGGAGTACCAGCTTTACAACCTCAGCATTCAAAGGACTCATTAGTACAGCATACACTGCCTTGCATTTCATAGCCAGAAAATAAGATCATATATCAGTAGACATTTTAATGAGGTTAATGGGATTATTACTATTTTGTAAAATAACTATGATAATGTAATAACACTAAAGCATTTTCAAAGAGGACTGTTCAGGGTGGTTGTCAGTACCGTAATCTCACCTGTGCTTTAAGAAAAAACAATTCATATATAATGAAAAGCTGTCCCAGTGGTGTATGAGAGAAATCTCAATGTAAAAAGCAAATTGTGTCATTAATAAGCTTCATGTTCATTTTGCCAAGATGTATCCAGCACATGATAGCGCTATCACAGAGCAGCTTGCAGAAAAGTAACTTATGTAAACTCAGTTAATAAAAAAAAATCTACATGTATTTCTAGAGTTTCCTTTCACATTCTTAATTGTTATCCTGTCTCTTTGGAATTTTCTTCATCTTTCTCAGATGACAAACACCCTTAATTTAGGTGTGAAAAAATTGCCTTATTGCCTTCAGGTATCATACTCTTAGAAGAGATTAGTAAGTAGGTCATTTGGAGCCCTTCAACAGATTGCATTTGCTAGGGACAATTTCCGTCATCACATGTATGGGATTTATTTTATTTTATTTTATTTTATTTTATTTTATTTTATTTTATTTTATTTTATTTTAAACAACATAGAGGCCATCTCTACAATGAACAACTCTGATCTGCTACATCTGGTAACTTTTTGCATAGATCTGAAAGTTGACTTTCAATTAGCACATTAAAACCACATCAATTTATATGCATGCTGGGCTCTATATCTTTCTGCTTCATCCTGCCAGCTTATCTTAGCTATGATTCCTGCATAGCTTACAGCTATCTGTCCCTTAAAAACTACGTCCTGTACAGAGAGTTCAGAAGGGGACAATTCAAAGATGCTCAGAAATACTCAAAGGAAATACCATGATCCACAGAAAAATGAATTCTGAGAACATCAAGTGATTCAAGCTGACTGATGATGCTAAAGAAAAGATTAAAATAGACCTGATGAAAAAGGTGCTTCTGCGAGCCTGTTTTAGCACGTGAATTCTGAGTTTTTAAGAAGTTTGTCATCCCCCCAGTGCTCTGGGGAGCAACAGAGAGGCTGGATGCTCCATCTCCCTAATGGTAGGCTAGAACTAGGATAATTTTTGACTATCCCTCGGTTGCAGGAAGAACGGCCGAAAACACGACAGACACTAGTATGTTCAGATCATGCTCTCTTTATTACCCGAATAGCCTGACTCTTATGGCAAACTTAACAGGGGCGGATAGTGTCTCACACATGATTATTGGTCAAAAGCACTCAAACAAACAACTGCACAAAAACAACCCCACCTGCAAGAAAACGACCCCCTTGTGTTTAGCAGTCATGTAGATCCCGTCCTTGAAGCCAGCTGATGGCAACAATATTTTTCTAAATTCCTCAACTGGGTGATGTGGGAACACTGTCATGGGAACCTCTCATAGTCGTCCTGGTAGCTTGGTTTGCTCAGCTGCAGCAAGCCATGGGATCTCTGCTGTTTCAAAAATCCCTCAACATCCCTCAACAAATGATACAACATGGAATATTGAATTGCTAAAGCAAAAGAGGAGCTCTACCACTTCTGTTGTTCCTCAGACATCTCCAAAACCCTTAGCAAGAAATCTCTAGCAATACACAGCATCAATCACAAGGATTTTCTTTAAGTAGAATGTGTAGATAAACAACAAGAGCTGTGACATTTGGAGAACAACTGTGCTCATGTTCATATTTAGTATTTAGTTCATATTTACACTTCAAATTGCTTAGTAGAAAATCTCCACAAACCCTTGAGAAAACAAGGAAGTATTTATCAGGCTGTGCTCTGAATTTGTATTTGCTAGTTTCTTTCTATATTTTAATTACTAGGTAGAAAAAGTGTGGTGAAGAAACGTTAAGCAGATGAACCATGGAGAACCATTTAAATCATTCAGAAAATTTGACAAGCAGGAATTGAACTGCTACTGTTCAAGAGCAAAAGAAAACTAATGTAAAATTAGTGTTCATTCTTTGGAATTTCTGATTCCTAGGCTTACAAAAAAAAAAAAAAAAAAAAAAAAAAAAAAAAAAAGGCTAGGAAAATTTGTATAAAATGCCTGATGCATTTGTTTTACAAGCAAGGAGACTGTCATTTAATAGTGACAAAGGCTCACATGTCTTTGTGGAAAATCTATGAGCCACTAAGTGATGGGTAAAAGTTGAAATGGAGCCTCAGGCAAAGCACTTAGGTGATCAGTATTGCATAGAATATCACTATAATAATGTATATATTGCAATATTACATATATATATTTCATAATATATAATAATAAAATAATAACTTCTCTGGACCAGTGTGCATTCCCATCCTTCAGTGCTCAAGAACTTCAAACTGGAGCAAAGGACCAGTAAGTTGCATAGAGAAAGGAGAACCTGTTTTGTGAGTGGAGATAGAGAAACGTGTAGATGGACATGGTTCCTCCAAGCAGCATTAAACAAGCCAGCTCCAAAATGGGAAGCAATATAATTGGTTCAGCACATACTCAGTGTGTTCAGGAACAAATCTGGCAAAGCTCCAGTTCCACAGCTGCATGCTGACATGACTGGATGGCTTCTAAGGCCCAGCCTAGGACAGTTTTCTAGAAAGATATAACATTTTATTGGTTTAAATTTTTGCTATTGCTACATTTTTGGATGTCTTTGTTTTCCCATTTTACAAAAAGATTTGTGCTCAAAAACTGATGCCTGAAACTCTATATAATTGAAATTGTGGAACCTAGAGGCTGATGGAGGTTTTCATCAAGCAGTAGCAAATTTGGTTTAAAGTACTTTAATTATCATTACCTTTGGTTTCCACTAAAGGACACATATAAAATAAATAAATAAATAAATAAAAATAAAAATAATTATTATTATTAAAAAGTGGGGAAAATTTCAGCATTTGCCTTAGGGAAGTGGTTATGAGAAATTATCTTAATAACTGAGTTACTCCATGGAATTGTGTTACTGTCATGAGCTACTGTCATCAGCTATCCAGTGTGTGAAAGCATAATTTTCTTCATAAACAAAAATAAAGCCTCCATAATCATTTCATCTGATTGTATTTTTCCACTGAGTGACACAAACTGTGCTGTCATTTCTTTCAGTAGATCATAATTGTGTTGTATTTCATAGGAAATTAAAACGTTGACTGCAATGTCAAAGGTGGTGCATTTATAAACTAAATAATTAAAATTATGTCTCCAAATGGTTGGGTGATACATCCCTGCTTCTCCAGTTCAGGCTTGTTACTGGCCACATTCACTGCACCTTTTTTGCTTCTACCTTTAGCATTAAAAGAAGGAATTTTCACATATGAAGGTTTGGATTAAAAGACAAATGAACACAACTTAGTTGTTGATCCCTGGACTGTCAGACAAAATTTACTTAGATCCAGGGTCTGACCTTGGCACATTGAAGTAAGTCTTTTAGCCCTGTAAAAAGCTGAGCTGTCTTTTCCTTAAATGAGGAGACCGGTTCCCAGTGACCCACATGGAAACTGGAACAAGGCCAGGCTCCAGACTGGGGTGTATAAAGCATGCATTGAAAACCCCATTTCTGTGCTTTCCCCTTGTGCTCATGCAAACAACAGCTCAAGCATCTATTGCTGTTTGAGGAAGCAAGGCTGGCAAGCCCTCCAGAGTGCACTGAAATCAGTGCAAGTCTTTCCTCTAACTTCAAAAGCCTCAGTCCCCAACCCACCAAGCACTGATTTATATGCTTATTGTTCATCATCTAGGTTTGGCAGCAGAGACCACGTCTCTAATTCCTCTGATTTCCAATGGGAAACAGCAGGGTGAGGGGGCAGATAAGCTGAAGGAAGGAAAGACCCACTGTGGCCCAGGATCTATATCATATGAAAATTAGAAGCAAGCCCATGGTGTTATGCTCACCTTTGTGTCATAGTTGTACCCAGCTCCAATTGTCTCACTTTATTGAAAAAGACATATTCATAGTGTTTGTGGGATTTTTTCCTAAGTGAAACATTCAGCCAAGTGATTGTTTCTTTATTACTTGTGGAATTGTTTATATATTACCAAAAGTATAAACTAAAGATCCACTGAGAAGAAAATCATAGAGCTAGTACATAAATTACTAGAAGAACCATGAATAATTCAAGCAATGGGACTCAACGTATTTTTTCAAACTTCTTTCTTTTTTTCATAAAGGGGGGAAATGAGTTTCATATGAACAAAACATATCTACTGTTATAACAGTAGTGCACAATTTTAAAGGCAAGAAATGACAAATGTTGAGACTGGCAGGTAACACTGGGAAAAAGCCTCAGGATTCAAACAGGGCATCGAAGAAAGCTGAATGCTAACATAATGAGAAAAATAAGATAATTGCTGTATAGCAAATACTCATCTTGGCTTAATCCAGTACACCTGATAAGTATGGCAAAGTCTTCACAGGCAAAATAACACCTCAATAAGCTCTTGTTGTTAAGCTGATTAGTGATTTAGAAGTTGTTTCCTGATCAGGTGGCCCTTATGTGGAAAACATTCACGTCTTAAGTCTACAGAGGTAGAGTTCTGGTGATTCTAGACAGTTGGAAGTTTATTTTCCAACAAGAAGTTTCTGTAGCTGGGACAAAAGATCCTGGGACAAAAGATCCTTAGAGTGTTGCCACATTTTTTTATGCTCAGAGGGGAAACCACTGACAAAGCCTTCTCTTACAGGAGTGTCCCTTGATGATTTTACCCCACGTTGTAGCATGCAACATATTCCCTACTGATAATAACATATATTGCTGCTACACAAGCTCTGTGGTTTTGTGTTCTCATTAGCATTATGCTGGAAAAATCCCTAATTCAGTGGCAGTAGCCAACAGACCTGAGAACTTCCACCACAGGTCAGAATACTGTTGTGTTAAATGTCATATGCCAGAAACAAAGATTCCAGGCCCAGAAATTTTATGGCTGTAACATTTGAATGCAAAATAAGCAAATAGAAACCAGGTAGAAAACACAGAGACTGTTCCTCTAGCTTCCTAGGTATAAGTGCCTATCTCCTTGCTCTTTACTAATGTGTGTTCTTCACTGCTCAGAGCCTTACATGACTTAGTCTATCCAGCACTGATTACACAGTGCATGATCCCCAATTGCTAAGGTGCTAAGAACAAAAATAGGTTTAATCTGAAATTAATTGCATTTCAGGGGAAAAAAAAAAAAAATGTTTTCAACATTTTTTTATTTAATTGAAAGCAGATTAAAACAAGTATTATAAAGGACTAAAATGGTCTTTGTAGGGTATAAGAAACATAATTCCTTTTTTTTTTTTCTCTCTTTCATGGACAATTAATGATTAAAATTAAGGAGTCTACCATGTTATTATTATTCCAATCTTCTTGAGGAAGATGTTAAGATTAGAGATGACGGATGAGATAGAAATGTCTGTCTTTTTTAGCCATCCAGAGTTAATTAAAATGAACCTGACCCGTTATCTGCCACCCAAAGTGTCCTATGGAAGCAAGACTCTAATGGTAGCATAGACAAATTGGCTTGTCTTGTTTAAACTCCTCAGGGTTAATTAAAATGCAGCTTATTCTTTGAAAAGTGCCACATCAGAGATGGTTACTTTTCCTCTTATTCCTGTTACACATTTTCTGAACATTTCTGATAAGATTTTATATAACAAAACAAGAAAGCTGAGATTTGTATCAAAAGGAGCAAAGCTTTGCTTAGCATAGGGAAAGACCACGACATCTCACAGCGTGCTCAGAGCTGGAAAAAGTCAGAAAGCTCCAGAAGTTTCTGGCAGAAACTTATGGAAACATGACCACGACAGCTTCGAACCAGCTGGTTCTGATGCTGGAGCACCCTGGATGTCAGTGTGATGTGTACATGTATGTTGAGTCTGGAAGTCTTTTCAGTCCTAGTCTGATTCTGGGTTTGCAGGACATATAGCCATGCCTATGGCACGCGATACAGAAGGAAAGGTAGTTTGGGCTCTCTTTGTGGAAAATGCATTGGTTGAAATGTAAGGTTCATTGTATAAATGCTTGGTAAGCCAAACTGTGCCACACCATGTCTTGTCAGATTCTGATTTCTAAATCACAGCTTGAAAGAAGAAGGCTCTGTATAGCCTCTGAACTCAGCCTGGTTTTCATTCTCTGTCCATCCACAGTGGCTTGCAAAGCTGCCTGAGTGCCACATTCTCCCAGGAACATATCTACTTCATTTTGGGGTTGCTCAGACCCTACAGAGGCATCAGCAGGAATCCTTCCCTAAGTCAGGACAGAACAGATCAGTGCACAAACGGAGGTGAAGGGAAAGTGGACTCACTTCTCAATTAGGCATCTTTGGCAGGAGCCAGAACAGCTCAGTCTAAAAAAAGATTGTTCATTCTGTAAGCATCTCCCTGTGTCCATCTAAATCATCCTCTGTTCTGGACAGGATAATGGTATTTATACTAGTCCTGACAGGTGTCTGTTTAAACTGATTTAAAAGACTTCAGTGAAGACTATGCAGCAACTGCCTGAGAGGCCTGTTTTCATGATGTATTACCACTATTGTTAGAAACGGTTTCTCTGAATACCTGGCAAACCTCACCTCACACTTTTTTGCTGCAACATAATAGAAATGTTTCTTTTCCGACTTTGAACTGGACATAGCAAAACATAATACATGTATGCTTTGTATTTAAATTATACACACTTTGGAAAACTACTGTTCCACATACTTTCAATCTTTCCCAGCTTCTAGTAACCCAAATAGTTCAAGAACCACTTCTTAAATGGTATGTCAAAAGCTGGACACAGCTATCTAGCTGTGGTCCCTCTGATGGAAAGCTCATGGGAAGGATAGGGAAGGATGTCCAAACTCTCACATGAGATTCCAAATATTTGTCCCTATTACATTCATATTGTTAGTCAGATCTGTTATCTGACCTTTCACAGAGCAGTTATCCAGTTATCTTAAACTGTTAGGCAATCCAAATATGCAACTCACAGCTGCAGGGCACCTTAAGGACCACTTAATTTGCAATATCTAAAGAGAAAGCATGTTTATATGCTTAGCAAAAATATACAGCATTTTGTATCTCGAGTCAATATGGGTTTTGAAGAGAGTCACAAGTCACATGTCAGGACTTATAAAAAGCTCAGATATTAAGGATGAGGATACAGCTTCCTGATGAAGCCTATTCTCTCATATTTGCTGAATGGGCACTGCATTAAATGACAAGACAGGACAATTTGTTCATCAAGGCTGCTATCACAAATAGTAATAAAGCCCCTTGGCACAACTTTTTCTCTTGTAGCCTTACAAAATTATTTTGCTAATCTGACTGAATAATTTGAGTAATAATAATTTGAACTAAAAGAGGCTAGATTTAGATTACATATATAGTGAAGAAATTCTTTACCATGAGGGTGGTGAGGCACTGAACAGGCTGCCCAGAGAAGCTGTGGATGTCCCATCTTTGGAATTGTTCAAAGCCAGGCTGGATGGGGCTTTGGGCAGCCTGGGCTGGTGGGAGGTGTCCTTGCCCATGGCAGGGGGGTTGGAATTAGATAATATTTAAGGTTCCTTCCAACCCAAACCATTCTATGATTCTCCTAGCAAGAAAAGTCATGCTCTAAATTTTAAGGACAAGTCACTACATACCTGGGTAGCATGAAGGTCTGTTTATTTTGTATATAGCACAACAAAGATGTGGATGCGTTTATTGATTTGAGTGTTCAGTACTGTGACTTTTAAAGTGTTTGATGCATGAGAAACTCATGTTTTCCAGTTTACTGTCTTGGATTTGATACTTGCTAAATGTCATTTTGTCTGCTTTTCTGGAGAATCTTTCCAAATAAACATGCATAAACACTATGTATGATACTCTGTTGAAGTTGGATTCACCACCTCCAGAAAACTTCAGAAATTGACTTTTCTGTAATTTTAGCAAACTGTTTTCACATTGAGTTTTAAAAAATTGATAAGATTTCTAAAATGAAGGAGATTTCATTACCACTGAGTAGGTGCATGTGAAATTTACTCATAACAAAGCCAATTGCTGATGAAAAGGAACTGAACTAGAGATGATTAATCCATTTTCAGTGGCCACTTTTCATAGTCATGACAATTATTCATACCAAAACAACAATGAGTTTTTAAGTCTTGCCTTATTTAATTAATCTTAAACTATCTAAGGGGAAATTTTGAAGTCCGGTAAAATCAACCAGAGGATGCCATTTATAATGGGCCTGCCTGCAAGGAGAGCTATTCATCTTTATAGTTATGCAATGCATGTGTCATTTGTCATACTTGCCATTGCAATTTGTTTTCCGCTTGTTGTTTAATCCATTTTCAGTTAAATTGACCCTTTGTAATACAAAAGTATACTTTGAGATGGTAAACACTCTAAAAATGTAAAATAAGTTGTGATCAGCTGCCTGATGTGCACAGCATATATTTTAAATATAGAAGTCTTTATGAACCTCATTTTGTGAAAGCGAAATCGTGTGCATATTCACACAAAACAGTATGGGGCTCAAAGAGTAGTAGGAGATTTGGATCAAGTACTTCCATTTTGTGACTTGATGTTTTCTGTCATATTACAGCTATGGGTTCCACTTAAACTAACATTTCCCTTTCCTAATCTATCAGTGGTATTTTTTCTTTTTTTATACATGTTAATTCTAACCTTATGACAAGTTGAATTGGATAACAGGTCTAAATCAGGTCAACCTAATAACCCCAAATCATCACCAAGAGTTGGAATTACAATCACAGGCAAATACTAAGCAGTTTCCCCGTCCTCTACTGTCCTTTTCTTGTAAAATTCAGTTATTTGTTTATACACCCTTAGCTTCTGTTTATGTACTTCTCCCTTGGTTCTGTTGCCAACAGAAGTTCACTAAAACAGCGGTCAGTCTACTGATCACGTACAGATCTGGATTTATCTGGGGCTTTGATATAAATTTCCCCCAAAAGGTCAGATTGTTCCAAATCTTCCATTTCTATGAGTAGTTAGATTTAATCTAAACTCTTCTGTGCATCTTTATATCTGATGCTCAAAAATAGTTTTAAAATTATCTTGGATTACTAGGAAGAGCACAAAAGCCTCTTGAAAGCATATTTTTGATCCTCAGTTTTCAGACTGCATTCAAATATTAAAAATTTTATTGGAAATTCAGAGACATCTTCATATATATTAAATCATCACTGCTCTATGTTAAAAGTTGGCACAGAAATTGGAGAGAGCAGGCAGAGCCCCAGTTAACCTCCCATTTCTTGTGACTTTTTTTTCCTAAGTAAAAATAGAAATGAGAAAAAATACTATGAAAGACTGTACGTGGAAGAAAAGTAATAAATAATTTAAATGACACCAGTGAAATAGAAGCAGCTGTAGAAAGCCTCGCAGGCATTTTGTGATAGAGTGGTTGACTGTCTCAAAGGTGGCCAACATGAGTGGCTACAAGAAAAACTGGCAAACAGCCCTTTTTACTAGCAGCTTTTACCCTCTAGACTTATTGATGTAAACTATGGTAGGTTCCAGTTACAAACGAGTATTTCCATCATGGCATGTGTTCCATAATTTCTATGCCATTTCTGCCAGGACCTTTAGGTATCTGAGTGTTGTCTCAGATACCTGTAGTATCTCAATAGCAGAAAATGCCTTATGTTTAGTCAACTGAGAGGAATATCCATTGCAGAAGGATGAAAACCGAACATGAAGATGAAACACATCCATTAATTCTAAAGAGGAAGAAATTCCAAGCCAAATCCTCATCTTGGCTGCCTCTGCTTTGGTTATTCCTCTTCAATTCAAATAAAGATGATTCAGCATACTTTGCTTGAAAGATATTAGTTGCCTCCTGCCTAGGCTCTGGGTGAGAGTAAGGATCTGCCATGCCACCTCTGTGCATGCAATTAGGATTTTTCTAGTTTAGAAATGGAAAATTTTCAGGTTGGAGGTGAAATATGGGAGAAAGTAAGAATGTTGTCATCCACCAGACTACCATAAAGGTTTACCCAGACTGCAATGACCCCTTCTATCATCTTGAGTTGATTAGCAAGTGACCACAATCTGTCAGTTTCCTGGTAAGGAGACAACCTTGCCTCCTTTTCAGTATGCTCTAAGTTTTCTTCTGTCTCAGCAAATCCCACATGGATAAGATTTTTCTCTATTATTGCAAATAATTTTGGTGGTGTCAGGTAGAATGTCAGTGAGGTTAACCTCATATCAAAGAATGACTTTAAGAAAAGAATAAAGTTCTAGAGAATTTGCACTAAAAAAAAAAAAAAAAAAAAAAAATCCTCTCTCTTATCTTTTTCACCTGTGGAGAAAAAATACAAAACCAACAAAGAATAAAAGAGAGTGAATCCAAAAGAAAACCAGGGATTTTCTCTGATTTTTTTTTATTTAAAGGGCAAAAACTCTTGAAATCTGAAAATTAGTAAAAGAGAACATACATTTTACTTTAGGCAGCCCAGCACTATGCTTAAAAAATTATTTAAATATGTGAGCTTAGCAGAAGAAGAAAAAAGAAACTTAGGAGAAAGACTCAGCTGAAAAACAGATGGCTTCTGCAACAGTGAATAGATTGAAAACTGTGATGGGAGTGAACAGCTCCATAGATTAGGCAAGAAGTTTGAGAGATCTTCTGAAATAAGAAAAGCAAGAGTCATGATTCAAAACACTTGCAGAGTTTTTATTACAACATATAATTGACGGAAATATATCATGATTTATTTCACAACGCCTTATAGTTAGTATATTTTCTGAAATTGCAACAGACTGGAAATAAACATTCTTTTAGATTGAAATGTTGTTGTTTTTTTTTTCAAAAACTGATTAAAGTTTCCATTTAAAACATTTTCAAGTAAAAGTTGTGTTTTTCTGAAAGGAAACTTCTATAGGAAAAAAAAAAAAAAAAAAAAAAAAAAAAAAGTAATTATTTCCTAATCGGATTTCATGTTTAAATAAAGAGCAATAAAAGCTTTTGAACATTTTATTTTTCCCTCCAGCATACATAGTTTAATTTTATTTTTCATTTTCAGATTTTTCTTCTGAGAAAAGAGAGAAGAAGGTAGTGACAATGGAGGGGAAAAGTAGAAAATGGAAAATATAAAATTGAACTGCTTGAAATTTCTGGGGAATTAAGATATTTCCATGAGGAAGAACTTCACAGAGGAAAGCAGAAAAGTATCACATGCACACATGAAAACATAAAATAAAATAAAATAAAATAAAATAAAATAAAATAAAATAAAATAAAATAAAATAAAATAAAATAAAATAAGAAAATGGAACAAAACAGAGCAAAACAGAACAAAATAAAACAATCTTTCTTTCTTGAGGTTTTAATTTTAATGTTGCAGAGCTACAGTTATGAGAACAATTATAACAGCCTGCATAGTATAAAAGGAACTGTGGAGTAAATGATGTGGTAAAAGCTCCATATTTCTCCTGGGTTGGCATATGGTTTCTCACTTCTGTAGAACTATCATGTAAAAAACAGCAGCAATAAGAAAACCCCAGGACACCTCCCTGAGTGCCTGCATTTTGAGTTTATATACTCTGTTGGTAAGACGAATGTGATTTTTATCCATTTTCTATTTATTTTTCTAAAGTGATACACTTTTTCAATCTTTAAATCTTTGTTTATTCTTAATTGTTGGTGTGATGTCAACACTGTGGATATCTGTTGGAAGGGCAATTTCTAGGCTGTCCTCTGCATTTTTACTGCTAATTCTTGAAGACAATTGTCAAAGATGTTTTGTTTAAAGCCTAAGCACAAGGACAGTATGGCTTAAATAAAAAGAGAATTTCATCATCAAAGAAAATCAAAGAGAATTTCAAACTATGCACCCTGCCCTCCAAAGCTGCATCACATCTTTAAGAGACCAGGGGAAGTTTAACATCAGCTTTTGCAAGCTTCAAGGACAAAAAGATGTTGATTTGGCCCCCCATCAGGGCATGATCCTTCTTCTTAGCTCAGCATTGTATATAAAATAAACAAAACTAAAACATAAAACAGAAAAGCAGATGAGGGAGAAATCATTGCTCTTTAACAACAAATAAGTAAACACACAGTAAAACACCTAATAAATTAACACCAGTGTCACTGAAAAATAAAAAATAACATTTTCAAAGGACAGCTTGTCATGTTCTTATGACTCAGGGATTGTTGTTTGTTTTTCCCCTTTCTACTCCCCCTTTTAATTAATACATTTACTTCAAAATAAGATCCGAGCATTAGGAAAATGTCACACCATATGTGTGTTTATTTTTGCTCAAGTAATTATAATGGGGTAGGATCTCTCTTTTCCTTTCTTCGCTTGCTGAGACAGAATGTTCCTTCAGAGGATAGAACAGCCTCAAAGCAGCTGCTGCGACATCTGAGGCGGAGAAAAAGTCAAAACTTTGTACTCTTTTCCTTGTGTATGCAGTGACCTTTATGAAAGAGGGAGGGAGACCTGCCTACAGGTGCTCTCCCCACAAGCTTTGGATGAATCTGCATATGGAAGCAGGTAGATGACACAAAACATCTCCATGAAGGCATTTGCCTTGTACTTCATTTACTTCAGCCTGATAACCCTCCACACACTGAATGTTCTTTTGGAGAAACAGATAGTAATGTTTTATTTTTTAAAAAATAAGTGAGTCTAGATGGTATATTAGCAATCTGGGTAACTTGGAACTAAACCACTGTGAGTTCTGAATCCAAGAGGGACAAATCCTACCCTCTTGGACTGCGATGGCAGAAGCAGCCTCCTTAAAGTTTCTCAGATTGTATTTTCTTGTTCACTGATGAATATTTATTTTACATCTTCTCAGTGAGTTCTGATTTTTCTGAGTGGTCAGATGAGTGCAAGTGTTTTTCAATTATGATTTCTGTTATTTTAATCTTATTCCACTTATTAACACAATACCATACTCCAGTATCATTGTCCATCAGACAGAAATCTCTCTCCTAGAAGAGAGAGATCATGTAGAGGTCCCCGATGGTCTCTTACTGCTTTTGTTCTTTTATATGATTATGTCAAGATGGTGTCAAAACATGGAAGATATGTAGATGGATGTTGTGTAAAGATTTTTTTTTTTCTAAAGGGGAATATTCTTGTCACTGAGGTGGCTATTTCAATGGTGAGTGACTTTAATGGTCTTCAGAATATGTATGAAGCTTTGAGTAGCTTTAGCCTTTCATATCTATAGTTCTTCCCATTCCGTTCTCAGCAGGCTAACAATTACAGATCTGACACCAGAAATAAAAGCCAAAATCTTCAAATGGGGATACATATACTTGACACTGAAGGAATGGATAATACAGGCACAATATGGATCAAAGATCTTTCTCTTTAAGACACAAAAAAAAGAGTTCTTAAAACCAAGCCATAACTGCACCGAAGCTGTAATCCTCTGGTGATTTATTAAAACAGGATCCTGTTGTCCTTTCTGTATCTGCTACTAAATATAAACAATGGTCTTGTACATTTGGATTTTGGTTCTGTTATCCAAAAATTTCATTTCATTCTAGTATAACTGAATTAGGTTTTTGTGGCAAGTGTTTAGATGTAAGGAGGTGGAAGGGATGGCCTCTGTGAGCAGTAGACCAGCAGCTGCCCTATGTCATATCAGAGCCAGATCCAGATCAAAAAGGACCCACGACTGGCTAGAGATGAGCCATGAGTGATACTGGTTGGGCCTCTGGGACAGCAGACTGAAGAAAGGGGGGAAAAAAACTGCTGTGTTACAGCAGCTGGAAGAGAGGGGTGAGAAAATGTGTGAGAAGCAGCCCTGCAGCCCCCAAGGCCAGTGCAGCAGGAGGGCAGGAGGGGCTCCAGGCACACAGCACAAGTTCCACTGTGGCCTGTGGAGAGGCCACTGGTGAAGCAGGCTGTCCCCCTGCAGCCCATGGGTCCCACGTGGAGCAGATCTCCACGCTGCAGCCCATGGAGGAGCCCCCAGTGGAGCAGGTGGATGTGGCATGGAGGAGGCTGCAGCCCATGGAGAGCCCCTGCAGGAGCAGGCCCCAGGCTGGAGCTGCAGCTGGTAGAGAGAAGCCCACGCAGGAGCAGGGGGCCTGGGGGGACCTGATGCCCATGGGGGACCCATGCTGGAGCAGTTTGCTCCTGGGGGATGGACCCCGTGGTATGGAGCCGTGTGGGAGCAGTGCTTGAAGAGCTGCTGCCTGTGGGCAGCCCCCGCAGGCTCAGTTCGGGATGGACATCATCCCGTGGGAGTGACCCAACGTGGAGCAGGAGCAGAGAGGGACTGTGAAGGAGCGGAAGAAACGAAGCGTCAGGGACTGACTGCACTCCCATTCCCCACTCCCCTGCACTGCTCAGGGGGAGGAAGGAGAAGAAGATGGATGTGGGGGGAAAATGTTTTTAGCACTTTCAGTTTCTCACTTCTCTAGTCTGCTAGCAATAGGCAATAAATTATATTAATCTCCCTATGCTGAGTTTGTTTTGCCCATAATGATAATGGGTGAGTGATCTCCCTTTCCTTATCTCAACCCACAAGTTCATCATATTTTCTCTCCCTAACTTATTGATGAGAGGGAGTGAAAGAACAGCTTCATGGAGCTTAGCTACATACCAGTGTCAAACCACAAAAGATCATGATGCTGTGAAGCAGAATTTTGAGCTAACACCATTTTTACTTTTATACCTATTTATCCATTACAGGCTCAATGACATAGCTAATATGACATAGATTTTATTCATTTCTGTGTGTAGAGGAATGAGAAGTTTAATATATCTGGTTCAGGATTTCCTGTTTAGTCATTTTAAACCACAATAGAAGTAATAGTAGTTGTCTGTAATTATTTATTTGTCTCAATGTTCATTTCCTTGAAGTCAAGACTCAGAAGTCCTAGTATTACTGTAATATGTATTTAAATTTCTAGGGGGTTCTGAGAAAGTTTCTTGATTGCCTGTTTTTCTATGTATCCTTAATGACAATGCAGCATTATGGAATATTAGGATACAATTCTGACAATCTTACTCTAAATAGTACATTAATTAGAAACTTCTTGATACTTTCCTACACCTTATTGTGATTTACTTGTAGATGGTAAACCCATTCTGGTCAGATCCTTCCCAGGCATAGTGTTCTTCAAGGACCTAATGGATTCACAATAGAGATGTGATGGTCACACTCACTCTGTTCAATAAAACAGTTGTCTAAATAGGTTCCCTTAGGCTGAGAAACTACAATTCCTTCCTGAGACCCAATTCAGCTAAAAATAAGGATTTGCCTTTTACCTCTTCCACTGTGCATAAGGCTCTAACAAATTCTGGCTTCAGGAGGCACCTGTTTCACCTTGCTGCATCACCATGGTGGTAAGAAGAGATTAAACTCCTCCAGAGAGTCTTTCAAAAACTGAAATTTACTGATGAGAGAACTATGACCTATTGTTCATAGAGAAGACCATCAGGAGGAGAGCTTTGCCAGGTCCTCCATCTGTTCTCCGGCTGAGTGGCCAACAACCAAAGCCTCAGATTGAAAAACCCAGTAGTTCATCTCCACTGCCCCAGTACCAAGGCCAGGGACTCCTTTATGTATCACTAAAACCCCAGCTTTTATGCCTAAAACAGCTGAGGACCTAGAAGGCATTTAGACTACTTTTTTACCATCTTGCTTTCCTGCAGAAGTCAGTATATCAGGTGCAAGATCTATGGATGGGTAGGAGTAGTTGCTAAGAGATGGTTGAAGAGGCAACCTCATACATGACATGTGGTCTGATGCCTACTTAGGAAGCATGTGCCCAAAGCAGCTGCTGTACTGTTAGCTGTGAGAGCACCTTTGCTAAAATACGAGGCATGGCTCAGCTGCTGGGCTGCCTCTTCTTTTCCAAGATGGGAAACCTGTTGTGCTGCTTTTCTTATGGCTCTTTTCCATAAGGAATAGCAGATGAAAGTCCTACAGAGAGAATTTCAAATAATAATTTATCTGTGATTCTCATTAGGAAGACCACAGATGTGAATCAAGACTTAAAATGTTATGTCAGTGAGACTGCCATTGTACACGATGGTACACAAAGTGGAAAAGACAAATGGTTATTTGAACATATTTTATCACAGTGTTCCTATGAGATCACAATCAATTCACAGTGGCTTAGAAGTTCTTGTCTAGCATCTAGCAGTAATTGACCTTGTAGATAATCATAGCTCACGCACAGTATAGGATTCACTACTTACACACAAGGTAAAAATATAGGGACTTGACAGCAGTCACACTGGGCAAGGTGCTTCAGCTACCAGACAGTGTACCCAGGGGATTTTCTGTATGCCCAGAGATGCGCTTGTGTTTTATTCTAAAAAAGAGACTTTGAGCTCAGATGCTTTTTGCTCTGGCACTTATTATTGGAGGTGAGGGGGTTGATTGTTTTGTCTTGTGTTTTCCTTTCCTTGGAAAGGAGGAAGGGAAGAAGGGAGGAAGGGAGGAAGGGAGGAAGGGAGGAAGGGAGGAAGGGAGGGAGGAAGGGAGGGAGGGAGGGAGGGAGGGAGGAAGGAAGGAAGGAAGGAAGGAAGGAAGGAAGGAAGGAAGGAAGGAAGGAAGGAAGGAAGGAAGGAAGGAAGGAAGGAAGGAAGGAAGGAAGGAAGGAAGGAAGGAAGGAAGGAAGGAAGGAAGGAAGGAAGGAAGGAAGGAAGGAAAGAGTTAACACTAAAATTTACTGTGAACTTCAGCTTGACATTAATTCTTCGCTGTCTACTGCAATTGGTAGACACTTAAAATGCTGCAAGACAACATTAAAACACCTTTGGGCAGCTAGGTTTTAACATGGCATGCCTCTTCTACACTGGACTGTGGACTCCAAGATGGTGGAATATTTCCACTAACTTTTGTACATTTCTCCTTATATCAGGCTGTTGCAGAGCCTGGAGGATTCAATTAATATCACTCATTTTAGTGCTCCTATATGAAGAACATAATGCTTTTCTTTTACCTTCCTCCCTTCTTATGGCACTTGACCTTAGATCAAACACACAACTATAAGCAGTGGCAAACTGCTTATGTAGCAAAATATATGCAAAGGCAGTGTTGCCTGGTAGATTCTTTCAAATCTTATTAACTGATCAGTAGCCAGTAACACCCAGTTTTGAGTCTATTTTGAACCAGAACAAGTTACTTTAATGAAGAAAGTAAACTGTTTCTTCATTGTTTTCTTGACCACTCACAATCTGGGTCACTAAGTGTCTTTAAGCATTCAGTGCAGTTTGAATAAATCTGGATGTTCTGCAATAATCCATGATCAATGAACATAAATAAAACAGTTTATCCCAGATGTGGCCTGGGAAGACATTTGTTTGATGAATGTAGAACATTTGAGTTTCATATTAAAATATTTTCCAAAGTTCTTTAGCTAGTGAACTTAAACTGAGAATTACCTGCACCCTAGCATTACTTGTTGATATTAAAAAGCCCATAAAAGGCAATAAAAATAATCTCATAGACTTTGACTCAAGCTCTATAGCTTTTTACAGTGTGCTTATTATTTACACATAAAATATAAGTAAAATAAAACAAAAAGTTGGCAAAATTTGTTACTTTCTTTAACATAAACTCCCAGACTTCAATCTTGCTAGCATTTATGTGTGTGCTTATCTGTAAGCACATGCATAATCCTCTTCATTTCCGTAGCAATACTCATCTGCTTAAATTAAGCTTTAAGCACTTCCCAGAGAAGCCATTTTTAAATATGTTTCAGAGTCCGTGTTGTGAGCAATGTAACTTATGTTTAATTATAAGGGAATTGCATTTCTTCTCTTGGAGATTAAGTTAGTGCTCTGTACTCTGGGGCAAAAAGCTAAAGTGGTATGTATTTATTTTATTTAGAATGCTCTGTTGGCATCCATCAAATAAGTGGAAATTTCACCATGGGCAGCTCTGACCAGAAACATGAAGAGAAAAAAAAGTGATCTTCCCCAACAAACATGGAATGCCCAAAAGAGTTTGGCTAGAGAGATGTTTTAGATCATGGAGAAATGAGGCAGAGTATGAATCACAGAATCACAGAATCACAGAATTTCTAGGTTGGAAGAGACCTCAAGAGCTTGAGTTAGATTCAAGACATGTTGCTGATCTGTTTCTCCAGCTCATTTTACAATGAAATGAAATCCAGCCACACACCAGATTAAAACAGCTGGGGAGGAATCAGGTTTGTCCTAGTTAACAACACTTGACTGAATAAAGAAGAAGGTTCTTCATGAATGTGACCATCCTTTTCCAGCAACACAAAGAAGGCAACTTCAAAGTATTAAAATATCAAACAATTTATAGCACCATGTCAATTTATCTGAGCTGGGGATCTGGCTCTAAAATCATTCCAGCTTGCATGCAGTAAAATTACATAGCATATCCAAAGTTCAGTGCACTCTGACAGTGCATCCAAAGTGTCTACTTGATCTATGGGGTGCACTACACATAGTCACAGGACTGGGTCAGTAAACCTGGACTGAATTAGGCTGAGATCACCCCATTTTGTCTTTTGCATATGTTTTAACTTAAAGAGCTAGGACCTTGTTTAGCACAATAATATCTGTTTTGCAGTGACTCTGTGTGAGTAAACGCCCTTCAAGGAGCACAAACAAGAGCCACAAGAGAGGGTCATCAGACCAATGTTATGTGTTGCCCCACCAGCACCCATAACATTGTGGATTCCCTCATCACAAGCCAGAGACTGACTAAATGAAAATATATTGTTGCACAAAATAGAATACCAGCCAACAAGCTGGAAAGTTTAACTGGTTTGCATTTCTCTTTCCTTACATCGGAAGACCTCCAAGGGCTATGAAAGTCTGAATAACCTCCTACAACACAGACAGCCATCATATTTGATAACAACGGAACTTTGATTAAGGTGCCACATGCTTCATAAAAAAATATTTTCAAGACTGTTTGTTACCCAACTCCACCTTCCATAGGGATGTGGCCATACAATAAGTGACAGTGGTTTTGACCAATGGTTTTCCACCATTTTGTATCTGACAAACAGTATATTAATTTCAATGGATATGCAGATAAATATGGGAGAAATACAAGATGACTGATAGCTGACTGGCTTTTCTTAAATACTTGTCAAGGGTTCTGGAGTTGTCAGCTACAAATGTTGACCCAAGAGAAATATGTATTAGCAATCTCATCTGTATAGGTTTGTACAATAAAAGCAAGTTTTCTTCTGTATGTCAGTCTTCAATACACAGGTCTAGAAAGCCACCCATACTTCCAAAGTTTATCTTATTGACCTATTAGGGCAACGGTCATACTTTAATTCCTTTTCTTAATAATTCCTAATTGCATAGTAATATGACAATTTAAGCAATATGGGCTTGCATGTGAAATATTTATTCACTTCCTCTCTCTCATTTTTATTTTTAATAGAACAGGGAGAGAGAGAAAGTTGGAGAGAAAAAAATATATATCCTTAAAAATTGCATGTGGTTAACATCAAAACAATTTAATTGAACTTCACGTTACAAAAATCCAGATGGTCCGTGTGCTGTTCAAGCCTCAGGGGACTGCAACATGCTACCATGTGTAAGACGCATCTTTCCCTCCCCTTTCCCTGGTGAACAGAGGACTTTCAATCAAGATATCAGAAGCTTGCAAAGTCTATATTTTAATATATTTGGGGGATTCAAGGAGATTTTGGGAGACACTTGAGGGATTTGGGACTATCATACTTCCTTTCTTGTGAAGTGAATTAAGAACATTCCAATTTTTCACTTTCCGGGATGATGAAAGGCAGCTAGTTCTCAATGGATGTAGAACAGACCTGTCTGACCTTCATCTGGAGTGAACCACCTCCATAAATATGCCCCATCTGGATCTGGCCCCTGATTTACAGCTCAGGATCTAGCCTCTGAAATGGGCAAGTACTCGTGCATTAACACTTACTCTGTTTTATTTTCATCTGGAAAACATTTTATAGGCCTATTACACCATGGTATCACCTTGCTCACCATATGATAGCTTGGTGCACTCAAATGTAAATCTGTCACTCTAAGGATTGTGACCCAAAACTAAGCAGAATAACACCAAGATGGTTTTAAACTTTATTTGCCTTTGCAAGTGACCAAGTCATTTCAAGTGTCAATTTAGGTCTACAAAAAAAAAAAGAAAAATTGCAAATGCAAGGCTTAATTCACGTGTGAACAACGTTTGCATCAGAAACACCAAACCCTTAGCTGCCAGCTTGAGTAAGAGAACAAATTTTAACAAGAAAGTGCTGCAAATGGTTCTAAATAGACAGTTTGATGTGTGGCTAGTGGTGGTCAGGGAGATTTTGGTTGCAAGTACTGGTGTAGAAGGAATTTTTATGCTTTCAGGCCCATCTATAAGAAAAT
Organism: Netta rufina; assembly: GCF_964035555.1. NCBI lineage: Eukaryota > Metazoa > Chordata > Aves > Anseriformes > Anatidae > Netta > Netta rufina. The sequence continues at coordinate 71,829,816 of NC_140127.1, read as the reverse complement.
AATAATGATAAAGTGAAAATTAAAAGTAACCTGAAACAAAGTCAATTTCCCTTTGCCCTTCACCAAGATGAAATTACTGCTACTGGGAAAAAAATATTGTCATGGTTCTTGCCTCATACTTCAATGATATTAAAAGGAAATTTCTAAACAAAGCATCTAATGAAATTTAATGCTGCTCCCTTAGCTTGAGTAATACACAAAACAAGCAGGTTGCAAGACTGTATTTTTTCTTTACAGGCTGCCATTTCCATTAGCTTCAATGGCCTTTCACCTTTGCCTCCTCAATATTTAAATTCTCCATTTCATTTGCTGGAGATGTTGCCAAGTTATCAACACTTCACTGAGCAGAGCAGCCAGCAGGGGTGAGACCCTCTCCTGTGCTTCTGCACTTTTCCTGTGGTGTTAGGATAAGAAGATAAAGGATAAAAAAGATTAAAGATATGAAGGGGATATAGGAAAGGCAAGACGAGAGACAAATGGCTTCAGGAGAAGGAAGGTAGTTTCTTTGCCATCTTTTAGAAAGAACAGAAAAGAAAAGTGAGGAGGGTGGCCAAAGAAGGAGCCAGATCATCACTGGGACTTGCTGATGTGGGACAGTTGGTGGACGCTACCTCTTGCCCAACAGGACTGGTTGTGGGGAAAAATTTCCAGTGTGGAGGATCCATGGGACAGCTAGACTGAGAGAGTAGGCTGGGAAAGAGGAGCTTGAACGTCTTACTGTTTTAATGTCAGAAGGTGGAGTAGATAAATGGCCTAAAATGTACTTATTTTAATGTAGAGCTGTAACCACAATGACAGCTGCAAAATGACAAAACTATCAAGGTTTAGCAAGCCGGCATGCTTCAGCTAAAATGCTGTCCTGGACCCTGTGTGTAACCCCAGCCCACGGTGAACGTATGTTGAATTGATTTATATTCACTCAGAGGGAAAGATGGCTAACTTAAGTCACATTATTTCACATAGCACATGGCGAATTACTACAGTTCAGTGATGCAGGGTAACTTGTGACAGCACGCTCTCTGAGCTCGAAGGTGTGCTGGGCCATGAAATAATGGTCTGAGTCCTCATCGCGGAGCCACTTAGCGTTGAGCAGGGCAAAGCATGAGAGGCAGAAATGGATGCTCTTAAAGTGGAAAGGAAAGGGATGGATTAGTGAGTCCAGAACTTTTTCCAATGTTCGATCTTGGGAACCTTCAAGTGCAGTTGAAATTAAATTACTTCCCAGAGTCAATCCGTCGCAACTTGCAATATTTGATTAAAATTTATTTTTCATTGCAGGGATTCCTACAGTTCTGTGAGCCAAACTAGTGGTCAGCTATGTGCAGATGTCTGATATTTGCTTAAGGCCTAGGTAATATTATTTGGGACTCAGTAGATGAGGTTGATAGTTTGGCTTGATGATCTTGAAGGTCTTTTTCCATCTAGATGATTCCATAATTAATACCTTTCTTTGTCAATTGGTTTTCTACTATGCCTGACTTCTGTGTGATTCAGGAGCAATCAGACTTTTTCACTTGCTTGTATTAGTTCTGTCTTGGATAAATTATTGGTGCTTGTCTGACTGATTGACAGGCATTAGTAGGTGGCTTACCCATTAAAGCCTCAACATTATAATCCCATGGAAATAAGTGGACTGTGCAACTTAAACCACACACAGCCCATGCCCTGTGGGTTGTTGACATGCATGTCAGGGGTTTAGAGTTAAAACTCACATACTCACATGCTGGAAAATATTTGTTACCAAAAACAAACAAACAAAAAACTACTAAGGAAACCACCAAAGATAAGATTGCACACCTTTACATGCTTAACATCTACCATCCTATTTGTTTCTCCTTCTCTATCCTGCTTCCCATCTGGTTTTGCACCACTGTTTATGTCATTTTAACAACCACTCCCCATCCCCTCCGTGCTGCATAGCTTTTCAAACCCGAAATAAAAACAAACCCTCTGTAAAGTACACTGAAAATTGCCACAGCCGTCCCAGGACTCCCCAAGCCAAGGAGTGCTCTGTAAAAAGGCAGGCACCATATGGAGCATGTTTATTGCTCTCTATTCCTCACTCGCAGCAGTCTTTGCTGCTGTCTCAAAAAAAGGGGGGGCTTGGAAGATGTGAGCTGCTCCTGTATTTATTGTCCCTCTATGTATATGCACAAATGCATACATTGAAGTATGAGTGTGTATGTTTTGGGTAACAGTACGGCTGCAGAGGAACTGCAAACAGGACGAGGCATTCTGCTCCGATAAGCAGAACGAAAGGCTTGATTGGCAATGCTGAAAGGCAGGCTGCTTATTTGGTACAAGCTGCCTGATGAGCAAAAGCCAAAAATATCCTAGTTATTAATAATAATGAATCGCAGAAAGTGAGAGGGCACGGGCTCCTCAGCTATTTGCACAAGTTGTCCTTACTACTAGTGAGGGAGAAATAAGCAGAAAGTCAGAGGAAACAGCAAAAGGGGAAGGCAGACATTGCAAGTGGAATTTAAGGGCTTTAACTAAGGAACTGATGCCATAAGGAGGTTTGTTTTCCTGGGCCTGACCAGTCAGCTATACTGGAGCGTATCTGTGTGATAATTACTTGGATGACCATCTTTTCCCTCCCAGCTTGTTGCCAAAGCACTGCTGAGTCCTGAGGCCAGGCCTTCTTAATCAAAGTGCTGGATGTGCAGCACAGCCTGAGCTGTACATGGGTGAGCTCTCATTTCCAAATGCTGCAGGAACTGCTCGAGGGACCTGCAGAGGCCACAGGGACACAAACTTGGCCCCAGAAAAAGAAAGGGTGTGAATGAAACTGTGCTTTGGGAGAGAAAAGACAACAAGTAGAGCACACAGGCATCCAGGGGCTGCATGACGCTTAAATTTGTAGGACAAAGGGACAAACAAGACATCAGGATGTGGTGTGGGTCTCTATGTCACACAGAAGATGATTTAGTTTCCCCACCACCACCCAACTCCATTTACCGCCTCTGTGAGACTGTGAAAGTCATTTAAAGAGTCATTACCTCCTTTAATGGGGTACATCTTGTCCTTCACAGGGCTATTCTGGGACTAAAACCCACCAGTGGGGTCAAGACACTTAAGGTCGTGTCCATGCAGGACCTGGGGAACCAGTTCTGGCTGCAAATAACAGGAATGAGCAGCCTCCGTGCTTTGAGCATTGGAGCTTGACTGCAGAGGAGGGCTCTGCCATAAAACCACATGCACATGTGCTTCTATAGATCATTGGCTCTTAAAAATAAATGAGTCTAAATCACAGGCAAGGGTGAATTTCCTGCTACCCAAATTTTCTCCTGCTGAATAACATCAGACCCTCATGACAAGTGCCTACCTGGCTACTTTTCCAGAAAGTCTCCCTGTGACATCCTGCTCTTTCCAAAACTCAGTCCCTTCCTGAGACAATACAAAGTTCTCTGAAATCTGTCCATCTGGGCATGGACTTAATGGGTACTATAAGAAATGCAGTCCTGAATGCCACACATGCGCTGAGTGAGAGCTTTCAAGGCATTTTCCAGCCATAAAGACTAGAAGTGATCTGGCAGATCAAGCTATTCCACTTGTACCACAGGTTTGATAGAAATCATCATCTGTAGTCTGTGTGGTGACTTATGTGCAGTAACAATAAAGCTTGTATTTGAGCTGTTATCTTTCCTTGCAAATATCATTTCTGTGCCGAGTGGGAGGTTGCAGAATTTCACAGCCAGTTCCTAATGTAGTAGAGCCACTAGCTGTCCTTGGACCAACAGTGGGTTATCTGAAGGAGACCAGTGGTAACATTTGGGCAATTAATGCTAGAAAGAATAAAAACAGAGAGACTTTGAGTAGAGAGGTTCCTCACCATTAGCCTTTTGAGAAAGGCCCAGCAGGCACTTAGGAACACAGGCCTGAAAGGACAAAAACAGCACCATGATCAAAGGTGACCGTGATATTTTCCCTTTTTCCATTTCAATCAGTAAGGTGGGAAAAAAAAAAAATTGCTATCCTCATAGAGTAGGTGGGATAACTGTCTCCTGTATATCTTGGCCTTCATGGATAGCAATACACAATGCTCTTTTCTGGTTTAGACATTTCTTAAGTGAAGTCTCCATTTTTGCAGGGATTTTATGCCTCAGTCAAAGCCAACATGTGTCACTACCTTGCTGCATTTGTCAGGATAATAAAAATTACTAATGGTCCAGCTCATCTAACACTGAAGTCAGAGGAAGAACAGGGAAGAAAATTAGATCAAAGACATGAGATATTCCAGCTTCAGAGTGGTGTTTTATTAGCCTTTGTTCTCTTGGTGCATCTAAATCCTCATGCATGAGGCCTTTGATTACACCCAGTGGGGAAATTCAGATTTATGTGAATGGAGAAAGAAGACCAAGTTATAATCTTTATCATGTGGTATAACTGTATTAGATAAATGCACGCTGTAAAGGACAGCGGAATCTGATCACTTGTTAAAAAAAGTTTATAATCCAATTTTGTAAAATCAAGGAGAGAGACATTATTAATGGAGAACAAAGACAAAAGTCTGGGCAGCTAGTGCATACACAACCACTTCAGAAATAGCTTCCTAAAACAAGTGAGATGAGTTATATTCTGGAGGCTGAATTTAGAATTTTCTTTTAACCCATATATATCATGGGACAGTGATGTGAGCACTCAGGCCACCCACATTTGCTCTTGGAAGGTTGGAGCTTGGATTTGCGAATGTTAAAAATTGGACAGAAATCTGAGTGAATATGATTGAATGGGCATATAAAGTATGCAGCATTGCAGATTCACAGCTGCAAGCAGTCAAGATGTAATTTGCGCTAGCATCCAATTAGTAGCCACCATCCAGCTAGAACATGAACAGCATAATTTCTCTGATAGTCAGCTGCCTGTCTGCAACCTGTTGTACCCAACAAAGACAGTAATGCGCTCTCATCAAAAACGAGGGAGATCTTAACAGAGCACATAGAAGAATATCCTTTCTTGCTTTTTCTGTGTTGTAAATTAGCACTAGCAAACAGGAAGAATAAGGTTCTTATTCTTATAAGGTTCTCACTGGGCAAGCTGTAATGAGGCCAGTGGCTTAGCGTCAGTGTGCTCTAGTGCTAACGATGTCATCTTGAACCTTCATGCAAGAGGTAGCTTCCAAATTGAGGTTGTTTCCCACAAATATGAGGCACCCACGTCAGAATGGTGAATCTTCTATTAGTACAAAAGAGCAACCTAGCTTCAAGATCTACATTCTACACAGGTAGAAGAAGGTGAGATGCAACTGACTCCAAAGCAAGATGGAATTTCCTGGTTAAAGTAACACTTACTGATAGGTTTCTTTGCAAAAGTGCTCCAGTTTAGGCACTGCTGTAAAATGACTTAACCAAGATTTGGCAAGAGCAACTTGCATCTGAAAGTGGGATCTCAAGGACAACCCATCCCATGGGCCTAGAGTTCATGTTTATGTAGTGTGTTGTAAGACCAGTATTAGGACGTACTGTCACAGGACCATCATTCCTTAGATCTCACCTAAAAATTCCTGTAATTTTGAATTCTCCTGGAACCAAGAGTTTTTCTTTAAAAAAAAAAATACATTAAGCTTTTAAAATATGAATAAATAAATAAATAATGCATGTATATGTGTCTCCATACTCAAAGGCAGGTTGGATAATGAAAGGTCATGTTCATGTGAAAATGATATTACATGCTTGGAAGCACTGACACAATTCTAAATGTCTCCAGTGCAGGAAATAATGAAAACAGAATTCAGAAGACTGAACACAAAAGAACACTATCCCCTAAGTAGCATAGACAAATACTTTTTTTAATATCAGTGCTCACTGATGACATCTCATAATTGCAGTAAGAAGCCTTGCAATAGGAGCAAATAAATATTACAAACTCTTTCATGCTTTGCTGGTCTGATATCTTTAGTCTCCTACGTAACACTCCCCTTCAAAGTGATCAAATTCATTGTTTGTGTACCCTAAATGGTACAACTATTGCTTATTTCATTTTTTTTTATTATTATTCTGATAGACCAGTAATTGTCTCCACTGATGGGATAATGCAGAGAAGTACTGTAGTTACCACTGTTAGTACTGTTATTGTTCTTCATTACAAATATGTTTAATCTGCCATACAGAATGTCTTTATAGATTTTTCTTATTAGTTGCTCAAATTGTTCCCTCGGACTTACTAACTGCAAGCTTAACAAAATGCTTCCAATGCAGAGGAGATGATGAAGAGTCAGCCAGTACATGGACAAAAGCCTCATTTATCTCATGTACTAGAGAGGTTTCAGTAAGGACATGGGTATCTCTGAAAACCTGATGTCACTTACTCTTCTTTAAACTCACCTACATGTACGGACATAATCATCTTGACCTGGAGGAACTTCTTGTTTTTCTAATCTTGTGACTAAATCCATAAGGATCTGAACATCACACCTCAGTTTTATCATAGCTAAAATGTCCTCCACTTCAATTTCAGATGATCATTGCACTTCTTGCTGTGGTGAATAACCAGCCACGTGGCTTCCAGAGCCAACAAGTGCCTCTATGCAGCTCTTCATGGTCCTGCATGCAGCCAATGGTTTCAGCTGGCCCTCCCCCAGGGAATGTCACACTTAATTCTCCTTACTGTATGAGGCAGAATTTCTTCTCCTGGTCAGAGCATCTTGTTCCTCATTTCAAATGCCATGGATGTTTAGAAGACCATTCCGATCTTTTTAGCTGATAATAACTTAGTATCTAGCACAGTTTCCTGAAGTGTGGAAGTCCTGGGTTCGCATTGTTTGGCTGCTGGAATCAGATCTTATATGAGAGGTTAGACCTTCCTGCCCAGTGAGAGCTGAGGACTTCTAGCTCTATTCCAATCTCTACTGGTGTTCTGCTAAAATCAGACTGGGACTAAAGCAGCTATTCCAAAACACTGTAATAAAATAAAGTCACCAGTGCAGGGGAACATGGGTGTCTGAGGGCTGGGGAAAGACAGAATAGCAAAATACTAATTTAGTTTGGCCCCCTACAGAATAAAAGACCTTCTACTACCTTAATTCTGATGTCAGACTTGGGGTACATAATGAAGCCTATGTCATTCTGGTTTTAGTACACTGCACCCTTTTAAATGTAGATGAGGATCTACGCTTTCTGAAAGGTCAGCTGTGACTCAACTACTATTTTTATGTTGTTCTACAAATTGTTACAGTGAATCACTGTGTACTTTCCCTCACATTCATAGACATTTTATGCTTCTTCATTCCTTGTTCTCTAAAATAAAAATGGTCTAGACTGAGAAATGCAGTGCATGAATAGTTCATTTTATACAGGAGAAAAGCAAAAATACCTTAATTCTATGAAATGCATCTGGTTTTCTTAAGCCAAGATTTCCTATGGAGTTTAAAGGTCAAACAAATTTGATTTAAGGAAATTTCTATCACCATTAATTTCATCTGCTTTTTGTTGCAAAAAGCTTGAGTGAGTCAGACCTGGCTAAAAATGAGCTCACCAGAAAGTCTGTGGGCTGTTTCTGAGGTGAATGTGAAACATCCTGAGCCTAGTTGAGTTTCAGGAAGGAAGTTTTTACAAATATAAAGTATAACAACACTTTACAATATTTGAATAACACATCATGACTCAACATGCAGTTTATGTACTCCAAGATTACTGTATTAAAATTATACTTTCTGACTAAACATAGCTGGTTCATGGGCACATTCAGTCATACCTGTTGATTTCAGTAAGAAAACCAGTATTTCTTTTGAAATTATTGTTGTTGTTCTTGGCCCTTGGAAGTCAACAGATAAAGGTCAGATAAGAAGATAGGAGGAGGAATGGCAGATTGAATAAAATAGAATTGATATTTGATAAGCTAGTTTACTATAGTTTACTGTAATCTTGATTGTGCTTGGTCCACTTTCCCTTTTATTGTGCTTATTATTTAAATTGTGTGTATTCATCATTTAAATTGTGTTTATCATAATGAGAGGACTTTTCTCCCTCTCAAGCTAATACAAACATAAAATCATTAATATCTGAGAGATTTAGGTATGCTTCAGTATCCGGGCTTATATGTTTACCTAAAGAAAGCATTTACTTTGCACCAATAAAATTAAAGTCCACAGTAGTCTTGGGCTATGTCTTTAGACACAGAGACAGAGGGCCAGCCACAAAGAAAACATTGCTAAGTGTTGTCATCCAAAACTCTGGGGAAAAAATAAAACAAACATACATGGCCTAAGTAAGACTTTCCTTTCTCTGAAAATAGATATTTTTATTGTTATTGGGTAGAAAACTCAAAGTTAGAGAAGTATGAGGAGGTCTTTTCCAAACAGAGTGGGAAGAAGGGGGCTTCAGTGACGTAGTCCAAAACCCAAAACCATTAGGATCATGAGAGGAATATCCCATGTCTGGTTTTAAGACTGGAAAGGTTGGATCTGCTTAAGGTTTAAACGACTAAGAAGAGAAAGTCCTAACTGTAGTCTCAGAATAAAGGTGTGTCTAGATGAAACTAACCCTGACTCTGTATAATTTATTGTCCCATTGGTTATATTTCATGTTATTCTGGCAGCCCTCCGAAGGGTGGCTTACCTAGGGGGGAGATTATCTAGTCTCTCCCCATTTTATTTACAGACTGTGGCAAATAAACCTACAGGAGCAACATTTGTAGTCAGAGGCCATGTTTTTTACTTCAGCAACACATTTGGATAGATTTTAATGCATAAAAACTGTTCTTCGGGTCTGTAACTCATTTCAGTAGTCAATCCTGAAACTTCTGCTATTACTTTGTGTAAGTGATCAGCATTAATACAGGGTTGCCAGTGCTAACTACGGGGAATACCAGAGTAATAATAACTAGGAAACGGAGGAAACTGAAGATTTCCTTGCCGTCTTCTGTTAAAGTATTAATATTACTTATGCTTTACAATAGTTTACAAAATTTTGCATTACAATAGCTAAGATAGAAGCACCCTTATGGTAAGTACTAAGCAAACACCTAGCTTTAGACAGTCCTTGCCATGTAATACTAATACAAGCTAATTAAACAAGACTGACAAAAGGTAGAAGTAACTGATGTGAAAAGAATGCCTCAGGTCACATAACAATAGAGCTATGTATAGCCTGAATACCCACTTCATTGTTATAAGCCAGTGCTGCAGACATTGTATCAAACTCTCTTTAAGTGAGCAAATAGGAAAAATAAATAAATAAACTAGGTTTTTTAACTTATTGAGTGATTTTCACTAGGAACAAGATGGACATCTGCAGAGTTGAAATGATCTGCGTACAAAGTAAAGCAGTGCAATGGCAGAGATACTTCCATCACCAGGCATAAAAATGAAATCATAAAATTAGAGGAGAAAAAAAAGAGTGGGTATTTATATCTGCAAAAGGAGGTCTTGATCAGGAGTAATTAGGTTCAATTCTTCAGGTATCGACTCTATATTGTTAGCAAAAAGAGGAAGAAAACATGCTTTATATGATGGCATAATTCATAACATTTGGTGAAGGTTGTTCTCTTTTAAACTAAACCATTCAGTTAAGAGGGGCTCACAATTAAATGAAACAGATTCATCCATCATTAATCAGGCCAATCCAAAAGAGAGTGCCATCATTTAGTGCATGCTGTACAGCAATAGACCACAATGACACATCGGAAGTGACAAATATTATTAATCATTTGAAATGGAACATAAGGTGGTGGCAGCTGCATCTATGATCACTACACTTAGAATCCAGCGTTCCCCCTCCAAATGTAAAAGAAATTGTTTGTCTTTGACAAAGAAATTACCACAGATGCCAGTAAAAACCTCTTGTTTATGTAGGTGATTGTGTAATAACGAGAGAGACATTTTCAGAGGCATGCTGCAGATTGCCGGAGGGTGCAACATGCATCTACAAAATTTCCCTGAATGGGACAGGGCAAATTGAGGTGTGCAACCAGTGAGAAGAAGTGCAACTTACAAAAGTAGGGATGCCATTCTGAAAGGTTGCCTACACTGCATAAAGTGAAAGCTTTCCTTTGAAAATTCCTGATATGGCATTTCTGGGGGGAATACAAGAATACGCTCTCTCTCTGTTTATGTGGGCTGAGGCTTTCAGACCAACACCTTCTTTCTGTAACTCGTTTTAAGTAGTGGCAATTTATTTATTTTTTCCAAAGAGGGAAGGAAGACTCTATGGCAATGAAAACTGTGAAGAAACTGAAGAGATAAAAACTATCTGCATTTCCTCAAAGAACAGGAATGAGGAGACACACTGTATTTCTTGGGTGACAAGTTTAAACCTCAGAAAGGAAACTCATGCTTTCCATACATTTATAAATTGTGGAACCTCCTCTGCCTTGGTATGGGATTTGATTCAAAATTGACAAATGTGTATAGGAAGCAAATGATTAAATATGGTAGTACAATCCTCACACCCCCACCAAAAAAAAAGAAAAAAAAAAAAATTGACCACAAACTATGGGAATGGAAAGGACATATGAGGAATGATCCTTTATATTCTTTCTTTCTACATACACAGCTGACTGCATCAAGGGCAGTATATGGAGCTGGATAACTCGGTACATCTGTTACTATGTTCTAATCTTATTTTACTCCCAGAGGAGTAGAGTTGTCTCTTGTGACAGACAATTTTAGGGCAATGGAAATGGCAAATCACTTCTCGTGTTGGCGAATTTTGACTGGTATTTTTACTTTTCCAAGTCACAGAAACTTTTCAAACCATGCTAAAAAAAAAAAAAATGGGAAGAGGAAAGTCTACACTTACTCAGATGATGCACTTGATGGCTGGCTTCTCTTGGAAAGAAAATATTGAAAGATTAGAGGTTGTGGTAGCATATGGTATTAATAGCAATAATATTGGGCAGGAGTTGGAGTGCTTCCAGTTTATACAAGTATAAAAAATTCAGAACATTAGGTGTCAGGTCACTGACTTGAACCAAAAGTAATGACAACTGCTGTGAGGGTAGGAAATGATCACTGGAAGTTAATAAAACAAGATACAGTATCATCTTTTTCTTCTGTTATCTGCTCACTTTGTCAAAAAGAAAACCGAAGTGACTTGCAGTTGAATCTGAAAATGCCAGCTGGCAAAGGACACTCTAGTCCAGCAGAGAAAATTTCAGAGGAACCAGTGATAGAAGGTAAAGCCACAACAACTCCTCTCAGTAATTAATACAAACTTTCAAAAGTAAGGGTGCTTTACAGATGAAGCAGATTTCCAAGGTAAGGGAAGAATTTTTCCCCAGCTGAAGAACAGAGATGTTTCTAGATCTTCTTCAGAACTGAATGGAGGAGTAACTGGGTGAATTTTGTGGCCTGAGTGTACAGGATGCAGGAGGTCAGACTAGATGATATAATGATTCCCTTCTATCTCTAAAATCTATGAATCTTTTAAAAATTAATTAGAAGCTGGAGGTGGCATTGGTATAATACTGAACCACCACTGTGAGCAAGATCTAAATGCAGAATTCAAGTCTCCAAGCTTGCATATAAATGTGAAACAGCATTTACTATAAGCAAAGCAGTGAAACTGATACCAAGGCAACATCTTCTGAGAGCATTGGCATTGCCTCTTGCTGTAAAAGTTTTCAGCTCTGATCCTGGCTGGGACCTTCAGGCCTTACTGTAATATGAATGATCATAATAATGGGATTGAATTATAGCATTCTGCAGATAAATGAATCAACCCCTACTGATATTTCCAAAAGAATATCTCACAGTTAATGGAAGTACATTCCATGGCACATGACTGCTGACTGCCAGTACTCCATGGGATGTCACAGCTGCAAACCAGTTGGTCTCAGGTGCAATGTGGAATGAGTATTTCTGGAGAAACCCCAGAGCTAATCTAGCAGCATCTCTGCACCTCTCTGCACATTCCACACCACTCAGCCCTCTTGTGCCTCTGCTCAGAGCAGATTTTAAGCCTTGAAGAGAAAATGCTCAGACAGCTCCAAAATAAGCGTGACAGAAATAATTCTTGTCTTGTAATTTTCAGAGCAGCCCCATTCTATGCAAAACATGGCCTTCCGCCCAAGCACTCCACCCTTGGGATCACCAGGGGAGAATGAAGGATATTTTCAAGGCAACTGTTTGTCCCTTTCTCTCTAGTGGGTGATGCTCCCTTTTTTTGTCTCTAAGTTGCCTGAGCTGGGCAAGTTCATGTTGCAAGTAGAGGCTGTGATCCTTAAGGGGCAGTGAAAGAAAACAGGATTACACTGAGCTAGATAGGTCCTGTTTCCCATAGAGGATAGGTCTATAAGAAAAAGATCAACATTCCTCAAAATGCAGACTACTAGCTGGGCAAAAGCCAAAGACTGCAAAGTAATGGTGGTAGATATCACCTAAAGATCTTTCTTTGACATGACATATGTGCAGCCTATATGTACTTGTGTTTTGTGTTTTTCTGTATCTAACCTTTTACCAATCTTTCCTCTGAAGTCACCCTTAGCCTCTCAAAGCAAAAACATTCTCTACTGGCACTGGAAATCACCACATATACCACGGGACTATGGTGAGAGGTCATCTAAACCATTGGGTCATAATGATAATGGTGATTTGAAGCAAACATTTACAGACAAGCTTGTATATCTTTAAATTTTTTGAAAATTTTTGACATTTAAAATACCTTTTGACACTAGCACAAACACAAAACATTCCAAATCCCCCATTTTTTTTTTTCTTTGAAAAGCATGGAGAACAAATTCCTTGTCTATGTGTCTGGTACAGAAAGAATTAAATGTGTATGTGTTGAAGATCTATTATCTGACCCTTTATTTTTACATGTAAAAGTCAAGAAATACCATCTGACAAACTGAAAAAATAATTTTCTCTCTCTCATTCTGCATCTTTTATCAATAAAGAACAATGCTCTTTTTTATCTCTTTAATTACACTCACAGACATCTGCTTAATATTGTGGATAAATATGAGATGAGCACTACTGGATGGCAAGCAATAATACTTCTTTACAAATGATGATGAATAAAGAGGAAGATGAATGTGTACAGATAGTGTATCAAGGTAATGGACTGCTTTCTAACAGCCATTTTTTATTTGTGTTCTCTTCTTTACTGCATGTAAAATTAAATCTCCAGCTCTGTACCACAGACACTTTTGCATGAGAATGAATTTATTCTTTTCACTGAGGAAGAGCCTCATTCAGTTTAAGGACAAGTTGTCTCCTTGAGCCTATTTCTAAACTATGAGCTGGTTGGAGTTTTTACTAGGATGATCCAGTACTGTGTTTTTCATAGCTTTGACAATGAACTGTTGCACTTTTGACTGCAAATCCCAGCTTCCCTCAACAAAACAGAATGACTAGCTTGGCAAGAAAAGTCCTCCCAGGTCACTGAGACCTTGGATCATCTTATCATAAAATTATCTTTACGAACTTATCAGATTCCAAGATATAAGTAATTCTTTTTTATTATTTATTTACTTCTTCTGTGACTAAAATTTTTTCACTTTGCCATGAACCTTCTAGTAACCCCCACCCTAAAGATTAACTTTTGCAGACTAGACACCAAGAAAAGACACATGAGAATGACTTCTTAGCATGCGCCTAAGTCCAAGTCCTGATTACATATTTCTAAAATATTTAGTGACTTAAAGAAAGAAGGGAGAGAAACCTCAGCTCTCATTTAAATGTAGGAACCAAAGAAACAGTACTGAAATCCACCCCTGCTCTATTAAAGACTATGAAAGATTTATTTGAATTAATTTTAGGCAGTTAAGATACATGCATCAATTAGGAGCAGCTGTCCTACATTCTTTTTACAGTCAATAGGAAAAAAAACTGACAGGAGGTTGCAGAGGATGAGTCAAATGTTACAGCAGAGATGCAGCCATGTAGAAGTGCTCACTTTCCATATTCCAGAGAACATACACAGAGCTACCATTCTCCTAATTAAGCTGCTAAGTCTCTAAATGTTTTTAGATTAGATACTATATCCTAGGTCTTTCTGAGAATTCTGGCTTTTGTGTTTTCCATATGTGTTTTCCATATTTTCCACATAACTGAATATACCACAGTACCAGCTTTTGGGGGATTCATCTAACCCAACCTGGCATGTTTATGATGTAGACACTCCTCATCATCAAAGGACATATCTGGTTTTGATCAAATTAACACCATATCCCTGCATCTTTTCTACATATCTTCTATCAATTACTCCTCATTGTGTTCTTATTTCACAAGTTTTTAGGCCATAGGCCTATTGCTCAGCTAATATAAATAATTTTTTTCTATTATGTAGAAGTACACCAATTTATAGTTGGTGTCCATCTGATGCAGACAGATGAATTACATTCTGTCAGTTAGGGATCTTTACTATCTCTGAACTGAACTTTATATCATAAGAAAGAAGGAATGACTGCTTGAGAAAAGGTAATAGGATCTGGCCCTGCATTGCAGCATGCACTAGAACCTGGGGTGTGCAGGATTCATTGAGGTTAATTGAAAAGATAGAGGGAAGCCATATAGCACTCCTCTAGAGCTGTGTAATAATTACTTCAGACAGAAAACTGGTATTCTGTCACTTCCATGGAAAGATACTGAGAAATTAGCCTCCCTCACTAAGGTAGTCCCCATGGGACCAAAGTACAGCAAGGCTGGACACTTGCAGACAAGCCATGCAACTTACTAAATGATATGTGATTTTAAATAAGAGAAAAGTACATTTACGAAAATTAAATGTTTTGTCAGGAGGGTTCAGGAGAGGGTTTTCTTGAAATGAAAGGGGGTCATTAAATTATATTACTCCTGAGCTCCTGCCAGCGACTGCTCCACGGAGCTCCTTTCAAACAAAGGAAGGGAAAAGTCTCCTGATCAGGCCTGGGGAGGAAAGGACCCACTGTCCTTCTGCAGAACTCGTTGGGTTGCACCAAAGCAAGTGCTTTGCCTGCAGAAGGAGCTATTGCCCTCTCCCTTCCATGTCAGATACTGAGGCTTTTCCCGTCCTTAGTAGGTGTAAACATCCCTGCTTTATTTCAGGAAACCGTTCTCCTGAACCACCCTGCTTAACATCACCTTGTAGCAAGCTCTAATTTAATAATATTGCTGTTGCTTTTGATAGAACATTTAATTTTGATGAATATACTTTCGTCTTATTTAAAATCACTTATAATTTAATGAAGAAAACTCTCTACCAGTAGCCTAAGTCCCCAAGCACATTCAAATTAATAAAGCACAATTATTAGTTTACCATAGGAGTTTTACTGTCATTTCCCTTTTCACATTAATTTTCTTATCAATGGTCCCAAAATTTAACTGTTTTTTATTGATTTTCCTCTGCTATGTGCAGGAAAACTAAGGCCATGTCTGTGTGCTAAGCAAACTCCTTCATTTGATAAGGAGTTTTGCAAAAAAAAATAAATAAGTAGCCTCAAGGATAGTTTAAGAAATAGTTTTGACTTACTGCAGATTTGTTTTATTTTGTTGGTTTGGGTTTGGTTGTTTGTGTTTATACTGGGGGAAAATGAATAAAATAATCTTAAGAGGTTTCAAGTCTGGAAGCTTTCGCCCACATTTGAAATTGCCTTACTGACTGCATGCATCTAAATATGAAGTGGAAACATCTTCAGAATCAATTTTTAAGCCTGCCATTTGTGTTTACTTGGGCATTAAAAAAAAAAAAAATGCAGATAGACCTTAAACTATGAAGGGGGATTTGTAATTATTTTTATATTTTTTCTCTCTCTCTCTCACACACACATATTCATGTATTAACATTTGAGGAGCCAAAGCACAAATAACAATAACAATGTTGGGTGAAGCATTTTTTGTTTAGTTTCAAGGCATTCAGCAAATATTAATCTACAGAGTAAAGAAAGCAACACAAACAAGTATTTTTAAAGGGGTCATGGAGGAAAGAAATGTCTGTAAAACATACATATAGGAAAGTTACAACATTTTACAGGAATTTTGAAACAGAAGTCTGGAAGGTACTTTTATCCTCAGGACTACAGCATCATTCAATACAATAAAATTTTTCTACATAAACTTATCCAGATCCATCTTAAAAAAGAAATATGGCACAAGATTTCAGGCCTCTGAACAGAACTTTATTCCACCTCCTCACATAGTCAGACAAATGCCATGCTCTGATCTTTTTTAGCCCAACAGCCCAGAAGGCAGGGAAGGGGTATGATCATGGAGCATCAATACTCAACAAATCTAAATTGCTTTTCCCCTCACCTGATGCATTCTCTTGAGCAGTCCTTTGCCCTTATCCTAGTCTTTACTCATCTCTTTAATTATACTGCATGCTCTCTGGAAGATATTGCATTTTTTCTTATTAGCATAAGGCATGTTTCAGTGACGCTTTGACATTGGTTAGTGTATATATGAACTAATGTAATAAAACAGCCCTAATTGCAGGTACTGCTACAAGCTCGGCATTCACAAACACCCTGACACCACCAGCCAGAAACTTGGAGAAAATTCCTCAGAAGATTCAGTAGATCTAAAGTTGTCTTCAACCTTCCTTTAAATTGCTCTTCCCACACATTCATGGAAATAACAAGTTCATGAAATGAGTGAGGGAAAGAGACAGATCTGCTCATAAAACATCTGGGTATTTGGGGCATCATTTTACTTGTATTGGGTATTTGGATCATTTGGTTAGTTGCTCCTCTGTTATAAAATGGAGAAAAATGGTAAAATGTAAAATATACCTGCCTCCTGCTGAGTTAGCTGACTTTCACGATAAATAAATAAATAAATAAGTAAATAAAGGCTGAAGACCTGATATTCTTTGATTAACTGAAGGTTTAGGGGGTCTTGTATTTTACTCAGAATAGGCTGGGAAAGATGCTGAAAATTAAGATAGCCCAAAGAACATGAAAATAACTCCCATAGTATTTAATGAAAATACTTCAACAAGGGTAAGCTTTGGCTTTGGTCTGGTCTTCAAGATGCTAAAAAAATCATGCATCATATGTTCAAGTAACTTTGGTTTGAATATATCCGCAAAGGATTAACATAAATGACCAAACCAGACTTAGTCAGCCAGGCTGCTCTCAAATCCTTACTTTGTTGGTCATCTACTCCATTAGGTCAGCTTAATCAGTATTTTAGGTGAGTTTAATAAAGCACTTGAATAAAAGAATGTACCAGAAAGTCCTTCTCCAAATGTTATTTGCTTCTGATGACACTTGAATCAGAATTCTTCTATACAGTATGTATTTAATCTGATAATACTGAAACGGGTCAAAGGAGACAGAATTGAAGAGGCATTAAGTTCTGTAAATGTAATAAAACTCTGTCCTCTAAAGCCTTTCTTACCAGTAATGAGTTTTCAGTTTTCCATCCCTAGGAGATTATTCTCTGAAGGTCATTTAGAATTTGTGGGCATAGTCATAAGGGGAAACAACAATAATTTTGGTTAACTTATTTGATTCTCCTGTTTCCAGGGATTTATTTTCTGTTTTTTTTTTTTTTTTTTGGGGGGGGGAGGGGGCAAATTTTGCTCACAGTTGTAAAACTAGCAAAGTTCCAGTGAATGATTTAGAGCTCAGCTCATAATGCTTGCTGCCACTCCTGCAAAAACGCCTGAGCAAGTCACATGAAATTCTTTACTCCTGTAATTTTCATCATGGTCATGACAGGTCTTAAGGAAAAAAAATATGGGAAGAGGAACAAGCATGGCAAAGCCATGCAGAATTTCAGGATGCTTCTTAAATGTTAGTCACATTATTTCATTAATCAGCTGATCAAATGTTCTATGGAAAGGCTTGGAAAGTCTCATGCATAGCTCCAATTTTTGGCAAAGCCTCACAGCTGGGACAGAACCAGGTCCACAGAGCATGGTTTGGGAGTCATTAATGTTGGAAAATAGTCATACTCATCCCTCCCCCCAGATGGAGTTCAAGAACCATAACTGTGTTGCCAGCTTTATGCATTCTTGCACATAAAGCGTTTTTATCATAAAAACAAATGTAGCATCCAAAAAAATAGTATTTTATTCACAGCCTGTTGGGAAACAATTTACTGCACTATAGACTTGAAAATGAAGATGTAAAGTGGCACTAGAGAGCCACAATTATGTGAGCCAGCCACTGCAACCTATGACCATAAGTACATCGGGCATGCTGGGACTGGCATTTAGAGTGCGCTCCAGGACTCCTTGCTTGCATGGAGAAGGCTGTAAGACCTGCTATGAGGAATTCCATCAAGCTGTCTGTGTACAAGGAAAGGTTATTTCACAAAGACTAATGGGACTGTGATGTTGAAAAATGATGTGCACAAAATATGCATCTCGGTAGAGCAATGCACAATGCAGGTAGAAAATCCTAAGCATCCTAAATGGATGCTTAGCTAAGCACCCAGGTAGTCTGGCTCACTCCACTCCTGGCTGAGTGAACATTTTGCTTGGGAGTTCTGGAGGAGAAAAAAAATATATATTTGTGTTCCACATTAGAGACTGACACCTAAATTAAAAATTCCTACAGGATTTTTTTCCCCATAGGAATTTGTGTGAGTTGAAGAACTCCACTGAAAAGTAAACTAAAGTAAAATAAAAAATAAAAACAAAAAAGTGAAATATCACAGCATATGGATAACTAGCATGGGAGTATAATAGAAAAATTTAGACTTATTTTTATTTACTGATAGTTACACAAGCTCATACATATCCTTTATTTCACATGGATATTATCATTATCTAGATAATACACATATACATGTATCTGATTTACACAAGAAAGACAAATTGAAAGATGCCTACAATATACAAGAGTGTCTGTAATATACAGGATGGTATACATTTAATACCATTTTAAGCACATAATAACTCTCTTATGCCAGGGGCATCAGTGTGATTTAATTACCGTAACAATAAGTTAATGACTTCTTTGTCAAAGTGATAGGTATATTTCCTTACTGCAAAGTCTCATTCCTGACTTTCCCTTGGGTGCACTGCAAAATGAAGGTACTTTCAATAAACCATGCACAATGAGAATAAAAGTAAGGAAGACAGAAGAAAAGATTGCAAAAAGTAGAAGTCAGAACCATAGAAAATAGATCTCTACATGTATAAAGGCAGTCTTTCAGTATCAGTCACAGTGGGAGATTATATTAGCATATGATAAAGTATTATCTGAATTAGCAGTAATTAGCAAAAAGCACAAGGAGCTTGCAGTATATTAATAGAGGAGTTAGAAGATCATAATTAAGAAGTGTGAAGGCGTGAATAGTCACAAAAGCATGAAGTCAACGAGATGATTCATTCAAGCAGGAAGGATTTGGCAGGAGGTGGCCTCACATAAGCAATGTGGTCTGGAAGATGGGGCACGTAAGGAAGGAAAGGGAGAGTTGTATTGCTTCCTTCCTTTGCTTCTGGTTTCAGACAGATCATTTTCTCTGCCTTTCCCCACCTCTGGCAGTCTGTTATGGTAAAAACTCCTCAGGACCGTTTCTTGCATTTGTAGTGGGTTTACGTGGCAAGGTTTTGGTAGCAGGGAGCCATAGGGGTGGTTTCTGTGAGAAAGATCTAGAAGCTGCCCCATGTTTGGGAAGGGCCCCATTGTTTTCCAGATCCGAGCCAATAAGCGATGTTGTTTTGCGCCTCTGTGAGAGCATATTTAAGACAGGGAAAAAACGCTGCGCCACACAGCAGCCGGGAGTGAGGAACAGCCTTGCGCCAAGGTCAGTGTAGAAGGAGGGGGAGAGGTGCTCCAGGCGCCGGAGCAGAAGTCCCCTGCGGCCTGTGGTGAGGACCATGGTGAAGCAGGATGTCCCCCTGCAGCCCATGGAGTACCACGGTGGAGCAGGGTTCCACGCTGCAGCCCGTGGAGGAGACCACGGTGGAGCAGGTGGCCCTGCACCGACGGAGGCTGCCGCCTGTGGAAGACCCCTGCCGGAGCAGATTCCGGGCCGGGCCTGTAGCCCGTGGAGAGGAGCCCACGCAGGAGCAGGTGACCCGGCAGGAGCTGCTGCCCGTAGGGGAGCCAGGTTGGAGCAGTTTTCTCCTGAGGGATGGACCCCGTGGTACGGACCCATATCTGGGGCAGTTCTGGAAGAGCTGCTGCCTGTGGGAAGCCCACGCCGGATCAGTTCATCAAGGACTGCATCCCGTGGGTGGGACCCCACAGCACAGGGGACGAGAGTGACCGAGAAGGAGCGGCAGAGAAGAAGTGCTGTAGACTGACCATAACCCCCATTCCCCGTTCCCCTGCGCCGCTCGGGGGGAGGAGGTGGAAGAGGGTGGATGGGGGGAAGGTGCTTTTGTTTTTTTTTCCTTTGTTTTCTCACTTCTCTCGCTCGTTAGTTGTAGGCAATAAATCTTACTATCTCCTTATGCCGAGTCTGTTTTGCCCGTTACAATAATTATTGCGTGATTTTCTCGTCCTTATCTCAATCCTTGAGCCCTTTTCACATATTTTCTCCCCATTCCTCTTTGAGGAGGGGGAGTGAGAGAGCGGCTGTGGTGGAGCTCGGCTGCCCACTCGAGCGGAACCACGACAGTCTTTTTTGGCGCCCAACGTGGGGCTCGAGGAATTCGAGATAAGGATGATAGTTAGTAGAAGTAACGGGCAAAAATATGTGCAGGATGATTGTTAGGAATTTTTGAATGTACAAGTTGTGAAGAATTTAAGAAAGCAGTAACTGTGATATGTTAGTGTGGTGAAGGGACGAGGGGTGGTGTGTGTGTAAAATGTCCACCTTGTCGGTGCTGTGATGATGTTATGTTTACTTTGGTGTGGTGAATTCTTTTTCTTTTTGATGTAAGTGAAGTTTGTGAAGGTTGTTGTGATAATTGTAAAGTAAGAGTATGTTGTGAGTAGTCTTAAATATGCTTTTAACAGAGGCGAGGGGTGGAATGTAGTGGGTTTACGTGGCAAGGTTTTGGTAGCAGGGAGCCATAGGGGTGGTTTCTGTGAGAAAGATCTAGAAGCTGCCCCATGTTTGGGAAGGGCCCCATTGTTTTCCAGATCCGAGCCAATAAGCGATGTTGTTTTTCGCCTCTGTGAGAGCATATTTAAGACAGGGAAAAAACGCTGCGCCACACAGCAGCCGGGAGTGAGGAACAGCCTTGCGCCAAGGTCAGTGTAGAAGGAGGGGGAGAGGTGCTCCAGGCGCCGGAGCAGAAGTCCCCTGCGGCCTGTGGTGAGGACCATGGTGAAGCAGGATGTCCCCCTGCAGCCCATGGAGTACCACGGTGGAGCAGGGTTCCACGCTGCAGCCCGTGGAGGAGACCACGGTGGAGCAGGTGGCCCTGCACCGACGGAGGCTGCCGCCTGTGGAAGACCCCTGCCGGAGCAGATTCCGGGCCGGACCTGTAGCCCGTGGAGAGGAGCCCACGCAGGAGCAGGTGACCCGGCAGGAGCTGCTGCCCGTAGGGGAGCCAGGTTGGAGCAGTTTTCTCCTGAGGGATGGACCCCGTGGTACGGACCCATATCTGGGGCAGTTCTGGAAGAGCTGCTGCCTGTGGGAAGCCCACGCCGGATCAGTTCATCAAGGACTGCATCCCGTGGGTGGGACCCCACAGCACAGGGGACGAGAGTGACCGAGAAGGAGCGGCAGAGAAGAAGTGCTGTAGACTGACCATAACCCCCATTCCCCGTTCCCCTGCGCCGCTCGGGGGGAGGAGGTGGAAGAGGGTGGATGGGGGGAAGGTGCTTTTGTTTTTTTTTCCTTTGTTTTCTCACTTCTCTCGCTCGTTAGTTGTAGGCAATAAATCTTACTATCTCCTTATGCCGAGTCTGTTTTGCCCGTTACAATAATTATTGCGTGATTTTCTCGTCCTTATCTCAATCCTTGAGCCCTTTTCACATATTTTCTCCCCATTCCTCTTTGAGGAGGGGGAGTGAGAGAGCGGCTGTGGTGGAGCTCGGCTGCCCACTCGAGCGGAACCACGACAGCATTGGCCTGATCCTTGCAGTGCAAGTACATAGCTGAAGTGCCCAAATTAGGAACCAATTTTCCAAAGTCTATAAAGAGTTTCTAAAGAGGGTGAGAGGGGCACCTTCAAAGCAGTCCAGACCTAACCACGGGGACTTGGTCACCTCTCCATCCCCTCCTTCACAGGAACTAAATGACAGGCCTGGGTGAGCAGGCTCCACAAGTCATTTTGCAAGCCAGGGGAGATGCAGGTATTCCATGACACTATGTCAGTGCTGAATGTACCAAGGCATAGCAAGTGTAAACGTGTGATTTTCCAAAGGTTTATGGTGCACACAAATCCAGATGTTTCCCTCATATCTCTCACACAAATCAGACTTTATGCTCCTTCTCTAGATTTAATAGCCATGAGCATTTGAGGGTGATTTTTATTTTGTTTTCTCCCTTTTATTAATTCAGATAAACAAAGTCTTTCTAACTAACTGTGTTTGTGGAAAATTGGTTTAGCCATTTTTGCTATGTCCAAAAATACAGTTTGAGTAAGACTATTTGGCAACAATATCTCCAGTATGGCAAAGTTTATAAAAGGCGAAGGGGAAGCATGAATCCCACACTGTCACCTGAAATATGCAGCAGGGCCAACTGGTATGGAAAATCTGTTAACTTTGCCTGCATGGCTCTCTCTGCTCTCATGTATCTTTTAGTTTTTATCATTTATTTATTTTTCATTTCATTTTAATATTCCTAAACAATACGCTCTGCTAAAGCCTCTATTTGTTGGAAATTTTTTGACTATCTTTATCTATTCCCCCATTTGTTTAGGCAGATGAATCAGATACTATCAATTGATTAATCAACTTGTTCACTTCCTCTCCTCCATAGCTTTGAACATGAGAATGAATATTTATGAGTGTGCAATTAGACACTTGACTTTGTAAATCACCTGGTGATGCTGTCAGTGAGGTTTTCATTTGCAGATAGGCTTCAATTTTTACCTATCTTCATGAAAGAAATGATCAATTTCCACAGCAAGAAACTGGAAGAAAATATAATTGTTATCACACATAATCCACAAAATTATGTTTATCGTGATGCTTGCTACACACTTCATCGAATATGTTGTAAAAATGGGCTGATGAACTAAGACAGGAGAAACATCAGGACAACTATGTCAGCACCAAGATTTAGTGTCAGCTGTCTAAATGAAAATGATTCAGTTTTATAGATGTCTCCCTGAAATTAACTTCTTTTTTTTAATATAAATCTCTTCTCTTCAAATATAGGAATATATTCTATTCAGACTATTCTTTCACAAGAACACTGCTGCTTTTCAACTGGTTTTGTAGATCGCAGCTGTGAGCCATACCCTGATAGAACACAGTCCTATAATTTTTCATATAGGTGCTGTAGCATCTACAGAGTTAAATATGCAGTTGTGTTAAGCCAACCTGCAAGATACATTTTTATACACCAGAAAAGCTCACTCATCTCCAGAATGAGTGCTTGTTCCAAAATCCGGTGTAGTGGTATTAAAAGCAGGAACACCAAAACACTGTGGTGGTACAGACAGACTGAGGGACAGAGCTCTGCATCCTAGAGCTCTGTGAGGAGGAGGAAGGAACTCGGAGTTCCACAGTGGAGGATTAAGGAAGAAAAACTTCTTGCTACCTTCCTTGTCAAGCAGCAATGCTTCCTTCAACCGACTGCTTTCTCACCTTTCCAGCTCACCCACCTACCCTCCTGTTACCTCAAGCAGCCCAAATCCTCACTCCCCTCCACATACTCTTGCTCTCTGCTGCTCTTCCCTGTACAACCCCAGTTTCTCCTTGTGATCTACACATTTTTTTCCTGCTCTCCCTCTTGCTTGACCAAGCAACTCTCTCCCATTTAGTTGTTCCCCTATCTCTATCATCTCCCAGACCATCCCTCTCATCCAGTTAAAATTTCACAGCTCATTTTGGGGCGCTCTCATTCACTCTCAGCTTTCTCTCTCATCCAATCCTGTTTCACCACATTGTATTCATCTCACTCAAATTTAAACATGTATTCATCTCACTCAAATTTAAACACGTAGCATGCGGATGCTAATACCTGAGCTGCTCGCCTGTACTCCATGGGCAATAATAGGCACAAGTCATGTGTGATACCCAGCAATTTGGACACCTACTTTAAGCTGGAGCAGGCTGTGCCCTAGAGGCTGTACTTGTCAAACATAAGCTGCCTCCCTGCACCTGCACAAACCCCAGTGGCACTGGTCCACCAATCTGCTCTTGTTCACTGATGAGTTGTTGACTGAAGTTCTTAGCCCACTACTTGCACCCATTCCTACAGTTCACTTGCTAAATGCTCCCACAACACCTTCAAAATCTGTATCTTGCTCCCCTAGACTTGAGCAATTGGTGATACACGGAAAGTATACAGGGAAAGTACACCACAAAAAAAAAAAAAATCCTAATATTCATTTGGCCTGGAGAGCAAGCTCTATTGCTAGTATGTCTGTTTACAACAGTAGTCAGAAGTCAAAGTCTACATCTAATAGAGGTATTTAGCATAAACTTAAGAAATTACATTAAGCATGTATCCAAACAGGAAATAGTATCAGCTGTGTCAAAAGTCTGTAAGAAATGTTGCTTTTGTTTTTGGTAGCTGGTGCATCTGCTTTACTCTAAACAGCCACCCCACCTAAGAGATTACACCAAGTCATCCCAACCATCCTTTGCACTATATGTATATACTGAAAACTTTATCTTCTGCCAGAAACTTCATCTTTATACCACATTCTAACCCACTCCTACTCTCCCTTGTTTCTCTTTCTCTCTCTTTCCTTTTACTTTCATTTTAATATGGTTTCTTGTAGCTTTGACCTAAATCTTGAAATGGCTGATGAGCATTGAGCTGTAGAAATCACATCGATATTACACAGATTTTTAATTAAAACTTCATATGCATTTTCACTTTGCTTTTTATTAACAGTGATGAGAAAATTTACACAGCTGTGATCAGTGGTGTAGCTCTTATAGAGGTTCTTGATGACAACATTTGCTTAATTGAGTTGTTTCCTTTTATGTTCAAGAGTAGTTTCAGAGCCATTTGTCATTGTTATTAATTTGAGATTGTTTGATCCACAACTCATTATTTGATCAAATTAAGAAAAAGCTTTTCTAGCTCTTAGCTTTGAAACCTTAAGTAACATGAAAACACTAATATTAGTAATAATAAAAATAAAAACAATGACTAAAAGTGCAGCAAAATTCCAAGTGTCTTCAAACTCCATCTAACATTAAGTTTAGCTTGATATTTATAAATCGTGAAAATAATCAGAATAATTTCAAAGTTCTTGCACTGTTTTTGTCTTTTCAGATAAGACATTACATATGTGCATTTAGAGAATTATTTGACTTTTAAAATGAAAATATACACACTTTCTTTTGGATACCACTGAGTTCTTCACACCCACTGATTTTATTAGCTTTCTATGAGGATAAATGTGTTTAAATGCATTCCTATATCAGGAAGGTAACAATTCAGTACTGAACTGGATAAGGCTCAAAACAATGTAATGCAAAGAATTGAAATCAGAATATAAGAATTTCATGCAAAGCCAGTGAGATTTCTTCTGGGTGTTCCAGCTGGCTTGGTGTCAGAGAAACAGAAAGGACAGGAAATGTTGCATTAGCACCACCTGTCAAAGTAAAGCTGAGTCCTGAGTTTAATATTCCTGTGTCAGTTTTAATTTGCACAGAGCAGAAGCAAGAGCTCCATATTTGCACTTCTGGATTCATAAGTCTTAGACCTAAAAATTTTGCTTCCCTGAAAGCTCCCTGCTATGGTCCAAGACCTTACCAAGCAATGAAAGCTCTTTGTGGATTTAGAGGTCCAGGTTTATGTAGGCGGCTGGTTATGTGGTCCATAATATTGGATCTTCTTTCTAGTGAGGTCCAAAGCAACCAAATAAGTTTCACAACCAAAGCTCATTGAAATGTTCCTTTCTGGTTTGCTTTTTCTCCTGAAAATATTTCAGTAAAATTATTTTTTTATTATTATTTATTTATTATTCTTTCCTGGCCTATTTGAGCTGAACAGGACCGTGTTCTCCCAAGAAGAAAATAATGGCATTTGATTATAGATTAGTTAGCCAACGAGAAGAACAGCCTTACAGACCAACTAACTTCTGTTGTAAGTTTTCTTAAGTGAGGAAAGAGAAGGATTAACTTATTTGGGCAAGAATCAAAGCTAGATTATGAAAGAGTGTTATTTCTTACACTAATAAAGTGCAGTCTTTGTGAATGAGTCTCTTTGACCTCCATTTCTATTTTTGTGAAACATTTGATTTTTTAGTGAAAAACTGAAAACATTTAAAATGAAGAATTAAATGATTTCATTTTCCATTGGGGAAAAAAGAAAAAAAAAAAAAAAAAGGAAAATCATACATAATTAAAAAATCCTTTCCAAGCCAGATCTGCAGAAGATTGAATCATGTTCCTGTCCTTTGTCTAATGAGGAGGGCAAAGACCTTACATTATGCTAAATGATGAAGATTAGTCTGTACTTTGTTTTCTGAAGTCAATGATATTCTATTTTCTTCCTCCAGAAACAGTTTAATAAAAAATGACTGAAATCATCCCAAACAAAAATGCTATCATTGCAAATGTAGGACAGGAAGGGGAAGAGCTGAATTTGGGAAGAAACAATTTTCAGGGTTTTGAGGGATATCTGAAAACTTTGGTGAGGAAAGAAAAAAAAAATACTTAAACCCAAACTACCAAATTAAGGTAATGTTAAAGACTTAAAAAAAAAATAAAAAATAAATAAAAAAATCATATCAGTAGCTACTGTATGTAATGGTGAAGTTTAATTGAACTTCTTATTCATGTTTAAGTGCTTTTTGAACCCTCACGGACCCTTTCATGAGTATATCCAGCAACAGTGAACTTCACTGATGATGTCTTGTTTCCAAAAGCACTCTGTTACACTTGTCAGCTTTTTCTGAAAGGAAATGAGTTGCAAATCCATCATATCCTTGCTCTTTGTTCTCCTCTATAAGACTCTAATTAATCTTTCCACTACCTATCTTTTTACTTTCACTCATCTGCTCCCTCTCTATTTCCTTTCACTCTTCTTAATCCTCCTGCATTTTTACTTCTTTCTATTTCTTTTCCTGGTTTCTGATTTACACCATCTATCATGTTGCTCCCAACATCCAACAGAGTGACCCAGTAAATAACCTCCCTGTCTTTTTTAAAGCCATCTCTTCAAACACCACCTCCTCTTCTGTTCTCTTCATCACTAATCCAGCAGCATCATTTTCTCTGAATTGATTTCTCTAGTATAAATGACACTTATAAGGCTCATAGAGTTTTTATTAGGGCTGAAATCAGCCACAGAAAACCTCAAAAAGGAATGCAATATATATATATATATTAAAATAGAGTACAAACATCCTCATTAATATATGTGTATATGATATATTAATATTAATATTTAGCACATTTTAATTATATCCACTCCTCAATATATTTATATTCAGTGCAAAACAAGTACTCATGGGAAACACCCATCCCATGTGCTCTTTCTCTATATTTTTGAAGTTGAATACACTGACCATCAAATATATTCTTATTGTCTAGTTTCAGTGTTATTCAATGAAATTTCATAAATGACTAAGCAACAATAGTCAATCTAAATCAAGGGCAACTAATACTCTAGAGATGGAATGAATTCAGAAAACTCCTGAAAACTCTTTAACTTGAGGATAAATCACATGCAGATACGAATTTTGCAGTGTTAGCCTGTACTGATAAAATCAAAAATAGAATCTAAATCCCTTGAAAAGTGTGAGCTTCCTAATGAGAAGGACCAAAATTTCATTTGCAAGGACCCCGTCAAACCACGCACACTTGAATGGAGTCTCAAAGCCATAAACTTGATTACTTCTTGACAACTGCTCCAAACCACAGCAGAGAGCTCTGCTTTCCTGTGACCTTGCAGAAGGCTGATGAGATCTGACATGTGCCATATTTATGGAAATGCAAAAGCTTTACTGCACCGACATTGCTGTCACCCAAGACAGATCAAACAAAGAAGACAATTGGCCTCCAGCTTCTAAATTGAACACTTAATAACTATTAGAAGGAACTAAGCAAGCAGGACTTGCACTGCTGACAGCCACAAGTGTTCCACCCATTTATTATGAACTTAACTAGTCTGGACAGGAAGCCAAAAGGCTCCTAATTTTTTTTCTTCCACAACTGCAGTGGGTAATGCACCATTTCATTTCCAAAGGGGTATGGAAACATTTGATAAATTCACTGACGCATGTAACCTGCAATAATTAGGAAAAAAGAAATTGCAAAAAGTAACTGCGATGCATTCAGTCATAATCCCATTGTATTATATTTAGTAAAACGTAGGTATTTTTCAACAGTGGCTTATGTTTGTCTCTCCGTGTGAGACTGGAATAGGGGATAAGTCATTAATGCTGATGAGACCCGCTGCTCACATTACAGCCCCTAGCAGTTGGGTTCTTTGGATATTAACTACCACTGTCTCAGTCTTTTAACAGCTTATTGCCCACTAAACCAATTCCCTTGGTGGGCTGAGCAACACACACACAGGGCAATAAAGCACGTCTTGTTCTGGATTTCTCTATGTGTTCATGTAAATACAAAAGCATTCAGCAGATCATTGTGTAAAATGAATTATGTAGTTGACAACCTGCAACAGGGGGCTGTAAATTGTGTGCGTGCACAGTGATCTCAGCTGGAGAAGCTGATTTAGTGTTTTGCAATAGCTGGATATTCTGGTTTCATTTGCTCTGGCCCTGGGAGAACCTGTAGCACTGTGCATCCCACTTAAAGAATAAATAAATAAATAAAAGAAGTGTTGGGGAGTGGGTTTGAACCATTTAAATCCCGCATTAAAAAGTAATTGGGGGAGCTCATTTTTCTGCATTCTAATCTCTTCCTGTGTGATCTTTTGAATTAGGTCTCAGAGGAAGCACTGACAGCTCTAGGATGACCCAGAACAAGCAGGTACATGCAGTCCAGCCATGCTCGCAGAACAAGCCTGGCTGGACACATGCCAGGGCAGCAGCAAAACACCTGCTTGACACAGAAGTCACTAGCTGAGGCACTGTGTTAACACACTGATGCTGCTGTGCTAATCCACCTGTGCTGCTTTCAGCATCTAGGTTACACCTCTGTCTCATGCCCACAGGCTGGGCAAGGGGAGATGTGGCACGGTGAGAAGCTGGCTTGGTGTCTGCAGCAACTCAGTGAGAAATTTCCCAGCCAGAGTAATGTGGGCATCATCATAGGCACGATGGGCTCAAACCTCTTCCCATCTCAGCCCCGTATTTCTTATGGGTGTTTTCCAATGAATGCAAATGTGGGGGATGCTTTCTCTGTTATTGTATCTCAAAGGTTGAAGGCAATTATGCAAATGAGAGGGAGAGGGTTTTACCAAAGGTAATGTTTTATTTCATGAAATCACTGAATGGGTTGGGTTGGAAGGGATCTTAAAGATCATCCAGTTCCAGCCCCCTGCCATGGGCAGGGACACCTTCCACTAGACCAGGTTGCCCAAAGCCCCATCCAGCCTGGCCTTGAGCACCTCCAGGGATGGGGCATCCACAGCTTCTCTGGGCGGCCTGTGCCAGTGCTTCACCACCCTCAGAGTAAAGAATTATTTCCTAATATCAAATCTAAACCTACCTTTTTTTGTTTAAAGCCATTTCCTCTTATCCTATCACTGTACCCCTGACAAAGAGTCCCTTCCCAGCTTTCCTGCAGCCTCCTATAGGTACTGGAAGGCCCTGTAAGATATCCCTGGGGCCTTCTCTTCTCCTGGCTGAACAACCCCAACTCTCTCAGCCTTTCTTCATAAGAGATCTGTTCAGCCCTCTGATCATCTTTGTGGCCCCTTCTCAACCTACTCCAACAGGTCCACGTCCTTGTGCTGGGGGCTTGTGCGTTCAGCCCCAGAACTGAATGCAGGGCTCCAGGTGGGGTCTCACAAGAGCAGAGCAGAGGGGGACGATCCCCTCACTCACCCTGCTGCACACAATGCTTTTGATGCAGTCCAGGATATTGTTGGCTTTCTGGGCTGCAAACTCAGATTGCTGGCTTACATTCAGTTTTTCATCTGCCAAAACCCCCATGTTCTTCTCCTCAGGGCTTCCCTCAATCCACTCATTGCCCAGCCTGTATTCATGTTTTTGGATTTCTCTATTATCTGCTTGCTTTTTAGCATTTTGATGGATTTAAAATGTTCATTAAAGGGAGGAGAGGGGAAGGAGCACTGGAGGATGGTATGAAGGAGGTGACAGGGAAAAAAATGGTAAATATATGAATATTTGGAAATATATCTCATTGCCCATTGAGACAGTCTGTGAGAAAGAAACTGGAAACCCCCCATCAGTGAATGGGTGGACGTAGAGGTTTGTTCAATTCAACATCCTAAAATGACTCCCTCTGAGACTCCTACCTGAGTCTCACCCTGGCACCCCTGTTGTTTTGCACAGCTTGGCACATCCACTGCAGAGAAAAGCTGGAAACAAGTCCTGAGAATACGCAGATGTCTGTTCTACTCCTCAGCACCCTGCAGGG
Source organism: Netta rufina (assembly GCF_964035555.1). NCBI lineage: Eukaryota > Metazoa > Chordata > Aves > Anseriformes > Anatidae > Netta > Netta rufina. Next base: position 71,799,393 of record NC_140127.1, on the reverse strand, counting down.
AGGGCTTTGGAAAGCTTGAGGGAGGCAGCTCATCACCCGGTGCTTGACCCCAAAATGTGCCATGATACTGGTAGGTCTCTGACTGCTGTAAAGGTCTTTGTGCCCCTTCCCTGGTTGTTTTTTTCCTCCCCACACCACAACAAAGGAGACTGGTGATCCCAGGGATGAATGGAGGAGGTCATGGCATGCCAGCTGCCGGCACACCAAGTGCTGAGATGCCTGAGGTGCCCAGAAGTGCCTTTGCGAAGTCTTCCTAGACATAGGACACCAAAGTTCTCCATAGTGTTTCATCTGGCCTTCAGCTTTCTCTCCAAAAGCCTAGGAGACTCCCACAGGCCCTGGGTTGTTTATGCAACTGAACTCTGTAGGTAAATGCATTAAAAGATGATTTATGAATCTTGATTTCTATTTTAGTTTGGATTTCTGTACTAGGCCCGTTTTGACAGTTTTGTGGGGTTTGTTTTTTGTTTTTTTTTGACTATGCAACTTTTTGAAAGTATATGTGTATCATATATGTATATATTTCAGACAGCAGGACTTGGCTTTCAAAGACAGAGAACCAGAAGTGCCTTAAAATTATTCAAAAACAGTTCTTTTATCTCAGGAACAACAAAGGTGAACTCCAAACACGGAAACCAAAAGGCTGGTGATACATATTTACATCAGCTCTAGACTTCTGTGGAGCCAAGCCAAAAGCACAAACACACCATCCAGATAGCCATCTGCAACTACATCATTCTGAATGCTGAAATTTGCTTATAAGCTGAAGCTAGTATCAGGCTGGACTTTGTTGGCTTGTTTTAGTAAGCCTTGGGAGCTTTGGAAATCCTTCCCTCTGTTTGTCTCTTCTGAAGATTTGGCTTATGTCTCCTCTTCTGCTCAAGAAACTCCATCAGACTTAATGTATATATTTGATTCATGACCACTTTTGTCATTAGCTGAATGTATTACAAATTGTTGTAAGGTTTTATTATTTTGTACTTTGCCAAATAAGCCGCACAAAATGTTTCTCTAAATCTTTGATACTTCTAGCTAAATATTCAGAAGGAATAAGGGGATACAGTATGCGGGGAAGAATTACCATCTTAATGAGGTTTGTCTCATTAAAGAGTCTCACTCAATTAGTTTCACAGATTTTACTTTAAGAATAGGAACACAGAGCTCTCAATATCTGGAGCTAATTTCGGCTTATTTAAAAGTAAAAGACCAACCTGCCAAAAAATGTTTAAGTGGAAGGACAGTAATTAATGTGATCTTGAGTCTTTCAAAAATATAATTTTAATCAGGAAATTAGATGAAAATACATTGTCGATTTTGCCTAAATAAAAAATGTGTTGGCAATTTCCCCAAGCAAAATGTGATTGATTCAGCACGAAGTATTATTTGTAATATAAAGGACCTTGGTTTTCAGAGATTGTTTAGCATTGCATTATTTCCCCAAAAGTCTGCATGCACATCCTACTTACCACTTGCATCCTCCAGCCTTTGCCAACATGTGATAAAGGCTTGTCAAAGGTCTGAGGCAACAGCACTGTAATCTGCTGATAATGTCAAAGTGTCACCTGCACACAATGTGACATTTTCTGTGGCAGAGGAGAGTTTCTTTTCCCAGTCTGTCATTTCTTGTGTATGGACTTTGTCGGATTGCCCCCATATTGTGTTCTGCTCTTGTACAAAACAATTTACAGAGTTCAGCAAAACTGCATTAGGGATCATCTAAAAAGAAAAACATTTTTCAGCTAATAGATCCCTTTCTTTGACAACATTTGTCCTCATGTGGTTAGGGAAAATGTCTCAAAACAAGGAAAGTGTAAACTGATTTTTTTACTCGAAATTCCCTCATATCCCCTGACCATCCAAGGTTTAGGGACTTAGGGACTCTAAGAGCTGGAGGATATATCATGTTAGAAGACCTTATAGACCTTCTACAGGTGTAGTTAATGATTTTTTATCCATGTACAATGTTTGCAACTAAATGAACACCATCAAATGGCATCCTCAAGTGGAAAAGTGATGTGACTGATATGTTGTACACACCACCAAAGTGGATAGTATCCATTGCAGCACTGAAAGATAGGATATATTAGAGTAGTTCACTTAGAAAAGTGAAGCTAAGCTCCTCTCAGTGACCTGGATAGTCAAGCTAGCTTTTCTGTGCCATGATATATGAACTAACCAGCTTGTACCAGAGGTAACACCGCAGCGTGCAGTGTAGACATGCTCTAAAACTCCACGGGTGTGATTCATCTCACCAGACTCTCAATGTCTGCAGTGAAACTGCCTCTAATGGAGCTGGGCACCTGCCTAGAAAATAATGGGCACTTTTAGGAAATGATACAATTGACCTACTTTGTCATGAAATGAATCATGCCTCCGAAATTCTTGTTCCTCACACTGAGCCTATGGGCAGGCTGGAGTTCAGATACTGATCTCTGCTTGGTCAGAAGAAGTGCCACTCCGTTCCCATGAAAAATACGTTTTGTGCCACATGAAACAAAGGTAGAGAAAGTATAAGAAACTATCTTCAAGCCTGACCCAAAGACTACCAACATAACTGAAAGACTTCCCTTGGCTTTATATCTAGTCCAAATTTGCTGTCTGTGTGGTTCTGTATAGCACTTGGCCCAAACAAGTTTTCACTAATTTATACAGGTCTGAAAAACTTCCCTCCTCCTTCCCCAAAAGATCCTGAGAGAATGGTATACTGCAGATTTTAAATCAATCTTAATTTTGAGAAGTATGGATTTGTGAGAGCTTAATGGATGGTTAGGCGTTTTTCAGTATCAATAGCTTCCAGTGAAATGCTGTGCTTTTAAATCACTTTTTTTTTCTTGAAAACAGTTTTTGAAACAAATAAATAATTTATGTTAAAAATAATTTAACTTCCATTTATGAAAAAGTTTTTCAGAAGCGGGTCTTCTTAAATAGCTTTGTGGATAAAGGAATGGGGTCTTTTCTCAAAAACATGGGAAAAGTACTGTATTAAATACCTTTTTTTATTTTTTTTGGCTTTTCTTTATGTCCCAAAACCAATCAGAAACTAACAAAATAATATCTTTTCAAATGGATATTGTGTTACATATTCTGTAATGGAAAATATAAAAGACTATTTTATTCAAAATATTACTGCCTGCTTCTATCATTTCAATTTTAATCAACATGTGATTTTCAATAAAAAACAATGTTAATACAGAAATTGCAACTATTTTAATAGAACACTTTACAGTCTCTCCTGTGCCTCACAAAAATGTTGCATAGATTAGCTTTAGTCATATCTCAAAATTCTTTGGGGTGAAATTAAGGTGCTGTTTTCCATATTCAAGGAAATAAAATTGATATTCAAGCAAAACTATTAAAAAAAAAATACAGCTTCTCTATTAAACAAAAAGATAATTCCCCAAAACATTCATCATTCTTATCAAATGCAAAGGAGGAAAACACGGGGAAAAATAAAGATCAGATAAATGTTGTAATGAAAGCCACGTCAAAAGACATCAGTGAATTAGCTATGGACAAAATAGCCTGTAATCCCCATTATGAGATACTGATTGTAAAGACCAACAGATGACATCTGTATAGAAAAAACCTGTGCAAATAGCAGGGGACTTGCAAATAAGCCAAATCATCAAATCTGCACATGTGGGTCTGTAGAGCTGCGTGTGAGCCAGGAGTCTGTTCATTAACCCAAATGACCTAAGTCCTACAAAATCAGATTATTGCTGAGTCTGTCATTCATCAGCGCCTCTCTCCCTTGAACTCCTGTTCATACTTGGGAAATAATTGCACAAGATTTACTAAGAATAAAGCAACCTGGGATCTCTTGATCTTCTTGATAACATCAGCATGTCTCAGCTCAGCACAGGTGAAGTTACACAAATAACCTACCTGGTTCTTTTCTGGATTATTCAATTCCTCAGAGGCCACCCATTTTGTATAAAGGATAGGATTCCTTAGGAAATGTTTTGGGGAAGATCACCACTCTGGACAAATGAACCATAACTCCCCGAATGATGTGGGAGTCTGTCACATATCTGGGGTTTTTAATTGCTGAAGGCTCACAATGATCATCAAAATGATTTAATGAATAATCAGAGAGGCCACACAGTAGCAGTGTATATATTTTAGAATGAAAATTAAAAGTAAATTTCCAATCATGGCAAACATGAGGTTCTGGGACAGCACCGTAGTAGAAGTAGCATATGGGTGGAGGAGTCAAGAAACATGCTGCTTTTAAAGATGAACATTGATATATTTTGGATGTGAATGCTTATGAATTCTCAGAATCTGACACTATGATTATTAAAGTCCCTTTGAATCTGATGCCTTATATTCCTAGTTTTTCTGGCAATCCATGAAATCTTAACTGCTTTAAAACCTTTCCTCATACCAAGAAGACAGAAAGGAGTAGTATAAGGGAAAATATATCTTATTACTTTGTCCTTTCCCTCCATGTCATACAAAATTTCTTGATTTCCCGGTGTGATTTTAAAATTTTATAATATGCAGATTAAATAAAGCTAATTTTTAGTAGTGGATTGTGGTTTTTTGTTTATTTGTTTTCTGTTTATTTATTTTTGTTCAACTACAAACAATATAGGTACTGATAAACCATACAACACTGACTAACAAGATATATTGCCATCTTGCTAGGCAGAACTATGATGCAATTTTTCAGCTGTTTATTATCAATAAAATAAATATATTGCTCCTGAGAGTTTGGAACAACACACAGAAACACAGAGCAAGTTCAACAAAGCCAGGAACACTGACATTCTAGTGTAATATGCCGTTTGAAGCCTGATTCAGTGTCATTAAATCCAAAAAGTGAGACAGATGGATGGCAAAAACAGTGGACTGAGCTCTGTAGGAGTTCATTAATATTTACTACACTTTTTCCAAAATCTGTTGTTGGTCCTGGGTGGATCCCAGGCTATGTGTTGAATTTGGGGATTCCAGTCTCTTTGGTCTGAACCCAGCAAAGCACTCTTATTCAGTGTGACTTGGCAGCACATCCCCAAAATTAACCTTGCTCTCCTGCATGGAGCAAGACTTCAACACACCAGTCAGGTCTTTAAGCAGGCATGGCTTTCAAGTTATAAAGAAAAAGGGATCAAAAGCAAAGGCTGTAGTTTGGGTTGCTCTCCTGACTTTGCACTGAGAGTCTCAAGGATCAGTCACAAGGTTCATTCCATCAGCACCAGCAACAACCTCCAGCTGAGGGCAGGCAAACAGTAACTGCAGGAAACATCTTAAAACATTACGGATGCTTCTGCAATGATTGTTTCACTACAACCCTCATTATGCTTTCCCTGTGCTTGGAAATCTCCAGTTGCAGACCGGATTCCAAGCCAGAAAAATCTATCTATCTATCTATCTATCTATCTATCTATCTATCTATCTATCATTTTTAGCATCTGACACACTTGACACATTGCTTTGAAAATTGTGGTGCATTCTGCAGTTTCTCCCCAAAAGGTGCCTACAGAAGCTGGGCATGTTGTCAGTGCTCAATGGATTGTGTCCATGGCACCAAGCATGCTGGTACATCATGCTCTATCACACAGCGTGCCCTGCTGAAAAGCTAGCTTTTATTTCTGGGCCAATTCACCTACCTGAAGCCTGGTCTAGCAAGCTCTGTCTCTTAAGGAGAGTCATTCATTTAAGAGCTATAGCAGTTTTAGTTCTGCTGTTCATACAATTGTCAGCTCCAAAATCTCCACCCCATCTCTGCTCTTACTGGCCACACCTGCTGAATATTGATAAAGCTTTTGTTGTAGTGTCTCTATAATCCTCTTTTTTTTTTTTTTTTTCCTCCCAGTTAATCGCTGCTAGTCATGCACTCTGCCTTATACCCTACGAAGAAACAATGGTTTGGTTTTGTTTTTTTTCCTAACATATTCCCTGTCAGTCCCCAGAAATATGGAGAATATTTTCTTGCTGGAAAATCACTGCATTGTGGAGACAAATCAAAAGATGAATATTTCAATATGAAAAACTACTTTATATTTAAAATATTTCTTTTAAAAATGAAAAAAATACATAGTTCAGAAAGATTAATTCAGTTTTTCTTGTGATTGCCAGACAGGTATTTCAAAAGAGCAATCCAGAAAAAAAAAAAAAAAAACATCTTTGCATCAATTTGGAACAGAGACCCCAGTTTGGAACCCAAATATAGAGCCATACCCCTGCAGAGATGATGATATTGGTATGCAGGGTATCAGGTCTGCTCCTGGCATTGACTGCATAAATGGCTGTGCAGCAGCACAGAGTCCCTGGTGCTACTGTGCTAGGGAAGTTTGGGATGCGGGGAGAGGGACAGGGCAGCTCTGGACAGGGATCTCACTAAGGCACCCTGCTGCAGGCATTGCAGGGAGAAGCTAGAAACACAATTGCTTTTCAGGCTGCTGCAGCGTGTTTATAGCAGATGTAGCTCACTGGCACTGCGTGGACTTTCTGGCTGCAGACAGCACTTCTATCACCTACCAAAAGCTCTTACAATGGGACAAATGTTGGGCTAGCTTGGAAAAAAACAAACAGCCAAAACGTAATCTTCTGAGAGAGATCAAGAGAAAGATAAATTTGCCAGAGATAATCTCTCTATACATTAATTTTCATTTCTTCTGCTAACCTTAGCCAGGAATCCAGATTGTTTTCTTGTTGTTTATTTTAGCTGAATTAATCTACAAAGGCCCATTTTTATTGTATTTCCATTAGATACAGATGCCATCACTATGTGCCAGTGCATATTACCAAGCAATTAATCTCCAAAGTTATTATTTCCCTTTTTATTGAAAGCAACTATTCTTGAGTTCAGAAAACCATGTAAAGTCTTGGAACAGCGTAGCTAAATTCAGCAGTAAATGTGCAATGCTGATTGGAAAGAAATTCTCTCTAAAATTACAAGCCTCTGCTCCCATTTAGTATAATTTCACCCTAATATAAAGCATGACCTCCCATAGTTTGTGTGCCTTTGCAAGCTCCCCTGACATTATCACTCAAAACTCTTACCCCTTTGTTACCCACTGGTAAGACAAAAAGTTCCTTTTTGTGGTATACACAAGCCAGAGGTGACACAATTAAATGAAACTATTTGTCATAGAAAATTTAGAACTGCAGGAATTAGAAGACAAATAAATTAGGATTGGCAGCCTCTTCCCCTGGGAGCAATATATAACTTCCTAAGTTCAGTAAAATGTATTCTCCCCTCAGCCTTTGACCCACTACCTTCAATCAATATTTCCATCTTTAAAGACAGCCAGCCCAAAGTTACACCACACCTGCAGAGTTATTAATGCAGTTCTAATTTGATGGGGTGGCCAGGGGTCATTTGAGGGTATGAAGCGAGGCAAAGCTGTAATCAGCTTTTAACAGTTTTGTCAGAAAAAAGGATTTTCTGAGAGCAAAATCAGCATTCATTACCATTATTTTCCCTGAGAGTTCAAAGGAAGAGACCTGAGCTTTACCTGCACAGGATCTGCAGGTCCCATTTCCATCCACATTTTCTTGTCCCAGGGTAAGACCCAGAGCCAGCCTGCAGGACTCCAACACCACTCATTTTGTCTGGCTGGAGAAGGGCTGCAGCTTGTCAAAAGGGTCTCTCTTCTCTCTTCTGAAACTGGAACTTGCATCCTCCAGGCTCCTGCCACAAGGGAATGGAGGCCAGTGGTTTATTCTGCACTTAATGGCTTAATCCTCCAGCCTTTAGGAGATCAAAATTTCTTATGTCTTACTCTAGCCCTGCTCCTTCTCATACCCCTTTGGTGACTGAAGGTGGCAAGTCACCACTTCATAATGCATTTCCCCAGAGCTGCTGTCCTGCTCTGTTTTCTCCACCACAGCTCCTCCACTTGCCCCATTCCTGGATCTTAACCACAAAAATCATCTTAAGATATCCCCAAACTTCTCTTGGACTCTTCTCAGCTTCTCAATACACAACATCCTCCTCAAACACCTGTAGGAGCCTTCCTTCCCAAAGCCCATCAGATGTTCTCACCTGCCCCCCATCAGGAGCATTTATTCCTCACACAGCCCAAACAGCAAATATTGGAGGGGAAAAAAAAAAAAAAAAATAAAGGAAGAAAAAAAAAAAAAAGCTAAGCCCCGATGTCTGTCAAGATTTCCCTCAAAGACAACAAGATCGAAAGCTGCATCTCTAATTTTGAAACAGCTTGACTTTGAACTATGAACAAGCTGGGCCCTTTATTATTTTTAATACTAATCATGTACTTACTTGTCACTGCTATTAATTACATACACCACAGGCATACCAAGTGTCTCATTGCACTGCAAGCGCACAGGGTGAGCCAGAACATGTCCCTTCGTGCTTACAATGTGGCTTCTGAAGAGGGTTAGCTTTCATTTTTCAGTTCAAACACTTAATTTTCAGACACTGCTGTGGACATTATTTGTCTTTCTAGAGGATACCTATTCCTGAAGGAGCAGCAGAAAAGATGAGGTATAAGAGCAAATTAAAAATACAGGACCCTTGTCACCCTTTTATTATGCAGGACCATATGTCACCATTTTATTGTACTGGAAATGCTCGATCAAAGAAACGTGCATTTATTACATCTCTAATTAAAAGTGTATGGCCAAAGTGCAAACTGTGACTGCACTATCACCAAACTGCAGACTGCATTTGGGAAGTGTTCCTGAGGAATGCACAATATTATCGTGCAGCTAAACAGCATGGAATAGGTCAAATAAGGTTAATGATCACAAAGCCTAAAATCAGTCAATACAATATTACTCTGGTGACTGATCATTGCCAAGGTTGAAGACATAGTCTACAGCAGGTCCCTTCGTTCTTGGCTGTGGGTTGTCTCTGTCCCCAAAAGCTTCCAGTGTCCTGACCTGACTTCTGCAAGAAATCTTTCCAAACAAGAAGCTGGGGGATTAGATTTGAAATGGGAACTCATTAAGAGAAACTTCCCTTATAAAATAAAATAAAAATTGTGACACTTCCAAATCATGTGAAAAGTAAATTTCATAAATTAGGACTGGTTTTGTCATTATCCAAAAGAAAGGGCATAGAAATGCTGTACTAATCCATTGGTGTCATTCCCAAGGAAGAAAGCTTTATTTATGAATGATTCTGAATATTTATGATTCTGAAATGGTTGGGGAAAAAGCAGAGGTAAGCAGTGACACAAGTCATGATTCCCCTGAAGTGAGAGCATGGTGAGAAAAGCCAGGGGATGCAACCAACAAAAGGAGGCTCAGAGTGTGCCTGCTGCCATTTTGGGTGCCTTGCAGTAGCTCATCTGACCCCAGCTGCTTCTCCAGACATTCCCAGCCTATGTGGATGTCCCAGATACACCTGGAGGTGCCTTCCACATTTAAGCAAGTCCATCGCAGTCCAAGGCTCCTGCTTCTCATACAGCCACTTTTTAAATGGTCTAGAGTGCAGCTTTTTAGCTCACCATCTGTATTCTGCCATAAATCATGTAAATCTAAGCCCATTGTGACTAGTGAGTCTCCACCACCCATAACCTAGGGATGCTGCTATAGCACTCTAACCTCGGCTGATTCTAGGGTCACTTATTACTCGTGCATAAAAAAAAAAAAAAAGAGGGGGTACAGCTTCCTTTAGCCTAAATAAACCCTCCAAGCACAGACATGGAAGTGACCAGCTCAGCAGCCGCAGTGCAGAACCCCAGGGGAGAAAACCCAGCAAAGCACCTGAAAGGTCTGGTCATCAGAAGCCCACGCTGACAGCAGACAGCAGAGATTTGCCTGCCAAACATCCTGCTCTGACGTTCGGGGCTTGACACAAATGAGAAAGCATCAGAGAAGCAAGGGCATGAGGGAAACTCTGCGAGTGCATTATACATGAGGATATCTACTCTGATGATAGCTGGAGACTTTATAAGAAGGCAGTCCTAGACCAGAACATTAATGTTACAAGAGCCTATCTAAAGAAATCTTTCCAAACAAGAAGCTGGGGGATTAGATTTGAAATGGGAACTCATTAAGAGAAACTTCCCTTATAAAATAAAATAAAAATTGTGAGACGTTTTCCTTAGAACTTGGCATTTCTCTATATTATAGACACTAAGGAGGTGATTTTTCAGACCAACTGTAGACTTTTGCAATGTAGATTTGTACACTTGAATGAGTCCCCATAGATTCCCACAAAGCCACCGGAGACAAATAGACACTTCATCTCACTCTAAAGCACGTTGCAAAATACAGCAAATTAATTGTGCCCTAAAAATGTCTTTTTCTCTTCCCATCGACTGTGAAGAGATCCTTGGCTTATTAGTTGAGAAGTGAGATGATTAGCTCACATCTACACTGTGCATATCTAATGTTTATGTAATATAAATGTTACATGAAGTGCTTGCTTGTATCAACTGTTAAAGATAGTGTTTCATGCTAGAGAGCTGGCACTTTATATACCAGTTTGCAGATAGCTTTTAAGGCCCCTGCAGACAGGGCCAGGAATGAGTTTCTTCATCTCAAACCATTGTTTGAGGTTTTAAAACAAACAAACAAAAAAATTAATTTGTCCTTTGTTTATTTTGGGGATAAAAACAGGATATTGCCAAGTTTTTCATAATCCTCAGGGAAAATTACTACAAGGTAACCAGCAGCATGCCCTTTGTGGAGCTTATCAAAAATATTGGAGACATTTGAATTTTACTATCCCCCCCACTTGTCAATTGGGATTTGTAACCCACTTGAATAGAAATTTTTACATGGATTTTTTGTCTCTCACCTGAGTTCTCAGGCTATCCTGTTACTGTATGCCCTACATTAAGCAAGCACTTCTCCTTCCTTTCCCATTAATGCCAACAGGAAATTTCCACCTTGAATGTAAGAAAAAGTTCTCAACTAAAGTTTCACTGAAACTTATACATGCCAAGAAGACATTTCAGCAGTGGTAAGTCAACATTTACAGTAGAAGTGATCTCATTTAACTAGACATGTGGCAGTGGTGAGGTCCCTACATACTGATTACTTAGAGCAAAACAGCTACCTTAATCTACACAGCTGGTGTTTAAATGGTTAAAATGAGGTGGAACTCATCCTTGTGAATGAAAAAGTAATAATAAAATCCCAACTAGTTCACCAATAAAAAGAAGGAAAGAGAAAAAAAAAAAAAAAAAAAAAAAAGTAGAGATAAAATTGTACAAAGTAAGAAAGTGGAAAATGTGAGTTATTTCTCTGTTTCTTTAACACCATCATCTCTTTCTTTGGGAAACTATATGCAGATAGATGATTCTTCTCACTGGGAAGCTTTCTGTAAAGCAGATCCCAAAAATATTATGTTTTAGTCATTTATTATGAGAAGGAGGAAAAGAAAGCAGCTTTCAATCTTCAGCAACACTTCCAAAACATATTTCATGACTGCTGATTAAATTGCAGTGGAGAGTTTCAAACAAATGAGAGTTTTAGAAGGTACAAATCTTTCAAAATGATGTGTTGCCAAAAAAAAAAAATTAAATAAGCGTTCACTTTCAATCTACAGGTGCAGTTTAGATTTTTCTGTAACCCACAGAACTGGCTGGCTCTGAGCCTCCACTACTGAGTCTCCAAAGGACTGCCTCAGAGCCCTTACCTGACAGATTTCCTAAGCATGTGCTGGTGTGTGGTGCAGAATTGGCTTTAAAGGGCTGCTTAACCAAACCAAGCCCTCAGCGAAATAGAAGCTGAGATCCACAAGTATTTGGCTATACCCCAGCATCCTCAAACACCATTGCCGTTTTCTATGCAAACTCCGGCTGCACATTCAAATGACTCTTATTGGGGTCTGAGCTAGTGTAGCCTAGACTTTTTTCCTCTTTGTTTTCCCATGTGATTTTTAATAAACAAAATATGAGAAAAAAAATCTAGTTGGTGTTTGCATTCATTGGACACAGAAAGACAAGGGGGCTCGGGACAGTGTTGGGCATTGTACACACACGTACAAGGAGACCTCAATTAGGTGTTTTACCAAACCAACACTGCAAGGGCTGTGCAAATATCAACATGCTGTCCCAGGACATCCTCTTGCTGTTTCTAAGATCTCCTGGCTTCGATTTCTATCTGAGCCATGGGTTCTCCATGTGATGTGGGATAAAGCTTTGAGATTGAGATGAAAAATGTATCCTGATACCTACCTCCCATTGAGATCACTGGATGCCACATGTTTCTGTTACTGCTCTTCCTGCCCTTTCTGCAGCTTCTCTCTTCAAAATAAGGAAAAGCAGACTTATTTCCCCAAACTGAAAATTCAAGTTTTGACCCATTATTCATTCATATGTTCTCATCATCCATTTACATCACACCTTGGCAGCATCTGACAGGATCAAGCAACATGTCTTGAAGCTTACTTCTTTTGGGACCCAAGGACTTATCCTTCCCATTAAAGAAACAGAATAGTTAATACTATCTGATAGAAAGAGAATTATTAAAACAGTATTTTTTCCCCTCAGATTGCTCTCTCCCAGCTTATTCTTGATGATGAGTTCAAAGCCAGATATATTTAAGAAGTGTAGTACAAATGGCTGGATTTTTTGTTTGTTATTTTTAATTTTCAATAGAGAACAAATCAATCTCATTTCTTAAAGCAACTGACAGCAAGAACCTGCTTTTTCAGCTTTACACAAAGGGATTAATCAAGGAAGGCAAGGAAACTAGTAGGAGGGCATCTTGGTGGAGTCAACAAGGGACATGGGGCAAGAAAAGGAAGGGAGAATTGCTAATGAGGCAAAGCTGTGTGGCAGCTCAAAGGATGAATTGCATTTACTTCATTTTCCCTGGAGAACCCAAAAAGTTCCTTGAAAAACAGTGCATTGCCTTCCCTCAGCCTGCACAAGGAACCAGCCACAACAATTAGGCAACAAATTCTCTTTGCTTTTTGACTCATTTCTTAAATATTTTGAGCTCCAACCCTCTGGGTACAGTTTAAGAAGGTGCCATATTGCCATCATGCAGTTGGAGCAAGGGGAAATTCTGAAATCTGCACACAAGAAAATCAAGCTGTGGGGATGGCTGGGATGATGCCCACAACAGGACTGGGCATCTTGGGAGGTCTAATTTCTCTCATTTTTTTTTTAAAAAGGGGGATGTGCACATGCTATGAAACGATCTAGTTATACATCTTCTATCTTCTGCATTTATCTTTTCCCAATCACATACTTCCTATCTCATGGCTGAGTTCAGTCAGTGAAAAATTATTTCAGCAATCAAGTCATCTGTCTTATTTAAGACACTGACTGAAGGGTGGAATAAACCACGCTGCTAGATATCTCCATTTCTCTCCATTACCATAACTCCATAAGCCCTAGAAGCCAACGCTGTGGAGAACTGGCATACTGTGTGCAAACTGCATCTAATCTAAGCCATGCATAGGTGATGTGTGTACAGAATACTAGAAGGCATACAATAATGTTAACAGACTTTTGTAGACCTATGAGTATCCCTAAAAATAACTCCGCTCTTCTTTCTGAGTTGGGGCTATAAAGATCCACACCAAAGAGAAAATAATTTTTAAGGGGTTGTAGGCAAAACAAAATAGAATCAATGCTCCACAGTTAAAAACTGGACAAGTTCAGATTGTAGTGGGTTTACGTGGCAAGGTTTTGGTAGCAGGGAGCCATAGGGGTGGTTTCTGTGAGAAAGATCTAGAAGCTGCCCCATGTTTGGGAAGGGCCCCATTGTTTTCCAGATCCGAGCCAATAAGCGATGTTGTTTTGCGCCTCTGTGAGAGCATATTTAAGACAGGGAAAAAACGCTGCGCCACACAGCAGCCGGGAGAGTGAGAGGAGCGAGGAACAGCCTTGCGCCAAGGTCAGTGTAGAAGGAGGGGGAGAGGTGCTCCAGGCGCCGGAGCAGAAGTCCCCTGCAGCCTGTGGTGAGGACCATGGTGAAGCAGGATGTCCCCCTGCAGCCCATGGAGTACCACGGTGGAGCAGGGTTCCACGCTGCAGCCCGTGGAGGAGACCACGGTGGAGCAGGTGGCCCTGCACCGATGGAGGCTGCCGCCTGTGGAAGACCCCTGCCGGAGCAGATTCTGGGCCGGACCTGTAGCCCGTGGAGAGGAGCCCACGCAGGAGCAGGTGATCTGGCAGGAGCTGCTGCCCGTAGGGGAGCCAGGTTGGAGCAGTTTTCTCCTGAGGGATGGACCCCGTGGTACGGACCCATATCTGGAGCAGTTCTGGAAGAGCTGCTGCCTGTGGGAAGCCCACGCCGGATCAGTTCATCAAGGACTGCATCCCGTGGGTGGGACCCCACAGCACAGGGGACGAGAGTGACCGAGAAGGAGCGGCAGAGAAGAAGTGCTGTAGACTGACCATAACCCCCATTCCCCGTTCCCCTGCGCCGCTCGGGGGGAGGAGGTGGAAGAGGGTGGATGGGGGGAAGGTGCTTTTGGTTTTTTTTTTCCTTTGTTTTCTCACTTCTCTTGCTTGTTAGTTGTAGGCAATAAATCTTACTATCTCCTTATGCCGAGTCTGTTTTGCCCGTTACAATAATTATTGCGTGATTTTCTCATCCTTATCTTAATCCTTGAGCCCTTTTCACATATTTTCTCCCCATTCCTCTTTGAGGAGGGGGAGTGAGAGAGCGGCTGTGGTGGAGCTCGGCTGCCCACTCGAGCGGAACCACGACAGTCTTTTTTGGCGCCCAACGTGGGACTCAAGGAATTTGAGATAAGGATGATAGTTAGTAGAAGTAACGGGCAAAAATATGTGCAGGATGATTGTTAGGAATGTACAAGTTGTGAAGAATTAAGAAAGCAGTAACTGTGAGATGTTAGTGTGGTGAAGGGACGAGGGGTGGTGTGTGTGTAAAATGTCCACCTTGTCGGTGCTGTGATGATGTTATGTTTACTTTGGTGTGGTGAATTCTTTTTCGTTTCGATTTGAGTGAATTTTGTGAAGGTTGTTGTGATAATTGTAAAGTAAGAGTATGTTGTGAGTAGTCTTAAATATGCTTTTAACAGAGGCGAGGGGTGGAATGTAGTGGGTTTACGTGGCAAGGTTTTGGTAGCAGGGAGCCATAGGGGTGGTTTCTGTGAGAAAGATCTAGAAGCTGCCCCATGTTTGGGAAGGGCCCCATTGTTTTCCAGATCCGAGCCAATAAGCGATGTTGTTTTGCGCCTCTGTGAGAGCATATTTAAGACAGGGAAAAAACGCTGCGCCACACAGCAGCCGGGAGAGTGAGAGGAGCGAGGAACAGCCTTGCGCCAAGGTCAGTGTAGAAGGAGGGGGAGAGGTGCTCCAGGCGCCGGAGCAGAAGTCCCCTGCAGCCTGTGGTGAGGACCATGGTGAAGCAGGATGTCCCCCTGCAGCCCATGGAGTACCACGGTGGAGCAGGGTTCCACGCTGCAGCCCGTGGAGGAGACCACGGTGGAGCAGGTGGCCCTGCACCGATGGAGGCTGCCGCCTGTGGAAGACCCCTGCCGGAGCAGATTCTGGGCCGGACCTGTAGCCCGTGGAGAGGAGCCCACGCAGGAGCAGGTGATCTGGCAGGAGCTGCTGCCCGTAGGGGAGCCAGGTTGGAGCAGTTTTCTCCTGAGGGATGGACCCCGTGGTACGGACCCATATCTGGAGCAGTTCTGGAAGAGCTGCTGCCTGTGGGAAGCCCACGCCGGATCAGTTCATCAAGGACTGCATCCCGTGGGTGGGACCCCACAGCACAGGGGACGAGAGTGACCGAGAAGGAGCGGCAGAGAAGAAGTGCTGTAGACTGACCATAACCCCCATTCCCCGTTCCCCTGCGCCGCTCGGGGGGAGGAGGTGGAAGAGGGTGGATGGGGGGAAGGTGCTTTTGGTTTTTTTTTTCCTTTGTTTTCTCACTTCTCTTGCTTGTTAGTTGTAGGCAATAAATCTTACTATCTCCTTATGCCGAGTCTGTTTTGCCCGTTACAATAATTATTGCGTGATTTTCTCATCCTTATCTTAATCCTTGAGCCCTTTTCACATATTTTCTCCCCATTCCTCTTTGAGGAGGGGGAGTGAGAGAGCGGCTGTGGTGGAGCTCGGCTGCCCACTCAAGCGGAACCACGACAGCTAGAAAACCTCACAGTGATCTAGTGATACTAAGACACAGCTATTTATTCATAATAACATAGCAATGTGACGAGGAAAGCAGCTGTTCGAGCAACTTGGAGTTAAATGAATGCTTAGGTTCCCAACAGTGGATGCAAGGAGACTTTGGCATCATCACAGTTTAATGCACAGATATTTATCCCACATATGCTGGTATAAAATATTTTAAAAACAATTCAACATCCCTGTCTTGTTTCTTCTGCCTTTATAAAAATTACACTGCATGTGTATTTCTATTTGTATTATTTTGCTGTATTTATTATTTCTTAATTAATATTTCAACTAAGTTATTTGAAACAACTTTCTTTTTCTTTTTTTTTTCTTTTTTTTTTTTCTTTTTTTTTTCTTTTTTTTTTTTCTTTTTTTTTTTTTTATCTTCTTCTTCTGCAGCTGGTTCCTGAAATTCTCTTGCTTCACAGCTCTAGGCCAAGGGCCAGTGCTATGAAGGGAGTGTACAGGGACTGGTTTGTGTACATTGACATTACAGATGGCTGGGTTTACTCAGACAAATCCCATTTTATGCTACAAGGATAAGTTCAGATCAAAGAGGGTTCAAGGTGTTAATAGAAGCTAGATATAATTAGAAATCACTGGAGTGTCTGTTCCTGCTAACTTCCAAGTGTATTTGTTTGGGAATAGTAATCCAAACACAGCAGGGCAGGTGGAATGGGGTTTCAAATCATTTTCTTTTCTTTAATTACTGCCTGGGATGCTTTTTTACCTGTCAGCACTGAGAAAACATTTTTCTTCAAAATATTTATTATTATGATCTTGTCTTTCTTCTAGGACTTTAAAGCCTTTCTGTTGAGTGTGCCAACTAGAAGTGGAAAATAAAAAGATTTTGTTAGGTTTTGTTTTGTTAAACATTTGTGGAATGACAATCCAGGGAAAAAAATAAAGAGAGGGAAAATAAAAATGGGAAGGAAAATAATATCAAGAGTCACAATCAATGTATTTTAAAAGAATGGAGTAGTTTTAACATATAGGATAGCTGATATGTGTCAAAAAATTATATTAACTTCCCAGATTTTATGTCACAAGACTGGTAAATCCTTAAAAAAAAAAAAAAAAAAAAAATATTTAGCATGAAGTCAGTTAAATAAGCACTGAAATGTTGCTGCTCTGAGCAAGTGGACAAGAACAAAATGTAAATCAAGATTGATTTCACTGTTTATACTGATGTAGTTTCATAACAATGAACAAGACTATGGTAATCAGAATATTCTCCCAAGAATTTCAAGCATTGGGATGGAAAAGGTTTGTATTGATTCTGGACCTAAAAGGGCTATTCATCATGAGACAAGAGTGTTCCACTAAAGCACGGAAGTACTGAGGATGTTTATCAATAGGAAGCAATAAAAACTGAAAGACTAAACTACTTCCCCTCACTCCCCTTCCAAAGCAAAAGAAAAAGTACAAGAGATGTTAAATGCTGATGCATTTTCAATGGAATGGCTACACCTGAACGAAGCATCCAGCCTGTACACTGAAGTAGTGCTCATCACAAGGAACACCAACTTTTTTCACAGTTAACAAATTAGCCAGCATAGATTTGAAGCTACTGAACATGCCTGAATAACAATTTCCTTGAAGGAGGTTCAATATGTAAATGACAATCTGATTATCACCTCTGACTGATCTCCAACTGCAGCTTCTGGGATCTCAATCAAGATCAGAATCCTTGTCTTCTGGGCACTGCACAAACTCATGAGGACAAACACTTCCTATGGGGTGATGGACAAATCATGTGAGGGTAGGATTCAAATTCCACATTAAAATACCTGAAGTCATATATCTTTCTTTAGGAACCTACAGGTCAGTTAGATGTCTGAACTCCCATAAACATGAGATCATGAATCCGCAAACTGAACACCATCTGCAGTGTCATTTTCCCTTTCGGCATGTGAGAAATTCTGGCACAGAGATAAGAAGAGCCCAAACTATTCAATTCAATTAAAGTCTTTGACTAGGAACAGTGGATTACAGGTCAGTTCCCAGTGAATACCAATTCGGTTTCATGTACTAATATACCATCAAAACATTCAAACAGGGATGAAAAATATAACACAGAATTGAAGAAAAGTCTCTGACCTGTTGGACCATCAAGTAGAGACCTGGCAGAATACCCTGAACCATCTCAAATGGCTATATCTGGTTGCTTAGGCAGCTGGGCTGAGTTTGTATTGTTAGCCAGAAAGACTACTGCAGAGTTAATATCTGAACTTTGTAAATCCAAAGGTTTATGCACATGACCAAGCAACTTTATTCTACATTTTATCAAAAGCCAGCTCATCTACACAGCCAGAAACTGGCAGCAATGATAGCTGGAAAGCAGAGCAGCTTTCTGTCACTCACAATGCCATGAGACAGCCCTTTGCAGAAGAGGAACCTGTGTGAGCAGCACATCCTATCCCTGAGCTTCTGCAGCCATACTTTTCATGTTTTAATATTGTGGGACATGCATCTCCACTTTTTAGAATGTATTACCATTTTTCTGATGTTCCTAAATAGTCAAAGGATCCTAAAACCTACATAAGAAATACACATTTTAGAAACCAATAAATCGTCACCTTAATTTGACCTTCAGCGATGAGACCAGTACGTGCGACTGAGCTTGGGAAAAGTAATGAAAACAGAAACTGAGGTATATGGTGAAGTTTTGAGCATTAAACCAAAATAAATATCAAAGAATTTACTTGGAATAAGCACCCTAATTTTTAGCTAATCAGTAACACCCCCCCACCCAAAAAAAAAAAAAAAAAAAAAAAAAAAAACAGGAAATATTGAAGATTGCTTTATATCAAGACAGTATTTCCAACAATCACCCAGGTAAAAAGGAAGCCCTCTTTTCATAGGAAATTAATGGAAAGCAAGGGTTTGAAGTGAAAGAGAGGAGAAGAGAGGAAACACAGGTGAAGCTCTGCCCAGCAGCTGCAATGCTAAGGGGTAAGAACCCAGCAATTCTGACAGATACGATTTCAGAAGGAAGATCCACCCAGCTCGTTACCATGTCTTCTACAGTGGCTATGACTAGATGCTGCAGAAAGCACCAGATGCCTTTTCAGAAGAAAAAAGGCTATTTCTTCTCTTACTAATTCAATTTGTTTTCTAATTCCCAGAATGAAGGCAAATGAGAAGCTTTGCCATATCTACAGAGAAATATTCTCTGGGTAAATACGGAAAATGTAGGTGCCAACTTGTTCCGATCATTACTCATCACTGAAGCATCACATTTTGCCTGTTCCTTCCCTTGCAAAGGCAAAGTTTCTACCAAATGTCCATGCCTGACAGTATGTGTAAACAGCAGGAAAAATGGGCTCAAATTCTGGGCCCAAATGCTCAGTCTGCAGTGGTGTTATAGTGGGCCATGCCCATGTTTCTTCAGGGAAACAAATTTGTGTTTGATCAGTTCAGATGAGACCACACTGAGCTAAACTCAGTTTGCCTTTGTCTTTCCCTGCAGACATGCTTCAAGGTCAAAAAAAAAAAAAAAAAAAAAAAAAAAAAAAAAAAACACTTTCCTTCATTTTCCTTCATTCATCACAGTTTTTCTTTTGAAACAGACTGTAATGGAGAAGGGCTTGGCATCCCAGATTATTCATAGGAGACTTGGCAGCAGAATACTCAGTAGTTCAAACCTTGATATTTGTTTGTGGGACCTGAGGGAAAAGGCCCAATTTTATTATATTGTTCAGCTTTTGCTTAGCAAACCATGCCAATTTTGGATGCAGAAAAGTCTGAAACTCTGTTATTACAATTTGATGTACAATAAAACCTGGGTTGAGCTTTTGAAACAAAGCTTACAGCCACTACTTTGATACAGTGATTCGGAGGAACTGCTCAGACAACTCAGTAAATGAGGCAAAATATTTGTGAAAATGTAGCAGACATGATTTTTGTCGTGCCTTGAGCTGATTATTTCTTCCATTTCCAAAGTGGGGCAGAGAGATTCAGTGAGCATCCTTTGAGCTCCAGAAAGTGTCGATCATTAGAAAGAGACCGTGGGTGGCGGGAGCACTGTCCTTTCAGAAATGCACAGTTTTAATTTCATTTCTGAGAGAAGCCCCAAAAGCCCACCTTTCCCTTTCTTTTTTCTCTCCCTTTGTGCTTGTTTTTTAACTTTTAATGAGGAAAACTTCTCGGAGTCAAGAGATGGCAGTGACTCATGCAGCAGCTGAATGTGCAACAGCAATGTCAGAGCTATTGTGCACTTAGCACAGCTCCAGGGGGGGATGACACTTACATATTTATTTCCCCAAGGAAAATTAGAGCAAATTCTAATCCCCCAAAATTAGAGCAGAGACAGTCCAAATGTCGTTAATACTGCCCACGTGCTTCACCTCTCTGCAAGCAGTGTGGGTTATTTCTATGTCTCCAGCAGCTGCGTTGGAGAGGAGGGCTGTTGTGCGATGTGCAGGGCCTCCTCTGTGATGAGAAAGGACTGCAAGATAGGAACCACAGGGCTGGAGATCTGGAGGAAAAAGGGGGTTCGAGTGTAGACTTATGACTGGCAACTTCTGCAGGTGTGTTCGTGCTTTTATCCTAGTGCCTTTGATGCCAGCTAGTGAGAAAGGAAAAGAATAAAAAAATCTTCCCAGACACATAAAAAACTTCAGTGTCTGCCTTCAGTTTACATTACATCCACCCACAAGATCAGCCTTTTCTTAATGCTGAACTCCATTCTGATGGACACCCAACATGTGACACTGCAGACAGTTTAATCTGCAGAAAGTGCCAACTCTTGCACGTCCACAGTGCTGTACTCTTCTTGTTTTCATGCTCAGGAAAACGCTGAGATGGATCAGGAACTAGTGAACAAAACTGTCACCAGACAGCTGATTTGGGGATGATTTCTTGTGCTTCGTTACACTAGGCCATGCCCGATCCTCCACACATGTGTTACCTTCAAATCTCTTCAACAGAGCAGCTAAAGAGTTGAGATTTCCTTTAAAAGACATAATAGGCGTAATTGCTTCCCTAATAGCCTTCTCTAGGCTCAGGACACTCTGATATTGCCACCACAGCATAAAATTCAGTGCTTGTTTGCAAGCCTTTCACGCACCTTCTTAATGACCTCATTACCCAAATCAGGGAGGGATGGGAGGGTTTGGTGGGTGTTTTCTTTTATGCCATTTTCAATACCTTATGATCAGAGGAAAATGCATGTGCAGCTGGTATTAGAAGGAGGCTACTGTGCATATGCAAACCAGAGCAATCAGCCAGGTAGTCTACTTCTGTCCCCTTCAGCCCTCTCTCTGTTATTGCTGTTGACACTTAAAAATTATCAAGCTGTCGTTTCTCCATGACTCAGGAGGAAGGTCTCTGGCTTGATATGTTCAGGCTTCTTTATTTGTTCTTGTAGCCCTAACATTAACCCCCAAATTAAAAACATGTGTGACTTGTCTCAGCTTTGGTGCCAGCTGCAACTCTACGACACTACACTACACTACGACACTACAGATGTTTTTAAGTGCCTCAGAGATTAAGTCACTTCTGTTAATTAGGGAGTGAGTATATTGTTTCCTTGGGTGTTCTTCAAATCCCTAAGGTGATACCAGCAGCACATCCTCCTGCAGCTGAGGGGACTGAGCTGTAAGCATCCTTTGTGTCTAGTAAGAACTCAACCAGGCTAGCAAATTCCTAAACCTGATGATCCTAAGCCAGCTGCCACCAAGCACAAAGATCAGCAGGGCATTAGCAGGTGCTAGGCTTGGCTCTACAGCTGCTGAAGCTCTTCCAGCTGGGGATGGTATTTACTGCATGCATGACCTGCCATGACAGTATCTCAGTACATCTTAAAAATGGTGCTTTTTTTCCCCCCTAAAGTACTTCAAAATGACTTGCCAAATATTCATATAAAGCTATCCAAAATGGTGTGATGCATTGGATTACTTTTGATATACTTCATTTGCTGGTTATAAAAAAATTGTTAAATGCCTTAGCTCCTGCAGATGGGTTATGGGAGCAGAAAGAAATTGCTCCCAATGCATTATGCTGGTTGCGTTTATTTTTATTTTTTTATTCTGGCAGTAAAAAACAGAGAGCAAACTTCAAGCCAGAAACTGGTCTCCTGCCTGAAACAGATTTAAATTGCAAAGGTGATTTCTGATTCAGTGATTCCTGAACTGTGCATACAGTAACAGCGATGATGGAAATTTTATTTGGTAGGTCTCGTTTTGAAATTTTGGATCAAACTTTAGGCTGATGTAAAGTTATACAGCTTAACTGATTGTATCAGAGATGGACCAGTCCAGACTGATGGAGAATCTGACCCAAATACAAATGTTTTAATTCATCCTGAGCTGAAACTCTAGAAATTTGGAGAGTATCGCTGAGGAGTTTTCACTTGCATTGTGTGAAGTATATGTCAACATAGATATGCCAGAACTATTCATCCAAAAATATATAAATAAATAAAACATATCTTCTCCTCTGGAAAACAAAATTTCTTCCCAACTACATGCAATAAAAAAATGTCAATTTCTGACAGGATTTTTCACCAGGAAAAAGAGCATAGGTGTTTTTCTTCCTTCATCAGCTCAGTTATTTTCAAGAGTTGTAGTTCCAGGTTTCTAGTGATCTCCCGAGGATCCAACCAAACTATGTCTTTCATGATGTTGCATTGCAATGCCCAAGGAATAGGCAGATCTCAGATCTTGATATTTCAAGTTTTTATGTCAATTATGGTGATGTGAAAAAGTGTCAGCATAGCCCCCTGAGATGGCTTAAATGTCAAAAAAAAGACAAGATGCAAAAAGTGAGAATATGACAAACAGCAGGATGAAAGGAAGAGGCAGAGCAACAGCTAAAGCAAAGAGCTTGCAAAGTTACGTCTATCACAACAAACTTACTTCTATCATAAGTAGGCAAAAATGTTTTTTTCTGAATCATAGGAATTTAATAGAAATTTTAATTATATTTCAATAGAAATATCAAAGCACGATCTGCTGTCCCTTCTCTCCAACTTCTGTCTATTGACTCTTGGGGATATTTCTGTAGGCATTTCAGCAGAACTTTCTCATTTAAAATTTAAAGGAAGACAAAGAGTAGTGAATAACTAAGGAGTTTTGTGAAAGAAGCCTATTCATTGATGGAAGGCTAATGGTTAGTGACTAAACCATGTAAGTAGGCAGGAAAGGATGAAAAAGCCCTCAAAAATCACTCAAGCAAAAGCCCTTGATTGTGTATCTTGAATTGATTAGAGCAGAGGTGGGCAGATGTAGGGGTCTAGAGGGAACAAGAAAGGGTAACAGCCAATGTGACAAATAATGAGCTCTGAGTGAGAATAGTCTTGATCACAACAAGATATTGTCACTGCAGTCAATTCCCAGCTCACGAGGAGGGTCCAGGTGCATGGTCTCTAATGACTTGGAGAAAAGTGGACAGAGCAAGGGGAGAAGTACAAGTGCAAAGATAGGATAGGACTGATCTGATCACAGCTTAGATGCACCTAAACATAACCTTATACATGAGCTGGGTGCCTGAGTTCCCAGCATTGTCACTAGACATCAAGGAAACAATTTAGTTGCTCTAACAAGTGTCTGGTGTGATTTAAGAAGTTCCAGGACATGTTGTCTGGTATCCAGCAGCTGCTTTAGAAGGGCACAGGTCTCCTGTTAATCCTACATCATATTTATTAGCTTGCACAGATGTCTCATATTCAGGGGCCTCTCCAATTGCACTAAGCAACACCTATGAACCCAAATGGAGGCTGTGTGCCTTTTTCTGAGGCAAACCCTACCCTTGCTAAGCAACGACAGGTGAACTTGTTTATGATGATTTGTGAACATAACAGCTCACATAGTTGTTTTTCACCTGTTTCTTGCTTCTAAACAGCCATCAGCTAACACCAGTGACTGGGACCCAAAGAAGCGTATTATTTCACAGAGACACTAGAAACCCTCTGCAATATGCTGGTTTAGAGATATGAAAAGGCAAGTTCCTGTTTTGCAGAGATACAGAATTGGAGTGGAAAAGGGTAATTAGTTTCTAACAGGCAGGACTAGTTGAAAGATATTTCCTTGCTTTGGGCATGTAACCAGCCATTTAGGACAGTTCTAGCTGGAATGAATAGAAATATTCTATGTGATTTAGCACAGGAATGATTCTGGAGATGCCAGTGTTATTGGTCACATGAAGAGGGACATGTAAAGGTATCTAAGTATGCATATATGACAGTGATTTTTGTTTTTTTTGTTGTTGTTGTTGTTGTTTGTTTGTTTGTTTGTTTTTTGCCTTTCTTTACTACTTTATAACATCATCTTCTTCACTCACAGATTTTCAAGGGCTTTATAAACAGAGAGGATTTATTTCTATAAACTCAATAACACAGATAGTGTGGAGCCTAATTCCAAAGCCTGTTTCAGTCAGTGACTTTGTCCTTTACCCTTAGGACATTTGGTATAGAGACAATAGGCAAGATTTTTAAGTACAATGTCAGAAGAACCAAGGTCCCCAAATCCTCATGATCTCAATTAGAATTCCCTAATTCCTCACTTTCTAAAATTCCTCTAAACACCTGTTCAGACATTATTAAAACACAAAAACCACCCTCATCCTAAGTGACTTCTTTGATGTCACAGGGAGATCTGTGCTAGAAAATGAAGTGCTGCTAACTCTACAAAACCATTTCCTTTAACACATCCTCCTACCTCCTCCTACCCACTCCATGTGTCTGCTTCATCCATCTGTTTCATCTCATGAAATGCATGGATCATGAGCTCCCTGGAGCACATCCAATTTTCCTTGCCTCTATAGTTGAACATTCACATTTTTCCATCCCGTAGACAAGCATAAATATTGTGTAGTGAGCAGTTTGCCTTGTTTCCAATTTCACCATGTCATATTCTGAAAACTATCCATTATTCAGAGTGGTTCATGGGTTTATTTATCAATTAATACATGGTGTTATGATCTTTGGCTTCTTGATTGTGTGCATTCTCAACACATAGTGCTATTGTAGATCCTGTGTTGTTTCTGCATAACTATTGAGTTATATGTTGAAAATTGCATCTGTATGGTACTGAGGAACCAGCTACAGCACCCACTTTTAGATATCTGGAGGCCTTGGCACTGATGGGGCTTCTGAGCGTGAGTCTCTGAGTGCATCTTGGTGCTCAGAAGTTCTTGCAATGACATTCCTGCATGCCAAGTCCTACCCGAGGAAGACAGCAATGCAAGCTGCAATGTAGTTAATTTGCAATTGAAATGCGCCATTCAAACTCAAAGTGAGCATTTTGTGGATAAAGTTGATTCACTAGAGCATTCATAAAAAGCAAACATAAAAGATTGGAAATGGGCAAATTAATTTACTTTAAAAATGAAGGTGGATGTGTATGGAGTACTTAGGCATTCACCCAGCCAGACTCAACCTGCAAGAACTAAAAACATTCCTTTGACCTTCATGGAAGGAAAGCCATAGCCACTTCAATAGCTTTTATTAACACCAAAGTCTTGTTTTAAAGTGCAGTTTTAAATTAAAGAAGCTCACCGTTGTTGCAATCAGCCTTGGTGGCAGTGTGAGGGTGTGTGCAGGTACATTGGTAATAAATTTTTCAGGTTGTTACCCTGGAATTTTATTTCTCTTGTTCATAACAGTTGATATTTGTGGCCAGGGCATCCACCCACTGACAGGTCTGAGAGAGCAGGACAGTCAGCTGAAAAAAAAAAAAAAAAAAAAAAAAAAAAAAAAAAAAACAGAATGTGGAGGTTAAGAATGGTTTGGGTTGGAAAGGATCCTTAAAAATCACCCAGTTGCAGCCCCCTGCCACCAGTCCAGGCTGCCCAAAGCCCCATCCAGCCTGGCCTTGAACACCTCCAGGGATGGGGCACCCACAGCTTCTCTGGGCAGCCTGTGCCAGTGCCTCACCACCCTTACAGTAAAGAATTTCTTCCTTATAGCTAAACACAATCTACCCTTTTTTAGTTTAACGCCATTCCCCGTTGTCCTATCACTGCCGTCCCTGACAAATTGTCCCTACCCACTTTCCTATAAGCCCCCTTTAGGTACTGGAGTAACCTTTAGGTACTGTTTTTGTTTTAAACGAAAAACTTTAAAAAGAAAAAAGAGGTTTTATTTAGCTCAGGTTGATATCAGTGTAATAAAATGAGGCAGCTATGGTTTCTTCTTAATTTTTGGACTGCTTCTTTCCAGCTATATTTCTGTTTTCTTTCCTTCATGTTAAGAAAGTGACCGTATGAGCTCACATATTTCTGATCTAATTGATTCTGCAAGGCAAGTGCCATGTTTGCAGCTGGACATAATGCAAAGGAAAACATTATCCTTTCTCCAGTCAATTCATGTCACCACAACCAAGAAGAGTTCCAATATGGAGTGTCAGCTGGGCCATTTCCAGCATTTGCTGTCAATACCTGTGCATGTTAGCATCTTCTGTTGTTTATTTGAGACCATCATAAAGCTCGGGTTGCTGTATAAGGATGCATTATTAGAAAAGAACTCACAAAAGCTAATCTTATACTTTGTTTCCCCAATCCCAGGAAAATGAAGAAAAAGTCAGGGAGGATTTGGCAGGCATGTGAATCATGGGTTGTTCTAAATATGATGATCAAGGTAGAAAATAGTGAAAGTTATATAAGCAAAGTTCAGATGAGCATAGGTTTTGCTATTCAATGCCAGCTTCTCATCAGAAGAATAGGAGCCGTTTAGAGAACTTTGAGGCTGCTCTTTGTCTTTCTGTGTTAATTTGTAACTATCTTTTTTCTGGATCTCCATATATTACCAGCCATTGAAATTGCACTCTCTGTAATCGATAAAGAAAACATCCCGGGGCATCTAGCCTTTTTACCTTTATCATTGATGAATATCTACTTGTGACTCAAGAACACTTACTTTTCCAGACATTCAATTAAAATGGAATAAGTGATCACAGTGATGTGGGTAAATACTTAAACAAACGAGGAATTCACCATGAACTATACAAACATGATGTGTGCTGAAGAGCAATCACTAGAAACCTAAACAAAAGAAAAGCACGGTGAAATGTAAATGTTTAAAAAACACAAGAAATTGATGCTTCTGTTTAGACCTTGAAACTGAAGGCCATATTCTCACAACAAATTCCTGTTAACATCAGAAATAAGGTTGTGATTTACTTGATTCAGTACCTCTTATCACATATGAGTAAACAGAATTCATCTTAAAACTTTACTATATCTCTGCATGTTTCCAGGTGTCTCTCTTCAGGAAATCCTGCATCTTGACCTAATAAAAGGCTAAAAGATTAACTGAAAAAAAGGACGAAAAAAAAAAGTCCAATCATCTGATTTACATGGAATCCATCACATTGCTATCTGAAGGACCTGGGAAAGCAGAAACTTGGGGAAAACATCTGATTGACTAATTTATGGTGACCTGGTTCAACCCTCATGAGAGATTAATAGAGAATTAGACACCTTCCAGGCTTTTGCATACTTGTGACTATGAAAACAGCAAGCAACAGGAGCTTGTACTCTGGAAGCTAACTGCAGCAGCAAAGGATGTTAAAGATATTGAGAAACTGTGTAGTAGGAAATGAAAATCATAGATGAATCTACTGCCAAAGGAGGCTTCTTGGGATCAACTGTCCTAAGACAGGTTTGACATTAGCTGCAGTTTGATCATCCAAGAAAAGCTAACAGTGATGTATAAATAAATAACATAAGAAATGAAAATCAAAAGTCCCAGAGGGCCCCAAATGCCCAGACAATGCCTTGAGGAGTAGACTATGCTGGCAGAATAACGAACACCAGCAGTGATTTCTGGATATCATTCATTATGAGGCTTTATATCAGGAAGCATAAGTATCTTATAGATCCTAAATCTCAGAAATCTGATGAAATTTCTTAAAGCCACCAAGTCTTTGGCTTGTTAGTCGTGGGTTTTTCCAGTGTATGTACAACATTTCTAAAATATCTAAAAAATAAACTAAGTATTTGCTAAAACTTACTTCCACAGAAAAGGATGATCTGCTCTCTTCTACCTCTCAGCTCTGTTAGTTTCAGGCCAGGAAATACATCACTGGGGATCTCAACAGTGACCTCTTTCCAGAGTGTGGGGGATTTATATTCTGCCATATAAAATTCCCCTTTTGTGCTGCAATTTACAGCCCTTTTCTGTCCTCTGAACGTTAACCTTTTGTTTACACCCATTAACCCAATTTACTGCCTGTATTATATATGTGTGTCTCACGGCATGTGCTAAGAATCAAGCATTTCTATGTGGTGCTTTGTTACATTTATCTCTTGGCCACTTCTCTTGGCAGAGAAAGATCCAAGGCATTTCCCTGACACTTTTCAGATTGCAGCTCCATGTGCTTTCACTGTAACACACCTGCATATCTCAGGGTATATTATTGTGGGAGCAGGTGAGAGAAAGATGCCTGTAGGTAACAACAAACAAACAAAAAAAAAGGTATTATGGAAAACGTTCCCATGCTGATGCTGATGTTAAATACAGGTTTTCTATTCTTCCCGAGGCTTGAGTTTTGTCAGGAGCTCATCATGTCTACTGTAGTGAGTCCAAGAGAGGTTGGAAAGCTGATAGTGTTATGGAAATTGAGTTTATAATAAATTGGGAACCATGAACTGTCCCAGATTCTGGAATAAGAAAATAGGAATAAACGTTCAAATAAAGTCTGTGGGAAGATTAAATAGATTGAGTTTAGTTAGAAAATGGAAAAGGAGCACTGGTATAGCAACTTATAAAACATAGCAATAAAGAAGGTGAAGACCGGTCTTTTTGTATGGCCTCTCATGTAACCCAGTGCAAGATGCAACCCAGCTGATGTGCAACAGCAAGGACTTTTATAGGATAACAGGCAAAACCCCTTAACAGGCTGCACAGTTCAACAACTCCTTTCTGAATAGGTTGTTAAGAATAGATCAGACAAAACAACAGGTCCTTCCACATCATCTTTTGGGAGTCAATATGGAATATACTGGGGAAGGGATTTATCTGCCCTCAAAGTAAGCACAGTAGGCTCTCTTTAATAGTCAGTGTAGGGAGATTGACATTTAAGGCAATAAATATTATCCACATGAAGAGTTAGAAGAGTTGTTGCCTGGGTCACTAATTTATTCCCATCAACAGAAAGAGGGATGAAGGCAGTCAGCTCTGACCTAGAGATCCAACTTGGGTCACATATTTATTCCCTTCAACTGCAAGAGGGATGAAAGCAGTCAGCTCTGACCTCAAGATCTACCTTTCAGGTACTTAAACTGGAGCAGGTGCCTCCCACCTACCCTTTCCTTGCCTTTCTGTTCTTCCTTGACATCAGCTTCCCTTTGAATAGTTTTTTTGTCCTCTAATTCCCTGCTTTATAATGCTGCCAACTGCACTGCTGGACATTGCCTCACTTCCAGTGCCACCTTGGCCCCCACAGCATTCATCCTTTCCAGCCCTCCCCAAATCCCGTCACACCAATGAGAATTAAATTGGTTGGTGAATCATTTGCTTCATAAAACATTTGTTTGAAGAGCAAGATGAATCTGGAAAATCCTGATGGAACTGTGCACATCTCAATGAAGGTTAACATTTCAATGAGAATGTTAATCTTTTTATTTTTTTTCCATGTTCCAACCACCTTCATTCATTTTCCCCCCTTTCTCTGATTCTTTTGTACAAATCAAAGTGTGCACATGTAACAAGGAGAAGAATTCATCTCACTTGATTTACATATGAGTTTCTAACCTTAGGCTCCCTTTTTAGTTAATGTAAGGAAAAGAGAAAAAAAAATATGGTATTTTATCTTAGGCATCTCTATTATCTCTATATTATTTCTCTATACCAGGGCCTTTTTTCCAAATCTCAACATCAGGGCTTATTTTCCAAGTCAGGAAAGTTCTCTGAATACTTTCATGCTTATGTTGGAACGCACCTCAGATGAACTGAAGTCTTAGTTGCATCAGCTGTAGTAACCTATGTGTTTCTTCACTTTTTTATTTCCCTATCAAGACCTATAAAGTATTTGTAAATGAAATATTTCCAGTGTCACCATTAGGTTTCAGAGTTAGCAATGTCTGGAAATTGCTCTCAGTTATCACAGTATTTCAAAGATAACTGGTTTGCTTGACTGAGGAGGCTCCAAGAGAACTGCCCACATAAGAGGAAAATTAAATTCAAGATTTGTGCTCAGCAATCCATCTCTTTATCAATGTATCTAAAAATGTAGGTGTACCTCCTATCTGTGTGTCTCTATAATATAGTATTTACTATAAGAAAATAAGATTTTCTATCACACTGCTCTAACAATATAAACATAACTGAGCTCATTGAAGTCTGGAGGAGCCTACTCAGCTAATTGTCCTTTTGACACTGCAATATTCAACTACGTTTTCAGTAAAACAGTAAATAGAGCACATATGGATCTTTTTCAGCCAGAGTGAGAGGACAGACTGTATAGCATTGAGAAATCTATGTAAATCAGCTCTGAACAAGAAAAATAAATAAATTTACAATACATTCAAACAGTGCAAGCCAGGACATCAATCAGGTAGCAGGACTACTTTGATTAAGCATATTTCTGCAAGGAGTCAAAGGTAATTTTCTCCCACCAAAACAAGGATTTGGATTCCAAAGAAGAGCTAAGACCTCTGCAGGCACCACACAAAGGAATAGGTGATAAGGCTGTTGCAGAGATAGGATATCTCCAGTTGAAGACTTTGATTTAATTATCTAATGCCTAACCCAATGTAATGCCCACTGCTGCCTGTCCAAAAGATTTAAGAGCATCATAAAGAGTGATGATGTCACAGTATGACACCTTTAGGCAAGCGTATCATAGAAAGTTGTCATCATATATGACTCAGCAGTAGCCTCCACCAGTCATAATCAGATGAGCACAGCTCAGTGCTTACAATCTCTGGAAACTACACATTGGCAACATTTATGTTATGTTCATTTAGAGTGAATCAGCTGGAAAAACAACAGTAAGAGGCCAGTATGCTTGGATAAAACCATAGTGTGTTGGGCTTTCTTTGACATTTCCTTCCTGCGCGTATTCAAAACCTGGAGGGCTACTTCAGAAGAAACTATCCATGGATGATTCAGTTGAAGTTCAATTCTTGAATTTTACATTTGTATAACTGATTGTAAAACTTCATAATTCATGCTAAGTTGGTTATTTAAAGAAGTCATCCAATCAAGGAATTAAAAAAATAAGTGCAATGCATTTAGCTAGCTAAGATAGCATGAATTACAATCAAATATACAATTAATATATGAGTAAACCTCATGCAAGCTGAAAATAAGATGTACATATTTAAGGCATGATAATTAACCATTGGAACAAATTACCGAGGCTCATGGTAAATTCTTTTTCATATGGGAGCTGCTAAATCAAGACTAAATATCTTTCTAAAAAGATAAGTTCAGCTTGAAGTCATTAGGTAAGAAACAGAATTATTGATGAAAATCCATATTCACTAATTTTTTAGAAAGCCCAATTAAATGTTCATTACTATTTTTCTTGTCATAATTATAATTAATTTGATGTCCCTTTTCTGTAGCAAAGAACATGAAAATATCCACAAATACAAAATGCTACTATCTCACTATAAAGTGCATGTATATTTTCAAACTGCCATTTTATTGTTTATATGCACCTTTTGCCTTTCTGAAGTGACAAAACCTGAAATTTCTGGAAGAAAATATGCCTTTAAGGTCATATGTATTTTCATATTCTCAAAAAGCAACTTTGAAATTTCTTCTTGTGAAGTATTTTGAGATTGGTTTCATCCAATTTCATCATAAAATTGTGAAATTTCAGTTGAGGTGGATACTGAAGGTTCATTTTCTATGACTTCTAAATACATTATAGCACATAATGATAAAAAAAGTAGATAATACAAAAACTAAATGTTGAGCACTTTGGCTATACTCACAGCATTTATAGCTATGTGCAATAGACCTGTTTATATATATTGATCAGGTATTGGTATGATATTTGTTTTTGTTCATACTGGCTTTAAAAGAATAGGAACTAGCTCTTGATCTTGCTTTGTCTCATCCCTTTCTTGGTTGTAGAGCTGTTGAATAACAAGGCAAGGAAAGAAAAAGGAGGTAATAAGACTGCAAGTACAATGAAATAGGGAAGGAACAAGATGGCAGAGTAGAGATGTTTGGTGAGAGGGCTACAGAAAGGAAGGGCAGACTCTGGGAAACATGAATATTTCCCAAAACCAGCAATAATGTGATCAGGCTCTGAGAGGGTAAGGTTTCACTGGAGAAGTAATAACTGAGATAGCTGGGGGGAGAGAGGAATTTTGATAGGCAAATTCCTACAGAGACCAAAAGATTTTGTTTCATAAAATCTTACATAAACTAACTTATTGTCCATCTCAGGGATCATTCCTTCATGTTGCAGTTGTTTCCAACCCAGCCAAGTTTAGCCCTGATTTCCAGTCCTGGACTGCTCAGCAGTTTTTCAGTTTCCACAACACTAACACCAATTAGTAAGCTACTACTAATGCTCTCCTGAGCCAAAAATTGTCCTCTTTATTTACCTTCCAGTGTTCCTAAAATTACGCCATTAGCTTGTGATAAAATTTTACGTGATAGGGGGGAGAAAAAAAAATTAATTCCACCATTTAGTTCTGCCCAGAACAAACAGATGTAGGAGCACTCCCTGAGCATATGGGTTAAATTAGTGCCTGCTGTGTCCCAGCACCAACATTTGTCTGATTTAGTGACACTTGTTTTAAACAGTCGGAAGGGGGTCCAGGCAGCCCTGGAGGTGGTTTTCAGCTGGATTCATCCTTAAACAGCGGTCTAATAAAATTCCACTTTTACGCTCCGTCTGTGCTGAGCCACCACCAGCATAGGGTCACCAGAGGAGGCATCCCCGGAGATAAATTGTGCAGGTCACAAACTCACTGCACAGTGTCCTTTCGATGATAAAATACTAAGCGAAGCTGACATTTAAATTAGCATTCCTGCGCATTTTCCAGCTCGATAATGACATGGGTAAGACAGCCAACACCTGTGGCACCAGGAGGGATCCAGTTCCTGGGGAGCTGTGACCAAAGGTTTGTCACCATCCCAAACCATTTATGCTGTAGCTGATTGAAAGTAGGCTCAGCCCGCCAAGTCCTGGCTGCCCTGGGATGTGCTTTGGGTTGACAAGGCTTAGTTTTTACTCTTTGAGCCTTGTCCCTTGTTGGCTTCATGGCACTGAGGTCTTCATGCTGGCCCAAGAAAAAGAGGGATTAAGAGAGGAGAGAGCAAATAAATAAACACACAAAATCTCTTTGCTTCTGGAGCACAGGAGAATAGCTAAAGGAAAGGTCAGTATGAGAGCATAGCAATGATTTCTGATCATTGTCTTCTAACAGCTCCTTTCTTAACAAAGCAGCTCTTCTTTCCCTCTCCACCAAAATCAGCCCCAGGGCCTTTCCACGAGCAGAAACCCAGGGCTTCATTGTGCCATAAATTGTCAAATTCATGCTGTTACATAGGAATTACTTTTCCCCAAGCATCTTTTGATGGATTACAATAAGTTGGTGCAGAAGGACCTGTGACTGGGGCACAGCTGGGGCATCACCTACAAGGTAAGACATGAACAAAGGGTGATGGAGCTTCCCACCACATCAGCTTAGATGTGCAACAAGGTACAGGATTGCCTCACCGTCTCCCAGTGCAGCATGGCTCATACATATTTTTAAGTATTGCATGGGACTAAATGAATGGGTACAAATCAGGCAACTTCACCTCATGATGGCATACAGCCTACAAAGACATACCAGATACCTCGCCACTGCCTGATGTAATTTGGAGTATGTTAATGTTATTCACAGCTTAGCAACTTTAATCCATGTCAGAAACTAAAGCAACATTGCCTGATCAGGGAGTTTCACTTCTCAGCTTCCACCAGCTGTAAATCAGCTGGTTTGGTGAGTCAATAAATTTGCCAGAGATTGTCTTTGACTGTGGGAATCACCTTCACAGCCTTTCTTGGTAAACGAGGGGCGTCATTTGAAGAGGATCCTTTCAAGGTCATCATTTCATACTTTTTTTTTATTTGAACTTGCATTTTGTGTCTTTCTGGCTGCCATCTCACTGATCCTTCCCTTCAGCAAATGCCTGAAGCTGAAAATCTGTTTAGCCCTTCTCTGCAACAGCCAGGGAAGTGGCTGCAGCTGTCCAGTTTTTAAGAAAATGCAGATTTTTGTTAAACTTGTAGCAAGGATGAAAAGTGGAAAAATCCTGTTGCATGTGAGTCCAGTTAGGCACTGGGGAAAGTGCATGAAAATCCAAGTCAGCTGGGTCAAAGCAGCCAGCTCTGAATCAGTTGTTAGATTTTCTTGTTTTCGGGTCAATGTGTAAAAATACCTTTGTTTGTCAACAATCTATGATGCCTAGTAGTTGAATATCATGATGATTTAGCATCCTGACCCCCAGTCACTACATGGCAGGCTTAGTAAATATATCAAAACTAAAAGACCATAATAAGCTATTAAGTATGAATTGAATGGCTTGGTTAATCACTGTGTAAGTGCAGCTTTATACAGCTGTCTGCTTCCATGGACTACACTGGAATAAATCTGTGGTGACAGGTTTGACCCTTCACTTCTGAGATTCAGTTCCCAGACTGGGAAAAACTTACTTCCCCAAGGCACAGGGCTGTTGTAAAGACACCTACACTTAAAATGGTGTTTCTCACATATTAGTTCGATAATGTTCTACTCAGAAAGAAGAATGCAGAGAGCTGCCAAAGAAGAAGCAAACTAAAACAAAATAAAATATTAATAAAATAAAAAAAGACCACCCCACACATGCAACTCAGGCTTCAAGACATCTTGCTGTTGAACTTAGGCTGAAAGTGCATGGGAGGGACAACCGAAGCATGACATCCTGTGTTAATTAAAGGAAAGCAATCAGTTTTCTCTGTTCAGGATAGACCCTGGGGAATTTTACAGCTTGCTCTAGTGAAGACAACAGGCTGGGAGGCAGAGGACCTGCAAAGAGGTCTTGTCTCCATTGAAACGAATGGAAATTTCTCCCCTCCCTCTCTCCTTATAGCAAGCCAGGATTTTACTCCTTGTGGCTATTCCCAACTCTGCTGGTGTTGTTACTGACTTCACCTCCTCCTGCTCCCTGATTGAACAATACAGCAGGTCCTGCTGGTGTGGGCTATTTCAGACCTGATGTGTATTCACACCATACCTGCAACAGGACTCAATTACAGCCTGTGAGCTACAGCCTTACACAAATCATCAGATAATGCACTGACATGCTGAGCACAGCCTTCAAGCCTGATTTTTCATAATTCTTTATGAAGTTAACCCTAAATAGAAAGCTGCTGTGGACAAAACCTTGCACCTGGAATTGCATGAACACAGCAGAGAGGAGTTTGGTTCATCCCTGGTCTTACCAAAGGTGCCTGGTGGCTTCATTTCATTTGAGAGCTGATGCTGCAGATGTGGGGAATATAGCAAATCTCCCCTCGTCTTTCTGCATTTCACCTCTGATAACACATTGGAAGTTTCCAGATGAGGCAGACACAGCAGAAGGGGTACCCATAGAGTAAGGTGCAAAAGGAGCAAAAGCAACTGGTAACATGGAAAGGGAAAACTTCAGGGAACAGGGATGATTCTTCCAAAACTTCTTCAGGGAGTGATGTCAGTAAATATTCGTATGAGTAACTCTTGTACAGAAAGTCAAAGTGAAGTCATGGAGAATGCCAGAGACACAAAGCTGGAGAGCAGCACGAATACAAAGACAATTGGAAAATCACACTGGAATAACCACATGCCTTTGAAGCCTGTCAAAATAATAAAAAAAGGATTATGCTCTGTATCACAAAATGATCTCATGCATCTCAGGATGAATAATGGGGATTTCTGCTCTAAGGTGTGAGTTAGAAAGATGTGAGTCACTGCTGGACTGAGAGTCCAGCCAGATGCAGGCATGGAAGAGGCGAATGTGAGCTGCTGCTATGTCACCTTCAGTGCCCACCAAGCCCTTATCTTGAGTGCTCGGGACAATTCAGGATGTGCTTGTTCAAAGAAAGAGGAAATCCAACATGCAAAGGTGCAAAGAACATAATCAATATATTCCAGGGATTGACAGGATATGTTGTTCCACGGGAGAAAAAAAAAAAAAAAAAAAAGAGAGAGAGAGAGAGAGAGACCACTTCTTTGTTTAGTCTAGCAAAATGAAGTCTGAGATGGATGAAATTATGAAATTGCAAATAACCCCTTGGAGACAAACACCATGAGGGAGGAATGAACTATTGGAGTTAAAGGACAGACTTTACAAAAGAAAGAGTGTAAAATGGCCAGAAATGAATCTGGTCTGAAAATTAGATGGAAAGGCTTCTATCAGCCAGAGCAGTGAGGTGCAGAAGCAGCGTTCAGTCAGATGAATCAGGAAGAAAACCAACTACTTTAACATGGTTAAAGGAAAAAGCAGAACACAGTGTGTACACATCCATTTTTAAGGGGTCGGGAAACAAGAAAGGAAAGGGAAGGATGCTGGGGTGAATTCAGTTCTCAGAAGACAGTGAAAATATAAACACTGTCCTGAAATAAATTCTTGAGCAGTTTGTAAATAATAGTCAAGCAGTCTTACTGGCAAATAACAAAGAAATGGTTGTCAGCCAATATAGATTTGTTAAGGAGAAATCATTTAAAGCAAATATAATCTCCCATTATGACAGGATAACAGGCCTGTAAAGAAGGGAATAATGATAGATGCTTTTTTTAGTCAAGACTCCTGACAATAGCTCATGTGACATCCTCAAAAACAAGTGAATAAAGAAGAATTGGCAAGAAATGATCAGAGAACTCATGTAAAACTAGTTGAATAATTAGGCTTACAAAGGAGGTCTCAAAGTTTTGCTGTTAAAATGATACACTGAGTTTTCCATAGGGTTTATACTTGGTCCTGAGGTGCTGAGTGGAGTGTTTTCATCAGTGAATACTTGTCCCATTTTGTAGGTATTACAAGAGTAGAAAAACAACCAGCTTTGTGAAGTGGAGGAGAAGTTCACTGTGGACAAGTGCAGATTAATAACCCTCAGCAAAAATCAAGTTAGAGTATGGGACTAAACTACTTAAACCATTGCTTGACTTCTTAAACCACTGCACAGTATCTGGGAGACTTTGGGAGATCCAAACAGAATACAACTAAACATCCTGGTGCTGCTAAAAACGTCAAATATCATGCTGAATGGTATAGATTGAGACAAAAATCATTTGACTCTACTTAACTGCTGGGAAGTGTGTCAATTCTCTAGATTTATCTCTTGAAAGATATTGAAAGATATAGACTAAATGTAGATAAGCTGGTGGGGGGGGGGGGGTGGTTAAAAGAACCCATAGAGGTTTATGATTCATGTCCCCTGAGAGAGATCTAGAGCTGTTTGTACTGATGAGGAGAGGAGAGATGGCAAACAAATTCTGCTAGAAAGAGGATAATCTGTTCTCAGTGTCTCTGACAGGAGAGTGAGAATGAATCTTCAATTACCTCAAGAAATACCATCAAGACATGAGTCTTACGATAGGTGAAACATTCAAATAGGTTGCCTGGATAAGGTGTGAAATGTCTCTTACACTGGAGATTTTCAAAGACAGACAAGAAAAGGGTATGCCAGGAGCAAGACAAGATTGGCTGAACCCTGCAAAAGACTGCACAATAAACAGGATATCTCAAAGTTCCCCTTTTTCTCTATTGTGTAGGTTCTCATGAAAGGGACAGTACAGTACAACTTCTTGAGAATATGGAGGACTGGACCTAAGGTCCAAAGAAACTCCAAAGTTTCTTAAAGTAAATTCCAGTTCTTGCTTTGATGTGTACACACACATCATACATAGTCCTTACATACATTACCCTGAATTTGGCCTCTTATTCTTGCAAAAGTATGCAACTGCTATTCTGAAGCCACACGTGTCGTGTTTTTCTAACATTTTTTGGTATGATTCATCTAATCTGGTTATTTTACAGAACTTCATTGCAGAGATTATGCATCAAAAGGAAGTGCTTGTAAAAGGATTATGACATTACAAAAAAATAATTGACACGTCTCTCAGCTTATAAAATTTGCCCTAAGGAACATTTGGATTGTTTAGGAGTATGAGGATAATTATTCCTTTGGTACAACCTTGTTTCCATGTCAAAGGGCAGTTTGTGGTGACTAGGTCACACCAGACATTTTATTTTATTTTTCTCTCCCAAATCAACCTCCACCATCTTCTGAATGGAAACATGCAGATAAATGAGTTGTCATACATCACTTGAAACACCTAATTTAACGCTCATGAATTCTAGACTCATTTTTTACCTCTCTCTGACCGAGTCCTTGTTATCTGACCACATGAATAGGACTGATGATGGTTTTTGACATACCACAACAGAGGCTGATTTT
This sequence comes from Netta rufina, assembly GCF_964035555.1. NCBI lineage: Eukaryota > Metazoa > Chordata > Aves > Anseriformes > Anatidae > Netta > Netta rufina. Next base: position 71,760,995 of record NC_140127.1, on the reverse strand, counting down.
ATCAGATACGGTTGCCTGTATTCTCTCATCTGTGCCTCACCACCCCACGGGCCGCTATCAGAGCTTTACTCTTTGCAGCAGTTGTGGACAAGAGCTCTCCATTGACTCTGGGGCTGGTTTTGCAACAATCTCATGAATCTCCAGTTAATCAAACTTTCAGAAAGGTGACACATGCAATCTGACTCCCTGCTGCCCCCACAATCCTGTACTGACAGAAGAAAGAGGCAGTATTTTTTTCAGGGCCTGCTGTGTGAAGAGGGAGGGATTTGGAACATCTTGTCCCTGTTTACCTAATTCAGTTCCAGCATCCCTCCACCCCCAAATGCAATTCTCTGGCATAATCTAAGCAAGGAAGCTGAAACAAACAGCTTCACAGTGTGACTATAACCTATTTAAGTTATTTTAAAGATGGCAGATGTTTTATAGGCAAAGATTTTCAGCGCTGTGACTTGACTGACCTCTGCTACTCAGCGGGAAGCTCAAAGTAGGCCAGGGGCTGTGGACAATTAAAACTTTAAACCTTTCATTACCAGACACCAGGTCTCCAGGTCATTCTGATGCTTCAGTGCACCTTCTGTCACTGCTCGCTCAGGGCAGGTCAAACTGTGACAGACGCTGCTTAAAGCCTTCAGAGCCAGCTGCGGCCTGCTGCCAATGGTCACTTCTTTTGCGAAGACAAAAAGAAACTATCTGATCCCTTCAGTGACCTGTGGGTCTGGTAAAGCTTAGTAGAGTCCATCCTCTGTATCATATCTGAGATACGCTCCAGAAACTTGCTGGTTTTCAGTGTTTCCCAGGCCTACCGGTAACACTGTGGGTATCAGCAGTTATTTGGACCATATTGTCCTCACCGTGTCACAGCTTTCACACAAATCCACGTACTTCTAGAGCTTCACCTGTTCTAAGCAGCAGAAACAACTTTCAACTTTTTTCAGGGTCAACTTTTGGGTGTTGGCATCCTTTCTAAGGACATTTTCAGGTTGGATGGAGGATTGATTCCTAAGGCCATTTGTGAGGCTCAGGTCAATGGTACTACCCAAGCATTCCTGAAGGCAGGATTGACACTTACAGATCATCTTCCCTGGCAATGGCCTGCCGCAAACAACACAGGTTGTCTTGCTGGTGCAGGATGCTTTCCTGATTCTGAGTGAAGTCAACTGAAGAAAAATTTCTGAAACCAAACTCAAAATTCTGCTGAAGAGAACCAGCCCCTCAGCTAAGGAGCTGTTATTTCCTTCTTTTTTTTTCCCATGACTGTTACTCTTTTGAGTACCCTTTTCATTGATCTTTGTTATTGTCTCACTGCAGCATTACAAATTACTCTGACCACAATATAGCTCATGAATTTCTTTATGTTTCTTGCTGATTTTCTACAGCTAAAAGTCAGGGAAGAGATCTAACTGTATATGTTGTTAAAAACAGAGCTGAACTACTGCAAATAGGTGTGAATCCTAGGGCAAATTTTCTCTGATATTGTTAGTGTGTGGATATGAGAGGTTAATTGTATTTTCTACTGTTTTTTACCCTTCCTTTTAGCCTTTTAGATTATCAGAGATCAGGCACAGCTGGATACAGAGGCCAATCTCAACCTACTGGTGGTTTTCTAGAATTAAGATGCTGCACATGACTGATTTGTATAGACAAATCTGAGTTAAACAACTGCCCAATCTGGAGGCTGGAAGGTTTTTTCTCCAGCTAATGTTGATCTGGATCATCTGTGTGTTTTTTTTGTTGTTGTTGTTATTGTGTTCCTCTGTCATATAGGGCACATCTAGGATATTTAACCAATTAATTGTCTCCAGGTTCTTTAGTATCCTCTTGCATGATACCAGTATGCAGCTAGGTGCTGATGTCCCATATATGCTTAGTCAGGTACATTAATGTTGAAGCCTCAGATCTCAAGTTTACTGCAGAGGCCTAGAAAAAGCTTAGTTATCTGTGATGGGAGGTTTGGTTGTAAGACATTTGGGGTGATTATATGGAATGGATTAAATGGCCAAAATATGTTTTCAAGCCTTACGTCCCTAACTATCCTTTTACCTATTCATGGTAGAAAGATTTGTATCAACTAGTAAATGTAGAACGTGGCTCTCAGGCTAAACTTCTGTGGGGAACTTACTTTCTCAGTGCTATTTTAGAAAATTATAACGCCAACAACTATGAATGCTAGAATATGTTCACTTGGTTGGAGTTAATACAAAGGCTTGTTACAATGCAGATACACATAACTGTGGAAATAAAAGTAAAAAGTAAAATGAACTTTGTGTTCTGATCTGTTTCAGTCAATTTAAACACTATCAACACCTATTTTTTCCATTTTCATCATTATATCTGAGGGGTGATTTCTGATGTAGTGTCCTATGACTTTAGGGCTTTTAACAGGGTCATTTAACAAGCTGGGTGCAAAAAAGATTTCAGCCAGTTCAGCAGCATCATATAAAGACCTGTGAACTAGTTACTGGAGTTCAAGTACACGCAAAGCATCAATTGACTTCAACAATGACTTAAAAAAGTAGATTAAGGGGCATAAACCTGTTTTGAATGTTATTGGCTTCAGTATGTCACCCACCTGCAGAGTAAACCCTTTTGTTTGCCATGTCTTATTTAATGTAAATACCAAATACTACTCTGGTTTCAGCATTTCCTGGTACTCTGCAGCTAAATCTGTAATTTTATGTTTTAAGCCAAGTGATTCAGGATTTATGAGTTGGTTTTTAGTAATGGTCTGACAAGGGTGGAATTATAACATTGGTTGTTTAAATGAAAAAAAGAAAAAAAAATCACTGTTGTGACCCTATTCTTCATGCTCTAACTCGGCCTCCTGTACTGCCTTTTCAATAGAGGAACAGAGCGTGTAACCGAGAGCAGAGAGCAGTGATGCTGTCTGTAATTCCTCCCCCAGGCTCCCCCCTGGTATCTGGATTTCAGTCCCTGGGTTTTAAAAGGTCACTCAACAAAAAGAGAATGCCACATTATTCATTCCTCACACCCCCTCCCTCCCTATCCTGTCTCTCCTCCTGTTGGGGACAAATGTGGAAATTAGCATTCCATATCTGTTTAAAAACATTGCTTGTATCTAAAGTGGAACTACTAGCTCTCTGAAAATTTTCATTCACTTTGGTCTTTTTTTTTTAGAGTGTGTGTGTGTGTGTGTGTGTGTGTGTGTGTGTGCGCCTGTGTGCATTAGAGGGAGATTCTTCCTAAAAAACAACTATTATATTGAATTTGGCATCGTTCACTGGCAAAATGATTCCTTTGGTTAAGATACTTATAGTTTCCACCCCTTTCTAGGAAATATCTCCAGGTTTTCAGTAGCCCTGCCCAACATACAAGGGATGCAGCCAATGTCTGGTGAGACATTAGATGGGGTGGAGAAAGATGTTGAGTCTGCTAGGGGCATCCCTCATCTCACTGCAGTGGCTGGACCAAAGATAGTTTTAAAGTGCATAAAATAGCAAGAAATCAGAGTTTACAGGATGGGTTTCATAACGTGACATCAGTCAAGACTGCACATTGCAGCCCAAGACATGGCAGGAACGTGTCTATGGAGGGGTAACTAGACTACACTGGCAGAGCAGTGGAGAATTGCCTGGGGTAGAAGGAGCTGAACTGACATGATCTGTGCCTACACTACGTGTGTGGTAGTCGCAGGATGTTATGTTCATTCTTAAATAATATTTCAGTTCATGTGGTCAGCAGATATATGAGAGAGAAAATAGTATGGTCCTGCTATTGTTTATACTCAGTACTCTCTTGTAATACAACTAGCACATTAATATTACTAAGATCCAACATATCTGTTGCAGCATATTAAAAACAATCTTGTTTATCTGGTCATCTTGTGTTTTGAGGTTATTAGCTTGTTAATTATCTTTTAGCAACCTGTATTATTCAGTGAGCAAGGGTGCCTATATTTTAAGATAGTTTCATTATTTCTCTGCTATATAGTCTAAGCTCTAATATGCTCACTCTGAGAGACTCTGGTTGGAGATAAATCAGGAAATGCTTCCAGAAAAAAAAAAAAATGTCATTTCTGCTCTCCTGTCATTGGCTCTTTATTATAATCCTTATTTGTTGCAGCTCCCTGCAGCAATTTCTTTACCAGGATTGCTTTCTGGTGAACTTTTTCCAACTTCAGCTGCCACAGAAATCCCTCGTCATATCTGCATTCCTGTGTCATCTGCACCCTGTTCTCCCAGAGCTGCCAGGAGACTGAGGGCTCTAAATCTTGTCTGTTTTTTTTTTTTTTTTTTTTTTTTTTTTTGTTGTTGTTGTTGGTTTTTGTTTTTTTTGTTTTTTTTCCCTGTTCCTGTCCTCCTGTCTGTACAGTGCAGGGAAATGCACAAATTGTACAGTCCTCACAAATAATGCGTGCCCAGTCCAAAGCCTGTTAACTTAATGGAAAGTGTTATCAGTTTTAATGGAGCTGCTCCTTATTCCACAAAGAAACACTGCAAGTCTTCACTAATGCTGGCTTCAGTGGAAATAAATCAATGTGCAACAGCGGAAGATCTAAATTTTAAAGAAAACAGCTTGTTTTCTTTTTGAGGCATTGCCTCTTTCTGTCCACCAGATACGATGTGAGCATGGCACTGGCAGTGCCTCGTGCCTGCTGTCTCCAGAAGCAAGAAGGAGAGCTGTGTCCTAACCATGACAGACAAATAGCAGGACAAATATGTGCCAAATCGATACAGCTCCAGCATTTATATCCACACCAGTTATTGCTATTCCTTTGGAGCAAATGTGAATATTACCTGTCTTTTCAGGCTTCATAAATCCTGTAAAAATTGGGGTACAAGAGACACACCCCAAGGAAAGATGCATTCTGTTTAGGGGTGCAATTCCACAGCCCCTGTAATCTTCCCATGGTGCCATAGAAAGGGTTGCTTCAACAGCCCCCTGCCTTACCCAGGTATTCCTTTCTCTTTCTTTTTGTCATTGCTGTTTTATTCAGCTGTTCACTGAGCAAGAAACTGAGCTGGTTTATATCTGACTAAAACAAACAAACAAACAAACAACAACAAAATACGCAAGAGGGGTAGTTCTCTACCAGCTCAATTCCCTGTCCAGGTTCCCCAGGAAAAGGAGCTTTAGCACAAGCGCAGCATCGTACAGCCAAGAGAGGGGAGGGAATAGGATTACTGATTTTCTTTTACAGTTAAAACTGATGTATGAGACCATACCCCAGAGCAGGTGAGATAAACTACCCCCTCTGGAAACACTTTCTCCTTACTGACTGCAGAGAAAGCCCACGCAGACTGTTTCAGCTTGAACAATTAACTTTTCAACATCTGTAATAGATCCCACATGTGAGGAAGGAGATTTCCAGGGCACAGAAGCACATATATATCACAGCTGTGCTAAGCCACTGCTTCAGACTGCATGCAACCTAGAAGCCTAAACCCACTGACCCCATTCATTTTCTTTGGAATTGTGGGGTTCAGACAAGGTAGAACCAGTAAGCTTCCTCCTGAACTTAAAATAACCTTGTAATTGCAACTGCTGCAGTTGGGAGTGATGGACGACTAAGAATACAATGTGTTCCTGTTCAGATCTAGGGAAAAGCTGGTGTGAAAGGGTAGGATTTATTAGTGTGGCAGAAAACCAGACTGAAATAGGCCAATTATTAATATATATAGACTTTTTTCTCCTGATTCTTCCCCTTCCTACTGGACTTTACGTAAGGAGCTGGCTCACTCTGAACCTGAGGCAAAGCTCAGCCTGCCAGAAGACCTTCAGCCTTCTAAGTCCGTGGAGACATAGAAGAGACACCACTGGAATAGCAATGATATTGCTATAAAGACTCTCAGCTTTTTCTTCTAAAGTAAATGCATGCCTGCTTTATGAAACCAGCAGAAAAATACAAAAACATTTTAAGGGTCTTATGTGAACAAGCTGAGGCTGGGAACTTTGGTATCAGCGAAGAAAGCTCCTAAGAGATCAGAGAAATATTTGGAGTCCAGAAAATTAGGGAATGCAACTCCCTTCTCGCCATTCCCCAAATTGGATGTAGCATAGGTGCTAACATGGGGATTTAACCAGCAACTTCTGTAGCAGTCTTGTAGAGGATTAACCTTGACAAAGACTTTGGTGATTTGAGTAAGGGGTAAGGACAGCAGAGGGAAGAAAGGCAGACAGAAATCAGACGTGCCCAAATTCAGACTATCAGCTTTCTAACTGCAGTGGCTTACAGTGTGCAGTGTCATGCAGGTAACACTCTACCTCCAGAGCAAGCGTGGGTGGCTCAGCCACAGGCTGCCCAACTATCTGGGAAACCTTGGTGACCACCCAGGCTTCAGCATCCTGAGCACCATAGGCACACATCTCACCTGTGAGCCCTCACTCTGTACAGGTGCACAGGGACCAAAAGCACATACAAAATACATAAAGTGAGGGAGCTACCCTTAGCTTTTTCCTTGTACTTTCCTTTTGTTGACCCCTAAATCCTGTCACTGTCAAAAAGCATCATAAACCCCGTGCCTTATCCTGAGGGAAACACTTTGGTTTATCAGTTTCAGGCCTCTTGAGATGCTTTTAAGGTCTTTTTACTCTCTGTAGTCAAAACTGGCTTATTTTATAGAAAACGTAATTGATTACAAGTTTAAAATAGAATTAAAAAAAATAAAATAAAATAAAAAAGAAGATGGAAAGAATATAAGCAAACTGCTTAACCTGTTTCCCAGAAAATGGACATTTCTATAGTAATTTTTAGGGGAAAAGATACAGAGAATCATGAAAGAAGCTTGGACTCTGAAATAGGCACAATTAATCTCAGAATTTGCAATTTAGTATTGATTTAGAGCTGCCTGACCTGAAAAGATCTTTATAAGGCCATGTGTTCAAGGCTGAGGCTACATGAAGTATTTCTTAATAACTCAGGGTTATCCTAGGACAGTTTGAAGAAATTCAGACCAGACCTAAGCAGGGCTAGATACTCTGAGAACAGCAAGTAAGCTCCATCCTGATGGATGGTACTGCTGCAAATGAGATAAAGAGGAAGTGGATATGACAAAGAGAAGGGGCTGGGACAAGGGGTGGTGACAGCAGCTTTTTAATGGGGGATTTGTGAAGTTTAGTCCCAAACTTCAGTGTGAAGTGAGTGAAGGGTTGATTTGATGAAGGGTGACAGACATCAGCCTGGACTACTTGACCTCTCCAGGAAGGCAGGTGAAAGGAGGCAGAATTGCTTTCAGGAGGTGTCAAAGCAAAGAAGACTGATGTTTTTCTCTGAAAGAAACAAGGGTGATAGCTTAAAATTGGACAAACTCAGTAATCTTTTAAAATATATTGGGGTAGCATCTGAGCTTAGTGCAGAAAGCCCATCTGGTGGGATGAGAGCCAGCAGAACCATTTTTAGATAGCATTAGCAATGTTTTGGGGTGATTGGTTCCCACAGGATGCATAGATATGGAGCACGAAACAAAAGAACAAACATAATTCATTATCCAGATATGCAGCCCTAATATTCCTTGACCTAACTCCATTTCAATGAAGACCAAGTCCAACACAATTACATTAGCACAGCAACGGGCTTTCAGACTATCCACCCTCTTACTGCTAAATGACAGAGGCAAAAAATATTCTCCCTTTTCTATATTTTTTTCAAAAGTGCCTGTTCCAAAATCAGCACAAGTCAACAGGGAGTTTTTCCATGGACTTCAGCAGATGTTGGATCATAACATCCCCGGGAATGAGAGCGCTTCAGTCATTTACCAACTACTTTCTTATGACAGATAAAGGATCTGCAAGCATCTAAATTTATAGTAAAAGTCCTCACCAGCCATAAAATGCAGATAACTGAAATGCTGCAGCAGCTCCTATAAAGTTACTGTAGCTGAAGTTGAGATTGTTGATTTGGGGTAAATAATCTCCGTGTTGTCTTTAGCCATTGCAGGTTTAAAAATTATAGTTACTTTTCCTCTCTTTCTTTTGTAAACAAGAAAGCAGTTGTTCTGTAATAGGCTTTCTAACAAGTAATGAGATCAAGGTAAAATGAAAGTTAAATATTGCTCCATTCCCTTGGCACTGTTATTTGAATGTTCTCAACGTTATTAATGTCAAAATACCTTGGAGTGAAATAAAGGCAGTTTATCTGACATCAAGAGGGTGGTTTATTTTCCTTGCTTGCCTCACTTAACAGAGGATTGAACAAAGTAATGGGGAATAGAAAGGGCAGGTCCTGCTAGGGGGGAAATGCTTGCAGCCCAGAAGCAGAACGAGCAGCTCAGGGCGAGGACGTGGCCCAGAGACACCTTGCAAAGGGGGTGCCATGGGCTCTGCACACTGGGTGAGCTCCTGTCCACAAGGGCAAAGCCAAAACCTCAGAGTAAAGGGCCCTGCTAAAGGGTTTTTCATCCCTGAACAGGGTTTAGAAGAGGGAACGAATGGTGCTGACTGTTTACCAACTAGGTCTCACCTGTGCTCTCTCTGAGTTGTGGATCTGGGGGAAAGAAGACAAAGTCCTAAATCCATATATATCTAAGATGTGGCTGTGGTGGGAGATACTTTCAAGTCCATCATGCCTGATTTAGAAATGAATCCATGTCTTCCACCTCCCCACGCAGCTGCTCAGCAGGCTGCTAACAGCTTGGAACAAGGTTTTCTTGGTTTCCCCAGGTCGAGTTGTCCCAGCAGGTGGAAGGATTAAATATTAATCAAACCAGAGAGACTCGTGAGGGAATGAAAGCATAAGCAATGCTATCTGGAGCACCTTCATGGGGAGAGGGAGGGCTCGCTGGGGTGCCCTGCCTGCAGGAGCAGACCTGGCTCCGTGTCCCCGCTCCTGCAGCGAGGTGCTTGGGTACAGCCATGCCAAAACAACATCTGCAAGGGTAAGCAAAGCAAAAGCATTGCTGAGCAGCAGGAAGAAGTGCTGAAATCCTTGTGCCTGGGGAAAACTCTCAAAGGGGGCCTTGGTCTGCATGGGTCCCAAAACTGCAGACAGATGTCATCATGACATTCTGCTGCTCTCTGCAAGACTTTGATGCTTCTGGCCACCAGTGCCCTGTGCAGAGCAATGTTGCAGCTGTGCAACTGGCAGATACTTTTCCAAAGCATTTTCAGACTAGAAGTTTAAAAAATAAAAAAAAAAAAATAAAAAAAATAAAAAAAAAGAGGGAAAAAAACAGCTTGATCTGACTGAAACCTCATAGTACTGTAAATATATACGAGCATCCAGGAGCGATCAGCAGTGGGATAGGGAGGTATTTTTCCTCTGGAAGGCAGTGCAATTTTTGTGCAAGGAGATTTGGACAGCCCATAAAATCGTACGCTCATAACTCCAGAAGAGGGAATGTTTCCCAGCTCACAGAGGACTGGATGTCAGCATCTATGCAGCAAAATAAAGGCTTAGTTCTGGCAAGGTAGGCACTGGATTCACTGCCACAGGTAACGAAGTCACTAACACATGCCAGTCACTTGGGTAAAAAAGACAGGCCAGGCAATTAGCTCATGTTTTAGTGCTTAGCTATTTGGCAATAAGTTCACACTGCTGCATCTCCAGTGCAGTATTATACACAAGCTGGATTGGAGGTTTACCTGTAAGGGACAGAGCCAGATTTTGGTTATACAGTGAAACAATGTTTGCCCTGATACACCTTCCAGGGCAAGGAAGAATGGATATCTGGAGGTGGTCTTGATTTTATCCAAGATTATTTTCACCTGGACTGTGGGAGAACTACTGAAAGAAGACTTCGTCATTTGTTGGTTATATAGCAAAGTCTCACTGTTTGTCGGGGACTTAACTGAATTTCAGGAAATGAGAGCTGAGAGTAACTCAATATCAGAATTGTTGCTTTTAATATGTATTTTGACCATAAAAGAGCAAGCAGAAGCATTTCCAGTAGCGTGAAACTCACAGGCTCATAACTACAGGAGCTGCTGCCTCTGCCACAGTACTCACAGCAGAAAGGAAATTATATGCACGGAAGTTAAAATGCAATAAGAAAGTTGATTTTACTTTTGCAGAGTCTGGAAGTACAGCTGAAGAAATTTAGGGGATATTTGGTTGTGCCAACTGTTATTTATGATGGTTGCGAATGAATGAAATATCCTCTGCATTAATCCTTTCTGGAAATACAAGGCTTTCCTATGCCTTATGTCTTTTTAAAACATAATACAAAACAGAGACCATAGAAAAATATATGGACAAACATAAATATGAAGGTGTTTTGTGTTTTTTTTCCTTCGATGCATCTATGCAGCATGAGTACTTATAAATTTATATTATAACTCTACTGCCATCAAGTGATAGAAAGATTTTTAGTGAAGATATCAAAAAAAAAAAAAAAAAAAAATCCATGTAAGTTTTAGGAGCTCCAGAGCTCTTACACAGAACTGAGGCATATTTAATATTCCTCCCTGCCTCTTCCCCATGAATGGTAGCTATGGTTACCCGTGGCAAACTGAAAAACCCTTCATGAACTGCAACCTAGGAAAAGGTGAGGAGCCTAATTAAAGTACACATCAAGCTTTAATTATTGTTTGTGGGGAGCACAGATGAAGAAAATCCACGTGCATGACCTTTCTTAACTCTTGCTTTTCATAGCACGCCAGAAGCAATGGGAGAGAACTACTTCTTGTTACCAGCAACGATGCTGCAGCTTGGGAGCTGACTGCCAGCCATTTTCCTGCCCTTGGCTGCTTGTTAGTGACTCTGTGCTCCAAGATATAGGCTGTTTCATCAGAGTGGAGAGGGAAAGCTGAAGATCAGGCTTCTGGCTTCGTCCACAGAAGGTTGTCTAGCGCTGTTCCCTTGAAAATTATGGGGTCTTGCTAAAACACGAGGAACAGCAGGAACCACATATCTGTGTGGTTTCCTGGTGAGTTCCTATGGAGTCCAGGGTTTGCTCCTGAAAGAGAAACCTCTAAGGATAGACAATATGGGATCTATCCCAGTTCTATGGTGTTTGTGCTGCGATCTTTGTGCTTTCTCGCCTGGTCTGCTCTCCCCTCTGCCACTCCCAAACAGCTGCCACCAGACCTACTCAACATGGGCTCTCCAAACTCCACTAAGTTTTCAACATCTGGTGGTGGAAAGTGCAAATTCCCAGCTTACCACCTTGCTGCACAGGTGGAAAACAGCTCCCATGGGTACCAAAAAGCATCTTTGTCTCGGAAGTGTCCCTTCTCCTCCTAAATCCTGTTAATGGCAGCCCATCAGCCATTTACTATGCTTCTTGATACTATAAAAACTGTAGGATGTGAGCAGGTAATACCATGGTCATGGGCAAAGGAGCCTGAGGGATTAAACTAATAGTGATGCCCCTGTTTTCAGAGAAGCTGTGCGAGAACGAGCTGGGACCAAGCAGTTGCTTTTGATTAGATTAATAGACCTGCTCTTCGTAAAAGCAACAGCTCAGGTCTGGCACACCTGCACAGGATCAAAAGCAGGAAGGTCAGTTCTGCCTTTTATGACCTTCTGCAAGGAGGCTCTGCAAGACTCAGCCTCTCAGCATCCAAAAGCCACGTTCAGTTGACAACCTCACTTTGTCCTATTTCTGGAAACCACAGGAAATGGCAAATATCTCCACTCAATATGAATACAATATGAATCAGAGACTGCTTGAACTTGAGTGTCCCAAAACAGCCTTTTTACAGACGTGACCTCAAGCTTGAATAGGATATAAAATGAGATGTATTTCACAGGTTTTTCTGTTTAGCTGTGAACATGTTACGTGCTATTAAAAATGAGTTCAGCACAGGTTACATTGTGTGGAAGGGGAAGAGAGGCTATTGAGAGAGATGCAAAGAAAACCTGGGTACAGAGTTCAGCTCCTAAATGGTCAGGATTAGGTTATTTCTTTGTAAGGCATTTGCGATTCCTGTGGAATGAAAGACAGAATATGAAAGCACAGAGCCTGGACAGTCAGACAGCATGCCAGAAATAAATCAGAAGAAGATCTAATGGCTCACAGTCGTTTGGGTGATTAATGGCAAAAACAGCATTTGCCATCCAGCTGAATCCAGTAGACTCCTGAAGCCAAAGCAGACCTGACGAGACCAGAGATAATCACTTTGGGAGACACAAAGGGGAAAAAATGCCCTAATAAAGCAGAAAGACTAATAATGGACTCAGGATATTTGTTCCAATTGCCCTGAATTTTGTTTGGAGCACAGCATCATCCAAAGAGACATTTATGGACTAAGGCAGCTGAATATCAGGTCTGCCTGTCATGTTTCGATCAAAATAGATGGAGAAGGGAAGCAATGTGAACAAAGGATAAAAAAGAAGGATGGAGACAGCACAAGGCATCAAACAAGACTGTTATTTCACACTTTTTTTTTTTCTATTTTTTATTTATTTTCTGTGGGCTTCTGTCACAAGGTAACAGTATGCTTCATGAGCTGGGAGATGCTATATGCCTGAGTGAAGTTGTGAGGGCGAAGATATATTCTAACACTTGGACCTATGTTTTATTTTTATATATGTAAGTAAACACAAACAGATACTATGAATATATAAAAATCTATGCACTTACTTGTACATATATATATATATATAAATGGAGAAAGGTCTGAATGGGGAAAAATACATTACTTACATAACTCTTTTTTAGATAACTTACTTTTAACAGTCAGTGAGTTCCAAAAGGCCATTTCCATGCCAGCGTCGTAGCCTTTTCTTTGGAGTTCAGCAAGTTAGACAGGAGAATAAAAGTTCAATTAAAAGCCTGCTTGCCTGTGACTGATAATGGTTTTGACATTTGCAGAGTCTCCTGACAACAATGCCCGAGCAAGGTGGGAAAAAGGAAATCAAAGAGCAAGTTCTTTGCAGATGACAGAAAACACCCTGCAAAGAGAGTCTTTAAACATCTGAGGTTTTGCTCTTGTGGCCTCAGAAACAATCCTTCCCATCACACAAGCCTGTGCCGAATGCTTTAGCATTCCAAGGGGCTGCATTGTCCTGCCTGAATAAAACCAGCAGCTATACGGGAGACTACCTGGAAGGTGTTAAAGAAAAATGGAGCTTGTCTTCAGCAAGTGTCCTGACACCACCACTGCAAACAGGCAGGAGGAGAGGAAGGAAATGGCCGGCTGATTGCCAGCCTAAGATTTGCTTTTGCTCCTGCCAACTAAATCAGCATCCTTCTGAGCTGAGGAAGACCCAGAAGTTCCCATCACAGCTCTCAGCTAAGGTACAGGGCACTCTCTCAATAAAAGGTTTCTCATCCAAAGCCCTTGACTGAGGCATCCGGGGCAGAGTGTCATCTGCTCTCTTCTGCGAGGTTACCATCGCATTTTCAGACATCGGTAAGTTTAAAAAAAGTTCAGTGGCACTGCCTGCCTGGTCCAAAGCCAGCGCTGTCTCTTTGGATCTGGCTGCCCTGCTGCTCTTGTGGATGCCTTGAGGTAAAACGTGGGTATTTGCCAGAGAACATCCAAGCACCAGCCACCGGCCTTTTAGAAATGCTCCTTTGCACAGCCATACAAAGAGCTGACATGAAATGCTTTGCTATTTGCACTGACAACTTCAGGGAGAGGAGAGAAAAGAAAGCTTAATTTTAAAATTCAGTTTAATGGATCAGAAGCAATCAGAATTACAGCCTGTTCCCTATTCAGACTCCTGAGTGAACATGAACTAATTACTCCAGCTGATAGCCTCTGAGGTAGGTACAGAGCACTACCATGTGGGAGGCTGCATGGGAAGAGTGATTAAATGACGTGCTAAAGCACAGAAAGGTGTCCTCATGCATCTTGCCAGTGGTCCAGCTAGTTTAATGTGATCACAGCAGTAGGATCAAGTCCAGGTCACTTTAGAGGTAGGTGGAAGCACATGCACTGGGATGTGTGCTGTTCCCTGGGGATGTCTCACCTTTCTTGACAACATTAAGAGGTATAATGTTGGCCTGTAACACCCTTCTGCTCACGGAAACAGAAATGCTCACCCCGTTTCACAACAGGGAGCTGTAGCAGAGAAGAGCCCTAAGAGATCTGCACTAGCTGCTGGTCTCCCAGCCTATATTTTAGTGGGACAGCTATCCTCACGTTGCAGTTTACACAACCAGGCAGCGGGGTTTATATTGCTTTTGAAACTTTATGATTGTTCCTGGCTTCTAACTTGATATTTCCCTTGAGTGTGATGTGGCTGATAAGCAAGGAGAGGAAACCTGCTGCTGCAACGCATTAGAGATTTGCCGTTAGCTCAAGAGCTTCAGGCTGGTGGCTTTGGATGTGAAGATCCAGGCTTCAGATGCCCAAAACAGCGTTCATGATTAGTTTGCTGTTTATAGCTCATTAATTTATTCCTCTAGGCTTGTATGGAGGGTACTTTTTCATGTTTATCATTCATATGACATCTTGCAACTTGACATAACAGAGCAATTTGGGGAAGAGAAAGTAAAGCCATCAACTTGTCAGGTCTTATTTAGCAAATGCTTGATGCCAAGTCCAACCAAACATGAGCATACCTTTATGCACACAACACATACATGAACCCACACATGCATCACTCACACACCAGTGTGCTTCACTCCCTGTTCCCAAACTGTGAAAATAAGCCAAATCTCTGCTCAACACTCAGCTGTAATTATTTAAATTAATAAGAGAGAGGAGAAAGTTTTGATCAAAACCGCAGCTTATCCAGCTGACAGAACCATGCTGTTTTGACCTCTTCTATTTGCTTCCCAGTCTCTGCCATCCAATACAGGCTAGAAAACACTTGAAGATGTAGAGAGAGAGTGAAAGCGGGAGTTCTTATGCACATAAGTACAGTATTCCTCTGTTGTCATTAAAAAAGGTTTATTTAGGGGTATTGAGAAGAGTGTCTAGCAGGACAAAGTGTTCCCCTTTGCCTTTGTGAAAAGGAGCCCTGCTTCCAACTGGCTGCTAAAAAGAATAGAAAATACTTTGACAATTTAGTAGCAACGCTGCCCATGCCACTAGGATCTTACTTTATTTTTTGTTTTGTGCTTATTTTTTCCAAAGCAGTCATTTTCTCCTGTAAATGATATGCTTATCCACAATACTGAATATCATGGACAGGTGCATAAAGCAGTTAAACAAGGTCCACATTGGAAAGAAAGCATGCTCAAGCCACAGAAGATGCCACAACAAGCAACCCTGCTGTTAAGCAAACAGAAACATGATATTAACCTGTCCATTAATTTGTACACTCTGTCCAAAACAAAGCACAGCAACTTGAGCAGAACCAAGGTGTTACATCTGTGGGCGTGCCTGTATGTGTTTATGCTTTATTTTTATTTTACTTGTCATGCACTGTTACCAAAGTAAAATCCACATCTTGGGCAACAGCAGGTGGAATTTCTATTTTAGTACATCTTTAGTTCAATAGAGAAAAGATAGCTAAAAGGAGTCCAGCCTGAAGATATTTATCAAAAAGTTTTGCAGAAGAACAATTCAAGAAGCAAACAGAAAGGGAGGGCTGATATCTTCTGGAATTCAAGCAGAGGGAAGCTGCTTTAAGAACAAGATAAGGAATCAGAGCATGAGGATGGCTCCTCTGAGCCCATGCCTTGTCTCTTGTAAGTGGCTAATATGGGTATTTCAGCTTGATATAAGAGCAAGGCAGGTGGGCATTGATCCTGCCCCAACCATGCTCTTCCAATTCCAAAAACCTTGTGGTTTTTTGGTTTTACAGAAGCCTCTTTGCACCTCAGAGCCCTCAGCAGATTTTCTCTTCATACCTTTGTTCGATTATTCTTTGAACCCAACAGAAATTTCAGTGCCCAAAACACCCAAACATCTGACAACAGTCTCCGTGGTTTAATATATTATCTGAAGAGCCACTGCCTACTGCTACCACCTGATTCCAGCTGATGTTCCATAGCATTCATGAAAGGCATGGAGCAAAGACAAGAGGGCATCTGTTGATGGGTAGGAAGGAGGTCTGGAAAGAATAAAATCAATTAGAAGAGGAAGAAATTAATGTGGGGGTATAGGAAAAAAGATCAGCTCTCAAAGTTGTAATAAATATTCAATATAGTTGTACTGGCAATAGATAGAAGTCTGATTTTTTTTTCCTGTAAGCAATGCAAGAGAACAGTTACACATTTGATTTCCCATAGGTATTGGAATCAGCATGAAAGACTTTAACGTTTAGTGAAAAATGAAAATACAATGCTGAAGGCAAAGGGGATACACCATAAGGAGTTTTGTATAAGACTGATCAAAAGCAAAGCAAAAAGCATCCCTGGTGTGCAGTGATCACAGGAATTGTTACCTCTGTGAACAGACGACACAACACGCTCCATGTGTCCAAGGGCAGAGTCCTTTGCTGCAGCAGTCAGAGGGACATGTCCCAGCCCTCCCTCTCAAGCATTGCACTCACAGCTCAGAGGCTGCTCCGGGTGCTACCTGCACAAATGCCAAGCTGAGGCTTTCCTGCACAGTTAACCAGAGGTGGAAGAGGGGCTGAAATGGATCACGCTGTGGGCTTCTTGTGTCTTTTGTACTTTATAGGCTGCAAGGCATATGACACTACATCATGGTAAAGCTATGTCCCAAAATAATGGTCATTAAACATCCATAAATATGTCACCCTTGTGCATGTTGTTGTCCTGATTAATTTAAGGTGATTTACAGTGAAGATTTCCATGGGAGGCTTCACAGACTATTTAAGAGTTACTGTCTGGTTCACATACATCCTCTAGTTATATTACAGTGACACAAACTCTATTCTTGAATCCCATATTGAAGTACAAAAAAGGATATACATTTCAAGAGGTTTTGTGTTCCTCTGGGAATTGTATAAACAAATATGCTGACTTGTTACAGCAAATCCTATGTACCTATTAGGATGTTCATCTTGCACAAGGTAATAGCAAAACAACAGAGCAGGACAAGGGAATCTTTTGCATCTGTCCTGGGGAATTAAAAGGAAGGAAGAAAGAAAGAGGTTTAGTCTTCAACTTTATCTTCGTAGCAGAAAATTACAATCCATGGGGAACAAAAAGGATCACTTTGAGACAACAGCAAAGGAACCACAACTAGCTTCAAAATTCTGGGGACGAATGTGTAGATTTTCAGAAAATGACAAATGATTTATTTCTATCAGGGAAATAGCATCAGGCAGAAATAATGGGGGCAAGGCTTTGTCAGATCAGATCAGATCACTAGTCCATCAAGTTAGGACTTTGACTCCAAAAGTGATCAGCACCTGATGTCGCTAAAGAAAAGAGAAGAAAGGAAAACATTCACCATGCATCTGGCAATGCTGAAATAATTGGGAGGAGAGCTACACGCAGGTGTGCAGGTCCTGCCATGACTGACAGCACTAGAGAACAAATTAAGAAATCCACTTTGGCTTCTGTTTTCTCAGGTGGAAATGGCGCATGAATGTTGAACACAGGGGCTGGTTCATTTGGAAAGCACAGGTCTGACTGGTAGCATCTCCTGCACTGCCTGAGTCCCTCCTTCATGACCAGAGCACCATGCCAAGCTGGGGTGCTGGCAGGGGCTTCTCCAACTTACCAACGAGGCAGGTCTCTAAAGCGTTATTGATTTCCATCATAGCACATGTGGTTGGAAAGAAACATCCTCTGTGCTCAATCACAAGCTGTTGCAACTACGAACTACCTTTGTTTCTTGGGTTCCCCATACCAGACACAAGCTGCTGTTTCATTTAGTCTCAGCTTCGATCCTCTTGTCAAACTCGCGTGCAACCTGGAAAGCCAGCACAAGCATATAGCTACTGATTGTATATTTGAAGGACTCCAAGGATAGGCAGCACACAGACAAATCCAAGATAATCCAACAAAAATACAGTATTTGGTGTGCTGTGTAAAACACCACTGTAATTTATGTAAGTGAGGTTGGAAAGATACCCCCTATTACTCCTAAATAAACACTTCCTACAAGGCCAGACACAATCCTGACCCAGAAATGAGGGACAGAAGGCAGGAAGAGACAGAAAAAGGGCACGTGGCCATGTAGCCCCTGACCCAGAACAAAACCATTGTACCAGAAAGAGCTAGTAGGGGCTATAATTATCTCATTTGTCTCTCTGCAGCTAAGCCTCCCAGCTTTGCAACATGCCAACTCTCCTCAAACATTTGTTAGAATGAAAAGCACAAATTCACTGGACAGGTTTTACAAAGTTAATTAGTGATTTTCTGCAATTTCCTCTCCAGCTCACATCTACGCACAGAAAAGCTCGAGGAAAAGAAACTGAAAAAAAAAAAAAAAAAAAAAAAAGATTCAGAATAGCACTTCCTGAAAGAAGCCACTATTGCAGTAAACTTCTGTGCACAACAGAGCTTTCTCACTGAAAACATCACTGAATCATTTTGAATGACAACCAAAATAATTTTAAAAAATAAAATCTGTTTATGAATAAATGTAGGAAACTTGATATAAATTTCTGCAAATAACATTTCAAGGTTGGTTGAAGTTGCTAATGGCTACATTTGTCCAACCTTTTAAAATTTTGCTAGAGCATCAATCACATTAGATGACCTCTTGCAGCGAGCATGCAGAAATCTCCTATAATCCTTATCAAATCACTTTTTTCCATCACTGGCATTAACCATTTGAGGCATTTCCACTTCCCTGCTTGGCTCCCTGCCACCTTTTGCAAAATCATTTTGATACTTCATTTTGATGCATTCGTTTCCTCAGAAGTTATTTCACAGCAAAGAAAATAAAATATGACAACAAACTCCACAACTTAGTACCTTTTAAAACACGTTCTTCCAACTGCAGTAACTACTTCACTCTTGGGCACTTCCAGGGAAACTGGTGACCAACTATCTTAATGCCCTGCAGTCTTGCTTCAAGCCATCAAATCTCCCAGCCAAACGTTAATTCATGCAAAATCCCTGGGCCTTGGCAATGCTGCTTAAATATAAAAATTTATTAGCACAGCACTTTATAGTGTCACTCACGGGATAAAACTTACAGATCACTCTTCCAGTTTCTTCACGGTGTCACAGAAAAGTTAGCTGGAAGAGATCTCTGGAGGTCTCAGCCCAATTTCATGCCCAAAACAGGACCATCAGTAACACAGATCCTCTCAGGCATACTTTCATCTAGCTGAGCCTTGAAACCTTCCCAGACAGACTGCCCTGCTTCTCTGGGTACCTCTCCCAGGACTGCACCACCTGCCTGGTGAGCAAAGCTCTCCTTAACACACAGCCTGAGCCTCCCAGGATGTGCTCTTTGCTGGATCCCCTCCGTGTCCCTCTCCAGCTGTAGGCACCATCCTCCAGATGCAGCTTCAGCAGCACCAGCCCCAGGGGATAACAGCATCCCTTGCTTGGCTGATCTGGATTTCTGGATTGTAATTTACCCAGTGTCTCTCATTAACCCCAGGTCCTCTCCACTGGGGCTGGTTTGGGACAGTCAGCTCTCGGCTGGTTTCTCCATCCCAAGCACAGAGCTTTGAGCTTCCCCTTGCCAAACCTCATGGGGTTTCAATTAGGCTGCCTTCAAATTAATCCAGCTCCCCTAGGCAGCCACTCTGTCACTTGTCACATCAGACTCTCCCCCTAGTTTAGTATCATCCACAAATTGCTTTTTTTTATGCCGTTGGTTTCAGTAACACAGCTAGAGTAAAGAGACCATTTAAATGTCACCCCTGGTGTGTTTGCTCATGGTAGATAGTTTGTGTAAATTAGAGTCTCCTGCTCTCCTCGCTGTGCTGCCTGCTGACCCAGTCCCACAGCTGAATTAGGTCTGCCTTAATAGATTTTCCCCGAGTATTTCAATGTCGCAATGAAAAGCCTAATTTCATAGCACTTCCTGAAATGAAAGCATCTCAGTACTCAGCAGTCTGAATCATCTGTGGGACTGAGATACCCCGTGAGTTTCCAGTGCTGTAAAACTGCTGCTGAGAGCAGCCATGGCTTCGTCCCATGGAGATGTTTCCCCAAGGAGGATGAAGCTGTCCATACATCTCTCAGTGAAAGAGTTTATTGAAAAGGGGTTACCTTTTTGGTTTCTTTGCTTGCAGACAGCAAGAATTTCCCTGATTTCTTTCCCTTCCTCCTCGCAGGACTAGCTTTGTTTTTTCACAAAGAGATGGGAACAATTCTTCTATCTTTTCCTTTCTACCTACTATGTCTCTCTGCTGAATAAATGGTCTTCCCTCCCAAACACAGATAAACAGCTTAAACAGACTTCTGCAATGCTCAAAACAGGAATATTACAACACTGCTCTTTGTCTTGTGAAGTCAGGTGTAACTCCCTCCTCTACTTCTGTTCTACCCCTTAAAATTCATCTCTAAGTACCTTAAAGGAAGAGCTGTTCCTAATTCAGGTCCAGCAGGGAGCATTCTCTTTTTTAAAAAAATAAGAAAAATCAGAAACAAGTTCAAAAAAATATCACTGCTATGTTGGGAAAACCGCCAAAATGATGTGAATGATACATAAAAGATAAAACATCTAACAAAATCCTCCAGCGCTACAGCAAACAGTTCAAAGAAAAGGCGTTGGAGTCCAATTACCTGCCCACGGGGTGTAGGGGCTGAATGCTGCAGGCCAGAGAGCAGCAGAACATCAATTTTTTGGCCACCCATGGCTCCAGATGGGTGCTAATTGCAGACAGCTCACTGTGGTGAGTTATTCATTTGCTTGTTTTATCTTGTCCTGCAATAGTGACTATGGGACCTCTCTGGCACCTGTGAGACCAGGTGTATGGTGGCAGCTCTGCTCAGAGACTTGTGCCAGGCATTCGGTGCCCAGGGAGACAGGCAAAAGCATTATTTTGTTTCTGAGCTGCACCAGAAAGCTGCTACCCTGATCTTCCCTGTCAAAAGGAAAGATGAAACCTCTCCCTGATTCAAACCAAGTTATAGATGTTTTTTCTTTTTCTTTCCTCTTTTTTTTTTTTTTTTTTTTTTTTTTTAAAATCATCACTCCTAACCAGTGCTGTCTACTTGGAATATCTCCCTCCTTATTGCCCTCTCTTTATTCCCCATTGCTCTAAGGACTTTGATAAAAGTTTTCCTTTCAGTAGCATCTCCCAGCTCTCTTCTGCACTGCAACATGGAATCAAGCCCAGACAGAGAACCAAAGCAAACCTTAGCTGCACGAGTCTAGAGCAAGCCATTTGACCATTTAACTGGAGTTTCACATTTAGTTGAGTTTCTCTGTTGCCTACTTGCATACTGAGGCAGATTGCATCTCAGGTGAACTTGTAATGTTTCTCCCTGTCCTCCTCCTCAGAAATCTAGCAGGATTTCTCTTCCAGAACCTAATACACTATAGGTTTGTAAACAGCACTGTAATCCACTCCTCTGCCTGCCTGCCTTCAGCATGACCATCGTTCCTGCACACAGGCTGAGTCGAGCTCCACACAGCCATGAACCTTCTGGTGGCATTTCATAATGTCAGTGAACAGCAAGTTTCATAATTTTTACTTTTCTAGACAAGTTCTGTATTTATTCTTTTTTTTTTTTTTTTTTTTTTTTTTTTTGTCTAATCCCACAGATTAAAAATGGGGCCCGCTCAGGCAGGTGATTAGTTTTATTTCAGTCCATGTGACTCGTTGGCGTGCTTTAGGTCAGACACGTGTATAAAGCTTGGTGAATTGGGGCCATTAACCCCAGAGTTGTTTCTCTGATTTTTCCCATTTTCCTTGCCATGGCTTTGACATGTATGCAGTTCTTTTCTTCATTTCATCTCTGATCATCAAACTTCTGTAAAGAAAGGTCAGTGACATTTTGTAGTGTTTCCCAGCAACGACATCTCAAACCCCATCAACCTTGCATTAAAATGCTCGTTTAGTAACAAACAGGCTATTTGCCCCCTGTCTTTGAGTAAATCTAACATAAAGTATTTCTACTGACATGTATAAAAATGAGCAGAGTCCAAAATCTCTCACATTTCTGTCTTTGTCCTCCCTCAGCATTACTGATTGAATGTCCCCTATTTTGAGCGAAAGCTGAAATATGGATTTTCTTTTCATCATCACCACTTGCACAGCTGCATCAGTCATTAAGCTGTCCTAAAGATCTGTTACCCAGGAACTAGATGCCAGGTATATATCGTATCCTGAGGTGAGTTGTGGCAAGGCATAAATTGATCATGTGGTTCACACTTTTGAAACCCAAATGAAAGAACATCAATTGTCATCAACTCCAGGGATATAAATAGAAAAGACCAAATCAATTCTAGCCTAAATGTGTTGTGGAATGAAAAGTTAAAATGAAAAGAAAAAAAAAAAAAAAAAAAAAAAAAAAAAAGCCAAACAAACAAACAAACCACTGGTTAGTTTGATCAGAGGCAGAAAATTATACTTTTGAATGTAGAACAGAAAATGGAGAGAAATTTCTTCAGTCAGCCAATTCATTCTCCAAACTTTTGAGACAAATGCATCCTAAAATTACAGCCTCAGACACATTAGTGTCCATGATAAACTATGTTTTTAATCCTATCATCTCTATGGAAAAGTCATTCCAGAACTACAAATATCTGCAGGTTATCAGCTTCCTTCAAACATCCAGGTAAAATTTTACCCATGGTCCTTTTAAAGATAATTGTACTTCTGCTAGGATAGCTGTTTATCTTATATATCGTCTTGTGTTCATGATGTAGTTACAGTCCTTTATATAACTGTTTCTATATAATCTCATTCCCCCCTAACGTACAGTTTTCTGAGTTCAAGCAGCAGAATTATTGATATTTCTTTTTACTAAGGTACATTTCTCCATCATTTCAAGTTTGGGTTCATCCTTCTTGAATATTTGTGAATAGGCCTGTATGTTACCTTTCTAAATGAGATCTTACAGCACCATATAATTCCCAGTTTCTACTGGTAATACCTTGTGAGATACTGTCATATGCCATTTTCTTCTCACTATCATCTTGAAGGCCCACAGCCATCCTACGATCAATGAATACAAACAGGTCCTTATTCTTCTCTATTACTTCTGTGTGACAACTTGCAAGCCTGCAGCAGAAACTCTCGTTATTCATTCCCAAGTAAATGATACTGCACTTTGTAGAACTGGATTTCATTCAACTGCTGTTGCTCCACTCCTTGCTGTCACCCAGTTCCTCCCCCATGTTACCTTGTCCTCCCCCTTCCTGACACTCCTCCTTGCTCAATGTCATCTGCAAGTTTCACCCACACCATCTCACCTTTTGTGCTAGGAACAGTAATTTAAAGTTAAATGCACTTGATCGAAAGATTGGTCTTTGTAGAATTCCAATAATAACACCCCTCCTGTTGTCTGCGCCAAAGACGCTGCTATTTCTCTTCTGTGCAGAACCTTATCTCCTATATGACTTGTGTACTAATCACAAACTTCTCTGTGTGATACAAATGTTCACTGAAGTCTAGACACATTAAGAATGTTATCATTATGTCTAAAAAAAAAATCTATAAAAGAAAATAAGTTATAGAACTCTTATATGTACTAAATCCCTGTTTTCACTTCGTTCTCTTGATCTCCACTATTCCTGTGAAAAAGTTGAACTCTTTCTGACTATCACTGTCACACTAGAAAGTTTGTATACACTCAACCTCACTTTTTCCCCTTTTTAATGTATAAGGTTTGTCATTTGACGAGTGTATATCATTACCTTTATTAGGTTTATACCAGACCTGCAAGTCCACGTGCCAGCTTTGTCTGAATTCTTAGCTGGAAACTAATTAGTCTTCTAATTGAATTCTTTTAATCTTCTAGACCTGTGCTTGCATATCTGATTAATTTTTTATATAGAAGTATAGCAAATACCATATGTATTTAAGAAGAGGAGTGAGAGCTCTCACCATTTTCACATGCTACATCTATAGTACAGGTCTTATTGTATGAAGTCCAGAGCAGGATTCAGTTGTCTAAATAACTGCCTCAGATGTAGACATCTGAGATACTCTAGGGTGTTTTGGAAAGCACAGGATTGGCAGATGTGCCACAGCACCTACAGAAAACCTTGGCTCTTCTGGAACAGTTGCTGCAGGGCACCTGGGATACCCTGAAACATCTGTGATTGTGGGAGTACCCAACTGAAACTCAGCCTCAATCGAATTTACCCAGATTTGGGGAGGTGAAATGAAGACTGGAGGTTGTAACAAAGCTGTGTTGAATTAAATCAGCTTAGAAATAGGGTTGTGAGCTTAAACTGGCAAGATGGTGACACCATGTTTATAAAGGGTTACTTTGGAGAAGACAGGCTTCAAACTAGCTTTGGGTGATTTGACCCTATGTTAATCTCTTCCAAGCTTAAAAAACGGTGATCAGTTGCCTCTTGTTTAGAAAATATATAGGAAAATAGGGGGGAAAAAAAAAAAAAAAGAGAGAGAGAGAAAGAAAAAAAAAAAGAAAAAAAAAAAAAAAAAAAGGTTGCCTCTTGTTTCCTATATTAGGGCAAGAAAATGCTAGTCTGAATACTCATGATATTAGCAGATATCAAGATTGGACTTCAGAGGTCCAGTTACTCCATCATCGAGAAGGAAATCTCTTGCATACACAGATGGACAGGAATATTCAGACTTTCTTTCTGATTCTGGCCAACATCACCAGGAGAACACAGATCAGAGTTCATAGCAGAGTTTCAACAGATTTATGCCTAGGAGAAAAATCTCCCCTTGCTTGTTCCATCCTGTACTTTCAGAGCTGTTGGGATGATTTATTCATTTGGATTTGGCATTTGCTGGAGCCCTGGGACAGATAATCTGATGCTCACCTGGTCATAGCCACCATTAGGAGTTAGTTCCTTTCCATTGCAGGGGCCTCAGATATTTGTGGAACTTCCATTTCTTGTGTTCTCAGCTGCAATTTCCCGACAGTTTTTTTTTTTTTTTTTTTGCCTGAGGAGATGAATGCTTCAGTTCAAAGTCACTGGGGAGAATGTAGGTTGGATGCAATGGCTTGCAATTCACAAGAAGTTAGATTAGATGATCTAATCACCCCTCCTGTCATCAAACTCCATGAAACTATACAAAAACAACATAAAATGGACTTGGCTATATGACTGTGAACAAAAAGAAATACTTCTCATTCAATAACAGGTAATGATTTTGACATGGTCTCTGAACTCTGGGCTTTGCAGATGCCACAAGCTTAACAACCTGAGAAAGTTTTAATCTCTGATTCCAGCTTTTATCTGTGGAGGTGGAAGGGAAGGAAACATTAAGTGCAAAATTGCCAGAAAAGGACTGCTTGAATCAACAACTTTTAGCTCTTACACTATGATTGTAATTGATTTCAAGTCACAGTTTAACAGGGAAGAAACACCATCTCACTACCAAACCATCACCTAACCTTGGACTTTGCATAAAGTTTGGAGAAGTCTCTCCTATGAGTTTTCTAGTACTGGGCTCTTCAGTGGAGGAAAAATCATAAAACAAAGATAACTACTTGGTTTAATGACAACTGTACAGCAAGGGGAGATTATTAATTGCAGCAGATATTACAAATATGCAATTTCAACAGTACTTGTAACAATAAATGAAATGGTAACATAATTACTCTAGCTTTTCCATTATTTCAATTAATTTTGCTTTCATGTTCACTGATGCTATTGTCATGCTGCAGTACTATGCTTTGAACATTATCCTGCCCTGCTCCAGGAGGTCTGCTGGGGTAATATCTCCAGCATAGAAGTCGAAACCCACTAAATTAATTGCTCCTTTCATCCTTTAATTAGAACTATGCTAATTTCCTTCTACATCATTATTATATAAAAAGCCACGCCTCCAGCTCCACATTGCTCTTGTGCATTGATGTGGGAGACTGAAATCAAAAGAACCTAAGAACAAGGGGTGCATCACAGTTAGCAATGAAACTCTTACTAGACTTTGTCCTTGCCAACAGAGGATTTTTCTCTATGGTGTTAACCAGCACAATTTCCTGGTAATTCCACAAATTTATGTGTAATCCCTGTCCATTGGGATCTTAGACCTACAGTTAATAAACTTCAGGAGTGGAGAGTTCTTCCTCCACTGACCCTACATCATTGGATGCTATAAGAGATTTCTACCTAAAGCAACAAAAAAGAAAAAGAAGAAAAAAAAAAAAAAAAAAAAAGAAGAAAATAAAAAAAAAGAGGTGCATGCAAGAGGTGCATGACATCAATCCTTCTTTCAAATAGTTAATTTCTGATATTTATTATTATAATAAGTCCTAACAGAAGATTTTCAAAATTCAGGTTTGTTGCTATACAAATATATCATTGTCAGGTTGCCAAGCAGTTTATTTTGATACTTGGTTTGGTGGTTTCTTTTCATTTGTCCTAAAGTTGAAATGGTTACTTTAACATCAAGCCTACCTCTAATTTTGCAAAACATGGGAGGCTATTCAGGAAGTAAAGCTGCCTGTTTACAAATTAAAGACCAAGTATAATACTTCAGGCAGATGACTTTGAGACGAAATAAAATTTGGTCTTTACTTATTTTCATATTTCTTTACAGTTGCCAGGAGAATATTTTAATAACCTCCATAGAGTTTAAAATGATGCAGGTAATTGCTTTAAGTAATTTTAGTGCTATTAAAGATAACAAACCTCTTGTGTGAAATATTCTGCTAAGCAGTGATCAGCAGAAAAGGGGTAAAGATCTTTTTAGTGCAAATTTGAGTTGTCTTTATAGGTGAGCTGAAGTGAGAACATAATTATATTATCTATAACATAAAAGGTGTGCAGATTATTCAAACTCCTACCATCTCAGTCTTGTGTTGACTCATGCAGAAAACACTTCAGAATTTTAACTAGCTCCATTTCTACCATTCAGCAGCCTGTATGTGATCTCCGAATCCACCTCCAGGTCACACTGATAATGTTTAAGTTGCAATGTTATTCGTCATAGCAAATTTATAATACCTGAAACCGAGTTCCTCCCAAATTACTTGGGAGAAACTCCGAGGAACAAGTGAGTATAAATCTTGCGCACCTCACTTTCATTTCTTTTCCTGACCTTCATTATTATGGCTACAAAATCATTTCCTTCTTTTTGGCTCTGCTTCATGAAAAATGTGTCAGAGAAGTTAGACTCTTAAAGAAGTTTGGGACATTGAAAAAATAAGTCACACAAAAGCTTGAAGGTCCCAAGTGAGCCATAATATAATTCCTTTCTCTGAGACATTATGCCCTGCTAATGAGTTATGAGAATCCATACTCCCTTGGTGTTCAGATGCTGAATAAACACGAAAAACTTGTATGTCTTTTCTACTTTTTTGGACTTCCTAAGGGATATAAATAACTTGGGCCCAGAATAATCATAGAATCATAGAATCATAGAATATCCTGAGTTGGAAGGGACCCTTAAGGATCACCAAGTCCAACTCTTGACACCGCACAGGTCTACCCAAAAGTTCAGACCATGTGACTAAGTGCACAGTCCAATCTCTTCTTAAATTCAGACAGGCTCGGTGCAGTGACCACTTCCCTGGGGAGCCTGTTCCAGTGTGCAACCACCCTCTCTGTGAAGAACCCCCTCCTGATGTCAAGCCTAAATTTCCCCTGCCTCAGCTTAACCCCGTTCCCGCGGGTCCTGTCACTGGTGTTAATGGAGAAAAGGTCTCCTGCCTCTCGACACCCCCTTACGAGGAAGTTGTAGACTGTGATGAGGTCTCCCCTCAGCCTCCTCTTCTCCAGGCTGAACAGGCCCAGTGACCTCAGCCGTTCTTCGTACGTCTTCCCCTCCAGGCCTTTCACCATCTTCGTAGCCCTAATCTCACCAATTTTTAACCAGCTAAAAGTTAGATGTGTTAACTAGGCACACAGTCTCTAGGACAACCCATACCATAACTAAGTAGACGCAATGGCTTATTCTGCAGAGGTGCTGAGCTCTCCCTGTTGAGAAAAATGCAGCCTGTGGTCAAGAATACGTTTCCACCAAGATGTTAAATGAAATGTTAGAGGCCACTATTGCAAACTAATGAACTATGCATTGTCTCTTCATCAGGGCTGTACAGCACCATCCAAAACCCTCACTATTTCATGCCTTCATGGTATCTTTGTGTTCAGTGCCAGAGGCAGGTCTATCCCAGTACATGGCTCTGTTTTCTCACAAGCAGATCCCAGTATAAACAGATCCTGGATCTTTTAGGGTTTGGGCTTTAAATCCTGGTGGAAACTTGAACCTGCTTTTCTCCTCTTCTTTGTTTTATGTATTTGGATTCAGATTTTTCATCTCTGGCAAGTGCTGGATCTAAATCCAGAAGGGATATTCCAGTGCTACCCTGCTCCAAGGAATAACTGAAACAAGCTAGGTAATAGCTGCCAAAGTAGCTTGAAAAAAGGAAAAGAGAAAAAAGTATCAGTGTAGCTACGAAACACATCACATTGCTGTGGCTGTTACACTTCTGCCACCATCTGGGACATGCTTTAGGTGAGCAGTTCTGGTCCAAATAGTCTACAATAATTATTTCTTGCCAAACCAAAAGGATAAAGAAAGCTTCTTCCACTTTTTTTGCACTCTAAGCCATTTCTTCATGATAACACAGACCAAAACAGCTTTTCAAAGCCTGCTATTTCACAGCATGCAATAGGAATTCATTTCTTTTCCTCCCCTAACCTTTTTTTCCTGTTTACTTTTTCACCCCTCTGGACAATGTTTCAAGGTAGAAACAGCTTTCTTCCAAACAGCCTGAAGGAAAAAAATTCTTTCCTTCCCATTCTCCTCAACTAGCAACATCGATTTTTCAGCCATTAGCTTCTGTGAGCTGAATGTTAATGAGCCTGCACGATGTAAGTAATGATGATGGATGCCTTCCAGGTGCACTTATGGACAGCCAAGCATTCTTTCCTTCCATAGGCTGGCTGTAATAGCTGCTACCTATAGGGAGCCAACATTTGGCACTTATCCATCCACTATTGCACGATCCTTTCACAGGAACTCAATGTATGGGATAACCTCAGTTCACTAAATTAATTCCTAATCATTGATTCGAGGGATTTGCTTTCCTTTTATTTGTTTGTGGCATAGGAAGAACTTTATCCTTATAGTTTTCCTTTGTGACTGTATTGGGTTTATGAAGCTAGGGTTGGGTAGAAGGGGAGCTGCAGGGATGGCCTCGGTGAGAAGAATCCAGCAGCTGCCCTATGTCAGATCAGAGCCAGCTCCAGAAGGGACCTGCTGCTGGCCAGATCTGAGCCATGAGCGACACTGTTTGGGCCTCTGGGACAGCAGGTTGAAGAAAGGGGTAAAACTGCTGTGCTACAGCAGCTGGGAGAGAGAGGTGAGAAAATATGAGAGCACCAGCCCTGCAGCCCCCAAGGCCAGTGCAGCAGAAGGGCAGGAGGGTCTCCAGGCACAAAGCAACAGTTCCCCTGCGGCCTGTGGAGAGGCCCCTGGTGCAGCAGGCTGTCCCCCTGCAGCCCATGGGTCCCACGTGGAGCAGATCTCCACGCTGCAGCCCATGGAGGAGCCCCCAGTGGAGCAGGTGGATGTGGCCTGGAGGAGGCTGCGGCCCATGGAGAGCCCCTGCAGGAGCAGGCCCCGGGCCAGAGCTGCAGCCTGTAGAGAGGAGCCCACGCAGGAGCAGAGGGTCTGGGGGGAGCTGCCACCCATGGGGGACCCGTGCTGGAGCAGTTTGCTCCTGGAGGATGGACCCCGTGGTACAGAGCCATGTGGGAGCAGTGCTTGAAGAGCTGCTGCCTGTGGGCAGCCCCCACAGGCTCAGTTTGGGAAGGACGGATTCCTATGGGAGGGACCCTGCGTGGAGCAGTAGCAGAGGGGGACCATGAAGGAGTGGCAGAGACAAAGTTTCAGGGACTGACTGCAGCCCCATTCCCCTGCACTGCTCAGGGGAAGGAGGGAGAAGAGGGTGGATGGAGATGAGGTGTTTTTAGTTTGCTTTTAGTTTTTCACTGCTCTAGTCCGTTAGTAATAGGTAATAAATTATATTAATCTCCCTATGCTGAGTTTGTTTTGCCCATAATGATAATGGGTGAGTGATCTCCCTGTCCTTATCTCAGCCCTTGAGCCCTTTTCCATCATATTTTCTTCCCCTCTTCCTTTGAGGAGGGAGCGTAAGAGCGGTGTGGTGGAGCTCAGCAGCCCTTCAGTGTAAAACCACCACGCTGACCTGCTCTCATTAAATTCAATAGCCAAAACACTTTTGGTGGTTTTGTTTCTGTCTCTCTTTTTAGATGAAAAGCTTCATCCTTGAATACTTGCCACAGGGACGTATTCATGACTTATGCAAGCAGCCCCTAGGAAGGTCACAGAGCTATTTGTACTGAATAAAGGAGGAAACAAGATAATTGAAATATGGTTTGCAAGATCATTCCTTCACTCCTTTCTCCAGCAAAATTGTCAGCCCTAAACAAGAGCTGTACAAGATGTGCAAGTAATGACCTACCAGCTCCTCATTTAAAATATTTGTACCTCTGCCAAAGTAAACAGTCAGTGAATAATTCCTGGGTGCTCTTCCTCCTCTCTTTCACCTTTGAAGCTGTAGATGTGTTGCTTCGGAACAAGGCACTGGTAGATCAAGCTAAGCATGCTTCCTAAAGCATTGCTCTGTCTCATTTGAAAATTAATAAGGCTGAGCTGTAAAGCATTATCTTGGACAGCAATGAATGCCAAGTAATCTACCCAAATTGTGCTTGACAGATTCTTCCAAATGCAGACATGTTTTCCAAAAGAATAGCTTCTCTTGGAGGAACTTAAGACAAGCTGTTCCCATCACAGGTGTTTTCCAGGCAGAGATCTGAGTGACAGCTGAGACATAATCCATAAATGTTCTCCAGAAGTAAAACAAAGGACTTGTTAAAGAAATTTGATCCTGAACAGAGAAGCAACAATGTCTGTGACAAGGACTCTGAGTTGGCCAGAGATTTGTGATGTGCCTCAACCTTCTGCGTATGTTCTCCTTGAAGAGATCAAAAAGGCTTTTCAACCCAAAGGCTACATTTTAATAGCATATGAGATAGAAGACTTAACTTTTGTAATAGAGAAAATCCAAAGAGACTAAACCAATCTGTACTGAAATAGTGAGATGCAATACTTCCTACTGTGCCTCGGCCCAGTGCATCCTGCTGGGAGTGTTGGGGCTACAGGCAGATGACGAGGCTCTGGCTGAGCTCTAGCAAAGTGAACTGGAAAACTGAGAGGTGTGACATAAGAAAGGGCTGAATGTACCAAATAGCAATGCAAAAAAAAAAAAAAAAATAGTTACAGATAGAGCAGTGTGAGGTATGGCTGAGGTACACAGATAGCTGGACAGGAGCACCAGGGGCAATGTGGGAAGCTGAGACTAGCCAGGCCAGCAATAGCTGGGGGACAGTATCAGCAATACTGTGTAAAGCTGAGATTGCCTAGGCAACCATATCAGAAATAGCAAATCTGCATGTGGACACTGCATCGGTCACAATTTTGCTTTTAGAAAAAGGTAATTAGGTTATGAGTTACTTGGGAAGGAATGAGGGTGAAGGGGGAATAAGCAAGGGAAAGGGAGAGCAGATCATGCAATCAGGGTTGTTCATGGGCCCCACAAGAAGCCCTGTGCCTGATCACTGCAGTTTGGGGCACTACAATAATTTTACTGCTTCTGTTGCACCTACAGTCAGGGGGACCTGGGGTGTCTAACCCAGCATTAGCTGGAGCCTCGGGAGCTCTCCTCCTAGCAGTGATGGGCAGATGGTGCCACCACTATCCCCTCCTACCACTTCAGTGGGCAACAGAGAACTCAAATTTACTTTGCATAACTTCATCAGATGGCAATCTGCAAAACTGAAATGTTTTGACTACTCTTTTTTTTCTTTTCTTCCATCTTGTCTCAGCTTGCCACAACTGTCCATTCTCCTCATCCCAAAAGGACAAAATCCATGAGGAAACCTCCTGACACATGGTATATTTGAAATTCACTGCCACCTCCTCATGGAAATCAGGTTTTTGAGGGCAGGAGTTGACAACTTTTACTAGTTTTTAGCCACCATGGGAAGATCTGGTGAAGGAAGCCAAGGCAGGAACTGCAACTTCATTTTTCACCAGTATCCCACCCCTGCTCACCAGGCACACGCTCTCATTCTCACAGAAACAATATTCTCAAAGTATCTAAACCAATTTAAATAATAGATTTCTGTTCTCCTACTTCATTTTGGAATGAAATAGGGTTAGGGGAAATAAAGGTTACTTTCTCAGCCAGCAAAGCTGTGTCCAGAAATAGATGCAGATCCCCATGCTCAAACAACCACAAGCAGCTGCTTTGTTGCTCCATCCCCACCAAGCTGACACCCATGAAATTGGCAATGACAACCCCAGTCCCACATCTGCCCCAGCTGAGAATGCAAACAGATTAGATTAAACCCCGGTGATTTACGGATGCATTATCCCAAGCAAAACTGCAAGGAGGTTCATTCTAGGCAAAATGCATCTATGTGGAAAGTTGATGTCCCATAGACTCCTTGATACAATTCTTGCTTTCTATTAATGAGGACAGCCCCAAGCAAAGCAAAGCCAGCAGTAGTTCCAGATTCATGCCAGCCATAATTTGTCTTATTAAAAACATCTTAAAGGATCAATTCTGTAGCCATTGTGTGTTTCCTCCTGCCTCTGTAAGTTAACTTTACATAGGGCAAAATAGTAGTAGTAGGGTAGAGAACCCATCCTACACAAATGGCTCATGTTTCCAAGTTACTTTTTTTCCTTTTTTTTTTTTTTATTATTTTCAATTGAGAGGGAATAGCCAGAATGGTACAGCCCTATAAACAGTGGGTAATAACTCTAAGCTAATAGTTACATGAAAGCACTGGTAATTGCCCTCCACTTGCTCTGGATATAAGACATGGAAACAATAAGGGCTGGAGATAAGATTGTAAGTATCAACAATTTTTCTTTCTATCCTCTGAGGTTTTACTTTGGACCTGACAGTCATCATTGACTTATGTGCCACTTGAGCAGGCATTCTAGTGTCATTTGCAGGGACATGTGGCTTGATGGGCCTTTTATGAACAATTACACAATGGTGTAATTTACAGCATTAGCCTGGCATACTCAGCATGTAGCAGGACATACACAGCAGTAAGGCACAGCGCAGAGTGAAGGAAATCAGAAAAATACAACACTGCCTGGGCAGATTCCCTATAAGTTAGAGGCTGAGAAGCTGGGCATGCAAACCACGTGAGATCTGCTCTGACAGCTGAGGGAGGCTATCTCCACCTTAGAAACTCATTTTAATACTGATAGCCAAATTAACGCCGGGCATATTTTCTTTGGAAAGCAGAACTTCAGCATTTATGAAACTGCATTAAGTTTATCGACATTTAAGTTCTTTAACTCTGTCCATTAAATCTTTTAACCAAAAGCCATAATGATGATGGCTGTCATTATTATTATTTGTCATCACAGTAGCAGCATTTTGCAAGAACCCAGGAGCCCAGTCAATTGTACTGTGATGTTTAGCCCTAACTTGTATTGATCCTTCAGCTCCAAGTCTCAAATCAAAAGCCATTTCTGAGATTTTTAGCTTGTGTGACTCAAAGGCAGAAAAGAGCTGTGGGTTGTGTTAGAGTCACTCTTCTGCAGGGATGCATCACCTCAGCAGACGTGATGGGTAGTTTTACATTTATAGTTCAAGGATTGACTTGAGACATCTTCCAGAGCTCACTCTGTCAGTCATGTCAGAAGCTCCACTTCTCTTAACAAGTTCCATCTGAAAAGCGCTGAAGCCAACAAAAGTTCTCACAGTGATGCCTGCTGTGCACAAGGTCCAGGCTCCACGATGTGATGGAGAGAAGACCTGGCCAGCCCAAGGGCCGGCTGCTCCAACTCCTGGTGCGCCAAGGCTCAAGCCACATGTCTACACACCACACTTCTCCATGAGCATGGGGCAGAGCAGATCCAACTCCCTCTGCCAGAAAGGGTACATTAAGTTTGATTTCCTGGGCTGCTGGGATGCTCTGTAGGACACCACTAGATAAAAAAACAGAGCTGATGTGTGGAGCAGGGACAGCAAGCCACATCTATGTCACCATTCACTGAGTCCATGGCTTAGGCACTGGGCTAGAAAGTCATTTACCCTCTCCTTGTGGTCCGTGTGTGGGATCCTTGGCCACACGGTGATCCAGCACTGCTCTGCAATAGCATGCAACTCTGGGAGCTTGGGAAGCAAAATGAAGAAAGTTTAATCCCCTGGGGCTGAAGAGAAAATCACCACGTACCAATTTACAGCTTCTGGACCAAACACTCTTATCAGAGTCCTATGCCGTAGGAAGACATCACTGTAACCTATGGTCTTTTATAGAAAAAAAAACGGCCAGTTTTCTATGCTAAAAAAAAAAAAAAATTAAATAAACACCTGTATGGAAGGTGTGATTTTGTCCAGCAAATCTGCCTTCAAACAGACAGCTCACCAACACCCCTAGAAAGATACCAAAGTCAAGGAAGTACGTACAGGTCAGACCAGGCTCTGACATTTCCCATTATCTATCAGCCTGGTGGGTGGTTATGAATAACATTTCCAAATACATCATTTTTCCAATTTGCTATACACAGAAAGTAGGTACCAAGCTCAGTCTTCTGAGTTCCACTCTTCCTTCTCTGTCCCAAACTGCTGCCCAGCCATAGCCATGTCATATTATTTGGTATTAGATCGCATTGACTTCCTAATGTACATTTCTTCCAGTAAGAACTCTGTTTCAGAAGTGGATGAAGTATTCTGTAAATATTCCTCAGTTTTATCAATACTAATCTTAAAGCCAAACATTTGCTTGCACATTACTGCATTTCCATGATGTTCTCCATTCACAAATGAGGAAACAGTTGCAGAGCCATGAAACCATTTGCCCAAGGTTATAAAGGAGCATTAGAGGATCTGAGTTTCCTTGCCCCTAGTCCCATACATACATAGATCATAGACAACAGTTAGTGAGCATTAAGTACCTCCCCACCACCAAAAAGAGAAGTTGGGGTTGATATTCTTACTGTGCAATCCTTTTTGCTGCTAATGGACCAATGTAGATGGAATAGCCTCAGGTTTAGGTGCTTTGATAACTGTGACAAACTAAGTACATGATCAAAAAGAGAGAAAGTGAGAAAGAGAGAAGTAAAAGCCCATTGTCACACACAGGAAAAATAATCCATGTTCTTTTTTGTAACAGACTTGACAGGTCTGTAATAAGAAATATTTCATTAGTGCAGTAAAGCTCATTGTCAGCAAATGTTGTAGAGTAAAATAAATGGGAATTAAAATTAATTCTTCATTAAGTTTTGATGAAGACTCTGTCCTTGAGCTGTAAATCCAGGGCAATTCTGTTCTAGAGAACCATTATTAACCTGTGGACCCTCCTGGGTGGCTGGGAGATGTATATGATGTACTGCTGATGGAGTATGTGCTTATGCATCCCACTGTTACCATGCAAATCTCCATAGGAACCATCTGCAACACAGACAGTCTTGGTGGGTTTCTCATGCCACTGCTGAAATCGCTGAGACCTGTGCATGTGAGCCAGATTTTAATTTCTTCTACCTCTTCCCAGAACACTTATCTTCAAGAATGGGCTTGAATATGCCCGGTACAACCAAGAGGAGTGGCAACAAGAAGAGCCATGCCCAAGTATTCGGTACCTTATGTCTAACATTAACTCTAAATTTTCATCTCTCCACCTTTAGCCATCTAAAGATCAATACCATGTCAAGGGTGATTATCTCAGCTCCTCATTGTCAATAAAAGAGATAGGTATTCCCACAATGAACTTTATACTCTGTAAAGTGTAGGTATCTTTGTAAGGTATCTCCTATTGTTTTGGGGAGATACTTGTCCTTCTTTATTAAATAGAAAGAAACCTGAGACTGAAGGCATAGCTATTGAATATCCAAAGTTAGGTGAGCTGTACCCCACCCTAAGATCAGACTATAGGTTCCTCAGCAAGAATGGAATTCCTCTCTCCTAACTTCTAGTAGGCATCCGTGTATTTCCAGGCAGAAATAAAGGTCTAGTAAAGCCATTGCACAAAGGAATGGAATTCTGATAGCTATTCTTCAAGAGGGCAATGCCAAAATGGAAAAGTGATAGAAAACCATTCTGAGGACAAGATGAGGAAGGATGATTCTTCTTCTGAAATGGAACTTGCCTATCCTGGCAAAGGGAGTGCTGAGGAGATCTAATTTCTCTTGGTTTTACAGAGAGACAGGGAAAAGTGCTCTGAAGCTGAAGGAAAACACTGACAAAAAGAAAAATCGGTGTAAAATTGACCATTAATATATTTAAGCTGGCGATTAGAAACAAGTTCCATTAAATCAACTCCCTGATGGGGCTGAAAAGAAGAGAGAAAAACTGACTCGAAGATAGAGCTTGGTACTGTGAAGAGGAGGATATGAGGTGCTGCTTTTGATTACAGGCAGCTCAATATGCTGACCCACGAGACCCCTTTCAACCTCACGCTACTGTGTTCTCCAACGCTGTCATTGCCTTCATCATTACAAGTGGAAATTGAGGGCACTCAGCACTGACTGGTCCTAGATCCCTGTGCAGCAAAGAGCTCTAAGGCTCAAATTTGCTTTTCTCAATTGCTGAAAGTATTGGCTCAACAGAGTCGGAAAAAAAAAAAAAAAAAAAAAAAAAAAAAAAAAAAAGCCAGCTGGGCACAGCATTCCCTATCCCTGTTCATTTCTTCTGAAATAATTTCTCAGAAAACATGTTTCCATTTTACAATAGACTCCCAGGAAAGTCCTGGATTAGCCATTTTATTTTTTTCACCTGCTAGTGCAAACACGTTTTAGCCGATAATGACTCCGGCTGCAGTGGCTCCCTTTGGAAGGATTACGATGACAGCAAAAGAGGCTGATGAAAACTGTGACAATTCCCTCTTCCCCCAGCTGATTCAGAGCAGCAAACGCTAACGTTAAAATGTACAAATGGCTCTGCATGCAATTTTAATATGATTATCATATGAGAAAAAGAAAGACCATCTGTGGAAGCTAGAAAATCTTAATGGGAGATTTAATTGACTTCATTTATCTAAGGGGAGATACATGTGTCTCAGGACCTCCAAACCAGCTAGGTAGCCTCCTCCGCTCTGCTAGAATTAGTGCTTTGCTTGATGGAGGGTGCAATATACCTGAGAGACCGTAGCTGTCGTGTCCCACTCCAAACAGGAAAAAGCAAGGTTATAAATCACCTTTATCACCAAGACAACGATTAAGGACAGAATGTAGTGTTTTATCACAAGAAATGAATGAGTGACTGCTGCAGGCCCCAAAGGCCACAGACCATAAAACAAATAACTGTGATTAAGCAGATCACAAGTCTTTAACTTATCTAGGGCCATAAGGACCAAATTAAACGCCAAACCATTTAGGAAATGACTTTCATAACATTTCTTGTTATGAGCATATTGGCGGGTGTTCAGGAAGTTCATTAAGAAACTGTGGCAACAAATCCACTTTATTGACTCAAAAGGGGCAGGTTGCTTTGAATTTAGTACATCAGAGGAAAAGTCAGCAGCAGAGAGAGCCATGGTTTTATCAGAGCATAATCCATCCAGGCACAGTCTGGTTGCCCAGAAGTCATTCTATGCACCATCTACATGGTTGCCCTAGCATCACTTAGTTTTTCTGGCTTCATATCCATTATGACTACTTGTAAGGAGATCATCACCCATCAGCAGAAATTGGAAAGGATTTTCTGATTAAACAGTGTTTCACAATGTCAGTTCATCCAAGTTTAAGATATATCTGTAGAAAAAGAATGGAGATAATTTCCAAGTTGTTTGTGTTGTGTTTTTTTTCCCTGAAATTTTGAAAATAACATTCAAATTTCCTAATGTGAAATAGCATTTTCTTCAGAAACCTTTGTTCCTCCAAATTACTAAAGATTAAGAAAATGAGAGAATGACTAAAATTGAAGGTTCTTTTTTTTTTTTTCCCAAAGAGACCAAAAGAAAACTTTTGTACTGGAACATCATGCCCTCCTTCCCTCTAAAACTATAACCTTCACATTTACCCCACAACTCCCCAGCTAGACCCAGCTAAGCCATTTATGATGTGAAAAGCACAAACCTCTCCCCTAGCTGCTTGCAGTTGAGATCACTAGTCCAAACCACACCAAACCTGGAGAGGCACGGCTGACCCTCTGTTCATCCCTGTCTTGCATTTGAGGTACCAACAGATGGAGCTTGCTGGCTTTGTACAGGAGCTTATGGCCTGGATAGATGGAGGTGCAATTAACTGCAGGCACCTTCAGTAGGAGACACAGTTGATGAGTGTTTAGTCCAAAATGGTCAGTGCATGCTGAAAGTGAAGGTAACCAACTGGAAAACTCAATAACAGCTATCTGTGACTGGCACTGGCACACCCCAGTGACATTTCTCATGTAGACTGAGCAGATTGCCATGGTGCCCTTCTTATTTATCTGACCATCTTTCAATCCAGGAAATGACAAAGCTGGACTGAAAATTATGGCCATGCCTCGTTTTCCCCAAGAAATCTGGGCCATGAAAGATAGTGCCGAGCTCTACAAAGATCCATCTGCATGTTGCACGTTGACAGAAAGGGACATCTAAGACAGCCTCTCTGAAAGTTATTGCCTGGGGAAGGGCTCATTGACCTCATTCATCTAAAAACAGACACAAGAAAGACCATCCTGTCTATGGACATCTCCCAGGGCAATATTTAGTGTAACAATCAAAGGGAGAAAGCATGAGGGGCTGGTATTCTCCCCAGCATCCTTCAGTCCTGGGCGCTCTTGCCTATATTATAGTCCCCTTCATGTCTATGACTTCCTTGGGGGATTTAAAAAAAAAAAAAAAAAAAAAAAAAAAAAAAAAAGTAGGAATTCTCACATTTAAGATTATCTGTAAATATTAATGTGCAAATATGCATGCATTATCTCAAACAGCACAGCTGTTCAGCACCACTTACCAAATTTCATTCTCTTGAGTTGTAAGAAAGGCAGAGAAACTTTGTAATCACTGATGAGCTGCTTAGAGCTCTCCTTTCCAGAGCCGTTGAGATGACAAGGTGAGACATCCTCTGCCAAGATTATTCCAATTTATCCTGAGCCATGAAAGGTATATAGGTGACACAGCAGCACAAAGGAGGCATAGTATTAAATACCTCTTTAATTCTTCAACCACTATTGAAAAAGCAAAACCAGCTTGGGAACTTGCAGATTTTCTCTGTGGTGACAGGGGAAGTCATCTCAGTAAACTTAAGGTGGGAAGAGGAGGGTGCACGGATAGCCCCCTGTATTTGTCCCAGATGATATCCAGCTACCAATGTTTTCTGATGCCCACGACTGACCTTTTTAAAGCCATATTTACTCGGAGCACCAGCCACAATTTGGGATGAGTCCCACAGCCTGATGCCTGGGGGACACAGGCTGGGCAACCCCCAGCTCTTCCAAAGAAATCAGAGTAGTAGGGGAGGAGGAAGGGGCACACACAGTTCTCTGCTTATGAAGAAGGAGACACAGCTGAGATGTGTCTGCTCTTCTGGCAGAAGAGCAGCAGATTCTGGCTGCTCTTGGCTTGGACTGGCGCACGCTTCGCTGGGTTAGAAACTGGCTGGATAGCCGGGCCCAAAGAGTCGTGGTGAATGGAGCCAAGTCCAGTTGGAGGCCGGTCACTAGTGGCGTCCCCCAGGGCTCGGTGCTGGGGCCGGTCCTCTTTAATATCTTCATTGATGATCTGGACGAGGGCATCGAGTGCACCCTCAGTAAGTTCGCAGATGACACCAAGTTAGGTGCGTGTGTCGATCTGCTCGAGGGTAGGAAAGCTCTGCAGGAGGATCTGGATAGGCTGCACCGATGGGCTGAGGTCAACTGCATGAAGTTCAACAAAGCCAAGTGCCGGGTCCTGCACCTGGGGCGCAATAACCCCAAGCAGAGCTACAGACTGGGAGAGGAATGGTTGGAGAGCTGCCAGGCAGAGAAGGACCTGGGAGTGATGGTGGATAGTCGGCTGAATATGAGCCAGCAGTGTGCTCAGGTGGCCAAGAAGGCCAACAGCATCCTGGCTTGTATTAGGAACAGTGTGGCCAGCAGGTCTAGGGAGGTGATCGTCCCCCTGTACTCAGCTCTGGTGAGGCCGCACCTCGAGTACTGTGTTCAGTTTTGGGCCCCTTGCTACAAGAAGGACATGGAGGTGCTTGAGCGGGTGCAGAGAAGGGCGACGAAGCTGGTGAGGGGCCTGGAGAACAAGTCCTACGAGGAGCGGCTGAGGGAGCTGGGCTTGTTCAGCCTGGAGAAGAGGAGGCTCAGGGGTGACCTTATCGCTCTCTATAGGTACCTCAAGGGAGGCTGTAGCGAGGTGGGGGTTGGCCTGTTCTCCCACGTGCCTGGTGACAGGACGAGGGGGAATGGGCTTAAGTTGAGCCAGGGGAGTTTTAGGTTAGATGTTAGGAAGAATTTCTTCACTGAAAGGGTTGTTAGACATTGGAACAGGCTGCCCAGGGAAGTGGTGGAGTCACCATCCCTGGAAGTCTTCAAAAGACGTTTAGATGTAGAGCTTAGGGATATGGTTTAGTGGAGGGCTGTTAGCGTTAGGTTGGAGGTTGGACTCGATGACCTTGAGGTCTCTTCCAACCTAGAAATTCTGTGATTCTGTGATTCTGTGATTCTGTGAGATGCACAAGAGGCATCTGTGCCTCTGTGCCCCTGGAAACCCTTGGTCTGAGAGCATGCAGTCTTTCTGGGAACCTGAAAACCAAACTTCAGGCACAGCTTCTCACCTCTGCGCAGTGAAGTTTGGAGCATTTAATCTCAGACAACCCTTTTTCTGCACCCAAACAAACATCGCCGTTAAATCGTCTTTAAACAATGCGGCAGCTAATGCTTGCAGACAGCAAAGCCTGCCACACACGGATTGCAGCAGGGAGGGGCCGGCCCTGCTTTCAATTTAAATGCTTGCTATCAATCTGTTTTTCCAAACACCGCTCACAAAAATAGCTTGTGCTACCCTGACGGAAGGTTTTTCTCTGTGATACACTTCCCTCTGCTGCTCATACACGCTAATTACAATGCAGTGACAATATTCCTGTATTTCTGAGCACCCAAAGGAGAGACCTGGTGGGTATTTGGTGTTAATCCTGGCATTACATTCAGATGGTGAGCTTTATTAATTACTGCGACCTAAAAGAAGCTGTGGCTTGTCTACTTTTGATAACTGGATTTATTTAAAAGGCATGCTTGGACCCTATCTGAACTTTGAGGTTTTTTCCTACATCTGCATTAAACCAGATTTTGTTCTGCACAGAAATTAAGGCCAAAGACTTCCCACAGCAGGGCTTTACTGGAGTTGTACACGCTGCTTGTGGCTCCATTAGCAACACTTGCAAAAAGCATTTCCAAAGCAATCATTCAGTCACAGCACCATTCTTGCTGCAGTACAGCAACTGAAGCTCCTCACGTCCACTACAAAAACAGCAGCTTTATGCCAGCAGATAGTGAAGTGATGTTAAAGAGCATTGCTAGGTGGCAGTTCTCGATCACGCCCTCATAGATTTATTCAATTTAATTTGTCCAAGAAAAGGCACGGAGACTCGTTTATCCCAGGTCCCTTCCTGTCCCCTCTGTACCCTGCACAGTTCAGGCAGGGTGGAAGCACCCATGCACCGCAGTGAGGGCAAAGAAAAGAGAAAGACGAGCTCACTGCCTCTCTGCTCCTCCTTAGGGATGAAGGAGAGTTCTCTCCAGCAACCATCCTCAAGTTCCAACAAAGTATTCCAGCGGGAAGATAACTCCTGCTGGACTGGAGAGCCATGCCAGGAGGTGAGAGGCATATTTCTCTTCCTCCAGCAGTCCTCAAGTTTCCCCAGAAGCACAGAAGAGCTGTTCCAGAACAAGGAGCAGTGCTGAACGGGTGTGTGTGTGCGTATGTGGGGGGTGTTCAGCTCAGCACATTTGGAGATATCATCTCTCTAACTGCTATTGCAGCCACCCTTATTTAGACCTTTTTTTTTTTTTTACAAAGCTTCAGTGACATGTAATTAACTTTATGCTCTGGGCAAAGTCCCGCAAAAGCAAATGTGCTTTAAATGCACAGGCAATGGAAAATTACCCTGTTTGTAAAGCCGGGTACATGCATAAGATTGGCCGAGTTAGGATCATATTCAGTTGCTTTTATTCTTTATTCACCCTGCTCAGAGGAATTTGAGATATTTCCTTCAGAAATTCTTGCATTAGCTGCAATCAGCTATTATTCCATCCAACTGTTTTAGTCTAATCTCTGCATAACAGCCCAGCACCTTGTATATGTGAATACAAATAGCAAAGTCCCTGGTGAACTCTGAGTGTCTGTCATGTATTCCTGGGGGAAATCAAATTCTTCTTAGTACAATGTTGATGGTTTTATGAGGATTTTTTTTCTTTTTGTTACACGAGATAGGAAATATTGCAAGTTGGTGTCTAATTGGGTTATAGTGTCATTCTTATGCATAATTATCTCTTCCTCTTACAAGCAGAAATTGCTTAATGCATGCAAAAAGCAAGCAAAAATATTTCTTTTAATTACCCAGTAGATGTAAAACAATAAACTGATCAGAAATGGTGAGGTACAGGAGGATGATGAGATCAAGTAGATCTTAGCTCTCAGCCTTCACTGAAGGCATCTGACCACCCCTGAGGAATGATATCATGTAAAGGAAATGGCAACTCATGAATCCTACACAAAAGCAGTGGGAAAGACTTCCCTGAGTCCATCCTCCAGGGAAAACAGATCAACCAAAATCTTACTTACATGCTTCTAAATATTTTTGGTCCTAGACATAGTGGAGGCAAGGACTTAGGTGCTGTGAACATGAACTGAAGGAAGATGATCCATGCCTTGCCCTTGCATGTTTGCCATGACAGGAATTAACAGTATTCAGCCTACAACTCAAATGGCTTGGGAAAAGGTTTCAAATGCACAAACTGCCTCAGCAGCAGCAGAAATTGGTACAAGACCAGGGTGGTTTGCAGCACTTGAGCAGTGTGTCTCAATGTGGATTCACCTGGGGATACTTGAAGAAGTCCTCACATTGCTGCTTGCTTTTGTGTAGTTGTTTGGTTGTTTTTGTGCATGTGTGGTTTTTTCTCCTCTTTTTTGGGACTACAAATAAGTTCTGATCTCTAATTGGACACTTCTTTTACCTCTGGTTACTGTTTCTAGTCAACTTTTTCTTTAAAATGTAATGGGAAGATTCATGCACACAACTAGCTAGCTAGATTTGTTTCCTTAGGAAATCAAGCTAAAAATTCAATTAACAAACCCAACAGCATCAAGCTACCTTGAAACTTCAGTTACTTATTAGCTTTGCCTTTGCAGGTGTTGAAGACAATAAAATTCCCATCATTGAAGCCCTAGTCAGACATTGAAAAGCAGCCAAACTCCTAAAGCTGGGACGCTGGAAATAATCTGTTTCCCTGCCAAAGCCAGAAGAAAGTTAACAAGCAATTTAAGTTTCAAGGCAAGCCGTTTTCACGTGTGTTGTTCATTTATTTGTCTTTGCTAGATAGGTTTTTGCTTCCTTTCGGTCCTTAACTTTTAACTGTGCAAGGCTGGCAGGGAGGAGAATGATGTGTTGTGGGGAGGATTTGGAAGGAGACTCAGACAACATAAAAGCAGTTGTTTTAGAGGCAGAGACAGAGGGGCTGGATCAGGTCAGCACTGCTAGATCACAGCAGCCAGATACGTGTACAGGACTGAGATGCTACTATAAAGAAAGTCATCAGCCCACCTAACCCAGGGACAAGCCACAACATAAATCAGACTGCTCAGATTCACGGGTGTTGTTGTATTGATTGTGTCTTGTGGTTGCACTGTCTGGAAAGAAATTCAGATTTAGCTGCACCAGCTCTGCTAACCTCAGCTATCCAAGCCACAGGCTCCTGCAGTAGAAAATCCATCTGCAAAGGGAAGAAAAACAAGATGCAAGCTCTCAGCAGACTGCCCTG
Source organism: Netta rufina (assembly GCF_964035555.1). Classification (NCBI taxonomy): domain Eukaryota; kingdom Metazoa; phylum Chordata; class Aves; order Anseriformes; family Anatidae; genus Netta; species Netta rufina. The sequence continues at coordinate 71,717,277 of NC_140127.1, read as the reverse complement.
CAAAGTGGCAGTGAATAAGCCAGTGATCGCAATGGTTGTCTCTCCAATAATTTCCCTTCTAAGGAAAAAATCAAACTATTGCAACTGCTTGCCCCAGTGAGAGCCCTAGAAGGGTAATGACCCTTCCCAGCCTTTCCACTCTCCATAAAACCCTGTAGCTGAGCTCCAGACTGATTGCTCAAGTCTCTCTATAACTTTCTGTAATTCAGGTGCTGCTGCTTTTCCTTATGGGCAGGCTGCAAGTCACCACTGATTTTGTGATTCAGCCATCAGAGCAGACTTGAGGGAGGGGCTGCAGCTGCCTTTTTGGTGTTAAATCCACCCCCAACAAAGCTCTCTGAAGCAAACTACAACTTACAGTGATTAAAGGTAAATCAGTCAGGACTTAAGCTCCAAGGATTCATTTTTTTCCAGCTATTGATAGAACTTCAATTGGAGGGATTAATTCCAGAGGAGTATGTCTATTTACTCTCCCCTGCTTCCTCCCAACATTGGTTTTGGACTCTCTAGGATATCAAAATTTAGGGGATTATTTCCTTCCCACGATGGCAGAGCATAGCTCAGATCTGAGGCACACAACCAAAGAGCAGGGCTAGGAGCCTGGAAACACTAAGGAGAGACTCAGGCATCTCAGTGCTACCAAGTCTCAGCACACAGGATGAGGACTCTGAAAATCTTCATAGGAAACATCTGAGGGAGGCCGAACAGCAATCTGGAGAACAGGCCAAAAGGAAAGACCCAGGTGCTGATTCTGGAGTCGGGGCAGCTGCCAGAACAACATTCAGGAGCAAAAACCACCTTGTCCTTTGGAAGAAGAACAGATGGAAAAGGAGCATCAAAGGGACCAGCACTGCCAAGGTCATGCAGAGTAGGAGGGAGGGGGCCTTATGCGTCTCTGATGTCTGATGGGCTAGAGGAACAAGCTGCCACTGAGCCCTTTTGCAGGGCAGGGGATGGCTGTGAATGAAAGGTATTGACTCAGATGTACCAGGTAACCATCTGTGGTGGTTTAAGGAGGTCCCTTGCCACAGCTCTCTGTTCCTCTGCCAGAGGGATGAGGTGAGCAGACAGAGGCAATAACATTTTGGGTCATCTGCCTGAAAACACAAGAGCTCACTTCCTGGAGCCTCACAGTTCAGTTTTGCACCTAAGCCTCTCACTCTGTCATCAGGCCAAGTAACAAATGGACAGGCCACCTGATTTTTTGCAGCTCAGTTGCCATCCATAGCAATTTATCACACTGGGGTTTTAGTTTTCCCAGAGAAGTAATTCAAGCTGGGATGAGGATTCTGAAGGATGTACAATTCTTTCTATCTGTAATCTATGAGCATGTCACTGTGTTTTAGTATTAACATATATCTTTGCCACATTTCTAATGAATATTGGGGGAAGGGGGTTATACAGTTCAGGATCACAGACCCATTTAACTGCACAACCACCAGTCAGATATTTTTTTTTTCATAATTGCAAGATTTTTCCCAATCCAAAAACCTGTTTATAATCCTTTAATTCGTATCTACACATCAAACACCATCATACCAAAAACCAGCAGTACAGCACTAGACAACCACATCCTCACTGGTCCTTCTACAAAGCAGCTCCCAATCTCAAAGACCACCTTGGAGAAATAATCACTGGCACGTTTTGTTATGTATCAAGAAACAGTTGGTCTGCAACACCCGACAGCAGGGTAAAGCCACCACAGTGAGAGTTTCAGCTGGAGTGGTTCTTTGGTTTCCGTTAAGATCCTTTTTGAGCATGAAGCCTTGTGCATACCACTGACCAGAAGCAAACAGCTTTCTAAGGTTTCAGGAACAACCAGCAGTTCACAGACCTTGATTCAAGTCTTTTTGAAATGTACATTTACATAACTGTGTACATCTACAGCCAAACTAACTGTTTTGGGGAGAAAAACATAACTTTGCCATGCTGAGGGCCTAACTCAACATCCTTATCCACACCGATTAACTTTTTTGTTCTTCCTTTCCTGCACTGCTCCAGTGACTTCAGAAGACAACTTAGATTTCAAGGGACTACCATAATCTCACACACAAGGAACAGAGTTGATGATGGCTCAAATTATTTGCTCTGGTGGTAATTACAAAGTTGTCACAGCTACAATACAATCTGTGGGTGTACGGCTTGAAGCATTGACTTTGCAGGCTCATATATGTATTAGTTACAAATTTTCTGTGCATTAAATTAGGCTTTGGAGTTACTTAAAAGTACTTAGACCTCAAAGTAAAATCACTAGAGAGACTGAAAAATACCTGAGCATTGATAATTAGAAGGAAAATTGCAAATCCTCTTGTAGTCTTGAGCAAGTCTACAGGAGCTACCTGTAGTTGGCATAGTCTACATATAGGAATCACAAACTTAAAGCTTTACACTTTGATACAACAGCTTCTGCTATCATTCTTTTTTGTGCTGAGTAACTACCACACAAGCCATCCTGCCCTAGTTCGCATACTAATAAACATGGATGGGGTCAGACACAATGGTTCATGTCATCACAAGACCTCTCTCAATTATTTTTCAATGGTCTTGGGAATCTGGAGAGGTCCTTGTTGACCAGAAACCAGCAAACATTGTTCTAATTTTCAAGAAGGGCAAGAAAAAGGACCTTGGTAATTATAGGCCTGTCAGTCTCACTGCAGAGCCCAGTAACATTATGGAGAAAATTATTCTGGGAGTTATTGAAAAACACCTGAAGGACAAAGCAGTCATTGGTCACAGCCAGCACGGGTTCACAAGGGAAAGGTCCGTCTTAACAAAAATAATTTCCTTTTATGACAAGGTCACCCATCTAGTTGACCAAGGGAAGCCAGCTGATGTAATCTTTCCGGACTTCAGTAAAGCTTTCAGTACTGTTTCTCACAGTATCCTTCTGGATGAAGTGTACAGCATACAACTAAATAAATACTGAATACAATGGGTGAACAATTGGCTGACAGGTCAGGCTCAAAGGCTTGTAGTAAATAGGGTTACATCAAGCTGGCAGCCAGTAACTAGTGGGGTTCCCACTAGCTAACATACACGCACACATAGTACCTGAGACTGTCCCTCCCTTAAAGAAAGGCTTGCTATGTAACAGAGATATTGAGAAACATTTTCATGACTCCCACCAAACTTTAGGGAATTATCTACAGTGACCTGGCAGCCTGTCAATCAACAGCAAATCAGCCAGCTCCAGTAGATGTGACCCACCTGAGGGACACGAGCAAACATCACCACTGCAGACATCATGTATCCATGGGACAAAGCCTGTCCAGCCTACACTAGCCCTAAGCACCTTCCCTGTCCAAATTCCCCAAAACTCCGCAAAAACTCAGCTCTGCAAAAGCTGAAGTTCTGTTAACCCAACTTCGTTACAGTGCAGATGAATATGACTCCTTCAAGCACTTTCCCAGCTTCACTTTCTATAACTGTATGTTTAAGTTTCCCACAGTGTTATTAACACCTTTAAAATATATATACATTGGCACCTTAAGGGATACCTGCCCTGCATTACTGACATATTGAGTTTTGTTAAAATTAGCAGAATTATAAACAAACTGTGATTCTTCAAGTTGTAAAAAGCTGTATTTAAGTCCTATTTACAAGATGACAGGAGACAAGACTCACTAAGAAGAGTTATTTAAACCAAAGATGCAAATGTCAAGCTATATATACTGCTTCATGTACAGATTTCCACTGGAAATGACGAGCAGACAGATAAAAGGGCTCATATCTTGTGAGGCCAGCAGAGACATAATATGAACTTGAGTTTAGCCCTTGGTGATTTCTGGAGGGATTGACCAGTTTGGATGGCTATGCAAGCAGAGAGATGACTTAAAAGAAGCATAGAATGGTTTGAGTTGGAAGGGACATTAAAGCCCATCCCATTCCAGCTGTGGATGGGGCATCCACAACTTCTCTGGCAGCCTGTGCCAGTGCTTCACCACCATCACAGTAAAGAATTTCTTCCAAATATGCAATCTAAATCTCCCCTCTTTTACAGAATCACATTCCCCCTTATCCTATCACCACACCCCCCGACAAAGCATCCCTCCCCAGCTTTCCTTTAGCCCCCTGTGGAAGCTGTAAGGCCACTATAAGGTGTCCCCAGAGTTTTCTCCCCTCCAGGCTGAACAACCCCAACTCCCTCAGCCTGTCTTCATAGGAGAGGTGCTCCAGCCCACTGAAATGATGACAAGGAGTAGGAAGATACCATGAGGATAGAGCAGTGCTGCAGGTAACAGCAGCTCCACTGTCAGGATCGGTACTGAACACCCACCACTTTATTGGTTCTACACAATTTGAAATGGGATCATTTAAAAAATGGAAGAAAACTGGCAATCTTCCTGCTTATTCTGCATGGACAGTGTGCTCCCTTGCTGATCCTGCGGCAGGAAAGGGAGAATATTTGAATAAGTCAAGCAACACAGTTTTGAAACAATACTTAGTGTTTTCATTCCCCTTTTAACATCAGCATTTTTTCCTTTTTTTTTTCCTGCTAAACATTAGAGGAATTTGTTCTGGAAGAGAAAACAATTAACCACAACAAAGGCTCAGCTCCTACTTCTTGATAAGGGATTTTAGGCAAACATTCACCAGAAAAGCATGTGTCAGGGACAGTGGCTCCAGAGCAATCAGCAGATCACACCTGGGGACCTGGAGGAAAGTCAGAAAAATCAGGGAATGCTCTGAAGTCGTCTTCCTCTGAAAACATGCAGTTCTTGAAGCCTTGGGGAAAGTGACCTTAGACTGCAGTGACAAGAAAGCACCCAACTCTACAATGAGTTGACCCACAAGGGGGTTTAGAGTGCTTTAGCATGCTCATGAGTTTCAGTCATGGCTGTGTTCATCACATATGCCTTCAACTGTAATTTCATCCTAATTACTTCATTCCCTTCACATCCATGGATCTAAGGCTGCAAGGAGTAAACAAGAAAAAAGCATCCAAATGTTCACCTTCTTATGAGGTATACATGATGCCCTTGGATCTCACATGCACACTGATTTGATAAGGAATCCACTTGCTACTGAGAGATTTATACCAAGATCCATTTCCAAGTCAATGTTTCTTTGATTTGGGGCTTTCACTAAGACTCTTGTGGGGATTACAGAATTGGAGTTTGATGCTACTGTATTCTCATTCTGAGTACAGGAAGATTTTGCTTTTAACACTTTCTGTTCAAAATTCTATTTTCAGGAGAGAGAGAGAAGTTGATCTAGAATTACACACAGCAGAAATGAGTGAGACTGGAGAGCAGAAAGGCAAATGAAACAAGCAGAACCCCAACTATTTCTAAGCCATCCCTCTGGGCTTGCTGAAGCGGGTCACAAGCAGGCCTGTCCCAGGCATCAAAGAGTTGCTGGCCTGTCAACAGGGGGATCTGAAGTTTTAACCCCAGATAAGTTATACAGTGGGTTATTTTTTCTCTTTTTTATTCTGAGCTATGTAGCATCAGAACTCAGTCCATTGGATATTTAATGTGTTTAATGCACAAAGTTAAAAATAAGAGAAAATTAGCATAACTGCAATTTTTGAGTAATTTTAGTGGGATTGTGAAGGAAAGAGTTTTTCTTTTTTTTTTTTTTTCCAAACCTGAGGAGCATAAACATCTCTTTAGTCACTTGCATTCAAAACCTGAAGGCACATAGCATCTTTTGAATATTAATATTGATGCATTATCAGTATCAATATAATATTGATACATAATCAAAACATCATTACGACTCTAACAGCAAAGTTTCAGGGTACTGAATTCAGCTGTACATTATATAATTGGTCAGAAGCTGTTGGAAGTAAAAAAAAAAAAAAAAAAAAAAAAAATGCCTATTTTTGTTTGTTTTAATGCAGTGGGTTTGTTCCTGCCAGAACACACTCTGTCCCACTAACATCAATTTAGTTAATTAATCAACTACATAGAAAGAAACCATTCAGCCAAGGGAGAAACAATACAGCAATTAGCAACACTCGGGTGGCAATGACTGGGTCTCCCTTACACAGTTCAGGACAGACTGAGTTTTAGCTCAGAAGGAGGTAGCCAAAGGATTAAAAACTACGTTGGGACTTAATGTATGAACAATGCTTTTCAGGCATTGCAGAAAGATCGAATGTCAGCTAGCGGTGGGGTCTCTCCCTAATACATTTTTACATGAGCACTTAATTTTAAGAGCAGTGTGGATCTTGGAGCTGAACCTTGTGAAAATCACATGCCCAGGGACAAGGTGAATCCTACTGAAAACATTTTTCTTGCTCTCTTACTCAGAATTGGGTCTTAGCTTTGTTTAAAAGCATATCTTCATGATATTAAACCTGGGGGGGGGGGAGGGAAGGGAAGATAATGTTTACCTAAAAGGAAACTCCAACAGTAGCATAAAATAAACACACTTAACATTTTCCCTTTCCTAGATCTTTAGATGAAAAGGAGATTCACTGCATACACAAAATGCAATTGCTTTTGGTATTCTGTAAAACTAATGGCAAAAGGTGTTTTGATGTTGTTTGTTTTTTTCTCTTCATTTACATTCTAGCTGTGCAGTTGAGGCACCAGGTTTCTCAAAGTCTCCTCCAACTTTACAATGAACACCTCCAGGGATGGGGCATCCACAGCTTCTCTGGGCAGCCTGTGCCTCACCACCCTCACAGTAAAGAATTTCCTTATATCTAATCTAAACCCCTCTTTCAGCTTAAAACCATTCCCCCTTGCCCTATCACCACACCCCCAACAAAGAGTCCCTCCCCAGCTTTCCTGCAGGTCCCCTTTAGGTACTGGAAGGCTGCTGTAAGGTCTCCCCGGGGCCTTTTCTCCTCCAGGCCGAACAACCCCAACTCCCTCAGCCTGACTTCACAGGAGAGCTGCTCCAGCCCCTTGATCATCTTCTTGGCCTCCTCTGGACTTGCTGGATCCTGCACCACATACACACCAGCAGTGATGACGTTCAGAGGCTTTCCATGAACAGGTTGCTACAGCATTAAAGAGAGTCCCTGCTCCTGCCCAGCACTCCCATGGAGATTGATCTCCCTGCAGGGAGATAAATGCACTCTTTGCAGCTATTGCCACTGCATTAAGAGACCGATTAGGTCATTAAGCCTGTCTCAGGGTCAACACAATATTTTCCCTAACACATTTTCCCGTGCTTTGTCCAGAACAATTTTAATGACTTCGCCACTCCTGAGCTCAGCTGCCTGGCATAAAAACACCTTGAAATGCTGGGAGTAACAATGTTTCTGCCAACGGAAGCTGCTGTTTGCAAATTATTTTTTTTTTCCCTGACTCCTTCAGATTTTACAACATTTTTCAGGGACTGGAAACAGCCAAAGTGCTGCAGTTAGCAGTAAGCAGCCGAAGCAGTGGAAGAAAAAAAAAAATGGAGCCATTCTTCTAACCATATGTCTGTTCCCCCTGTCTGTCTAGAGACTGCAATTAGCAATAGATAATCACTCAGTTTAGCAATGCTAGACCCTGTAGGCAGTATTTGTGACTGAACACAAGGGATATGTAGTATTAAGTAGTTGCTCTGCCTCAAGGGATAATTTTCAGTAACACTTAGTGGGTCAGAAATCATGACTGCAATGAAATCTAGCTTTTACATCTTGGTCCAATAAAAATATATCAGGTGCAATTTAGAGGCAGAATAGGAAACTCACACACAAGCATAGATAAAACAGGAACTTTCACATTCTCTGCCCATCTTTTTTCAGTTTTGCTCTACGTTAGAGAAATAGGAGGTCAAGACATTTTGCTTCTTCAGCACATTGAGCTCATTGCAAGGTGAGTCTCTTCCTCCCAGCTCAACCAGTTTGAGAGACCCATGGGCTGAGGAGGGTAGAAGATCAACTTACCCCTTCAAAGATCTCCCTTTCTACAGGGATGTGCCCTGCATCTTCCCAGATACCTCCTTCCTCTCTTACTATTCTCTGATTGCATTACTGCAGCTAGCGTGAAGCTTTAAAGACAAATTGGTGCAAAGCCCTGGCAGCAGATGTGAAGGGGAGGAATACCCCAAGACTCACACTGCAGCTGAGCTGAGACACTCATTGCAACAATGACATCCCTAATGAGAAATGCAAGCCAGGGAAGCCAGAGTGCTGATTCTTGCAGCATATAGTCTAAGACAAACTGTGGCCAAGGGCAACTCTCCTGTATCTTGTTCCAATGCTCTGTGCCTTTGTGTCACAAATCTTTAGAGTAGGGCCAGCACCAACACTAGTACCTGTGATGGCCTAGCCAAATCCAGAGGATTGCACTAAACACATTTCTCCTCCATGCCTTCTACCTTCTTCCAAAAGCCAAGACAAGTGGGTCTATTTACGTATTTATTAATTTCATCTCTGATTTACTTTAGATTGGTGTGTTGCCTGTTCAGAAGGGCTTTCCTTTGCAGGGTTTTATCTGAAGTTATGTGAGAAACAAGCTTTGGTGACAAGCATAGGTAGCAATATATGAACGACTTGCCTTTCACAGATGATATTTGGGTTTTCTTAATTAGACAACAAGGAAAAAAAAACCTTGAAAGATATTGATTGTTTAATTCTGGAATAGGGTTTTTATCCAGAAAATTATTTGACATTTATAACTTAGCTGGTTCACAAGACAACATGTTTTGACTTCATATTGTTAGAAATCAATGCACGAGGTTAAATATGACATTATAACTCACCGTGCCATAAGCATGACTGTAGTTACACTAAATCAATAGAACATGGAAGCCTAAATTTACAGCAGTCACAAACAGTATAAATAGTTAATTCATGGTTATTACATTACCTGGTTTAAAGGTAAAAGGGTTGTTAAGAACAACTCCGGAACAGTTCCCCAAGGCTGTATTGCAACTGCTGTCATTCATCTTCCGTCCACCTTGCCAGGCTTTTGAGTATGTTGAAAGAGGCATTTTCATTTCAGCAATAAAAATAAGTAGCTTGAATATCACTTGTTTTGTTGCTGCGCAAGCACAACTCCCCAATAACTTCATGTGTTTCAGTTTAAAAGGATGAACCTTTCAAAGCCATCAGCCAAGCAAAGATATTTTTAATTTCATGCAAGAGCCTGAATCTACTTTTTTTCCTCAGAAAAACAACTCACTTCGGTGTAAATGTTAATAAAAAGATAAATAATAAAGTTGTTTGTAATAATATAATTAGTATACTTATGCAACCAGTATATCTTGTTTCTACAGCTGCCTTCCCTCTTTTTTCTTCATAAAAACAACTCCCATAGGTGTCTATGTCTTTGAAAACCATCTTCTGTATATGCTGCTGTGTGAAGACACAAGAAGAGACAGGAAGCCAGATACCATATCAGCTCACCCATGTCATGTACTTTGAGAAGTATTATGACATAGAGCCAATCCAAAAGGGAGATCATTATGATTTATTTTCTGCCTTCCACAACAGAGGTTTAAAAACAACTAAAAGCAGAACTAATCCAAAACTGATAACTCAAGTGACAGGAAAATATTCCCTCTCATCACTACCATTGTGCCCTTTGGACAGCAGATTTTCCAGCTTCCTTCCAGTTTAGAGCAGTGAGATTTATATGCACCTTTAACAAAGAGGTGGCTTTGTGCTTGCCTGATAGTTTCCATGAAGATCTTGGTAGCCTTGTTTGTTTGTTTTGAAGGTCTTACCATGTTACTTCTTCTAGAATAGTTGTGAAAGCTCATCTCTAAAATCAACTTCTTACGAAATACCATGCAAGCTCATTGTGATGTTTAGAGGGTGACTAGTTATACATCAGTTTGTTTCTGGAAAACAGGTTTTTGTCAAAGTAATTTATATTCTACAATGATTTTTTTTTTTCTGTAGTAACCTTTAAGACCTTTTTTCATCAGGAAATTTCCAAATAAATCAAATATTTGAACCTCCTTTGGTTTTCAAAGGATTGATTGCAAAATAAAGGCAGAAATGGAATGAAAACAAGACTTTTGCTTTAAATTAAAATTACAAGCATGTGTTGTTTTGCTTTAATATTTTCCTTAGAGACTCAGAAAATAAATAGCTACATAATAAAATGAATTAAAACAACATCAGTAGGACTCCTGACATCTTTCTTAAAAAGAAAAATGAAATATAGTTGTGTGTGTAGAGCTGCATTTATAGATTTTTTTTGTTAGTCATTTATTTCAGGAGAGAAAAGGGTTATTTGTATGGTTATGGCTTCTTACCAGGATTATGGTTTCTCATAAGATGCTATTGCTCCATCTTACAGGGGCTCTGGGTTACTTCAATAGGTTTTGATATAACTTTGAATTTCATAGGAGGGGGCAGGGGAAACTTCAATAGAAAACTTCAGCTGACTTTTTCCCCTTCAGTCCTCAGTTCCTTTTCACATATATTTATAGCCACTTCCAAGGATGATAACTTCTTTGAAAGGGTTGCAATTTGAGCATTTTATACACCCCAGGTGCATTGCACCTATATAACTCTTATTACCATATAACTCTTTCTAACTATAAAACTCCTTTAGGGAACATAATATTGTTTGCATTAACTCAGGAACTAAGAAGCAGCAGCCAGGATGTCGGGCCCCTCGTACAGGGCATTGCACATGTCCATGTCCTTTATTCAGGATGAACCAGGCCCAAGAGCCCTTTTATTCCACTTAATGGCCAAATAGATTATAAAAACATTTCTTCACAAGAGTGGCTCTGGAGATAGGAAATGTTTATCAGGTTTCAACAGGAGTGAATTTAATTTCAGTAAGTTTTATCTCTAACTTTGCTATTGTGCACCTGATGCCTTCGCATGCTCAGCTCGAAGGAAATAACGTAATGCCATCACTGACAATGGAAAGCCAATCACAGGAGATGAGAGACTGAAAGCTTGTTGCCCAGATGAATATTTATAGCTGCATTGTGAACATCTATTTTCTTGGATTACACTAGAAGATATGATAACAACGCTGAAGGAAATTACTTTATGAATTTAATACCCATATATTTTCTGTACTGATTTCATTCATCTAGGTTCGGTGGCGTTTTATGTGGATGGAAAGCTCTCTTCTATCGTTATTCTTATTACAGCTAATAATCATCATCATCATTGTTATTGTATAATTAATTGCCAATTTTCTCTTTCAAATTTTCAATAAAAACAACCAGGAGAAAGATACAGTAGAAATAGCTATATGGGGCATTTAGAAATTGCTTAAGCAGTTGTACTGCCTAAGAATTTTTGTTAAGGACTTCCTAGAGCTAAAGTATGTCTCTGACATACTTAGTGGCATTCTACTAAGCACTGAAGTGATGAGATTACTGTCAAATTAGGAACTTGTGCCCTTCTCAGAAAAATAGAAAAGCACATACAAAGACAGCTTGTCTCAATTGCCTTGAAAGCCTCTCAAAATTGCTCCAGTAGAGATTTGGTTGTAATGAAAAAGGAACTGATTTAATGAGCATAAGTTTTTGGTGGGTCTATCCAGCTCCCAAACTGTTTAATGGGAAGCAGAGCATTGATCCCCCATCCAAGGTAAAGAAGGTGGGGAGACATAGAGGCACAATTCAATGATAAAACTGGCACCATGGCCATCTGGAATACACACTGGGTTATCAAACAGCCTATGCTTTAAAGCATTATGCTGAGAGGTGTCTTGGAAGAGGTCAGGAGTTCACAGACAGTTCTAGCGTTCAGTAAAGGCAATGGGTTTTCCAAATTTGCTCTTTTTGTTAAGAGGAGAACATAAGTTCCTTGTTGCCCTTAAGACACCGTGGAAATTGGGTTATTTTTAACCTGATCTATGATCCGTCTCACTGACAGAGCAGGAAACTGCAGCAGCACAGGCAAACAAATACCTGGAGAAGTTGGTCTTAAACTGGTCTCACTGCCAAGAAACCATGTCTTGAAAGAAGTAGATGTGTTCCAAGGAAATGGTCTTCAGCTTAATACATGGAGCAGCACAGGGAATGGGCTCTAATCACTGGCCAGCTGCCAGCAGAAGCAGCTGGGGCAACGAAAATAAGAAATCAGAAGTCTCCTGAGAAGCTGCTCACCGTGACACAGTCATGCCTCTATGGCTTCAGATAGAAGAAAGCAACCAGTGGCCATGTGAGTACTGGGAGACACCCAGTGTCACTGCCCAGAGGCCTTCCCCTCTCCTTCGGTGCTGCAGGCAGTGACCAGTCCCACCACCCTCATCACCTCACTTGGCTCCTGTCACTCAGGTCACCATGGAAGTCCCATTTATCTACTCCAGCCTCATCCATGACCTTCCTCAGTTGACTTTTTTCTCACCTCAGTTGGTACATGCTCTAATATATAACCATATTTTAGCCATGCTTATGGGGAGACCGAATTACAATTGCTTTTACTACAGGAGTAAGTAGACGCACTGCAGTATTTACAGCCCCATTTCACAAGGCACCATACAGATGGGTTTGAAGAGACTGTACCTTCTCTGAGCACAGTATAGATGAAGCAGGCAAAGTAAGGCTCGGGAAATTTATTATAGTTACTCAGCAGCAGAGCAAGGAAAAAAATGCCACTCCTGAGCTTGGTGTTCTGCCCAGACAATTTTACCATTCCTGCCTTTTAATACATTTAACTTTCCCTTTAGCTGGCATTTTGTTGAAACAAACTTTATGGTCCATAGCATCAGTGGTACCAAAATATGACAATTAATCACAGCCAGCTGCCAAGCTTCTACTGAGTTCAAGCATTTAAGTCACAATTAGCAGACACAATATTTCAGGATATCAATTTAGACAAAACATTGAAACGCTGAACCGAATTTGATCTATGACATTGGCAGAGTTGCAACGAGCCCATTATCATACAGCTGTATTCATCATAATTTATCTAGTCACTGCTGAACACTGCTGTGTTCACCAGGCCATGAAGGGAAGGACTGTAAGTGATCCTTGAATCTGCAGTGATGATGGTTCAAACCTGGCTTGCCTAGCACATTTCACCGTCCTGTTTCACACAAATACACTTCCACTAAAGCTCTAAGAACAAGTGCTTTAGGGCCAAAAAGGCTTAGTTTTGCAGTAACCAGCTCCAGTAATGCCAGAGCAGCTGTACAGACATTCAGCACTTTTTCCTTTCCCCTCTCTCCCTGCGTGATGCTGTGCTCCCCCCACAACACTTCTCACCTTCGGTCTGGCCATTGTCTTGTCCAAACACCAGCCTTGCTCATGCAGGTAGCGACCACAGCATCAGCTCAAGCTGGGTGCTGAAGAACCTGGCAGACACCTGGCTCAGCAGCTGAGGGCCATTGGAGCATGCACCAAAAACAAAGCAACCATATGACTGCCAGTCCATCATCTTACCCCATAAATAGTGAGCAGACCAAGAGCTTTTGGAGCTCTTCTTCATGGTGGGATCTCCCATTGAGTAGGGACATCTCTCAAGGTCACACCTGCTGCGGAGATCCCTTACCCCTTGCAAGTGCTTCCTTGTTGCAGCAGGTCCTCAGTAAGAGGTTAATAGCCTGCTAAACTCTGTAAGCTTTGCTAAGATTAAATCTGTGCACATATAATCCTCAGACATAAAGCATTAACCATATCTGGGACTAGGAGGGGATCCAGCTGCATCTAGATCTAGATCTCAAATCTTCTGTTTGAGGAGTTTAGAAAACAAGAGGGTACACTCTGAACCTCATGAGTCAACAGGGGAGTCTCCCTGACACATTTGACTTACCCTGTCCTCTACGCAGTAAATTATCAAGCATACCTTGCCCTCTCAAATCTTGTTAAGCCGCTGTCTTATTTACAGTTAAGCTTTGTTAGATCACTACGTTATATCAATAAACATACTGCTGCTTTTCTCTGATGAGTGAAGTGTATAATTTCGCCCACAGCACTCTGCAAGGCCAACATAGCACTTGAGAGGAGCAAGCTGGAGGTCAAAAAGGATATTTGGAAGGCATTACCGGGTGATAGAGGGCTCAAACTCTTAAATCAGTTCACCAACAAATCAGAGCTCCTTCAGCATCAGCTTTAGGTGCAGTCATAGGCTGACACAGGTGAAGCCCATGAGGCTAAAATTGCCTATTGAGAGCCTTGCCCTGCTTGGGCTGCACTTGTACCTTTCTCTACTAACACAGGTGTTAGGGGGGCTGAGATACATGCTCCTCTTGAGCTAGCTTAATGGTGTCTTGTAGTTGACCAGGTATGAAACACCCCTCCCTGTCCACTTCTCTGGCCTTTACTCTCCATTGCCACTGACCTCATACACATTTCAGATTACGCTGTCAGGAAAAATAGAAGAACATCTGTGTGTAGCACTGGTGTTGCCATGTCTATCTTATCCCACACTAACACTCTTTCAGCCTGGAAGGTACTATATAGTACTACAGGTACTATAGATGTTACCTGCTTGGCATGGCACCCATAAAAAGAGAGATATAAACAGGCTATTCTCACAAAAGAGCATCTCTTGTAAAGAACGGCTTTCCCTTCTCCCTGATATTAATGTTGAATTAATGCAATTCAATACTGTATTAAATTATTTACACATAAGAATTGTTGAGTCGTTAGTGGGCTTGGCATTTATCATGAACTGATTTCATTCTTCTTAAATACTGTTTGACAGTGATGCTGTCAGTTCCACAGATGGTAAATCCATATCTTGATTCCCAAAGCCTTCATGAGGATGTGCCCAGTGAGACTGAAGTGTTGTTTACAAATAAACTGCACAGAGCATATCCTGTGAATCATATCAATTCTCTTTGTTTTCCCATCCCCATGGACCTCCATGAGCTTCCAGACCCTTCCCACCCTTACGTGCAGGTCAGAGTAAGGTGAGGGAGAAGAGGCAGACCCAAGACTGTTGGGTCTCTCTTCTCCTCAGTTCCCTGTGATTCAGCACAGAGATAGCACAGCACTGCCTCCTGCTTGGTAACCCCATGTGCCAATCCCTATGACCAACCACTGCCATCATTCACCATCCACCTGTGCTGCCACCTGAAAGAGAAAAGAGACCTCGAAGAGATCCTGGCATTCAACTTGATGCTCCAGAACTTCGCCTCACGTGTGAGACTACACTGACCCTCTGCCACCCTGGGAGATGAGGCATCTGTAGGACTGCCTGGTGTCCATCAACTCCTTCTGCCTCTGCGCTGTGCCATTCCCTGCTGGGCACAAGCCATCTGGACTGAGACATCTTCCCAGCTTTGATATGGATGTCTCCGAGCTCTCAAAGCACTGGATGCCCCATCCAAGTCTCCACATGCGACCAAAATGACCTACTTTCCCCACTCGTCTGCATTTAGAAGTCTTGTAAACAGGTTGCACAGCGCCTATTTCTGGCTTGGCAAATGCATGCTCTTCCCCACAGTGGACTTTTTTTAACTGATGATGCTCAAGATGATTTATGAGTTTCCAAGAGCCCAAGTCAAATCACATCACTAGGTTATTTTTGGGTTATTATTCATGAAGTCCATTTCAAAGCTCAATTCAAAAGGCGTCTGTAAGCAGTCGGTGAAGAGCTGGAACCCCTACTGTAATAAATGAGTCATTTCTCAGTGGAAAATGAAAAACTTACCATGTCAGCAAGATGACTGCAAATGGTAGAACGTTGAGGGAAAGAGGAAATGGGATTAAGGGAATGGAAATGCAAAGAAATCTTAAAGAGAGGGCAAAACATATGGGTGGAAAGAGCCTCAAATGGAGTTATATAAAGAATTGCTCTTATGAAGTTCTTCAAAAGCTCCAGAGCTTCACAGTGAGAGAAAACCATCCTGCTTATAACTTTATTTTGTACCTCCTTATCCACTGAGCTGGTTTCAGAGACAAAATGCCCAGGTGTGGAAGAGGTGGTGCCAGGAGTCTCAAAGGGAAACCGTCCTCATAGACTTATCGATCCGTATGTGGGGTAAACTTGCCAAGACATGCCATTATTTTCCAGAAAGTACTTGTCCTGAAGCAGACTGGATGGCAGATGGGGCAGGTTTCCACGTCAGGTTCAATCTACCAGCCCAGTACCATCTTATTCTGAGGAGAGAGCAAGGCACCAGGTGGGAACATGCAAAATTCATATACTAAGGAAAGCAGCCAGAAGTATTTTTATCTTCTTGCTACACCACAGCAAGTTTTTGATCCTCAATGACAAAAATTACTCTCATACTGGCCAATGTCAGCCTTTCCTAAGCCACCTACCAGTCCTGCCTGGTATTTGGTTAGAAAAGTGCAAAGTGGCCTTGGCTTTGTGTGAGCTGAGCTCTGAGCTGGGCAGCATCAGTGTTCATGTAGCCAGGAGTAACTGCTCCACAGGGGCTGCAAATCAGAGCCAGGCAATAATCTTTCTCATACGCTGTCCTTAAAGGTATCAGTTCTTGCCTTTAATTCACTGTGGTCTTCTCAAGAAAATCTCCTGCCTAGAGCTTCTCCAGGTACTTCTGTATGTGTTCAGATGTGTTTGGTTTCATTGCTTTAAAATGTATTTAATTTAGGAGCATCCTTACTCTGCTATTACTAGGAAAGCCTGAGTGATAGACTTATCCTTTACAGCATCATCTTGTATTTGTTCCTTTCAATAGAGGCTTTTTTTCAGAGCGCTGGTTATTTTCATTTCCGTTCTGAGAGCTCTTCCTGTTGCTACCCTGTGTTTTGTCCAACAAAGTGATCGGTGGATCCACCTCATTGCACAGGTGTCACACTGACACCAAGCTAACTGAGATATTTTCAAACCTGTCCTTAACACAATCTACCATCTTGTTTGCTGTGAGGCCCGTTATTGGACGATAAAGATAGGTTTTTCACAAAAAATGATGACAGAGGCTTTTCCCCCACCTGGCTGCAGCTGAAGTCAAAGCCCCAGCTCTCTGTGGCAGCTCAGATGGCTCTCTGCAGCACGGGTAGCCCAGCCGATCAGAACCTGGCTCTGCAAGTGCAACATTTTTTAATTTAACACCTCAGCTCTTTTGCAGTGATCATGGATGTAATCCTTCACAATTACCTTAAAGTGGCACTTCTCCCATTCAAATGATTAATCTTACATAGAGACAGCCAGGAACACATCAAAAGAGGGGAAAAAAATAGGGATGAAAGAAGAAAGAGATAACTAGAAGGAAAGAAAATATAAAATATTTTTTTCACTACATGTATTTCTTTGGTCTCCCTGCCTCCCTCTTTTTTCCACTGGCAATTACAAATATGGCCCAAAATGTGCAGTTTGTTTACAGAAATTGCTGAAATATTTTGAAACAGCAAAGAAGATAGATGGGTTCCAGGAAGGCAGGACCAAAGGACTCTTCAGAGCCACAAAGCTATGCTTCACGCCACCTTCCATGTCATGCTGTTTCATTTTCTGGTCTCCTTTCTCAATTTCCACTGTACAGTGATCCAGTGTATGAATTATTTCTTCCTATTTCTAGTTTCAGTATTCCCCTTTCCAGTCTCTACCCACCCATCCTTGCATCACTGCTGTCACCTCAGAAGTTCTTTTCCTTCCTTTTTAATCCCTGACAGTGATCTCCAAACAACTTCAGCCAGCAGCCCGCAGCTTTTCTCACAGAAAACCACACATCTCCATCCTTACACCTGGAATGGAAAATGCTGTGGATGCCGCTGCACCGATGATTCTGCAGGTCTTGTGCTCTGTGTGAGCAGTCTGGTCGTGGTCTTGTGGACAAGTATTTTGAAAGCTTTTTCCAAGATGACAGCACTTCAACATCACATCCTCTTTCAAACACTTGCCATTCCAAAGCAAATTCTTTTGCCCACCTTGCAGACTGTCCATTCTCTGTTCCTGCAGCCTTCAAGTTTAATGGCATCTCCTTCTGAGCATGAGTTGTATACTTTAGACCTGGTAAGTACTCACCGTAACATTTACAAGAGCATTTATTTTCCTATCCTGGAAACACAGCTTGGCAACACTAATGTATTTTTTATGGCTCCCTTATACTTATGGCTTGGCCAGATTCTGCCATCAGCCTAGACCTCTTCCTCCTCCTGTACCTCTTCTTGTGCTATCCCATCTGGGTTTTGAGAAGATTGTTCCTTGTCCATGACTGCTGAATAAATCTTTATGTCTCCTTTGCTCTCCAGTCCCCTTATTTAATACCAAAAGATGCAGCAAATGTCTCTCTAATGCACAAATTGCTTTGGAGTGAATCAACAAATGGCACTGATTTTAGGAGATGCAAAGGACTGGCCTCAGCAGCACCTCTGTTTTCACTCAGTGAGGAATTGTCTTCACAATGTAGCTGTGATTTAAACAGTAGGTATCAGAATCTACTTGTTGTATGAATGTCTTGTATACTGGCATATGGACAAGCTTCCGTGCTTCTCAGTGAGGTGCACAGGTAAACTTTTAAAGAATGAAGAGATGTAGCAACAAATAAATCAGGTGCAGAAGTACCAGGGGGAAGGGAGAAAGTGAGAAACAGAAATCTTAATATCAAATCAGTCCAAAGCTGGCATGAGTTGGAGAGGAAGACAGGAAGAAGACCTCTGATGCAGATTTTCACAGACAAGAGAAAGGTGAATGCTTCCAGGAACATGATAATCCACTCCAAAGAAAAAAAAAAAAAAAAAAAAAAAAGTCCATCCTACAGTGTCTGCTTCTACATCATGTTTGCTGCAAGGTGCTATCGTGTAGGTGTACATAGAGGTAGCTGTCTGCTCACTAACTTGGCATTTGGAAGATAACCAGGTTCCTTGCACTGCTTTAGGGGGCTTCAGACAGAGCATTTGGTAGGGTCCTACCAATCTCCTGCACTTGGGAAATGAGCTCCTGAAGCTGTGTTTGGGGAGCTTGGCAGAGACAGCTTCACAGCCAGTAGGCTCTGAAGGGATGGATCACTGGTTCTGTTCCAGCCTAGCTCTGGACATCATCCCCCAGACCACTCAAGTCCTGTAACATCAGATCTTTGGCCCCCTCTGGTACCTGTATGGACAGCTTGTTTCATGAAGTTTTGCTGCGTGTAAAACATACAGGGAACAGGACAAGGTATCTCATATCACATTTATACCTTCCTGAGTTGTATAGCCAACAAAATGAAAGAAAAACCAAGAAATTCACTAGACATATTTTTGCAATACATATATTCTTTATAGATATATTTTTATCACCTTCAGAGAGGATGGGTCTGGGCAATAAAACAAATTCTGAGCCAGAAGCACAGCTTTCATATTAACTGTGATGGACAAGAGCAGTAAGATTTTCTTTTCTTTTCTTTTGACGGTTTCAAGATGAGTCTCTACACTGCTAGACCAGACAATGTGTGCTGAACAAAAAGAGGCAATCCAGGTGTCCATATAGATGAAGAACTTACATCAGCTAAATCTGCTGGGGGTGCTGCTGAATCAGCCTGCAAATAGGGAAATGAAGTGCAGGGTTATATGTTGGGGATATAGAGCAGAGAAGAGCAGCTACATTTTCACATGGAGCTTTCTGAAACAAGTGCTGCTGCCAGCCTGGGTTTGCTGCAGAGACATCAGAGCTGGCCCTGCTCTGAGCAGGAGATTGAGCTAGAGGCTTTCTGAGGTCCCTTCCCAGTTGCATCATGCTACGATCCCCAGACACCCCAGTATACCACTTCCAGGCATCCGAATTGTGTATTTAGCCTGAGTTTCCCTGGGGTAAGGTGTTAGTAGACTTTGGTTCAAGCTCTCCAAGAACAGTTATCCACATTACAAATCCAGAGCACTGTTTAGTGTGGCTTGCAAGCTCAGAGAAAGGAATAAAAGGCATATTAGGAGTGAACCTTGGGCTGATGCATTGAGTTCTGCAGAATAGAAATGATTTATCAGAAAGCCTGAAAGAACCATCATGACTGTTGAGTCAGACCTCTTGAATACATGGGCTGAAGTATTTTAGCCAATGATCTGCAGCAAACCCTTCTTTGCAATGATCATTTTACTCATAAATCCAGTAGCATGACAAGCATCTTCAGAAGCTGAGCTACCTTGAGGTATGAACTCCTTAAGAAAATGTCAGCAGAGGAAAGAGACACTGAAATCTTTTTGCAGACCTGGCTGCCCACTTATTAACCATGAAGGGGAAAAAGGAATCCCCAGATGAGATTGAGGACCTCAGAGAAAAGCCTTTTCTTCTCCAACCGTTCTCTCCACAGGACTCATAACCTTTAGCTAGGTCTGGGTCTGGAGTTCACATCAGACTCAAAAAGGGCTGTGAGGCTGGCCCAGACTCAAATAGCTTCTTAAATCTTTTGCTGATGAAAAGTGACGCAACATGTCATTTATGTCTCAGACTCAGGAGGAATTTGAAAACACTTCTAATATTTTGCCAATTGAATAAAATAGCTGAACGCTCAGATTCATTTCAAAAAGACAAACTGATCACTCTGGTCTGGCAGCACAGACCTCATCAGCACAAGCAGAGCACAGAAACACAGGTGGTGGTCACTTTAGTCAGTTAGCCATCTCTGGGCAGATGGATGGGCTGATAAAGGAAGAAGTTAGCTAGTGAGCATATCCCTTTCTATGTCCAAATTCACACATGAACCTTTTATTTTTAATTCTGTAACATTAAAACTGTAATTCAGCTCCAGAGACACCTACATTTTGGCATCCTTATGTACGTGTGAGTTAGCTGTCTAAGCTGCCACACCATCAACGGAGACCTAAGGGTCTATTTAGCCAGCTGATGCCAGTTTGGATGTCCCAGACCACCCTCCCTGGCCTCCATCTGCTGTCCAGCAGCTCATGGGTCTTCCACATGTGCTGCATCATATTCTTAAGCCCCATGTAGAAGTTTTGGCTAGTTGGTGTCTGTGCATGTGAAGTTGAATCCCACGCTCAGATCTGGAAAAGTCTGGATTTAGGTGCCTGAATCTGGAGCTGAGCAAAACCATTCTCTTTCCCCTCTGTGCTAACTGATCACTCAGGTAATGTCTTCTGTGTGACATTACCCTTCTTCTCCATCTTACTGTCTCCTAAAATCCTGTCTAAGGAATCATTTGCTAGCTTGTAATGTCTGTAAAATCATTAGAGGGGAAAAAAATCAATGACTAGATATGCCATTTATAACCAGGATACCCATATCCTTATTCCAGGTGCACAGGATTTAAGCTGTTCCCTCTGTGGAAGTAGAGGTTGAAATCTGGGTCTGCATCTTTGCTGTTTTGCATGAAGGGGCTTCACCAGGCCAGGAACGGTTTAACACTCAGCTGCAAACAGGAGGTGAACCAGAGGTCGTTCCTGGCTCAAATGAGCCATCAGACTTTGTAGCCTTTTGCCCTTAAGGGACCTGCTGCTACCTAGGATAATTGGCATTTATTAGCTGTTCTTTAGAGCCACATCTGTGGAGAACATCATTTCCGAATCCCAAGGCTGGCATTCACTTCTCTAATGAGAAGAAGAGATGCATAAAACAAATAAGTGAACAGGATAAAAATATTCAGAAATCAAATGCCAACAAGCTGCTAATCTCACCTTCTCTTTAATCACCTGCTTCATTTGGATAAGACAAACAATGTTCTCACTGAAGGGAGCCCAAGCTGCACTGTCTTTGCAAAATCTCCCCAAACCTGAGCTCACAGGGTACATAGTGCTCAGTATTTCTGCAGCCACATGGGAAAAGGGTGTTTTATAGGCCTGAAAGGAGACAGAAGCTTGGGTGTGTTTTCCACATGCACTCACAGCCAAGAAGAGCCTCTGTCCCAGCTCTTCTTCCCCTCCCCAGGAAATTTCCAGCTAAGCACCCTTCTTGCCTCTGAAGGATTGATGTGAGGGAATTAATTACTGGGCTAGGAGGAAAGCTTTTAAACTTCAGAATCACAGAATCATTAAGGTTGGAAAAGACCTCCAAGATCACCTGGTCCAACCACACCCCTACCACCAATGTCACCACTAACCCATGTCCCTAAGCAGCACATCCAACCTCTCCTTGAACACCCCCAGGGACGGTGACGCCACCACCTCCCTAGGCAACCCGTCCCAACACCTGACTGCTCCTTCTGACAGAAATGTCTCCTCATTTCCAACCTAAACCTCCTCTGGCACAACTTGAGGCCATTCTCTCTAGTCCTATCACTAGTTACCTGTGAGAAGAGGCCAGCCCCCAACTCCCCACAGCTTCCTTGCTCATGCCTTTGCCAGAAGGAACTGTTCAAAAGGACTGTATGATGACACACATGCCCAGAGTACATGATATAGTTCTCCTGATTTCAGTGTCTGATTTCCTAGGTTGCAGGCAGTCAGGTTTTCAAGCTTTTCTCCACAGCCCTGGAGCAAAAAATACCAAAATGCCACTCCTGATAAAGATGCAGCCATTGAGAGATGGCAGTCCTGCTCTTAGTCTAAAGTGTGGGCTGACTTTCTCTAATCCAAACCACCTCCAATCTCCTCCTGCATGACTGACATTCAGGTGATCCTCACATGCCCAAGGAAATGAAACAAAATGCAGTTCATTAATACTAACCACCAAAAAAAAAAAAAAAAAAAAAAAAAAAAAAAAAAAGTGTTTCAAGCTGTAAATCCCAGCACACAGACTTTAATAACATAAAAACAATCTATCCAGGAGGAGGCGTTCTCCCCACCCTGCTAGCATTATTCACACATTAAATCAGAACTGACACCGCAATCTTTTCAGCTGAGCTGTTCTCATTCTTCTTTTTTTATCGTGATGAAATAATTCCCCTTTTTAACAACTTCCAAATGTTCATACTGATGCATTATTGAAGTGGAAGTGCAGATTTCCAAGAGGATGATGTGTTTGATTTTCTCCAAGCAGTGAATAGACAAGATGTTAATGAATCGGAGAAGTATTAAAAATTTGTTTTGCAAAAGGAAATGTTTTTAACTGTATAAACCATTGCAACAACTATTGATTGCATTGCCACCACAACAAGGCAGGGAAAGCTGATTTATGACAGCAACCCACCCTAACTATCTAACCAGATTTAATATAGTTGCCATTCTATGACACAATGATGTATATTTTTGTGGCAATCTAGAAAATAATTTGCAAGGAGTAACAGTTCGTTCTTCAGCCATCAGCTATAAAGCTGTCAGGGGAGGGTCTCCAGCGCTGGCTACGGGACAGTGATGTAGTGAGGAGGATTGCAAAACTTCATGGGCTGGGGGGAGAACGGTGGGTTCTCAAATTTATGGATATGAGGATTTTCATGAGACTGTGTTGTTACTGGTTTTATTTTAGCCATAAACCAAAGGTAGCATGGTCTCCATAGGAATACGCAGTGTTTACCAATCCTCCCGTGTTATTGTCTGACAGAAATTCAAATGGGCCGTGCTGTGTAAGTTGACGATGCAGTCTTTAGTTGTCTGGAGTTTTTATTTCCTGACAGCTCTGGTAACAGCTTTCCCTCCGGGAACCCTGGGGCCAAGGCTAAGGAGGGCAGAGGAATGTAGAAGGTAAGTTCATCCACACTTCTTTGCTTTTTCACATGAAAAAATCAGGTTTTAGCTAAAGGTGGGCAGAACTTTAATAGCAAATACTCAAAGCACTAAGAAAACACAGCCTCTTCCAGCCTGAAATGCTGCTTCAAGTCAAACTTCTTTGAGCATTTTTGCTTGGAGAGGATGCAAGGACAAAATCCTCAAAAACTGTCAGAAAAGGGACTGGCGCTTTCATCATATCCAGCTGCTGCTCTGTGTCACACAAAAAGCAGAAGTACTCCAACAGGAGGGACTCGTATGTGGGCAGGAGGTGGCCGGCACAGTGACAGCAGAGACGTGGCACTGCCGCCATGCCTCAAAAGGCCACATCTGCAAAGGCGGCCTACAGGGAGGGCCTGTGGGAGAGGGCCTTGCCAGGGGACTGGGGCAGAAAAGCTATGGGTAAGGCAAATGCATGATCCAAGCATGTCACTAGGATGAACACCCTTGTTCGTGGGCTGCTGTGACAGAAAAAGTTGTCCAGGAGATGCTCTGAGGCATCTACAGGGCTTTGCAGGCCCAGCCACCCTCTCTGCTCTTGGGTTGGCACAGTTATAAGGAAAATCCCTCTTGATGAGGAGTCTTTTTCTACCCAGCCCTCGTTTCAACAGGGTTTCTACCTATTTATCATGTATAGAGCCTTGCGGAACACAAAACACCTTTACAAACATTATTTTCTGCTCTTCTACCAAGACTGTGTTAAATGGTTGAGCAGTAAATACGACAGGCCTCCTTCCTTGCACCTGCTGCCTTCTTCCTTCTGTCTCTGAGGCTCTCCAACATCCCAATTACATGAGGGTTAATTTGGGGGTTTTGTTTGTTTGTTGTTGTTTTTTCTTTGCACATTGCTCTATCACTTACGTTTAGGGTACACTGGCTTCTCCAGCAAACCTCAAAGCAAATCAGATCCACAGGAGCACTAATACATCCAGAGATGCTACAAGCAAGCTTCAAGGCGGAAAGCAAAGAGGACACAACTGCAGGCGCCTGCTTCAGACAGCTGATTGCCCTAGGAAATAATCCGTGTCAGCAGCCCTGCAGCCTCTAAGGATGCCGTATTTACCAGGATAACAAAAATTAAACAAACAGCAACCAAAAAAAAAAAAAAAAAAAAAGAACTAAAGTTAACCACAGAATGCAGCTTTGGCTGGAAACAAGCTGAGCATATTTTCTTTAGTTGACTAATTCTTGTTTATTTTTTGAAAGCTGCTGCTATAAAATTCACAATCCAATTACAATTTCCAGGCTGAAAGAATGGCTTCTAATTATATTGTTTCCTATCACTGCTACAATCATTGCAAGAAAGAGTGGATTAAAGCTGTATTATTTGTTCCCTGTACAGGAATCAGATCCCGGCATTGTCAAATGATTTATAAAAGACACATTAAATAAACTAACAATGCTTTTGCAACAGAAATGGGCTGTACCATAAACAGGACAAATTGAAAAATACAGATTTGCTGCCGTGTTCCAATGCATCAGAAATGAGGATAACAGTAACCATGCATGCAGAGTATGAACTGTATAAACACAAAATTAGGAGGGAAACGCAGGTGAGTTTTGAAATTTGAGACTGGGCTTTAGGAGAGCTGGCTTGGTCTCTGACCTGGCAGAAACTTTCAACATGACTTTGGGGAAGTCACTTGGCCAAGGGGAGGAGAAGAGGTCCAGGTACTGTCCTCCCAAGGCAGCTGTCTCCAAGTAGGTGTGAACATACATGAATTGGGAGTCTAAGTTCCTGAGAGGAGAGTCTGGCTAGCTAGAGATCTAGTCAGTGAGGATCAATGATCAAATGTGTCTACTTGACCATTCCAGAGGTTT
Source organism: Netta rufina (assembly GCF_964035555.1). Taxonomy (NCBI): domain Eukaryota; kingdom Metazoa; phylum Chordata; class Aves; order Anseriformes; family Anatidae; genus Netta; species Netta rufina. The sequence continues at coordinate 71,692,164 of NC_140127.1, read as the reverse complement.
TCATGTCCTTGCTTTGTTTCTCATACACTTTCTCCAAGCACCCAACTCTACCATGTGTCTGATGACTTTGGGAGGTGGATATGGATCTTGACCCAAATTCCTCCTGTGTTTCAGGACAGGGCTGAACCAGAGTCTTGGCTGTCATCCGTGAACCTTCAGATCAATTTATTCCCAATTCATCCATACTATGAGAGACAAATTCAGTGTCTTGAACTAACCTAACAGTTCCCTGCAGAAAGATGTATCCATTTGAATGACTGATGAGAAACTTCTCACACCCATTGCTTCTCCTTGCAGTTAGAGCTAGTTAACAGCAGGACTGGCAGTCTGAATACAGAGCAAGGAGACCTTGGGCATGATGCTATTCTTCAGGTTGTGAATCCTTCAGAGACATTTCTAGATGTAGATGCAAGCACACATCTCTCTCTACGTACACAGCAACTACTTCCAAACACAGCTCCTAGACTACAAGACCCCTTTCAGACTTTCTGCACAATTAACCTCCTCCACACAAGGGCTGACAATGAAGACCCTGCACCAAATTAGTCTCCTCCTACACATCACATGCAGAGAAGCAGGACTACTCCAATCCCTAAGGGCACTGCTCATTGTCCTGGCTACTTGCAGCATATACAGCCTGGTGTGTGTGACACTATGGAAGATGCTTTTCCAAGGAGTCCAATCTCCTTCTCCTCTTCTCTAGCAGTGGGTGACTATTTCATAATGTGTTTTTTCTGTTTTCACTATGCACTGGGTTTCTGTTTCTTTTGTTGTTGTAAATAAATAAATAAAATAAAAATCTTTCAGGCCCAACAATTCATTGTCTCCTCCCTAACTGTCCTTCCTACTCTCCCCCTCTTTGACCCTCCAGCCTTGGGCAACAGAATAAAAGGAAAAAGAAAAAAGAGAAGAAAAAAAGAATTGGTGAGCTCTTGAAGAAACAGTCTAAGACATTTCTTGTCCACATCAAAATGAAGATAGGTATTTCTCTAAGGCAGGTCCCATTTGACTGCCAAAGCCCCACAGTTCAGACAACATTATTCAAACCAGCCTGAAAAGCAACAAGAAAATTCAACATTGCTGGCATACAGAGAGCATGGGGAAGAAAACCAACTGGGTTCTTTACCACTTCTCTCCAACTCGCATAAAAGGATATGATCATAAATCAATATAACATCCAGATAGAATAAAATTGTGTTGTTCTTATTTTCATCTTCTATTTCTCCAGCACATTTTCAGCTCCTGAGCTCAGAGCAGGAACCCAAAACTGTTTTAGTGTTAAAACCTGCCACCTAGAGATCAAAACCACAAATGGAAATAGGTTTGTGGGCTGTTGTTTTTAAAGCAACTGTCTCACAGCATTACAGATGTGCTAGAAACTATAAATTCGCTGTGCTGTCTTTTAGGGCAACAAAACAGATTTTAAGAGACCCTTGATTATGTATCTGCACAGCACAGACATCATTACAGGGTATTGCATCTGCTCCCAGCACAAACACTGCTGCATGTGGCTTAGTGATTATAGGACAGAAAAACATTTTTTCTCCCAGTACTATAAATTTGTACTTCGTGTAAACAGAGACTGATCTCTTTCTCCCTCTTTTTTTTTTTTCCCCCCTTCCTTTTCTGAGATCACATAACCATTGCAGAAAGCAAGGCAGTTTTTAATCATAAGTTTTGGTGCTTTGAGTGGCAAAAAACAGTCTGGGTCTGAGTCTGCAAGTGAGCTGTATTAGCTCAGCTAGTCTGAGAAACTTTTCCTTGTGGTCTTCAGCCTGAAAAGGCATTAAAAAATAAAAATCACAGAGCACCTCTGAGGAAGTTTCTTGAAGTTTTTAACTGGAGCAAAATAACTTTCAAGTTTCCACTTCTAGGAAAACATCCTGTTTCCACCTCACCTTTGAACTGAAGAAGTTGCCAATTCCTACTGAAAATGGATCACCTTTCAGTATTTCTGAGTCAAGAAACACTTCTGAAATTGTGCATTTTGATTCAGGTCAGTTCAACACTACACCACATTTTCACAGAGAATAGGAAAGGGATTAGATCAAAGTCATCTCCCCCTAAAAATTGTGCCTACCGAATGTGCTAGTTATTTCCATAATGTACCCAGTCCCAGGTTCCCGTGCTCTGTTGTACAGACTAGAGGGGAAAGGCAGAAAGGGATGGGAAGAGGCAGGTGAAGCAGTGCTGTAAATTCAGAAGAGTCAGCTACTTGCTCGTAATTGTGAACAGCATGAATTTTGCTGCCTGTCAGGTGTCCATCCACAGCATCCCAAATCTTCCCATCCCTGCCTGGAAAACAGCAGACTCACACCTGTATTATCAGACGTGTGCAGAGCCCTTCTTAGGAAAAGTTTTAAGCTAATCCTGACAAGTGAGAGGTAGTGGAGAATACTTAATTCCACAGCAATAATTAAGAGCTTATGACTTGGGCACCAGAAGTCAGCTACCACTTTGAAGACATCCGGACAAAAGCCAGCCCCCGAGGTTCTTCTTGAGACCGCTGTTATGGGCCTTGGAGCTCAGATCCTGGCGATTTCTGGCCCGTTTTGATATGCCCCTCACCTGGCTGCCAGCAGGGGATCCAGTCACCAGGCCCCAAGCAGAGGTCAGTCACCACCCCAAGACAAAGGACATATTTTAGCTACTTTCAGTCCAGCTAATTAGCAGCCTTCTGCCAGAGTGCAACCTCTAACCCGCTTGTCACCGGTGAGGCCCATTAGCGAGTGCCTCTCTCCTCACCTTAAAGCTTTAAATTTACTGTTTGATCCGCAAAGAATGAAGTTGCATCTTCAGATCAACTAAAACCACCCAGACCATCTGAATACAGCAGCCATCTGACTTTAATTAACAAATCTGCTGGTGCCCTAGGGCATTTCAATCCACCACAAAAAAGAAGCAGGTAACCAAAAGGATAAAAAGCAGCATATCCAAAAAACGGGGTAGCTTGAAGAACTGGGGCAAACCTCAGAAACTACCCCAATTGCTGTTGAGAAAACCACCACCATCTTCTTAGGAATCCCATACAGTTTTAAGTACATCTCAACACCTGGGTGACCCTCTGTCAGGAGCCTCTCCTTTCTTCTCCACCTCCAACACACAAAGACGACCTTATCTAACCAAATGGATTGGTATAAAAGAGTCTCAATAAAGTGAATATCAAAAATTCCTTTGCTAGAATCTAGCAAGTACCTTTTTAAGTACGGAGATACAAAGAGTAACTCAAGTCTTCCACAGAAATATGACGTACAGAATTCATTCTGGAAAATAGCATAACCACAGGAAAAAAAGTCACCAACACATCCTACAAACACAAAAGGCATCGGATTTATTAGGTGTGACAGACCTCTAACCTCGAAGAATTAGCATTGACATCATCAGACTCAAAGAGCACCTACTAAGTGAGGATACTGGATGCCATTCAAAGGCAAATACTGCCCAGCAAGATTAAAAAAAGTAGGTGTGTCTTCTCTTTTTCAACCAAATCTTTGCAGCAATGAATCCCTCTGACTAGGAAGAGCATCTAGAATTTATTCCTAAAAAGTGCTTGTGATTTATAGGCTGGCTCTCTTGCCAAGTCTGGATCAAAGAATAAAAAAAAAAAAAAATGATAAAAAAGACAATTTCATAGCACAATGAGAATTTGAATGGAATATCAGTAATGTCTCTCTTACACATAAAATGTACCTATTAAGCTATAAGGCAGAAACAGGTTTAAGGCTCAAGGCTAACTTTTGTCTTTAAAAAAAAAAAAAAAAAAAAAAAACTCAGTTTTCCATATCAAACTACTTGAAATTATTTATTCACAAGCACACCTGGATGTGAACGGATGTGAATTGTATTTTCCAGAGACATTGTCATTAGCACTGTAAGAGGCTGATGAGATCTTGTCAAGTGTAGACTTTTACACATCAAGAAAAGTCTGCAAAAATTAAGCCTCTCAATGGGACTTGGTCGGATTTCTTTTCCACCCTTAGGTGATTCTCCTCTCCAGGCTGGTTCAGAACCAGACAGCTGCTAAAGAGCAGTGCTGGATGCCTGCTGTGAACATTAGAACGAGGGGCACGTTTTCAATGCTTCCTCAAATTTCAGCATGAGGAGCACTTCCTCAGGGGACAGCAGTCACTGCAGTTTATGACTATCTTCTAAAATCGTTGGTGCCTCTGAAGTAGCTTTCATTGAGCAATCCCTAGCAGGAAACTTCCTAGGCTTCAGTTGTCCTGGAAGGTCACCTACCATAACATTGGTGGCACTGGCACTGATGAAATTCAGGCGGTAGATGAAGTGTTACCCATCCCAAAAGATGTGAAGCCCACCACTACAATGAGCCACTTTGATTAGCAGGCTCCCAAGAGGAAAGGCTGCAGTACCCTGACTTTCACACGTGAAGAACTGCCTTCTTACATGGACTGAGACATTTTAGCACTTGTATTTCTAGAGTTAAAGAACACTGTTTGATCTTTTTTACTTTAAATTAAATCAGGCACTACATGAAAACTCAGCTAGTGTTAAATTCCTACCTGTTGTCACAGACTTTACCGAATGATTTACCACTCAGTGCTGCCTTCAGCTGTCCAGTGACACAATGTCAGGTTCATTTTAGTAAACCACACCAACACGAATAATACAGGATCTCGTCTCTGCACCGTAAGTCCCGTATCATCTGACCAGTGCCTGACCATATATGAAGCACATTAATACACATTCGGTGCAGCAGACATTTGACCTGTCCTTTTACTCCTTCCTTCAGGGCGTAGGTCTAGGAACTGTAAATGTCAGCGTCAAGATAAATGTTCACTGCTTGCATCAGAAAGCAGAATTGCCCAGGCGCTTAAGTGAGAAAAACTAAGAACAGCTTTAAACAAATAACAACACGAGTTTTGGTAACAGCACCTTTATGGAACACAAGGTTAGCTTCAGACAAGTGCCAGGTTACATGAATTTTCAGCCCTCTATATAAAGAAAGCAATCCTGGGTTTACTCCATCCTGATGAAACTTATAAATATTCGTTTATAGGCACAGTGTTTGGGCTATTTCCAAAGTAAAAAGGGCTTTCCATTACAGTGCTGGGAGTGGTTAACAGGTAAGATAACTTACTACATTCTTTTCCAGAAAATAATATTTCTCATCCATTATCTCCCAATGGTATTGGGATTTCAGAACACACAAACAATGCAACCCTAGTTCAGGTTAAAGAGGAAAGTAAAGTAGTTTAAGACAAAGAGCAAATCATTTTCATAGTTACACTTTTGCATGTATACATTTGCATGGGAAATTAGACTCATTTTTGTGAACAAAAATCCCACCTCTCTGTAAAACAAAAGGAATTCCTCGTCAGTAGAGGGCTACACTGTGCACGGGTCAGCCTTGAAAAGAAAGTCTGGACTTCAGGCATATCCAGCTACATGGATCAACAAGCAACCCCTTCAGATCCAGCAGCTTTGGTTTAATGGACGGAAACTTTGGCCTATTGTTTAAATGTACTTGCCAGCAACGAACAAGTAAGAATTTTAAAAATAAAGTGTGATACATGATATGAGCAATGTGCTTAATGTCAGAGCCTTGATCCTTAAAAGCATCTCTTTAAGTGACTTAACCTTAAAATGGGCAGTGCTTAAGTTACAAAAGATTCAGACCTTCAAGGCTGATTGGTTTCTTTATGATGACTGAAGAAACAGTTCTGCTGCAGGAATTCAAAAGATGTATCAGGTTTAGTAGCAGATTTATTATTTTGCTGTGATTTACAATAAGGTGATCATGTCTGAACCAAGAAGACATCAAAACAGGTTTAGCCAAGAGGTTTATGGCTTCAAAGTCAAATTCCACAACCAGTGCCAGTCGTTTGGGCAACTGAGGATTAGCAGACAAAAGATAAGCAGAGGCCAGGTGCTGCACTGATGGTTCAGAGACGGTGTTCCGAAGTGTCTTCTCTTACAGCAATTTCCTTTTCTCAAACTCCTGCAAATAGCACACAGACATTACAGGTGGAGGAAAAAAAAAAAAAGAAAAAGGTTTTTATTAATACTGTATTTTAAATTACTTTCTACTTATTGTACCAAATTGAATTTTAGGAATTAAAAAACTGGAATTAGAAAGGAAATTAAAAAGCGTGTAATGTGTGCAAGTATTCTCCCACCTCTCATTAACTCACTGGCTATGAAAAACCAGTAGCTCTAGATTGCGGTCAGTGCACCGCACTCAGACTGCAATGCTGTCAAGGCATAGGAAAACAGGCCTGAAAAACACTAATTCTGCATGAAAACCGCAGCAGAACCCTTATAGTACAGAATTCGAGCCAGGAAATAAATAAAGTTTTTCTTTTTAGTAAAGGAAAAAAACACAACAGAAAAAAGGGAAGACTCCCACAGCAGCCTGTGAAGGTGCTATTATGCAGTCATCACAGGAAAAACAACTACCTAGCACAGTTGAATTACGCATTTCCTCTAGGCATGAAACAGTGCCTTTTTTGGAGATGAATTAAGAAAAATAGCAATAATCCTGTTTCATACAGAAGTTTCTCAGCTGTATGCATTCAGCCATAATCCCAAATTAGTACTTAAAAGAGACATGCCTATAAGCCAGGCCTTTCCTCCTTCAAATACTGTACTTTCAAATAGTGTTTTAATATTTTAAATTAACTTGGGTTCTTTGCTTCCTCAGATAGCATCCAGAAAACACAATTCAACCAGTTGTTGCAAACACAGCTAAGTGTAATCATTTCTATATTTTGCTGTTTATTTTCCTATAAGGTTGTATTACACATGCTACTTGCGCTATCATCTAAGCAATAACCGCAGCTTGTTCAGTCACTCGACTTCGTATGTTTAACCAGGCTTAGAGCAACAGAATATTTGGGTGAGAGATGTACTACCATTCCCTCAAAAGTAGACTCCTGCTCTGGATAAGTGTATATACCAGTTTCCAAGTAACGAACCTTGTAGATGGTGCTACCTAGCTGAGCAGGGGACATGCTGACCACAACGCCAGCACTCTGAAGAGCTGCTATCTTCTCTTTAGCTCCACCCTTTCCACCAGCAATGATTGCTCCAGCGTGACCCATCCGCCTGCCTGGAGGAGCGGTCAGACCAGCAATGAACGACACTACTGGCTTGGCATTTGGACCCTGTGGATAAAGAAAATACACAGAGTTACATGGGGGAGAGTGAGATGAAAAGCAATTCTACATGGCAGGTTAAAAAAAAAAGAAAAGCATCAACTAGGCAGGCAAAGTTATCAAAGAGCTGGAAACCTCAGACAACATGGAACCACTAGTCTGAAGATAACTCCTCCTGATTAACTGTGTCAACCAGAAGCAATCATGAACTTTAAGATATCTCTTTACAGAACTATGTATATCACCAAAAAAATGTTCCCTACAAATGTCATTGCAGGACTAAAAATCTGAAGTTGTCGCTGCTCTGCTGTTAGAATTGAAATTAGAAGCTTCAATCATGATAAGTCATTCTCTTTAATATGAGTACAATCACTGTTTCTTTTTTGTTCTTTTGTCAGTACAGGTTAGAAATTGAACCAAGCTTTCTTGACATAGCAGAAGATGGCTAACCCCCAAGGCATCTGGAAACAAGCTCTTTAAGACTTACAGAATTATTTTCTTTCAAGAATGCTGCTGCATCTTCTTCAGCATTTCCTCCAATCTCCCCAATCAATATGATCCCCTCAGTATGAGGATCCTTCAGGAAGACATCAAGGCAGTCAATAAAATTAGTTCCATTGAAGGGATCACCTCCAATCCCTGAAAAAAACATGAAACCACATTAAGGTAACTCAATATAAAATTACATTCATACTAATAGTTTCAAAGTAAATTTCAGCATGAAGAGTTGTTCCCAAAGGCTCAAAAGAGGGACAGCTCTCAGAGTGCCAGGTTCCTGCTACAAATCTGTCTCCCCCACTATTTTACAGAAAGCTTGATATCCTAAGTTAACATCTATGACCTTTCAAACCATAACCAAACAGCACACCTTATATAGAGGCTCTATAAAATGTACAGCAGGGGCAAGACTCCAACTCTAGAATTGTGCTCTAAGAAAAAGTGAGTTAGCCAACTTGCTTAACATACCCAAGTAAATGCTTAAGGAAGCCCTAACCCTTTTTAATACTAAACATTTTAGAACATGTTCTAGTGGGAGGTGTCCCTGCACATGGCAGGGGGGTTGGAACTAGATGATTTATAAGGGTCCCTTCCAAACAAAACCTTTCTGTGATTATCCATGTGTTGGCAGTTCTCTGCTCAAAACTGTTTCCTAGGCTGTTATTAATCTGACAAGAAAATGATATCAGAGAAGGGGGATATTCTTCACAGCAGCTAGGGATCTAATTTCTCAGTATGACAAGAACTGATTCAGCTATTTCTATGCTTGCAAAAAAGAAATTAATTGGGAATTGTTCCTGTGAAGAAGCAGATTAGTCTAGATACAGCAAGCTGCTTCTGAGGAAACCTACCGACACAGAAAGACTGCCCCAATCCAACTTGCGTTGTCTGATGAACAGCTTCATAGGTCAGGGTTCCAGATCTTGACACAATACCTTTAGGGAAGAAATGGAGGTAAACTTAACACTAATATAGCTAAGTACGTGACTAGAGGTAGCTGTACTTGCATTCATGAAAATCACCTTAAATAAACTGAATGTGAGATGTTAAGTTTTCCAGCTATCCTTGCCAAAAGATGAAAACTCTAGATAAAATTGTATCTGTACAATTTCTTAGCTAGCACTTTTAAAACTTAATTGTAAACAGATGAACAGGCTTGCCCAGCAAGCCAGTTCTATTGGGCAAGACAGCATTCCTCACATTACAGCTTTACCAGGAGAGAAAACTGAAAACAGAACAGAATGTCTTTCTTGTCCTGTATACAAGTAGCTTATGCACTGAACTCAAATCAGCATTGCAGCTGAACAGTTAATGAAATAATTCAGTACAAGTTGTATCTCCAGCATTGCCAGGCACATGAAAGGCCCTCCAGAATGGAAATACACTTTGTAATGTAAGTTACCACTATTAAGGTAGCCATTGCTACAACACTGCTCTGCAATACATATTTAACAAGTACATTCCAATATTACAAGAGACCACAACCTAGCCTGGCATAAGCAGATTTTCTACAGCAGAAGTTTTGTGCTGAATCCTGGATCAGGGGCAAAATCATTCCATTTTTTTTGTTCGTTTTTCAAAGTCAAGATTTTTGTTAACACTCCAAGAGGGGAGTTTTCCAGGAAAAACAGATATTGTCTTCCATCTATTTCAAGCCATTTAACAAGCAATGTAATTAGTGTATTGCATGAACAGAGGACAAAATGCACCATTAGACTAACAAGCTTAGTTTTATCTACAGTTTATACTGCTGAACAGTGCAGATGTCTACTAGCAAAGAATTTTTTTCTCACTACATTTGCAAAAGGCTTCCTGTTTACTATGTTTCAGATTTCATGAAAGAAGCTACAGACAGAGGTCCTAAGATTGCAGCTATTTTTATAGCTTGCATCCCAAGATTGTCAAATGGTTCTTGGATGCCTCACAGTAAGAGAAAGCTGGGGAGCATATCACTAAAGGTCATAGTGGTAAATGAAGCTGGGAGGGTGGCAAAGTTCACATCTTTACTTCCTGATTCTTAGATCACCATTGAAAATATTTCTATTAGGGCAACTGGATTTAAAATATTATTTTGCACTTCTGGTGCCTTGCATTCAGATTCTACTGTCTTCTGACTGTAAGATATTTCAAGTAGACACAGAAAACCTTAACAGAACTTTGATTCAGAAGGAAACTCGAGGTAATGTTAGAGAACACTGAACAGCTTTTCCCACAGCAAACACTTTCCACCAAAAAATTTTGATAATGCTGTGAAGGGTACCTTCTGCAGAGGAGGAGGGCCGCAGAGATGATCAGAGGGCTAGAGCACCTCTCCTACAGAGACAGGCTGAGCCTGGAGAAGAAAAGGCTACAGGGAGAACTTACAGTGGCCTTTCAGCACCCAGAGGCGGCTGCAGAAAAGCTAGGGATGGACTCTTTGTCAGGAGGAGCAGTGACAGAACAAGGCGGCATGGTTTTAAACTAGAAGAGGGGAGATTTAGGTTAGATGTAAGTTAGAAATTTTTTACTCGTCAGGTGGTGAGGCACTGGCATAGGCTGCCCAGAGAAGCTGTGGATACCCCATCCCTGGAGGTGCTCAAGGCCAGGCTGGATGGGGCTTTGGGCAGCCTGGTCTAGTGGGAAGTGTCCCTGCCCATGGCAGGGCGTTGGAACTGGGTGATCTTTAAGGTCCCTTCTAACCCAAACCATTCTGTGATTTTATGATTTTGTGTCCAAGTTAAACTAGTTACCCCATTGACAGATAATGGCAGTGTACGCTGTTTACAACCTTTCTGAAACTCTATTTATATTAATGCATATTTTGGAACATATTTTTTTTCAAATAATGTAATGCAGGAGCTATAATCTAGTTATTATTTCTATAGTTTAGGACAAGAACCACCAGAAATCAGGACATGACACTTGCATGCAACAGGGTGTGCAGCTACCATATGATTATGAACAAGTCACTGCCCCTCTCACCTCAGCTTCCCTGTCTGAGAAGCGGGTGTGTTTGCCAATTCCACTCACCATGTTATAATTGCCTAACTAACTTGACATGTTATGAACTTATCTGTAATCTTTTCCTGGTGATGCTGAGCTCATGCTAGGTGTAGGATCCCAGTGACAGAATCATAAAGGTTGGAAAAGTAGTCCTCAGAAGCCAAGCTGTTGGAAGGATTAGTATTTGGGTGCCCTCTCAAACCCCACAGAAAATGGAGGTACAGTCAAATTAAGAGCATCATGGAAACACATTTCCTAACTAATCTTTTTCAACTGCTTTGCCTCTGCCATCAGCACTCAGCACCTACTACGGCAGGCTGACAGACTTTGTCGTTCAGGATTGATAATGGCTAAGATCACTCACAAACTGAAGGACAGAGAAGCTGTTATACAGAATGTTAAGTGTGATCTGGGTAGGATGTGACTAGCCTTGTGAATATGAATAGTAGAGTACCAAACTTTACTTTTAGATAATGCATAGATATTCAAAAACTCACCAATTCTTCCTTTCTTGTGAATGTGACCAGGCATGATACCAATTTTACATTCTCCAGGCTAAAGAGAGAGTGGGAGAAGTGAGATGGAACATTTAACCCATCACCAAAAATGGTCCAGCTTTGGAGCAAATCCAGAATTCACTTACATTGATGACACCAGGACAATTTGGGCCCACGAGTCTTGTCTTACCCTGCCGAACCAGTCTGTGTTTAACCCGAACCATGTCCTGCTGGGGAATACCTTCAGTAATGCAAACAACTAAGGGCATTTCTGCATCGATTGCTTCATTGATCGCAGCAGCGGCAAACGGAGGAGGTACATATATAACAGTGGCAGAAGCACCAGTTTGTTCTTTGGCCTAGAAAGATGATTTAAAAAAAAGCATTAAGCATCCAGTGGGCCCAAGGGGAGCATCTGACAATTAATTATTTAAAATATGTCTACTCACAAACATAAATGAAGTAAATAGATAAATACTGATTTACTATAATCAACACAAGTGTTAAATTCACTGAAGACAGGCACAGAGTGTGACCTGAGACCTAAGGACTGGCTGAAAAGGATATCCCCTACAAATATCACCACAAACACCCTTTGATAACAGTTGTTACAATTCCATCATATGCACCAGAATCAGAAACTAGTTATGGGCATAAAACATATGCATACTATGAAGTCATTTATATATATTTATATATACTATAAAGTCATTTGTGTTACTGAGCATCTGGACTCTGAACTTCCCAATGGAAGGCAAGCTCATGCTTGACCACAGTGAAAGCCACTTTTATAAGGCATCTATTTCATTCCACAGTGACATCCACAGTTCAAATATTTGTCTCTTCAGTATGAGGAATGGAATAAGGAGGCCTTCAGCAGCATTAGCTCTTGGATTAAGCCACCTGGTCCTCCAGTCATTGCTGCAAATTACCTCCTTCACAGAATTAAACACAGGCAGACCCAGATGAGTTTTTCCACCTTTCCCTGGAGAAATTCCTCCAACTAGATTGGTGCCATACTCCAACGCCTGCTGGCTGTGAAAGGTGCCCTGTGAGAGAGAAAGAATAAGTAAAGTTAAAATGCATACAAAGACAAATTTAATGTAGCAAAAAGAAGTTTTGATGACATTTGTAATTCTGAAAGCAATTCATTGCACTTAATTTATTGCACATGCCATGCTTTTTGCTTTTAAATTGGAGCACTATGGTTGCACACTAAAGAATGGTTTGTTCTGTGTTGCTAATACACCAGCAGACATAGCAACCACATTTTATCTTCCACATCAATTATGGCAGATGACAAATACAATAATCAAATAGAAGAAATTAGCATTCTTGTTCTTGACTAGCTGACAAATTTAGCAAAAGCAGTCTTCTTCCCTTGCAAATGTGTAAGAATCAATGTGGAAAAAAAATACTAAATATCCTGAAATTAAAACTTTTTTTTCATAGCCATTGATATTCAAAAGCTTTTGTGAAAGAGGCACTTTGAAAATTGTAAGGTTTTTGCAGGTTTTTGCTAGTCTCTTTCTGCTTTCTCTACAAAGAAACCCTTTCAGTTCTGTGCAGCTTAAGGCTTAAGACCAAAGCCAACCACAAAAATCAAGTCATCATGATGACAACTCAAAAAAAAAAAAGTTTTAAGCTTGTATAGTAGTGGAAAAAAATCTAGTTTAACGAATTTAAGGGAAATGGTATTTGGACAGAAGAATGGGAAACCAAAGAGCTGAAAGGATCTCCTTGATCACAAAGTCCCGTTTCCTAACAACACAGACAAGGCCAGCACATCATCTCTTTTATATGTTACTATGTTTTACGGCCAATTAATGTTCTGCACTGAAAGGGTGACAGAAGAAACAGTTCATATACATACCTGTTTGCCTGTAAAACCCTGGCAGATAACCTTTGTATTTTTGTTAATGTACAGATTTTTCCTCGACGCTGAGTAGGAGCAGTGTCGTACTCCATTCTGGTGCACTAGAGGAAGAAAGCAAGGAGAGAACAAATCGTTAATGAACTGCTTTGTTATGCTCTAAGTTAAAAAAACGTCCTAACAAGTCAGTACGTGTATATTTATGCTTACAGGAAAAGATGTTGATCCTGTAGCTCCTGTTTTTAAAAGCAGACCTGAAAGCTGCAAGCATTTACTAACTTTCATTCTAAGATAGGAAACAGCTTTAGTTCACTCTCTAAGGCTGCTCAGTTTGCTGGGAATCAGATGTTGGGTACTGAACATCAGAGCTCCGGTCAAGATAAATCACAAACACCTTTCACTGCTTTCATTTGTGAACGAACAGGTCTCTGTCCCCTAACAACTGCTACAAAGAGGCAAAGCAGAACTAAGATCCTGATATCCCAGAGGCTCTACATGTTGTGCAAACATAGCACAGCTCCTACAGACACCAAGAGATCTCAACACAGCCCCAGGACCTCCAGGCCTAACTCCAAGCATGGCACACAGCAAGAGATCTTTCCCCAGCAGATGCCCAGCCACGGGAACTTGTACATCACAGCTTGTGGGCTCTTGAAGAAATACGGCTCTCTGGATACTCCACTGGAACAGTTTTCAATTTAGTTCTCACAACTCTGGTCTTGTAAACACCACTCACACACAAAAGTAACACAACTGTAGAGAAATGGCACAGTGAATGCTGGTTTCAAGAAGAAAAGGAGAATGACTGCTGCTCTGCTGGAGGGAAAAACAGGGCATTAACAAATGATTAAAGAAGAAAAGTGTAGAATGTCCCAATGCAAGAAAACTCAAGAGATTAAGGAGGAAAAAGAGGCACAGAAAGGATGCTCTCACTGCCATGAGCTTTTGCAATGGCCAGGGTTTTGAGGAGATCTGAACTGATTCACTCCCTACAAGAGTTTTAGATAAAGACCACATATTGTGCCTGGAGTGAATGTGGAAGAGTGCAATCCTCATACAAACACTGACACTATTATGGTACTATGCACCTATTAGCTATTTGAAAACTTTTCCACTTCAGATTTGCAGAAATAAAAAGTGAAGTCAAAATGAAAATACAGAGGTTTTGAATCAGGCTCCTTGGATTGTTCCACACACTTGCTCAGGCACGCCTGATCCGGAGGGAGTTGGGTTTTTTTATTGTTTGTTTCTTACAAAGGAAGCAAAAAGTACTAAGATGGAAAAGAAAAAAGAAAAACAATATTCTTCAATATAAACTGTTGATGCACAGAATTTGAGATGACTTTTAGCAGGACACACTCAGTGATTGTAGTATTAAAAAAAAACAAACAGTCATTTCTTTCTCCATACCATGAAAGCAATTCTATGGCCCCAGCTCTGCTGCCCATTCCGTACCTATTTTCAGCTATTTATAACCTTTCACACAGATGTTTTCAGAACCTTAAGTGTGCCAATTCTCAGTCTTCAGGAGACTATACAGACATGTTTCAAGGATAAGAATCTTTAGTGCCTTTTATAAGCTATCAAGTACCAAAAAAAAAAAAAAAGATATATTTATTCCCATGCACTGATAACTGAAAAACAGCTTAAATGCCAAGCTTTTTCTGGATTTACTCTTAAAAACTTTATGTACTTTGTACATGAGTGAAGAGCCTTGATTCAGAAAAAAAAAAAAAAATACAGCTTTTTTCAGAAGAACCTGGCTAGAGCAGAGCAGCTGGCTGTCTCCAGAGAGGCAGCTTAGCCTGGCACGTGTCTGGGAAGCGATATATATTGGAAGAAATGAAAAAAATCACCTTGTACTTTCTGGGCTGGCTTTGGATGAGATTTTATTTATTTATTTATTTTTAACTGGCACGATGCAGCTCTGTATTTCTCTTCATAGCCTTGCCTGAAGCAGAAAGGTTTGGCCCTGGCTACCAGCACAGTCGGACCTGCAGAGGAATCGGTGGAGATGAGGTTTTGCTATACATATGGGGCACTAGCAGCAAGCCCCGGGTGCAAACAGCTGGCAATTTAAACAGCTAATGGCCATTTAAATAGCTGAGACAGATATAAGATGAGAAGGAAACAGGTGGAATATTGAAATGGCACGCCTAAGTTCACAGCAGGTAAGTCAGAAATAGAATCAGTCTCAGTTTCCAGCTAGGACCTTCATTCACCAGCTCAAACCGTTCTGTGACTCCCAACTCCTGCAGGCAATTGCTTTTACTAGACAAAAGCCAGGAGCCTTAGTGTAAATGTATGTGCCTTCCAGAGGGCAGGACAAGAAACAATTTGCTCTTCTGCTTACAAAGCTTCAGCAATGAGCCAGGAAAAGCCAAACTCCTTGCCGATGCTATTTTAATGCACGGCTCTCACTTACAGGCCAAGTTACAAAGGTGCTGGCTCCACACGAAGCCATAAAGCACAAGGACAAGTCTTAGCACTTGCAGATCTTATCAAAAGTATGGTGGAAACGCTGCATTTTGTCAAATCAGAGGCCCAACATTAACAAAACCGTGTTCAGCCAAGGCCTGTAATGCACTCACTGCAGCTCAAGTAGCAGGGAAACACGGTTACATTCACTTCTTGAAAGAAACCTCACAGCAGTAATTCATGCCTGACAACTCCAAAGCCTTTCTAGAAAAACACGCTCCTACTTACCATCGAGTGCAAACACCAATTTACATGTTTAAAGGAAAATTAACCCATTTGCAAAATATTTTAAGTTACACATCAAATGTAAATACTGTTGTTTGTTGTTTTTTTTGCAGGTTTCAGGCACTCTTGCAGCAGGATGTCCAAATCCTGACCTTACTTAAACAGCACAACCCAAGCCACATTTGCACAGCTTATCCCAGATGAAAGCCAGCTGACAGTGGAGGTACTAAATCTCTTCCTCAACTTTACAGAGTTGAAGATTTGTTATTTTCAGGACCTCCCACAAGACTCCCTAGAGCTACAGGCAGGAATCCAAGTCAAAGTGCTTCCTTCTTGCCCACGCTTATCGTGGAGGAAGCACCTGAAGGTGCTCACAAAATGAGCACAATATAAAAGCAAGGTAAGGCAGCAGAGATTCCTTTCCGCAAGGCCCTGAGCAGACACCTCCACTGTCAGAAGATGGACAGGTAATAAATGAAATTGTCCTTCCACTGCTCCTTGAAATACCCCGAGGGCCTGGAGATGAAGGAAGATAATCCTTTTCCTATTACCTATGGAAGGGAAGAAAGCCTTAGAAAATGCACAGGCTCCAAAACAAACAGGGAAAATGAACTTTAGTGCAGGGAAAGTCAGGGAGGAGTCAAGTACAAAGACTGCAAGGCAAAATGCTCAAAGTTGTTTTTTCTTTTTTTTTTTTTTCCCCCCCACACACATACCCCTCACTTTCCATCAGTTCCAAACCCTCAGTTTGTTTCTAAGAAATCCTCCCAATATTTCACATGCTGTTTAATTTGCCTCGTTATGACCATCTCCTTTCTCCTCCCTCTGCCTACAGACGCGTGGCCTGGAGGCCAAAGTACTGCAGCAAATTTTAGAGTTTGCTGACTCGAAGTTTGATATTACAAGAAGATTTGACACAGTTCCTTATCCCAGTCCTTCCTTCAATTGTGATGATCACGATCAGGCCATACGTGCACATTCACACACGTGGTTGTATCCTGGACAATCCTTCCCCAAACCTGTCTAAATTCATCCTGAAAGGTATCGGTTGCACTAGTAGAAGATGATCCCCAGTGACAAAGAAGTTTTCATGCTGTTGAGGGATTGCCAAAATATCTTACTCCTGGTCTTAAGAGGATTATGAGCTCAGGGAAGGATTTCCAGCTATTGGTACCCAGCCTCTCTTCTCTCACCCTTTCCTTGCCAAATTCCTATTAATTAAGGAAAAAACAATCCACAAACATGGCATAGGAGCTGAGGAATTAAGTAAATTAACCAGTCTGTAAAGGAGAGATGCAATGACTATGTAACAACAACTATGTTACACAAAAGTAAGCTGACGGACAAGTGACAATTAGAAAAAATTCATTCTTTTCAACACCTCCCTCTCCGCTAAGCAAAAATCCCCGCTTACTGCCATGGACATCACAGGAAACATGACAGCATCTGAAAGAAAAGCTTTCTTCTCCTAATTTATGAAGTTGAAACTGCAGGGCCATGTGGAAATAGGCACACTGTGTTCTGCACAGATCAAGTTCTTCTAAGACAACAAACTTTTTCCCAGGTACACTCCACTAAGCCTGCAGTTAAGGGTCTGCGAGCTTGCACAAAAGCAACAAAGAAATTCTTCAGTGTGCATCGTGATTTCTGCAGCACTTCTTTGCCAGGATTATTCACAAAATTTACTTTGGTTATTTAATCTAAGAGCTCTCCAAAGCCTTCCAGCTCGCCCAGAACTTTCAAAAATCCTGACTCTCCAGCGATAATTAAGATAAGCTTAAGTCTTGGTCCATAAGCGAGCAGCACTTTGAGCTGACCTTTGAGCAAGCCCTCACCACTCATTAACATATTGCATAGCATGTTTTCACAAATTCCTGAACTGAAACTTACCGATACACACCCTGCAGGCTTGCTTCAGCAGTGTACCAACAAGAACAGATGCTCTTTTGCAACAGAAAACACTAGAAAGTCACTGCTTTAAATTGCCACTAAGAGGAGATGTTAATTATTTGTTACTGGGACTGTTGCATGAACAAAGTCCAAACTTAATAAATTAAAAGACTGCCCAAACCTTAAGAGTTTCAAACCAAAAACTGTTTCAAATGAAGAAATATTCCTTCTTACAGCACTTTCTTAAAAGAGTTTATGAACTGTTGCTGCAAGCAGAACACTTCCTGAAACACTGAGTCCACCTCTTCCCCTTAACCTACAAAAGAATCTTAAGCACTCTTCCCTAATCTCTTACTGCACACAAGATTACTTTTGCTATGAGCATAAATTAACCTGAAGTGTAGGTGCTACATTGTCATCTCCACCAGCACCAACCTGCTCTGGGGAGCCAGCGCAAAGAGCTGCCCGGCAGAGTAAGCCCCACAGGAAGGAGTTCAGGAAGGGGTACAGCTTCCTTCCTACTCGTGCTCGTAGGGGACAAGAGGTGGGAAGGGATGCCTGGGGGACAGTGGGTGCGCCACAGGAACAACTTGGACCAGCTGAAAATGTCGTGGGATCATGTCCTGAGCCCCTGACCTGCATGTTACCATAGGAAGCACAAGCTTTGCTTGCACGGAGATCCAGTGAAATTTATGAAGTTTAACTTTGCCCACTTGCTGTCAGCTGTCAGATCCCTGATGAACACACCATTTCCTCAGCTGAAATTCCAAGAAAAACTTCTTGTGCCTAGGCTACCCGTACCGATTCCTGTAGAGAACACAGCATTAACTGCACAAAATAAGCACCAAGAAAAACACTTAATTTAATTTACTGTGATATTATTGTATCACACCAACCCCTCTAAAAGCTTTTGAGCTGACGTTCTAGCTGCAGATTGCTTGCATTCTCTGTGCTTAAAGGCTAACGCTGTTACTCCTGACAACACAGACAACTTCATCAGGTTGTGCTGAAGTCTCAGGACAACTCAGGGCCCCCGAGAGGCCTCTAACCCAAAGAACTACTCAAAGTGACCTGACCCAACCCCACCACCACCTTTTTCGAGGAGCTCTGCACATTACCAGAGATGAAACCTCCCTGGCTCCCCACCCAGCGTCCAACACCCCCCCAAAGGGCACACCCTTCATCCCCAAGGACCCCCTCACCCCTCAACGACCCCCCAACCCCCCCCCCTCACCCCCAAACCCCATTCCCGTGCCCACCCCCCCGCATCCCCGCGGCCTAGCCCGGGGGGGGGGAGCAGGCCTCGGCGGCTGAGAGCAGCTCCCACGAACCGGGAGGGCCCCGAAGCACCTCAGGGGAGGGTTGTGGGGTCCCGGGGGAGCGGTACTCACGGCGGAGGAAGCGGCCGAGGAGCCGGGCGGTGTGGCAGTGAGCCATCGTCCCCTCACAAGGACACCCGGCCCGCAGGCCCCGCTCGCCGCCTCAGCACTGCCCGCCCCGGCGGCGCGCGGGGGGTTGTGGGGGTTGTAGTCTGTCAGGCTCCTCGTAGTCATTCTACGCTACTTTTTAGCTCCTAAATTGTGATACATTCAGCCCAAAAAATGAGTTCTGATGTTTGTCTGCAGGTGGGCATTAGAAGATGTCCCGGTACACTGCTAGGTCAGCAGCTGGGGAGAAAGGCACGCTGCCTACACAGGGGTTACTCTTTTGTCGTGTCTGTAGCCACCAGTGCAAAAATAAGTAATATTTTTCAGGGAAATGCTTCAGTAAACAACATAAGACACGTACATCTTCGTTGGTGAATTAATAAAATGTTCCTCTCTACATAACAGACCTCATATGTTACTGATTTTCAGGGCTAAATGTGTAGGAATGCGGCAGAGCTCACGTCCCGACCGCACCAAGGAAATTTTCAGTAAATTGGTAATTCAGTAAATACAATCACAGAAGGATTTGGGTCAGAAGGAACCCTAAAGCACAGCCAGTCCAACCCCTTACCACAGGCAGGGACACCTCTGGGCAGCCCAGGTTGCTCAAAGCCCCATCCAGCCTGGCCTTGAGCACTTCCAAGGATGGGGCAGCCACAGCTCCTCTGGGCAGCCTGTTCAGTGCCTCACCACTAAAAATTGTGTCTTCAGGAGGGGGAGAGAAGTTGTTCTAGAATTGCACACAACAGAAATGAGTGAGAATGGAAAGCAGAAAACCAAATGGAACAAGCAGAACCCCAGCTATTTCTAAGCCATCCCCCTGGGCTTGCTGAGGCAGGTCACAGGCAGGCCTGTCCCAAGGGTCAGAGAAGAGTCCCTGGCCTGTCAACAGGGAGATCTGAAGTTTTAACCCCAAATAAGTTATACAATGGGTTATTCTTTCTCTCTTTTATGCTGAGATACGTAGTGTCACAAGTCTAAATTGGACACCAATTTAAAATAACTCAGGCATGAAGTCAACAATGTGGCCACTGCAACTTTTGCATAGTTTTAGTGGGACTGTAGAAGGTGAAGGGTAGTGTGGGTTTGTTTTGTTTTGTTTTCCAAACCTGAGTAGCATAAACATCTCTTTAGTCAAAACCTGAATGCATGTAGCGTCTTTTAAGTATTAATATTCATGTATAATCAAAAAGTCATTACCACTCCAACAGTAAAGTTTCAGGGTACTCAATCCAGCTGTACAGTATATAATTGGCCAGAAGCTCTTGGAAGTGGGTTTGTTCCCATCAGAGCACACTCTGTCCCACTAATATTAATTTAGTTAATTTAATCAACTACATAGAAAGAAACCATTCAGCCAAGGGAGAAACAATACAGCAATTAGCAACACTCGGGTGGCAATGACTGGGGCTCCCTTACACAGTTCAGGACAGAGTGAGTTTTAGCTCAGAGGGGGGTAGCCAAAGGATTAAAAACAGCTGTGGGATTTAATCTACTAACAATGCTTTTCAGGCACTGCAGAAAGATCAAATGTCAGGCAGGCGGTGGGGTCTCTCCCTAATGTATTATGAAATGAGCAACTTCATTATAAGAGCAACACGGATCTTGGAGCTGAACCTTGTGAAAATCACACACCCAGGGACTGAATCCTAGAAAACATTTTTCTTGCTGTCTTACTCGGAGTTGGGAGTTAACTTTGTTTGAAAGCACTTCTTCATGATCCTAAACACAGGGTGTTCTGCCACATATCCATCTGCAGAGGACCAGACCTTCAGATCACAAAAAAAAAAAAAAAAGGATCATAAGGATCACGTTAATGTTTACCCACATGGGAGCTCCAGCAGTAGCCTAAGATAAAAACAAAGTGTCTGCTAACCTTTTCCCATTCCTAGATCTTCAGATGAAAATGATTTTCACTTTGTGAACAAATTCAACCGGTTTTGGTACTCCCTTAAAACTTATTGTTAAAATTGTTTTCATTCCTTCCTTTACATCGTGGCTGGGCAGTTGAGGGCCCTGGCTGTGGTGCTAGTGGTCTGCATGCTTCCTTGGGACCATCACGGAAACTACTCAACCTCTCCCAGCCTTGATTTCTTCTCTCTAAGAAAAGACAACGCTTTGTTTGCTTGCATCAGCAGCTAAAAATGTCCAATGCAAATAAAACATCAACCCCTTAAATATCTGGATTTACCAGCACTAAGAGCAGCAAAACCACATATGTTTTGTGTTTTGTTTTGTTTTGTTTTGTTTTGTTTTGTTTTCAGGGTGCCCTGTTTACACCCCAGGCCCTAGACCTGATGTTATTCCACACAATGAACACAGACTGTGCTCCAGGCTCTGGCACCTAGATCTAATTGTCACCTGCACCAAACCCCCGTGTCTTTTTTCTCCATGAAGCCTCAATACAGCAACTACCTGCCAGGCTTAGCCTTCTCCATCCGCAGAGGTAACTCGCCCCTTAATACACAAAGCAGTCCCTTTCCCATATGCACATTTCCATGCGTGGATCCATGTATCTCCTTTTCTGGGTTTCAGGAGATGTCTAAACTGCTTGTGGGCTGGCATCTAGTGCAGCTTGAGCTGCCCTGCAGCACCCCATCCAGCTTCTTCCTGCCTCTCCAGAAACACCTGGGTTTCCTTTCAGTCCTGTATCCAATTAGCCAGTCCTCTACAGATGTCACAGAAACCATAATGCATCCTACACGGCATCAGACACCTATATTTAGTCACCTAATGTGAGCCTTTGCTGCCAGAATGGTATGCAGCTAAGGAGGAAATTCAGGTCCTGTGTGGCAGGTGAGTATGTGTGTGCTGTCCCAGGTCTCGTTGTGCCAGAGGAGACCTTGTTGGTGCCATCAGCATGGACAAACTGCAGTTCATGAGATGTCTATAAGCATCTGCTTCAAGGAGAGGGATGAAATGTGCCCTTGTAAAGCTGGAAGGTCTCTGCTGGTTGTGACAAGAGCTCAGAAACCCACTCACATGGAGGCAGTGTGTGGTGGACAGGTCAGCAGAAGGTGTGTGAGGCTGAACCTGACTCCCACCCACCCGAAAGCATTTTGATCCCAGCAAAATACGCTGCTAAGTCTGCATACATGTATTTTGCCAGCACTTACCTCTGAGATAAGGGTCCGTTTGGGGCTCTGGTCAAGGTTGCACCAATGTTTTGGTGCCAGCATGAAACCTGCTCCATTGCTGTCCACCCAGCTGCTCTAGGACTGCAGCCCCCAAGCTTTGTGGTGACCTTAACCCCGGGCACAAATCCTTTGAGATGTGGTCACACACTCGATCCATATGTTAAACTCAGATATATCAAAAAAGTTGAACGCAGCCTAGCAGCCATACAAACAATGCAGTCAGTAAAGCCAGAAAATGGCCTTTATGGGCAAATACTTCGTGGCATAAAATATACCATTGGCTTTCTTCTCAGAATCAGCTTTGTCTGCTAGTGCTGGCCAGGGTTAAAAGGTTCCCCTTCCTCTCTGCTCTTCCCATCACGCAGCTCCTTCCTATGCAGATCTGCCACCCGCCCTGTGATCAGCATTTCTTTGACAAAAGCAGGTTCTAGCAGGAAAGGTTTAGCAAGAAGGCCACCCTTTGAGCCTTTATTTTGGGAATTGCTAAAGCAGGGACAAGCTGGCTTAGCAACGTCCATCTGGTTTAACCTTTACTCACATCAGTGGTGACACCAGACCAACACTCCTTGCACCAGCTGATGTTTGGTCACTGGCTCCCATTCCTAACTCTCCAAAATAGCCCCACTGCTTGAAATCCTCATGCATCTTGTAGATTTAGCAGCAGCATCACCTCCTATCGCTGGAAGTTAAGAATGTGCAAAGAAATGGGTCATTCCTCTCATCTTCCTTGGATTGAGGGACCAAAGCGTGAAGACCAGCCCTGGCCTTAACTGTACCCAGCCTCCAGCAGCTAGGGATGCTGACCTAAAACAGGCTCACCTGTGGATTATTTTTACTAAAATTTACAGGTTGCAAGAAAAAATAAATAAATAAAGTCAGCATCTCTGCCCTGGAAGTCACCGGGTCTACCATTCTCCTTCTCTTTGTGAAAAGCACAGAAAATCAGAGGTGAGGATTCCTCTGCAAGGATTAGCCACGCTTGTGCTTTAAGCCACTGAGTCTTTATCCCTGCAGCCTGTAATGCTGCAGTAACAGAGCTATGGCTGAGAGCATCTGCTAAGGAATTAGGTAGAAATGGACTTACTGGGACTTCTGATGTGGCTCCAGATAGCAGAGAGAAAACCATCAAGGGTTTATGGCAAGGAGGGAGAGGCAGGGGTTGCTGGTGTTGTCTCACTTACTCCATTTCTCTGCAATTCACATACTGTTTTGAAAATTTTATGTTTAGTTCTCTGCTCCTGAAACATCACTCAAACTTCAGTAGCATTTCTACTGGTATGATTATTATTTTCAGCAGTGCCAAATGAAAATTCACCTGCAAACCAGCACTACCCCCCTCTTTCCTAAGCATGGCTTGGTGTTTCCGAAGAGCCTGCTGTTCCTGTGCTGCTTCACAAACAGGGCTCAGGTTTCACCTTGGCACCAATCAGGGTCACAGCATCGACATCAGAAGGGGGCAGTCCCCAAGGACAGGACGCCCAACCAGTCCCCACAGCCTGCCAGCCCTGGACTGGCCATTTCAAGTTTGCACTTCTTCAGGAAGGCAGATGCTGCTGAAGACCTTTGGTCATCAGCTGGTTTTCCTCTAAATATTTTTTCCCTTTTGCTCTGTGATTTGAAGTCTTACTCTGTCCTGTATCAGGGTTTTATCAGAGTTTACTCATTTTATTCAGGAAATTTTGGCAGAGATGCTTCAGCACCTCCAGCTCTTAAGAAAACCTTGACATTTGATGGGCTTTTGTGGCAGCTCACTGGGCTGCAGTCAGAGCAGCCATACACATCCCTCTGCCTTCCTGCTGTCGGAGATGGGCCAGCCAAGCACAACGATTTATTAAAATCACAGGTATTGAGCCCAGAGCTGCCCCGCAGTGCTGGGAAATGTTCACTTGCACCACCCAGGGAGCCAGCTCTTCCAGACCTCCTGGTCATAAGGAATGGAGCAGATCTGAAAGATTGGATGTTCACAAAAGAAAAACAGAATTTTGGGGCAAATTCTGTTCTCCACAATCTTGCATGGAGTTCTCCTGGTGCTGGAGCAAGATACAGCATGTGGAGCTTTGGCCATCTAGGAAGAAGAAGGAGCAAAATGGGATGCAGGTTCCTTGAACCAGAAAAAGGAAGAGCTCTTTCCCCTCTGCTTTCAATAAAAAGGAGTGAGGTTTTTCTGCTCCTTCTCACCTTAAACTTGCTCTGGATTTGATCAGAATGAAAACACAACAAATAGCAAAACCATACTACTAGATGGTTTGGGATTTATTTTGAATGGTTTGGCATTTATTTTGACTTGCTTCCATCTACACACAGGCATTTTCATGGCAATCCCCAACCAGCAATAGCATAACATGGGCTGCAGAACTAAGGATCTCTTAGAGTTTGAAATCTCCATGGGTCAAGATTTTTCTTAACACAGGTATGCTCGTACACTCACACAATCATTGATTTGTACAAATCCATGGGGAAATTGCTAGGACAACCTCTGGAGGATGACTTTGGCTGGACTGCAGTCCTCGAGCAGGATCTGGGAGCTTTGAGTAGCCCCAGCTGATAAATCTTTCCTTCAAGCAGTCTCATGGGGTTTCAAGAATCTATACCTTCCCCCCAGGGGACACATTTTCAGCATGAAAGTGCAAAGCAAAGCTCAGCTGAAATTCTTATTTTATTCTGAATATACATTGAAGCCTTAAGAAGTGCTGGGCTGCCAAACTATACCTTCTTACTATCCTTTTCTGGATGTGATCAGATCATTTGCAATAGCGAGACAAGTCACCTGCATAGTCTGGAAATCTCAGTGTTGGCTAAAGCAATGGCATAAATGCATCTGTTGAGCTTTTTCATATTAAAATTGTTTTTCTTGTCAGGCTTTGTAAGGTTGATGGAGAGTCGAAGTTCTGTCCACACTTTTTTTCCTGGAGGCGTAACAACCCCAGAATAAAATATAAATTCAGGTTTATCCCATGGAAGAATTTGTCTTTCACCTAAATAAAAAAGTATTTTGTGCAAGTTGGAGGGTTTTTGTGCTGCAGTCATCTTTCTACTTCCAAAATACTACTAAAAAAATGACAACTTTAAAAGTGCTTTGTAAAGTGAAGATTTTTCCCTGAGGTTTTTCTTTTGCTCTGATCTTGCTACCTCAGCAATGTGCAGAGTTCTGCAGGACCAAGTTAATGTTCCACCAAAACGCTTTGCTTAAGGATCAGTTCTTGAAAATTAATTTCTAGGAAACATATCTAAACTAAATGCAGAGTCTGATCTGCATTTCACATCCTTACGGTTAAATGCAGAGCACCAGCACTGAAGTTACTCCCATGCCAGCACTTCAGACCTTGTAGCCTCTTGAGAGTCCTCTGGCTCCAAATCCTTAAAAGCTGCAGTCAGATCTCCACCTGTTACATCAAACACACTGAAAACCAGCTTTCTTTAAATGTGCTTATTCTCACATACTCAACGTTGTTTAATATATATTTTCCTATTCGTTCCTAATTTTGCCTTGGCAGTGGTGAAGACCCACAGAATGACACTCACATCTCTCCTTTACAGCAGTTTCTTCCAGTTTCATCTTCTGGGAAACCTTTCAAAACCAGCTGCAGCAGCAAAAAGCAGTGGATGGCTGAAGAGCCCTACTCCTCCATGCAAAGCGCAGTCTCTGCTTCACTAAAATTATTTTCATTTTTCCTGTGGTTCCGTCATAGAGGAAAATTGCAGGTAGGTCATGAAGGCATGATGGTCATATATACGTATTGTCATATTTACAGAGAGTATTTTTCTCTGTGCTGAAATAGCCACGAGTACCACTAGATGTCACAGCTGCTTCGCTGTTTGACCTTCTCCCAGGGCTGCTCTGAGCAGCCTTCCAGCAGAAGGGCTGCTACAGGCTGAAGAGCAAAAGCGAGGACTGTGCTGAGCTGAACCAGGCTCCAGCTGAAAGATGCTTTAGAGCTGACTTTTCTTTAGCAAATATTTGAAGTCCTTCTGAAGTCCTCTGACTGGACGGGGTAGGCACAAGAAGGCCTGCAGGTTGTTCGGGCTGGAGGAAACCATCAGAGCTGCAGAAGAACCCTGGCCATTGGAAGCAGCAGCAGAAAATTGGGGTGGAGAAGGGGCTGCCTTCCTCCTCTGTGCTGGTAGTTTCACTGTTGGAAGAAGTAATTTTTTCTACACATTCTCTAGAGTTAACAAATGGCATTTGCCCTGGTGCCGTGGTTATCAATGCCTGCTGGATGGATCTCAGGGATGCCTGCTTCCTCCTCCTGAAATAGTTAAGAAATAACAAAAATATAAACCAAATATAATCAGGTCAAAACTGGGGCATTTTCTCTCAAAGGGAGCTAATTTAAGTGCCAAACAGCTACAGAGATTGGCTGCATCTCCGCTCTATTTGTGGCAGAGAGGCAAATAATTGCAGTGTGAAGGAGTGAGCGCTGTTTCTTCAGGCCACATGAAGGTCAAGGAAAGAATATTCTTCCTCCCTTCTCAGGCCAGTCTTATTTCTGTCTCCTCTCGTGTCACCAGTAGGAACCTCTTCATTTAGCTCTGAGGTTACCAGAAAGGATACACCTTTTCTGGAAGGAGGTTCGAACTAATTATCTCCCACAAGCCTTCCAAAGATTTGTCTTCCTCTTCTAAAGACACTGCAGTTAGTGCAGCAGCCTGTGTCATCATTATGCACATGAAAGTAATAACAAAGCTGAAGATAATTAATTCATTTATTCACTCTGGCGTGACCGGTAATTGCTGCTGTGGATTTCTTTTTCACTCCAATGACAACACTTATGCTACAAACAAAACCAGAACTGAATTCCTGTGAAATTGCTATTAAAACATTCCCTTAATGCGCTTCTTATGAGAAATTTTAAGAGAAGTCAAGTGCAAATCAGGAAGTAGCTAAAAACGATTTCTAAATGGAGTCAATTTTCCTAGCTTTTGTTGCTGTGTATTATTATTTTAACCTTGCCCCAAACATCTTGGGTGTAAATCTCCTGTACTGCAGGGGGCTGGTACCAGGCTGTCGCTATTGCAGGACCCATCACCCATGGAAACCCCACCTGGCATCACTGAAAATGGGGTCCCCATCTCCTGGAGCAGAGCAGCATCTGGCAGGACATGATTATCTACAAAAGCAGCCTCTAAATTTGGGCTTTGAAACTCCAGTCAGTGTTCATCCTTCCTTGGTGCTGAAAAATAACATTTCCATCAGCTTTTGCTGAAGGCTTCCCATTTGCTCCCACACAATTGCAGCAATACAAAAATGGATTCCTTAATTAATCTACAGTTACAGGACGACAAAATTTCCACCCAGTACAAACCTTTGACACCTATATCAAGGAAGCCTCGGTTTCTTGCTTTTTTTCCTCAAAAGGTTAGATGAGTTTTCTGGATTCAGGACGTGGCATGGTGCCACAGGCTTTGTGGGCTTCATGGCAACTGCTCTTGTCTTCCCATGGAAATCAATAGCCAGAGGATTGGCATCATAATCTACAACCAAAGACTGCAGAGAAAGCAAGGCCATGGCAAAATTGATAAAGAAAACACCAAATCAACAATGATCCCTCCTCTCCAGCCCCATCTTCCAAGCAGAGCGGTCTCTGCCATGGATTTTGCTCTCGCAGTCTGCAGTATTTGAGATGAAGATGGTGGAAAACATTCCTGCCAATGTAAATTCCCCTCCTGCTGCATGGTGGCTCTTCTGTTCAGCAAATCACCTTCGCTGAGAGATGCTTAAAAAGAAGGAGGGAGAAATCAGTGGTTGGAAGGTGCACTGGGGAAAAGCTCTGGGCACCTTTCAGCAGAGCAGATGTACCAATTCCACTCAAACACCATTCAAAGGAATGTCTAAAACCAGACTACAAAGCACATATTTAAATGTGAATGTAAATTCAGCTCTGAGCGTGCAGATAAGGTAGAAAGGCTGCCTCCCTCCCCAGGTGCCAGATCCCAGAGTGCAGCACAAGGAGTCTTCGAAGAGGTGGCTGCAAGAAGCCAAGAATTTTTCACTAAAACATCCACAGGATTTGAAAATATGGGGTTCATTTGAGCTGTCTTCTCCCTAAAAAGAAACAAACAAACTCATTTTCCCTAATACACTTGTGCTGGCTTCTCATGGCAATCGGAATTCAGTCCTGGGAGGAAGCTACTGCGGCCATGCTCATGTGTGGGTTCTCTCCTAAATGGTGATGTCTCAGGACTGTAGGTTGCCCTGAGAGGCTGTGGGGACTCCATGGGGGTCTCCAGGAGTCGCCTGGACGTGGGGCTGGGCCCCCTGCTCAGGGTGACCCTGCTGGGGCAGAGCTCGGGGTAGAAGGCCCTACAGGCCAGCTGCAGCCATTGGGCCAGGCCTGATGATTCCAGGGCCTGCCCTTCTGACACGAGCCATACGTGAGGTTTTGTGGGTAGACACAAGGAACAGCTCATATCAACAAGCAGCGATGTGCTAAATCCACTTGACTCACAACCTGCTCAGCCCAGAGCAAGATCGAGCAAACACCACCCCACAAAATAATCTTTCACTGCATCCCCAGCCTTTCCCAGCCTCAAACTTCCATCGTTTCCACAGCATCCTATCTCCTTTCTTACCAAACTCCAACCTGAGCCTCACATCTCTTCCCCGTACCTCTGCATGTGTCGTTTCACAGCAGCCAGATCCTTCTTACTGTCTTCATTTTAGCCATTTAACATTTTAGTGCTGTTTCTTATTCTGTTTCTGCACAGGACGAGAATACACCCGCCTGCCCACAGGAATAGGGTGCTGGCATTTCATTCCCAGCCTGTGTGATGATGTCCCACAGGCCAGATGTGCACAGTTCACACCTACACAGCATCATGCCACCCCACGGCTGCTCTCAGCTGTCCTCGTCGCTTCTCTCACACCGTCTGCCAGCACGGAGCCTCCACGCACACCAGGACTGTCTTGCAGGTTCCTCAGGCTGCTTCTCTCTGTCTCCAAAGCAGGGATTAAATCAATTACAAATCTGGTTTAATTCCATCCCTAAAAAGCACAGGAACTTTGTGTCCCACCACTTGCATTCGTCATATAAATTAATTTATATCCTCAGCATCCTTTTCTAGTGGCTGAGTGCATTTAACAGGAAACAGATAAAACATCCCACAGAAATAAATGGTTCTTTTATACCTGAATGAGATTCGGATCATTGGTTGCAGAGGAAACCTTGCGTCACATGCAATGTGCAAGCTGCAGCAACTGTACAGACATGGGGCGAGCTGGAATCGGGATGAACTTTTGTAAGCAAGCTGGAGAGAAAATGAGTTTTCCTCCCTTCCTTTAACTCTGCTCACAGATCACTGCTCTGCTGAAACACCCAGAGCCGCTCACCATCACAGCAATATCTGCAGTTCAGTTCAAAATCAATGGGATTACTCACAGCTTCACCAGCCCAAGTACAGAGGAGGGTCACTGTGAAGCACTGCCCATCATTCGTTCCCAATCGTGTCTCCAAACAATAAAATAAGATTTTGGTTTAATATGCTCATGCAGCAGTAGGAAAGTCACACCTTCTGCAGGGATATACACAAAGTTGCTTGTTATTGTTAACAGCAGGTGCATAGCATGCACCATCCACCATACCCATAGGAACTGCAATGAGTAGAAGTGCTCCAGTTTGCACTTTTTATTCTTTTATATGTAATTTATTATTCCTGCTTGGTTAGAGTGGAGTAACTGAGCTGATTTGATGGTCTTTTGGGTCTAGCTTTTAATGCTAAGTACCCAAGGTGACAGAAAAATTAGGACATTCATTAACTATGTTTTAAAATACCTGATAAAATAATACCTGGTGCATAGCTAAACAAGAGCTAAAATAAATAGCTGATGTGCAGACATATGCATCATCTTAATGGGAGGAACAAGCAAATTAAGGAAATATTGTATAAAGGAGAGCAAGGGATATAATCCCATCTCAGATCGCTGTCATCTTAATAAATCTTAATTAGTCGAAGATGACAAGTCAATTATAAATACATACTTACAAGAGGAAAGCTATGAGGAAGTTAAGTCTTGGCTTGCCTTTTAGAGCAAGTAGATTGCTTTCCAGTCCTCATTAATGTCATGTTGTGTACTTGCTGTTTTCCCCAGCTCTTCTAGGCTTCACTGCAAGTCACATACCCAGTCTCAAAAGCCTTTGGATGACATGGGGTGAGGATATGGGATGGAGTCATCCCACTGCAAGTGCTGCACCTGCTGCACCTTCTGCAGAAGCTGAAGCAACCAAGAGCCTGAGACACCCCAACACTGGATTTCTGCTCAACACCTTGATCTCCACAGGCTGGAGCAATGCCCCTGTGTTCTCCTTGTCTTTGGATTCCCCAAGTCCACCTCCTGCTCACTCCCTGACCTCAAAGCTTGGCCAGATGATTCCCACCCTGTTTGCCCACATTCCCCAACTCACCTGTCACAAGGTTAGTTTTTACAGAGCCTTCAGTCAAATTCCTCTGCTGCACTTTAAAGCAGTGCTTATTTTGTCCGTCTGTGCATCTGACTTCAAATGCAGGTGAAAACCAGCTGAGACCAAGAGATCTGCTTGTGCTTACACACTTTGCTGAGCAGATGTGCATAGTCGAGGTTTCACAGATGAAGGAGGCTGGTCTTTGTTATGAAAGGATGCTGCTGTGGATAGGGCAAACGATGGGTGAAACTATCCCCTAAAATATCATTCAAATTTTTGCTGCTGAGCTCAACAGCACCAGGATTTTAACCTGAATACAGATTTGGAGCATCACTGCTATGAGAGCCCAAATGAACTTAGCTAAAATCAATGGGAGTGTTAGAAATAAGTTCCCAATGCCATAAAAAAAAAAAAAAAAAATGCTTGGATCTTCATAGGATCAGCGTAACTGCCACAGAGAGTTGTTCTCCTGGGGAGGGACAAAAATGAGTTTTCAACACCTCCGTCTTTGAAGCTCTCTCCCATCTGTAGCTGCAGGGATTGGCAGCAGCAGCTCTGACTGGTAAAATGTCACCACTGTACATACAAATCCTGTTAGAAACAACAAATATTCCCTATGAGGGAAAAAATAAAGGTCAATCCTGTTTCAAAATATTTTCTGGAAATTGAATAAAATCTATTCCATTTTTTTTCTTTAAAAATGAGACATATTTTGATTGGGGCATTTCACATATTCAGAGCAGTATTTTTATCCAGAAAATCCAGCTGGCCCTGGTGTGCACCCAGTAAAGGTATGGCTGTTACTGACTGACCTGCAGGTTCTGCAAAAGAGTGTAAGACTGGTGTAATTAATCACACTATGGAAAGTAGAAAATCCCTTTAACGAAGCCACAAAACCCTCTTTAACTTGATCACACTGGGAACAGAATAGAAACAAAACAAGACAAACAAACAAACAAAAAAAAATACAAGACAAACAAACAAGCAAAAAAGACAAAAAAAAAAAAAAGACAAAAAAAAAAAAAAAAAAAAAAAGATTAGAAGCAGTGTTTAATTCCTAATGCACTGCATATACCGTGTTGGCTTTTTTGGGTCTTCTAATCAAGTCATCAACTCTTAGATCAAGACTGAACCTCCTTTCACTTGCTTGAGCCTGTACAGTAAATTATAGGGCCAAACTCCAAAGTAATTTAATTTGTCTAGCCAATAGTTAACAACTTTGCAGTTTTTATAATATATATAATTTATAAATATAACATGCACAAGTGTTGTAAGGGTAAGTCCTGGGAGGTGCTGGTGGGACAAGCTCCAGCAGGAGCTCTACAACCTTACAAAGTCCAAAGTCAAATGAAAAGCTTTGACTTTGCTGGCTTGGTGCAGAACTCCTTAGGTACAGGAAAAGCTGAGGGTTGTGCGTTTTTGTTTGTTTGTTTTGTCTGAGGTTCTTTAAATCTTGCTTTATCCCAATTACATCTTTCCAAAAGAAACAGCTGCAGCACAGTCTCCAGTTCCAAAAAGAAAGCTCCCTGCCTCCAGCTGCTTAGGCTTGTGAATTGTCACAAGAGGCTTCTGCTGAACAGATTTTTAATGGACATGAACATTGCAGGAAGAAACCAAAGCATTGTTACTGACCCATTCAAACAGCAGCAGGAGCTTTAAAGATGTCCTTCATCCTGAAAAGCAGTGTTATAAGGACCAGGCAGTGGGACTTGGGTAGGTGCTGCCAGGAGGGGACAGATCCTGTCTAAATTAGATGAGATGAATCCACTTGGCTCATTCCACAGGGCTCCACATTTGCTCAAGCTACCTGCTCATGTAGCCCTTGAGCGCCAAGTTACTTGAGACAAATCCTATTACCGATGCAGCAAAAGTAGGAATAAGTTGCTCCTGGTCCTGCTATCTCTGTCTGTTTGATCAGCAAAATGGGTGCAGAGATAGATCGATAGGCAGAGAAATGTATTACAGCAGACAGGATTTGTCCACGCTTAGCCAGCTGTCTGGCTAAATAGCAGTATTGATCCTGTAAATAATGACATCCCTAAAACACCTAACTTATTCTTCAAGCAGTAAGTACAGGCCTCGGGGCATGGATTTCTCACAGGATGAATTTTGCTCGGGAGAGGCAGCCATCCACTGCAGAGCAGCCACAGAATGGGGACTCTCTCCTATCTTATTTATTTCTCTTTCATTAGCCAAATGAAGGCTAGAAAGGCATTGCATTTTTCCCCCCCCCCTCTTATTTACTGCATATTCAGTTTAGAACTTCAAGCAATCCAGAAATGTGGAAGTTTTCTAAGCAACCATTGACCAAACAAGGTTTGTTAGCCCCTTTATAACCAAAACATTGCAAATTTGGAAGACTCTAAGCAGCTACAAGAAGATGCATTACACACCTAGCTAAAAAAAATTCCAAACCTTTGAGTAGCGTTTGATAAGATTTTGATTGAAATGTGGCAAAACATTGCTGGCACCTCCAGATGCACAATCCTGAAAGCAGAGGTTTTTACAGTGATTCTTCTGCAATAGCTCCAGCTGTTAAGTTTCACACTGACTCACCTTAATTCATGAGTTCTGGCTAAACTAAAAAGGGATTAAGCAGTTTTATTACACAATATTCAAAACAAAATGATTTGCAGAGCACTGCTTGCATTGACTATACTGCATTGCCTTCCCTAATACAAATAATACAATAATAGCTGTTATACACAATAATAGCTAATACAAATGGCCAAATGTTGCCTCGAATTTCAAATACTGCAGTAAAGTAAAACTGAAGAGGACTCTGCAAATACTCACTGATGTTACTGTAACACAATCTGGCTGTCCTTCCCATTCAAATTAGTTAAGTAATAACTATAGAGACAATTATATAGAGAAACTATATATTATATATTTATATATATATATATATATATATATTTTTTTTTTTTTTTTTGAGAGAGACAACACCCCATTGCAGGAGGGCTGGAATCAGATGATCTTTAAGCTCCATTCCAAACCAAACTATTCTACGATCCTATTAATTTTCCGTATTCCCAGTGTTAGGAAGAATTCTGATTCCCCAGTTCATTTTGCAGTATAAAATTATCTTTATGTAAAACCCAGGTCAAAAGGCCACTGCTGATGAGCTATTAATACCTCTAAAGGGTTTGTAGATGCTGGTCACTTCCATTAACCCACCAGCTGCCCTCCTTTAGGGACAGAACACACGGAGATGGACAGAGCCATGATATCCAGATGCCTACAAGCAACGCTGCCAAAATGAAGTTACTTAAATACATAAATACATAAATACATGTTAAGTTACTTAAATACATAAATAAATACATGGATGACAAATATCCATTGGTTACAGAAGACCAACCCAAGTACAAATACCCTTGTACAAATATCCTTGGGGACTTTGTACTTTTGGGGGAAGCCAATGCCAATTTAACTTCACAGCCACGTATGGAAAAACATTTATCTATAGGCTATGTAAAAAAGGCCTAGAGGAGCTCATGCCACCTGGTAGGCACTTGGTGGCCACCTCTGGTGGACATTTCTCCAGGTCATTGCAGGAGAGCAGAGAAGGGGGTACAGTTTGGGGGTGAATCCTTCCAGCCCAGGCATTCCTGCTAAACCCTGGAAGATCAAAAAGTTTCATTTCATACCGGAGGTAGAAAACGTTATCACCAGAAATAGCCTATAGTTTATAGCCTAATAAAACAGACAATGAATACTTGACTTAAAAGACTAAATTACTATCGTTGCTTGCATCGGGTGCACTGGATGGTGACGGCATGCTGAGGATGCTGTTATCCCAGATGGGTCAGTAACTGCCAAGAATGAGTTTCTGAGTTTCATTTCATGACTGTGATTCCTTCATATGAACATAAAACTGAAGGTAACTGTGAGTGCCCACTTTTAATTTAGTAAGGATAACCCAGACAGATTTTCAATTTCTTCTATTAAAAAGCTGTTTAAAAGGGAACCAGTAGCAGTACCACCTAATTTTTGTCTGCTTTTCAGTGACGCCGATGAGACTGACTTCATATTTGTGACAATACGGGCATATGGACCTGGTATAGTTGTGTTTAAGGCCAGTAAATCTCAGCCACAATCTTTTTAATATCTTTTTTTTTTTTTTTCCAAAGTATATCCAAATGTGTTGAAACCCCACAAACGAAGTCAGCAGGGAACAATTTTAACCAGATCTTACCAGCCTTTACGTTTATTTTTGAATGGAAAAGATGTTCTTAACTGCTAACATTAAAATACAGTTTAAAAAAAAAAAAAAAAAAAGAGCTTTGGCTATGTAGCTGCTACATTTTTATTTTGTTTTATTTTGTTTTATTTTTGTGCTGCCGTACAACCTGAAATGTAAGAGAACATTCAAGAGGAAGAGGTTTGTTGGAGGACAACAGGGGGGTTCTACGAGCAGCCTCAACAAAGACAACAATGAAATAATTCCCATTAATAATAGATGCCTGTTCTTGTACGGGTCTGAACTAAAAGCAATTTGTACCTGCTACCATCTCAGCAGAGAAAAGCATTTAAATTGCTGCTTGTTCTTCAATTACATAAGATTTTGCTTTATTAGTCATGAGCCATTGGATTTGGATTCCTCGCTGACCTGGCCCCATCCTCACTAAACTCTATTTAAAACTAAAGAAGGGAATGGTGAGCTACGCTTTGAAAACCAATACTCGTGTAAGAACAAGAGGAAGACAAGATTCGGTTTTTAAGCAAGGAATTAAGATAGTGAGGCAAGTGTCATACTGTCTAGATTTACAGTGGGCTTTTTCAATTTAATTTGACAGTGCCAAATACATTACATTGGGATTAGACTGTACAGGTTATTAAATCCTGATTACCAGAAGACAGTGCACTGTAGCAAGCAAATAGCTCACAAGTTACTGAAATTACAGCTTTGAAAACGTTTTAAGGGAATTAATGTTTAATTAATGATTTTGATTTTTAAGGCCTTCCAGTAACAGCTTCACTAAGAGATTACACAAACCTGCCGGACACTGCAAGCAGAAAGGATACATGGTGTTATTGGTTTTATAATCAACCTTGCACTGGAACAGCACCACGAGGGAATGAGGAGGCTGATGTACAAAAAAAACAACTGTTCCAGTCAGTAGGCACTTCACCTTCTGTGATTGTTTTTGTTTTGTGTGATCACATTTATCTATCATCCTTTTAACATTACAGCATTAGATGAACTTTGAATTTACGGTGATCCAAGAATATCCCTAATTCAACCTCCCAAGTTAACTTGGATATTAATGTGCACGGATGTTTACAGACCTAAGATGATTGTTTAAAGTTAGCACCGTGCTGCTGGCTTCTTTTTGCTGCTGAATGCTGACTAATGACACTCTTTTTCTTCCACTCAGTTTCATTTCTGCTACTGACTTCCAGGAATAATATACACTTTATAATTTTCCAGCACAAGCTCTGTATGAAACCACGACTGTTTGTTACAAAACTTACTTACACAAAGAAATTTTTGTACAAACTTTTTTTTTTTCCTTAGTAGTTTAAGTAATTTCTCATATTTATGTAGTTTCTTAGAAAAAGCCAAGTCACTGATCCTTCACTCTTTAGCTGACCGCATTTACCATGATGATCTGACATTCTCTTCACAAGGCTGGAATTGTACTTAAGGGACTTTGGAAGATGTACGTGTGTGATTGCCTGTAAAAATGCAAGCAGGAGTCTATTGAACTGAAAATGGTAAACATTTGACATCAGTTTTCCTACAGAAATGACCTTAAAAGGACTTTTCAACACCAAAACATTAGGGATCTTAGTGGTAATCCATGGTGCCCGGTCAGGAGATCAGGATACTTAAAGCTGACCTGTGGAGTGCTGTAATTGTACTGGGGCTTTCCAACAGGGCTGCTCTTGGTGTGTTACAGAGATACGGGGATGATACAAAACCCACTGAAGTTATTGGAAAGGAAAATGCATTATCTTTAGTAGCTTGAGGTTAAAAAAAATGGCTTTCATAATTCATCTTTTTAACCTGAGATACGGGACATTTTTGCTATTGTATTGAGTAAAATAGAACTGTAAAGAGGTTTGGGGTGATTCACAAGGCTTGATACATTTGAAAAGTCCCTTTGATAAAAGAAAGTCACTTCTTCATTTCTTCCTGGAGCAGCTGGACCAAAGCCAAAGCCACCAGAAGGTATCTGGTTAAAGCCACCCGACTTACATGTTCCCCCAGACTTAAACAACTTACCCAGATAAGCCACGAGAAGGCTTTCCCTGGTTGCTAGATGGACCTGGCTCTATGTTTAAAAGATATCAATGCTCATTACGGCTGGTTAATAGTCATTACAGCTCATTTTTCTCACTGCTTATGTGAGCATATTCTCCTCATCACTTGGTTTGGTCTAATACACACAGCAAACATCCTCTGTGCTGCCTGCTTAATTATTTCCATCTCTTTGTCAAGTTTCTCAGCGCAATAATTATGTCAGCTCCTCAAACTAGTCCTGCAGTGACAATAGCAGGAACCTGATGGAAAGAGTTGGTTTGTAACATGGAACGAGGTGGTTCACTTTAACTAAACACTTAATTTCTTTCCCCTTAGTTTAATTAATTCAGCTTAATTATTTAACCTGCTAACCAGAGGTTAATTTGGTTGGATCTGAAGCACTCTATTATTATGTTTATATCAGTTGGGGGTTCTTTTTGGAATGAGCCTCGTGTTTTATTACCTCTCATCCTCATTAATTTTAGTGCTGCTGTTGATCTTTCTTGAAACGTTTGTTTTCTCCGGGGCCAAGTTAATCCATAATTCAGCGCTAATGGTACATCAGCTGTGCGTTACCCGCTGTGCTCAGTGCTAAAAGCGAGGCCAGGGTTGGCGTGCAGGGGATGGATCGTGCCCCCTTACCGTGGTAAGCTTTGGGTAACAGGAACTGCAGTGATATCGCACCCTAAATAGTCACAGCTACTCTGCCTCGGGTGTTAAAAGGACAACTTCTTCCATTTGCTTTTTAATATATATTTTTTAGCAATTCCATCTTCTAAAAATGTATTCCTGCTCTTCTTCCTGAGCAGGTTAGGATAGAGGTGGCAGCCCTGTTGCTAAAGGCTTCTTAAGGCTATTTTAGACAGCACCTTAAAAGTCAAAAAGCAAATGCCACACTACAAACTGCCCAGGGTGTTAAAATCAAGTGCAACAAACACAAATTCAGGCCCAGGAGCTGTTGGGAGAAGCCCTCCGGTGTGCTCACAGGGGAACTGCCCCCGCCCTGGATGGTCACAGCGTGGCAGGGACCCAACAGCCTCCCCGCTAGCTGCAGGGCAGCACCAGTCCCCGCTCCATTAGGTGGATTTTGAGTCATGGTGCCCTGATCCAGAACGCATCCACTGACCGAAAATCTCAGCTGGAGGACTTTGCACCAAACCTGCATAAAAATCGACACAAAGCCTCCAGACCTGGTTCAGACCCCAATTTTTCTCCATCCCTGCAGGACACCAAACTCTCCATGACAGCCCATAACCCAAGACCTGCTCGAAGTCCCCCCAGCAGGGACAGCTGCCACCAAAGCACCGGGCAGTGCCACGAGCATCCCAAGCACCCTGAGAAGCTGGCAAATTAGACTTGCCACGTTCAGGCTCCAATTAACAAGCCCCTGCTAAGCACAGAGCTGAATGAGATCACGTCTGGTCCAGGGCCAGGAAGTAATGGTGCAGTAATGGTTTTATTGGCTTTTTGAGAAGGAGCTGTTTGACTTCAGAGAGTCAACAGCAACGTTGGCTCCCGCTAATCTCATTTTGAGAAGCGTGCTGTGTGAGAAGCAGTTTCCTCACAAAGCTTTGCTTGATTGCTCTCTGTTTATCTAGGATTACATTAGGAGCCCGAGACAATCTGAAAGCAGCCCGTGGCAGTCGAAACAGGGCTATGATTTTGGGAAGGGCTTCTGCAGCATCAGATTTGCGAGAAGAGATGCTTCAGCCTTTCCAGCAAGTTGGTGACTGGGTGGCAGCCAGCGTGCTCAGTACAAAGAGGTTCAGAATTCACAGAATAGATGTGCAGAAAGGGGAAGATTTAAAGGCGTAAAAATAGCTCCTTTTTGTCAAAAGGGAGCTGTATTTTCCATGCCCAAGTTTCAGACATGCGGATTTAAGACAGGCACGTTGTAAGTGCTGCAGCTAGCACGTGATAATTAGATAAGGGTTCATTGAAAATAATGTGTTTACCTTAAGCAAAAAGAAATCAAATGCAACAGGGTGAATTTAGCTTGGGTGAAGTGCTGTTTTAAGGGAAAAATGCAGAAAAACTTTTAATAGAACTAGAGCATAGATCAGTCTCACAACCACCTGCTCACGGAGTAGTTACCTGAAGAATGAAATCACCACCAGACCTGGTATAACAGTTCTTTATTTCAGTGTCTCTAACACAAAAAGAGGGCTTGCATTTTGACATCAGAACCATGCAAAGCACCTGTACACAGAGAACAATATATCAAATGAGTGTCTCCCTCCTGCTACATACGGTAAATTTAGGCAGGAAGACTCGGTTTTCCTTCGCATTCTGCTCCATCCTTCCACAAATCAGCCAGCTGCGAGAGGTGATCATTAACCTTCATTCCAAACCAGTAATTTGCCACAGAACAGTATTCTGCACTGCCCCAAGCTGCTCATAAATGCTTCCGTAAACATCCTCAAGGACCCTCAGGTTCTGCTCTCCTTTTACAAGGATGAAGTTCTGAACATCTCCAGCTACTGGAACAGGCTTTAACAGAGGTACTGGGTTAATGCAGTTGTACGAGAACAGATTTTGGCTCAAAGGATGAATGTCTCCTCCATACAGAGGCCCCAAAAAGGCCCTTATTAACGTCCCAGACACAGGGACACAGAGACCACAGTGCCCCTAGGCTCAGAGATTTGTCATATGCACAGAGGATTAATCAGACATCCCGACTATTAAAAAACAGTGGTGTAGAAAAAATAAAAGGCATAAAATACCGAACCAAAAAGGTTCCAAATAAGGCATCAGCAGGTCCCAACTGGGTGTGCTCCCATTATGCACACCATCCTCCCAAGGTGGCTAAGGATGATGCAACAGGATTGTATTTGTGACCTCAATCACTGAGCGCTAAGAGCAGCCCGAAGGGTTCAAGTTCTGTTCAAAAAAAAAAAAAAAAGAAAGAAAAAAAGAAAAACAAACAAAAAAAATAAAACACAAAACAAGAAGTATTCTTTTTGGTAAATATTTCTTAGAAAATCAAAATGTTAAAGCAATTTGTTTAAATGATTCTTTAAAAAAAGACAACATTCCTGTAAAGTAAAAATATATATATATCTAGAAATAGAATATAATTTTTTTGTTGTTTTTTTTTTTAAAAAAAAAGACATTCAGTATCACATCAGCGGATTCTGCTCAACTCCCCGTCCGCCTCCTGCGATACCCGCTGCTCGTTAAGGCAAAACGTCAGGCTGGCACCGTTACCACAGCTGAATCCAAGTGGCCCGAGGTGAAGCAGAGCGGGCAGCGCGCCGTCGTCAGCGGGGCTGCTTCTCCCTCACGCTGACCGAGCCGTCCTCCATGCCGAAATACACCACCTCTGCCATGTTGATGAACAGCCCCGTCTCCACCACACCTGGGAATGAGAGCGTTAATGCTGGAGCCATCAAAGGTTCAGAGAAATGTGTCCAGCCTGGGTGATTTGCATCAGCCACACTGGGAGCACCTGGGAAGCTTTTTCCCCGCAGCCAGCCCCCTAGGAAGCTCTCTGGAGAGTAAGAAACAGCTCCCAGAGCTCCCCGTGATGTTCACACCACCCCAGCCACCGTTTTTACACTAACACAACCACAAACAAGGCATTTTCAGGCAGCCCACAGGAGTCAGAGGAAGCCACACAGCCATAAACTTACCCACTTTAGCTTTTAAACATGTCTGAAAAATTATCTTCTTCGAGTACACCTGGGTAACGCTTGTTCAGATATTAAGAGACAGCAGATCTGCTGCTGCCTCTGCAATTTGTAGCCCATTAGCAGGTATGCTTCTGGTTGCATTTAATTACGTAATTATGGGGTGCTCTTAACTTCACAGTGGTCACTGAGCCGCAGCCAGAGCCCATAAATACCCAGGCTCGTGGTTTCCAAACCAGGCAGGTGGAGGATGCAAGCCAGTGCCATGGGTTCAAACAGTGCCTCCAGGCTTTCCTCCCAGCCAGCAAAAGACTCCTCTAGGAATCAAACTGAAACTTCCTCCGGGACAGGGGAGAAAAGCCAGCTTTTCACATTGCTTAAACCTTTGATACCACAGAGATTACAGCCACAGAAAAGACCATGAGAAGCTTATCACACTGTCTACAGGGAATTAAGGGCAAAATGGATTTGAGGCCAAAGATCAAGGAGGAAGAAAAAAAAAATAGCATCAAAGCGATGCTCATCCAGTTGGTCCTTTCTTATGCAGCCAAAAGAAAAGCCCAGGGATACCATCAGCTCTGTTTTGAGGCACACAAAATCCTCGAGCATCTTTAACACTGGCAGTTTGTAGCGATGCACAGCTCTGCAGCCCCCAGAGACCTTCCAAGGCGGCAGCTTGCTGGTGCACGTGGCACTCAGCATGCCAAAACCCTGGTCCCGTAACGGACCCAAAGACAGAGGCCACCAACACTCAGAGCCAGCAGTGAGACTGCTGGGTGAGCCCACGCATGCTGCCTAGGACATGGAGCACTGCACGGGGACAGCCCAGCCCAGCAGCACTCACTGGTTCATTTACACCAGCCACTGGTTTGTTTAGATCTGCTCCTGCCAAAGGTCTGAACCCGCCATCTACTGTTGGCTGCGAGCAAGTGCCAAGTAATTATTCAGACCGCAGACACCAAGACAAGCCAGGGCAGAGGTAACACCCTAGCAGCTTGCTCCGAGAGCTGGAGAAAAGAAAATGGGTTTGTTTTCAGCAAGTCAGCCTTCCAATAAGCACAGAGGGAAGCAAAGCCACTAAACAGAAGCAGCTTTAAGTTACCGGGGACTCTTCACCAAGCCTAAATTCATGGCCTCTGGCTGGTCTTGTTTAAATGATGGTGCCAGGACAGTATTTTGCCACTTTGCAACAGGATCCCAGCCTGTTCCTATGCGTTCTGGCAATACACGAGCAATAGTAAAGCTAAAGGCAGTCCTGCTGTGTGCTGCAGGGGCAGGCAGTTATCTGGGATGAACTCAAAGATAAAAGATACAAGAATATGTATTCAAAAATTGGCCAGATTCAAGAGCAGACGTTTGCTAAGAACTCCAGACGAGATGGCCAGAAGAGGCTGAGCCAGGCTTCATCTGCTCAGGAGTCCTTGCAGAGAAGCTGTTCCATTTGGAAACAGAATCATTGGCCACTGCTTCTCTTTTGCACATAAACAGCTGTAACAACAGGTACGATATCCTGCAACCTTACAGCAAGGTGAGCCCCCAGGACTACACAACAGTAATGAGACGGAGCTGTAAGCAGTTTCTGGATAACACAGCCCAGTGCAAAAATGAAAATAACGTAGCCCAGTGCAAACCCCTCGTTCCTGAGTCCACCAGTGGCTCCATTAAAAGCTTCTTGCTAAATGGACATGAGGAGAGTAAGGAAGAGAATAAGA
This sequence comes from Netta rufina, assembly GCF_964035555.1. Lineage (NCBI taxonomy): Eukaryota > Metazoa > Chordata > Aves > Anseriformes > Anatidae > Netta > Netta rufina. Next base: position 71,650,049 of record NC_140127.1, on the reverse strand, counting down.
CTGGCGTGACTAAAATACAAAATGGCACACACACACACACACATACACACATTATCCCAAGGTTGGGGCTTTTCTAGCATGGACCAAGCCTTAGCCAGTGTTTGTTTTTTAGTTACAGACATTACCTGGTATCATTTTGATGGCAGTGTTCACTTCGCTCCATTCATGAACCTTGTCAAACTTCCAATCCAGGATGAAGTTCCCGTTGTCCGTCACCACGGGGCCCTGGGAAGCAAACCCATCTGTCAGCACCGTGAGCTCTTTTCCTACCAAGCACGGCGAGGGACTGTCACGGCCTCACACCAGGAGCTGTCCCCGCTGCACTTTCTCTTTTCTGTTCAGAGAAAGTCATCGTTCAAGTAAAGGAGGGCAGTGCACTGCTCCACGAGAACAATAAGTCTGTAAGAAAAAACATCACCCGAGGCAACTACGCCTCCCGCATTCTTCTGCATACAGTTCACAGATAATCATGCAGAAGCTGGAAATAATAATGATGTGATTTCATCACTGTGATAGAGGATCCTTTTTGCAAGAGTAAAACCAGATGAATGTCCTAAAAAGGCTTGGTAAAAATACACAACTGAGGCCAAAACAAGACCCTCCACCCCAGCAATATGGGTGTGCCATGTACTGCTGGATGCTATGTGGAGGTTTTGGGAGCTGAAGGATTGCTGGCCTTCAGTGTCCCAGATGTGCTCAGCACTCTCAAACCCCAACAGTTGGGTCCTTTCAATAATGACATGACAGCTGGGGCTGAGAACAAGATGTCTCAGCAGCTTGGTGCAGGGTTTGTGACCACACATGCCAGCAAGGACCACGGCAGGAAAAAAGCATCCTCCAAAGTCAGGGCTCGTGCTGGAGCAGCACCAATGTGCATTCCCGAGAAAGGCTGGTCTCAGTTCATGGACAACAACTGGTTTGATCTTCTCAGGCTCCTAAACACAGCCCCTCAACCTCTGGCCAGGGGATTAAATGCACCAACACCAAGTACTCAGCCTTCAGGCATTAGCTCCAGCTTTTTCCTGCAGACAGCTCTCTTTTTCCCTGGCTAAGCCCCACTGTCCCAGCCAGGATAGGACAGTGGCGGTGGAAACAAGGCAGATTTGGTTTCAATTTAGTGCAGCTCTTGCTCTGTGTAACACTCAGGAGCCTGGGATCACCAGGAGCTGCCCACATAACACATTGGTGGCACAGACTGCCCTCCAACCCCCAAACATCCCTGCAGAGCAGCAGGTCAGGTATGTGTGGGTGAGATGGAGGCCCCAGCAGGACAGAGAGGGATCCCACAAGCACAGCAACCCGTACTGTGAACAGAGAGACCCAAAGCAGCCTTCAGACGTGGGCTTGGCCATCCCTCTTCCCCTTGTTCGGGGCTGTTTGCTTTGAGAGGGAGGCCAGAGAGGCCTTCCATGAGCAAGCCCAACATCTAAACACGCAGTTCGTTAACCGAAGTGTAATTGGGGGAGAATTACACAAGGGACCAGATTTAATCAGACAAAAAGTCACATTCAGGTGGTTCCTTTGGGCACTTGGGGCCGATCAGGGCCACTCACCGCTTTGCTTACAGCCATCCGCAGCTCTGCAGCACCCCCGAAGTTCTTGGTCAGGGCTCTGGTGACAGGGACGTAAGCCATGGGGATGACTTCAATGGGGATTCCCTTCTTCCACTGCTCCCCGAGACTCTCTGATTTTTTCCTGAGGACACGGTTTGAGGCGAGATTAGTGTCAGACATTACACTGCTACCACCATTAACATAACACACATCAAATTCTCTCTTGCAAATCCCGCAGGTGTAAGGCTCTAGAGAACAGAGCACTCAGTTTGCACTTGCACGTGTGCAGGAAGAACAAGTTTAATGTGCAAAGCTCTGCTCATAAGCCCTGTTTTTACATACTTTGGACAAACAGGACAGAAATTGGCTTCTCCACAGCCTCATGGCTGCACGCACAGAAGGGGAAATTTATTCTGTGCCGACAATCACTGAGCTCAGAAAGAACAGAGCAGCAGCTTCCCCACAAGCTCTGCTGACTTGTAGGCAGGCCTGCTGAGTTGAAAATTAAGGAAAAAAGGCCAGATTCAATCGCTGAAGCACTGGGAATCAGGCTCGTCTCCACTTATCCCTGCTCCCCTGACCCACTGGAAGAACTGTAACAGCCTAACATGGGACCACCCAAATCCTCCCACAAGACAGAGGTGTAACAAACCTTAATATTTACCTGTAATCGGCAATAACAATGAAGCATTTTGCATATCCTGCAACTATCTTCTCCTGCGTCAAGCAGCCACTGCAAGGGAATAAAAGAAAACGTCAGAAAATGTCAGAAAACATCGGACTGCCCCAAAGCCACCCACCGCCGGCGCCCCACACAGACACACAGACAGCAAGGCTCACCCGCCACCTTTGATAAGGTTGAGGTTTGAGTCCACCTCATCCGCTCCATCGATGGCAACGTCGAGCTGTAGGGAGAGAAGAAATTCAGTGTGGAAACCTCACCCATACAGCCTCAAGGTGCTGCTCTCAGTGAAGACAGGAGGTGAACTTGCCGTCTCAGGGGATCACCCGGGGACAAGCCCTGCTCTTTCTGGTCACCTTGTGGTGTCAGTGGTTGGGATTTTGGGGCATTTGTGGTCTTTGTGAAATGGAGGAGCTCGGTTCAACAGCCTCCTGGCCCACAGTCCCTGCCCAAGTCACCCTAAAACCCAGCCTCTCAGCCGGACCACTGCTTGAGCAAACTAAAAAGCTCAGGGAAAAAAATAAACTAAGCCAGTTTTCTCCCATCCTGCAGCTTTTCTCCCCAAGGACAGATGAGCCTGGTGATTTAGGAAGGGCCAGGCTGAAGGCAGGGCAGGTGAGGCCTCGGTCCCGCTTACCTCTGGATGTCGGTCCAGGTCACTCAGCGTTAAGCCGTTCTGCAGGATCAGCTGCCGGGCCTGCGCACCAAGAACACAGCAAACACCAGTTACCAGGGGCAGGGAAGGAAAACAGCCTTGTGGGGTCGTTCCCCACACCACAGCAAGGATGGAGGCACCCTGGAAAGCCTGCAGGGCTCTGTCCTGAGCTCACAGAGACCCAGCAACAAGGCACGACAAGGAGGAAATGCTGCTTCCACACCAGGTTCTTTTGTCCAAATAATGATGGTTTGAACTCAAAATGCTCAGACGGTGCAAAGGGAATGGCCTGAGTGCAGGTCTCTCCATCCTAGACAGCGGGAAGGCCTGTCAGCTTGGTGGGAGACACCTGTGTCTAAGCATGAGGACACATATAGGCTTTTTGATTCCTGTGTTTTTCATTTCAGCTGGGACATTATACTCCCCTGCACCCATCTAGCCCCTCGGATTTCTTTTGGCTGAAAAACAGGAGCAGGAAAATGAATTATTTGCACCGTAGCGATACGGGGCTAACGATGAAAGTGTTATTCATATCAGAAAGAAACAAACACCAAATGAAAAAGCAAAAAGGAAAAGCACAACTCATGGCAAAAGTGTGGGAAGCCTCCTGGAACAGCTCTTTGGTGGCCCCGGCAGACTTTTACTGAAGTAGCCGTGCATTTCCCTCTAGTGGCAACACGACACAGAGCACCTGGAGCTACTCTCCCCTTGGTCCACCTGTATGAATGTAAGACGAAGCTTACAGAACCTTAAATGGGTTGAATTTTCCGTTGCAGATCACTGTTTGAGTGAGAGTCCCTCCTTGCATGAATTCTGCTCGAGTCTGAACTTCCCGTTGTGCTGTGGCTATTCCAAGAAACCTGGATGAACTCCTTCCCAGCAATTTTACCCACTTAAAAAGTGCACCAGTCACATGTGGAAACGCTAAGAAGGATTAGCCCGTGATAGCCCTGGCAATGAGAAACAACTTGTATCTTTTATATTTCTGTATCACTTCATAACATGCAGCTTTAACACCCATGGGCTGAGGGCTCTTGATCAAACTGTGCACTGGGATTGCCCCGAGGGCTCCCAAAGTACAAAAAGACCCCCGTCAGTGGGTGTACATTGGTGGTGTTCGTGTAGGAAGATTTCAGGGATCTGGGAATTGAAAGCATTGGAAAACACTGTGCTGCACATGCAGGCCAGATCCCAAACAGGCCCAGAGCGAGTGGCGTGGAAACGAGGTGGCTCTCCTCGGGCCCTCTGCTTGCAAGGCGATGAGAGCAGGCCGGCAGAAATCAGCAGCAGAGCTCCCACAACGGGGGGCAAAGTGGCAGGACCCGGCAGCGACGGGTCGCTGCCCACAAGGGTCTGGCTCCGTGCTCTCGGCACGCGTCCGGGTGCAAAGAAGAGACAATGCAAAAGCCAAGGGACGGATACTTACCCCGGCACTAGCTTTACTGATGGTGATGGAATCACCCAACCTTACAACAGGGAAGGGAGAAGAATAAAAGCCCACTGAAAGCAATTCTTCCTTGCCAGTGACCTCAGGCAGCCATTTACACCTGTACGTAGCGAAAATAAGAGGCTGTTTTGCTGACCTGGGAACGTTGCCCTACGAATGGGTTGAGGTCTGAGAGACTGCACAGGATACGAGGCAGCCGCACATTTGGGGGATTTGGGCTCATGCAGGTGTGTGACCTATCTCCTCCCTTTACCAGCAACCTGGTTGTTTTACTGGGAAGAAACTTTGTAATGTTACGTGAACGATCCCAGCAGGGCAGGCTCCAGCCCACACTCGCCACAAAACTTCTATCAATATTCCCTTCAAGACCTAACGATGTAATTCAGAAGAGTTTTAATACGTTCTGACAGCCCATGGCACCTCAGGATGGGGATCAGTTTAGTCAGATCAAAGAGAGGCCATCACTACAGTGAAACAGAAGCACTGATACAGGTTGAAAAATTTTATTTTTTTTACTTGTTTCCCTTTGCAGCAGTTTGCTTTACATCCAGTTTGCCACTGGTTGTTTGCAACTGCTGAGAAGAGAGAGACTTACGTTTAAAGAGCATCCGCAGGGCACAAGGGTATTAAGTTTTCATAAGGTTTTAGGATAATTTAGGTTGGTCTCCATCCAACCTCCAGCTCACACCAGGGTCAGCTACCAGGCTGCTCAGGGATTTGCTACACAAACCTCTGAAACTGCGCACGGCCCCTCTGGGCAGCCCGCCTCACCGTAGGATTGTCCTCACGGTGACAAAGTTGTGACAGAAGTACAATCCCAGAATCCACATCAGGACCAAGAAAAGGACAAATGTCCAGTTCCCAGACTGGAGTGTTGCCACCCAGCCTTGAAAACCCCGCGGGTGGCTGGCACCGTCTCCTCTCTACCCTAAGGGGACAAGGTGCACAGCTGCTCCTCCGCAGCTGTGTTTCCACCTCAGGGAACAGAGGCAGAGAGACCAAAGGCATTTGCCTGAAGGCACAGAAGCAGCTCAAAAGCTTCCTGAGCAGCTCTGAGTTTTACCACAGAGCCACAATTCTCCCTCTCCCCGCCAGCTTCTTAACAGCTAGGTTGGTATGAGCTGATCCCTGCAAAAGTTGCACTGCAAAGGAAAAATTAAGCTGATTTCTCTCCCGCAATCTCTTGTAAAACCCAGCTGATACATGCTGTCAAGCTCCTCCTGAAAACACAAGAGCTTGCACCGTGATTTTCACAGCTTTCAGGGCCTGGTACAGAATGAGGGAAGGAGACTCGGCATCTCCAACATGTTTTGCATTACGAGCCTGCTTCACCACAGCCAAAGGAAAGATGTTTGTGAGCGCCTGGACTAAAAGAAAACAAAGGAGGGAAGAGCTTACCTGAAAGGATGTAGGGATGCAGACAATTGCCAGGTTCTCTTCTTTGACCCGCTCGGCTGGAGGAAGAAAGCAGAAGCCTTGGTTTGTTCCTTGCAGAGGGAAACACAGCGCAGCAACTCTCGCTTTAAGGAATCAGCTCAGAAAAGCCGCTCTGAATCACCGCAATTACTTGCTTGGCTTGCAAATAACTCAGTCACGCTCAAAACACCAACAGGTGCCACCCTGCAGAGGCTCAGGCTCTGTTTCTGCAGTGGTGTTTGAACACCCCCCCAGCCCCGGACCCCACGAGCCGTTAACCTTTGGGTCTCCAGCAGCGGAGGAGCGAGGGTTGTGCCTCATCAGCAGCTCCTGAGACATCGGCCCCGCTCCCCTCTCTCGCTCCATTAGACAGGCTTTGCTGTGCTCCTTGTAAACAGAGCCGCAGCAGCTGCCTGAGAGGTTTTCTGGCTCGTTGCCTTGGGGACATCGCGCCCATTTCTTATAAAACATTTAAATATACGGCAGGGAAAGGATTAATGAGGCACGGTATGCTGTGAGACGGAGGGAAAGATTTCTTCCCCCAGGTTAATTTCAAATGATGAAAATCTATCAGTATGATATTGCTACAGCCAAAAATGTGATTTTTGTAAATACAATGCAACAGCCAGCTCATCAGAGCGAGCATGTGGGCCACAGGCTTCAAGGCACTGCAGCCTTGCAGGGATGAAATACACAGGGCCATGTCCTGCTACAACTCACATCTCACTTTTCTTTTGAGATCGATCCCGTGTTAAAATTGGAAGTGGCTGTAACACTGAGCCAAACCCAGGCAGCTGAATGGCAGCTCCCGAGCCACCTCCCAGGACATACAAAGGCGTGGGGTGATGTGGGTGCGACAGGCAGGTCACACCGTGATCCCTCCTGTGCCCTGTCCTGTGCTCTGCCCGAGGAGCTGGGAGTCACTTTGCAGCCACAGCAGCCAGAGGCACACCGAGCTCTGCTTCCAAATGAGAGTCCCAAGGCCGAAAGGGAACTTTAAACCTCTGTGCCCACCGTAATGAGGCAGGAGGATAATTACCCTCACAGTTACTCTGCAAAAATGCGTTCGCTTCGCTTGAGAATTTTGCAAAGAGGCTGAAAATTTCTGAATCACACCCCAAGCAAATCTGCACCTCGAGGCAAGCAGATCGACCTAGCTGCGGGGTATAAAAAAAGGTGAAACAGGATTTCATTCCTTGCCCTGCTCACACCTCAGCAGGACCCTCAGCGTGAAGCAGCGTGAGCTGCATGGGAACGGGTTAATGGCAGCAGAGCAGCTGCAGGAGCCACAAAGCAAGTCAGGACTGGGCAGAGCTGGAAGGTTTTTAGCTCCAGTTTGCAGTGGGTGCCAGTAAATCGCATCGCCTGGCTCTGCGGGGAGAACAGGTGGAAAGCACGGCCCTGCTGAGCAAAGCCGAGGGAATCAGTCCCTCCTCGGGGCTCTCTGTGCAAAAAGTTTGGAGCACGAGGCCCGGCTGTAACCTCCGGCTTCGAGCAGGACAGGGCAGCAGGGTGAATACACCCAGTGTATGAGCACGAGCTCTACGTACGCCTGGTTTCCAGTTATTTGGGACAGCTGGACAAGAGGACTTTCCGCAGGAGGAGCGATGTGACGGGGAGCACCCTACCTAATCGATGCACCGCGTGGACAATCGTGGAACCGCTTCCGATGCCAAGAACTTGATTGTTCTGCAAATCAAGGAGAGAGACAGGAGAGCTGTTAGTGGGGCACGGTGTGAGGCCTCTGCTGTTCCAGCAGACTGTATTTTGGGCACGTGCAAGGGAAACTTTGCCTGGAGATGCTCGCTGACAGCGTGCTTCAGACAAGGAGAGGAGCTCGCTCCAGTGTGGCAGGACTGCTGCCTGCTCTCCCTGAGGGATTTTAAGCAACTCACTCACTTCTTACAGGACCTGAGCTCGCTAAGTACCGCTGTGTCTGGCTCTCGGGGTGCTCAATGCACGCTCATTGCTGGTTGCTGGCAGCGCCAGAGGCAGCCTCAGCAGCAGCACATCGGGGCTTGAATTCCAACTAATCCTTGAGGGACTGTGCTGAGGGCAGCCAAAACAACAGGATTTGTCCTCCCCCACAAAAGCCCAGCGCAGAGCAGGAAGGAAGCCTGGGAAACACTCGCACAGGGTCTCACGGCTCAGCCTCTCGGCACTCCCAGCCAGCAGCACGTCTCCTCGAAACAAGCAGCCCATTTGCAAGCCCCAGCCCCGGCACAGGATGAGTCTTTTCCTTCCGAGAGCAGGCAGAGAGGAACATGAGCTCCCTGCGGTTCACCAGCAGGCAACGGCAGCACTTCTCCTGCCGGAGAGCTGGGAGCTTCCCCCAATACCACAGAGGAAGAAGGTGAAACGGCCTCCAGATAACATCTCCCAAAGAAGCCACATAGCAACAGCAGCGGGCTGCTGCCAGCGGGGTTGTTAATAATGCTGGACATGCACCAGCAGCCGAAGCAAAGCAGTTCCTAGAAGACACTAACACCATCCCCTAACACAGGGCACGGAGCTGGCTGCAGGAGGCTCCGGCGACAGCCCTGAAGGATGAGTGAGCCTGGCAGCGTGTGCTGAAGAGGGTCACGTTTTAAACACAGCTCGGCCCTGGACTTTCTCTGCTCGTGGTCCGGCTCCAGGATCGCTGCGGTCTCACCCGTAACACAGACACGTTTCTAAAGCACGCCGCAGGCTGAGGGTGGTTGGGCGCAGTCGTGTTGCCTGCCCCAGAGGATGCTTTGCTTTGTAAACCTGTGTTTTATTACCAGCTCAGCCTCCCACCCAGCAAGAACTGCCTGTGGCATCTTGCACACTCATTTTCAGTGTACTTGCCCCAGGTTTGGATGGGATCCAAAGCTTAAATTGACTTAAGGAGGCACGGTATCACCACAGAGATTTCAGACGCTAAAGACTTCCAGCCAGCCAGAAGTGCAGGCACAGAGCTGCTGGGTGTTCCTTCTCGGATGTCAGGCAGCTCTTCCTCCGTGAGCAACAAGTCGGAGCTCAGCAGATGTGGACAAAGCCACATCTGCAGCATTTCAACCGGCTGAAACGTTACTGGGACGTGAGCCTGCCTGGAAAGGCAGAGCTCAAGGCAGGTCACCCTCCCCTACGATTAATGACTTCCCTTGCTTCTGCAGCTTAAAAGCTTAAAAAAAAAATAATAAAGTTCTCTGAAACCCAGCACACAAACAGCTCCAGCTCTTCCTAACCACCGTGACTCTGCAAAAGAAGGGGAAAGCAACAGATCACGGCCACGTGCTTGCGACACTGCCAGCAGAGCTACGACATGGGAGAAGCCCAACAGCTCCCAGGGCTTCTCAGTTTCACCTGCCTGGCTGGCAGAGCCCAGCAGAGCAGCTGCAAGGGGCGAGCAAGGCTCGTTTTGGCCATGCAAGGGGCAGTTTCATCTCCTTGACCTCATCTCTGCAGGCTGGGACAACTTTTTGGAAGCCCTAAAGCAATGGTGAAAGTCTCGGCATCAGCCACCCCATTGTAATGAGGTGGGAAGAGCTCACCAGGCTCATCAACAGAGATAAAATTGAAGTTGTTTATCAGTGAGGAGGGGCAAAGCACCCTCCTGTAGGAGGTGGCAAGCCTTTGGGCTAAGCACGTTTCCCAAAATTCACTTTAAGCCTTTCTAAAGCGGTGCTGTCACAACCCCTGACCTACCACGGTTCCTATCTCTCCCTTCTCAGCTCCAACCCTGCCCAGAGCAGGGGCAAAACTAGCCCAAACCCACAAAATTTTAAAAACGGGTGCACAGCAAGCCTGCCCCGAGCTACAGACCAGCAACACCTCACAGGCACGGCCAGTCCAGCACCAGTTTCCAAGATTTGGATTTACATGAGCAAAGAACTGGAGATGAGCAGCACGAAGGCCGAAGTTTCCTTGTGGGCATCTTCAGTCCTCTGTGGCACTGGAGGAGCTGTATAAAGGCAGAGCCAGCTGTCCCCAGGCAGCTTAGGGCTCCATGCTACCTGCACTGCTCCTGTTTGAGCTCCTCCATCCCGGTGTCTGCTCGAGGTACCGTGGGTTCTGCTCTCACACCTGCCCAGGGACAAGCGCTGGGGGTAAAAACACTGACCTGGCTTTAATTCAATGAGAAAGAAGGAGGAAAAAGGAAAAAAGGGATCCCTTCCTGATCCCCACCTAATGCAGCTGCTGCAGGCTGCCCAAGGAGCTGGAACTTTTTGGAAGCCCTAAAGCAATGGTGAAAGGGCAGCCCCAGTGCCATGAGCTTGCAGCAGAGCCGTGTCCTGCCCAACCCAGCCCCAAACCCAAACCCAAACCCAGCAGCACCTTCCACACGTGCCTGGCACACACGGGAGGTGATCTGCAGCTGCTTTTTTGGGAATCCTACTGCTCCCTCTGCTAGCAGCGATAGCAGCAACAGCCAAAAGCAAAACTGTCGGGCAAAGCAGCTGCTCCCTCCCGATAGAAGCTGAAAGGGAGATGGGTTTTCTGCAATAGCTGAGACCATCCAGCTCTGGGGGGACTCCAACTTGTTTCAAGCCAGCTTGCAGAGCAAACATTGCGATATTACTCCCACTGCTGCCTCTTTCATTATTAGCCAGGCCCTGAACTTCAACCCGTTGGGACAGGGCCAAACGTCACCGTTAAGTTGTCCTGACCATAAAATAGTGCAAAAGTCACGACTCAGGAGTCACGTTTTGCGCCAAAGTGCACCCACTGCATGACACCCCGCAGTGCCAGGCACGGAGCAGCCCCGCTCCTGGTGGTCAAACCCTTCACAAACCCACACGCTGTGAAATTTGGGGCTTGCTTTCAGCAAGGGAAGGAGCTGATGCCACTGCAAATCGGGATCTCCCCATCCCACTGCCAGCTTTGCAGGGCGCTGCGGGAGGACGGAGTGGCTGCAAAGGAAGCAAAACACTTGTGGGACACCAGGGAAGCTGCTGGCAATCGGGCTGGGGGCAAGCAGGGTGGAAAAAGGGATTTTTCCCTCCCCACGAGTGCTAATATGGACTTGGAGCCCTACACCCCTTCTTCAGCACTGTTGAAGAGATGGTGAGATAACCCATGGCTCGGCGATAACCCACTCCCTGATGTTAACCCACTACTCAATGACAACCACCGAGCCTCCAAATGTTCCCCACCACCTACCCCAAAGCTGGGACACCTCCGATCCCATCCAACCCTTGATGGGGCGACCCAAACCCTTCGCCCCTCTCCCTCCTGGCATGGGGCTGCCACCCCCACAGGGCTCGCTGGGCTGGGGGGTGACGAGCCTGGGGGCAAGCCCAGCTCACAAGGAGGGAAAGCAGGGAAAAGCTGGGGGTGTCCTACCCAGAAAGGGGGGCTCGGGGACGAATTTGGGGACCGGGACGGGACGGAGAAAGCAGCCGGGGTCTCACCTGGACGTGCCTGTCCACCGCCGCGCAGGCTGCCAGCCGCTTGGCTTCCTCGGCCATGGTGCCAGCCGGCCGCCCGCGGCTGAAAGCTGCCGTGTCCCCGTCCCTGTCCCTGTCCCTGTCCCCGTCCCTGCTCCTGTCCCTGTCCGTGTGTCTGTCCCTGCCCCTGCCCCTGTCCCTCCCCGGCGGCCGGGCAGCCAGGGCGGTGCTGCGGAGCGGGCCGAGCCTGCCGGGGAGCCGCATGCCGCCGCGGCCCGCCCCCGGGGGGCTCTCCCGGCCGGGCTGAGGCCCTGAGCCGAGCCGCCTGGATGCCTCCCACCTCCCTCCCTTCCTCCTTCCTCCTTTTCTCCTCCTCCTCCTCCTCCTCCTGCTTCTGCGGCAGGCTGGGACTTGTAGTGCGGCGAGCCCGGGACTACAGCTCCCAACAGTGCCCGCTTGGGGGAGCGGCTCCCGGCTGGGCTGTGGGGTTGGGGGGGAGCCCGGAGCCCTTCACAGCCTTTCTCAGCTTTTTTCAGTCTTTCACAGCCCCTATTCCCCGCCTGGCAGCCGGGGAGCTGCCCCCACACAGGCAGTGTCCCCCCCTGGGACAAATGGGGACGTGGATGGGACAGGAGGTGCTGGCCCTTGGGGCGGCCAGCACCCGCTGCTGCTTCTCCCAGTGTAAAACTCAATGGGGTTTGCCATCAGGGAGTGCATAAAACCTTTTATTTTTTTTTTACTTTTTCCGCATTTTTTCCCCCTTTTCCGTGGCTTGTCAGCTGCTGACACCATCCCCTAGACAATCCCAAGCCCAAACCTGGTAGCCAAGCTGAGGCCAGGCACTGGTACCACAAAAAAAAAAAAAAAAAAAAAAAAAAAAGCCCTTTCCAGGCTTCATCCCATGTAGGCAGCTGGGATTTGCAGGTACAAGGTCACAACGAGTGGAGAATCTTTTCTTATTTGCACAACAGAAAAGCTGCTGTTGACTCTTTTTATTTTTTTTTTTTAGTTCTGCACATGACTGACTTGTTCTGCTGCCAACCCCTGCAATTCCGCTGTGATTTTTTAAGGCTAGAAACGTTTCCTTTTGTTTTCCCTGGGCAGGCACGCCAGCCTTTGAACAATGGGGCCTTATTTCCACAATGGCTCTATTATCATCAGCCAGGCTTATCGGAGTGAGCTGAGGCCTTACCTTTCTGTACAGAGCAGGTGACTCGCTATTAAGAGCATGTGACTGCTATACAGAGGAGCCCAGAGTTTTGTTTGCTGGCAACGATTTTTCCACAAGATACACGTTTTAAAGTCCAAAAACGCATGGCTAATGAAATCTAGATTTCAGAAAGAAATCCCTCCTGAGTGCTGTGTTCTCCCACAACGCCTTAATGTTGAAGGAGAGGCTGACTGGGTTTGGGTGTCACTCCGTTCGGCATCCTAAGTGTTTGACTTCTGCTTGGAACAAAAACCAGTCCTGGGGTTTTTACACCGAATCAGCAAACCCACCTTTACATGCGGGAGCCTCTCAAATCCTGCCTGAGTGAGGAGTGCTGGTGCTGAAGTTCAAGACGAGGTGATAAACATGTTTGTAGCCTCAAAGCAACCGCTGCTGGCTTTGGCTTGAAACACATCCCGCAGTGCACGTGCCCGGAGGAATGCAAACATTTCCACTTACAGATAATGCTGCTTTCTGTTAGCGTTTTCTCTGAATCGGTCAGTGAGGCACAGTTCCAGTGAGCGCAGGAAGATCTTTCCCAGAATATTCAGTTTCGGGTGTGCTGAGACTTGCCTGTGCACAAAAAGAGGGCACTGGACCTTTTAGAGATGCATTTTCCCTAAGTTTCAGTGACAGCCAGCTCTATTTGCAAAGGGCTCAAAGTCATTCTGTACAAGCCTGTGTTTGCCCCTTGTCAAAGCCACTCTGGGAGCCAACACTCATCCTCTCTGCTTCATTCAGTACAGAGGGAGGCGTTTGAACCTGCTTTGTTTGAATAAATGTTTTCCTTGTCGAACAGGGTGGCAACTGCAGGATGTTAACCCTAGCAAAATGCCACACTGATGAGCAGGGAAGCGTGGCCCGTCGGGCTGGGGAGGGTGGCTGCCTGATTCTGGAAGCTGATTTTTCATCTGAGGCTGAAATTACACGTTAGGAAATCACAGGGTAGGAGAGAGAACAGCTTGCTGTTGACAAAAGGGAAGATTGTGCTCCTCACTCCCGTCACCCACCATCCATTCGGGTCCTGAGTACACAGATTTTGCTGGCTCTGCCGTTTGCTCAGCCCCTGTGCTGAACCGATTGCCACACAGGTGAAAAGAGCAGCTTCTTGCCAGGTGTGTGAGGTTGAACCGGCTCAGACAAACTTAGCACGTAACACCTCCCTGAAAGGGAATTTTATAACTAGTTTAAGCTGCTCCAGTCTAAGCACCGTCCCCAAAAAGGAGTGTTCCCACCCTATGGTGGGGAAATATCCATTTGCCAGCTTTTCCTGCTACTTCCATATGTGGGCAAGGAGCTGTTTTTTTCTGAAAGGTAAAACAACCAGGAAAATCAGAGGTGGTTTTGCTGAATTTGTGCCTGTATGAGGAAGGCAGCAAGAGGCAGTGGGAAGGCTGTAAGACAGTCTTCTGTAACAGGCTTAGCCCAGCTTAAACCTATTGCAAAAGCGTGTGCTAACCTGAGTGAAATCCTAGTGAAGGCACAGCAGTCTCAGGGTGTCAGACGTGTTTATCCAACTGTCTGTCTCATTCATTTCCTAAGTGGCGTGAAACAGTCAAAAAGATACAACCAATAAAGGTAAAACTTCACAAACACGCAGGAGAAAACAAGTGGAAGCATTTTAAAGCATTCATCCTTCCAGGCAAACTCTTTTTCTGGTTGGCAGTGGCTCTCCAAGCCTGTTCTTCCACTCACATCCCAGCAATTACATTCTTGCTACCTAATTTTTTTATCCTGCAAACTGCAGTTCAGTGGCATTTCTCCTGGATAACACCTGCTTCACTTCCCTCCTCTGGTTTGATCTGGTGCTTGACTTTATTCTGCTTATAAAAGATATCAGCAAGGGTGCTGATATACTAATTCCAATATATGCAGTATTTTGCGAGCCTGAGTTTTCCTGGGGGAACAGCAGGCTACAAATAAATCATTTTTCAGGGGACTACTAATGGCCCTTGGTACAGGGCAGCCACAAGGTGGCATGCTGGGCTTTCACTGCTGTGCCTGGCTGCTCTGCGAGCAAGTTATTCAAGAAAAGCAGGCAAGATCTTAAATGGAGTTATGTAAAGCACCCTTCCTATTAACATCCATCGTCCTGCAAGTACAGGCTTTGATTTCCAGCTAAATGTCTGGTTGGATCTTAAGTTATTGTCATATGATTGAAATAGATCTCTTATGTCACTCAGTCAAAACAGAACGGAGCATGTGAGTCATGCTTTGCAAAAAGCAGGAAGTTTGGTTTTGTTGGCACAAGATTTTAATAAGGAGAGAAACTTATACTGTTGTAGTGCAGAGTTTGGCTTAAGGATTTCTGAACAGCATTGCCAATGTAATAGAGAAATGAATTTCCAAAACAGAAGAATGAGAATGGATTAGGAGCATTACTCCTTATGCTGCAGTGGTAAGGTGTTTAGAAGAAAACATAGACTCACCTGCAAACTGTTGGACCCCTTAACACAAAAAGCAGGAATTGGCAGATTTCTGATCTGGGTGGGACAGGAGTAACGTGAGAAAATTAGTTAATGCTCGTGGGTGTGATGGGGACACTTGCACAAGGCTGTTACTGTTTTGCCTTAAGTGTAATAAACCCTCCTGAATCAGCACAAAGGTAGAAGTGCAAGTCTTGTTGTGAAGGAAGCATTCAGATACCCTGAAATGTGCTGGTGTCTGTGGCTGTTGAGTATTTGTTTCTAAGTCACCGGAATAACTGGTGGGAAAATAAAGAGTTTCCTGCAAAAAGCGTAACACAATGCTAAATTTTTGGGCACAATCTATAAATACAATGGAGTTTTAAATTTAAATACATTAGAGTTACCCTTCAATGTGACTGTTGAAAGCACTGCTATGCAAGAAATGTTAATTTAAATGGGAACAGGTGCAGGGGAGGGCTAGTGAGATGAACGGGGGAACAGAGAGCCAAAAGTGTAAGGGAAGAATAAAAGCCTTTGGCTTGGTTTGCCTAGCAAAACAGACGGAATTTGATTACTCTTTATAAACATATGAAGGGGTAGACACTCAAGAAAGAAGAGTTATCTAAATAAAGAAAATATTAGCAAAAGACCATATGGATGTAATAATAAAGTGTCATTTGAGTTACTAAAAATGACAATATTCTAACACGAGCCGCTTGGCACGCGGCACAAGGTAAACTCTTTTGGACTGGAGTGTAATGAATGATGCCAAAAAAAAAAATTCTCTGGATTCCAAGTCAGTGGTTGTCTGGAAAGGAGCGTTCATGACCTGACTCTGCATACATCTGGTGCTTTAATGGAGCTATTTTTTCAACTCATCAGAGTGCACGCAGGAAGAAAAAAATAGGTAGGAGTTCATGAATAACAATTATAAGCTCTTCAGAAGGAGTTCACTGAGTCAAAAGAACGATGGTCAAAGAGTGATGACTCCAAAATCAAGGAGGAAAATACTGTGGCCATTCCTGTGTTACTAGCAGACCGGAGAGAGAGTGATGAAAAATGAAAAAATAAATAGCCCAAATGGGGAAAACAGGAAACCAAAAAGTGTTGGTATAAATGGGAAGTTATGAGAAGCAGAGTAGTCATTGGAAGTGAAGCACATCAAAGGAAATCCATAGCTGGCAGGGCTGTGCACAGCAAAAATCCCAGAAAACTCGAGTAATGGTACAGGCCCATTACTAGCTGGACATGATAAAAATGTCAATAACGATGCAGAAGTGTTCATTGAACATTTATGACCTATGCTTGTCAAGACCCAGGAAGATCCGTGGGTGAATTACTTAACAGTGACTTGATAAACTTCAGTCCATTAGTAACCAGCAAAGCTCTTCTGGTGGTAACTGCGGCCGAGGAGCTCTAAACCAGCTGGAGAGATCTAAACCAGGCTGTGGAGATCCCATGCCTGTTATGTTCCCTTTCTGTAAACCTAGATATTTACTGAAATTCTAGAAAGCTAAAAAAAAGTGCCAGGATGGTATGTGTCTTCAGAAAGGGCAGCTGCACGAGATGTAGTAAATGGCTAAGTACCAAAAAAATTGGTATGCGACTCAGTTACTAAGGAAGTAGTAATGGCAGCCAGAGGCCTAATAGAAATCTCATTTCATGCTTCAAGAAGACAAAAAGAAAAAAAATATATATTTCTTCTGGGAGGTGTAATAAACTTTTCAAATAATTTTTCCTTGGAAAAAAAAAAAGTGTAATTTTCTTGGAAATAAAAAGTGTAATGCAACATCAATTAAGCATATATAAAACACTGGCCACATGGATTATTTTTTTTAGAATTGGTTATAAAACAATGAGTAAGGCTACTTCTAATGGGGTCCCTCCCGGATCAGTCCTACACACGTACATGATCAATACTTCCATTAGTCACTTGGAAGTAAAGATAAAATCACTCCTAATACAATTTGCAGTTGACATCCACATTGGCAGGCGGCACAATCAGGATGATGAGAGCCGATTTCAAAGCTGGGTCCAGATAAAGTGACTGTGTGATAAGGCAGCCAGGCACAAAGCTGTGCACCACCCAGTACCCCCCAGACACCCCCAATACCCCCTCAGTACCCTCCAGTACTCCTCCAATACCCCCCAGACCCCCTCAGTACTTCTCATTATCCCCCCCAGACCCTCCTCAGACCTTCCCAGTACCCCCAAGACCCCCAAACCCCCTCAGTTTCTCCCCACTATCCCTCAGTACCCCCTCAGTACCTCTCAGACTCCCTTAGTACTCCTCGTTATCCTCACAGACCCCCTCAGTACTCCCCAAGACACCCAGACCCCCTCAGTTCCCCCTCAGACTCCCCCAGTACCTCCCAGACCCCCCTAGTACCCCCTAAACCTCCTCAGTACCCTCCTAGACACCCCCAGTACCCTTCTAGACCCCCTCAGTACCCCCTAGACACCCTCAATACCCCCTCAGTACTCCTCCAATACCTCCCAGACCCCCCAAGTACCCCTCAGACCCCCTCAGTACTCCTCATTATCCTCCCAGACCCCCCTCAGTATCCCCCAAGGCCCCCAGACCCCCCTCAGTTCCCTCCTAGACCTCCTCAATACCCCCCAGACCCACTCAGTACCCCTTCAGTAGCCCCCCAGACCCACTCAGTACCCCCTTAATATCCGCTAGACCCTCTCAGTACCCCCCAGTACCCCTCCAATACCCCCCACACCTCCCCCAGCACCCCCTAGACCCCCTCAGTACCCCCTCAGACCCCCCTAGACCCCCTCAGGACCCCCTTAGACCCTCTCAATTCTCTCCAGACACCCCCAATAACCTCCCCAAACTCCCCTCATCCCCCCAGTACCCCCTCAGTAGCCCTCAGACCCCCCACAAATCCCCTCAGTGCCCCCCCCATCCTCCCCCCGCCCCGGGGTCCAGCCCCAGCCCCTCCCTCCCCCTGGACGCGCCCATTCCGCTCCCTCCGGGGGGGGCCCCCTCTCAGCCTCTTCCCCCGCTCATCCCCCCCCGTCCCGCCCGCCGCGTGGTACGCGCCGCTGGCCCCGCCCTGCCGGCTCACGGCAGCAACAGCCACGTCACCAGCCCAGCCGGGAAGGGGCGGGGCCGCGCGGCCCGGCTCCTCCACTCAGCAACACACGTGGCGCGGCGGCTCGGCCAATCAGCGAGCGGCTCGGTGAATCATGCACTCCCGATTGGCCCGAGCGCCGCGCCACCGATTGGCCCTGCGGCCGTGTTGACAAACACCCCCCCTCCCTCCCCCCGTCTCCGCCCTCCCCACCAATAACAACCCAGCGCCGCGCTGAGCGACGTTCCTCTCGCCCAATCACCGTTCTTCTTGCATTGGGGGCGGGGCCTCGGGACGTGGCGGGGCGGGCGGGCCGGCGGCGGGCGCCCATTTCGCGGCGGCGGCGGTGGGGAGCGGGACGGGCCGGGAGGGAGGGGGGCGCTGCGTGCGGCTGGGCGAGGCGCGGCCCCTCCATGCGGGGCCCGCGGGCCCGCAGCGCCCTGGCCGCCCTCACGCTGCTCCTCCTGCTCCTCCTCTCGCTGGGGGCGGCCGGCGCCGCTCTGCCGGCGGCCGGCGGGGAGGTGACGGTGGAGGACGACGAGCAGGAGGCCGAGGGGAGCGGCGGAGAGGCCCGGAGCGGCGGCAGGTGGGCTGAGGGGGCGTTGGGGAGGGCGGGTGGCTGAGGGGCTGTGAAGGGGCTGAGGGGGTGTTAAGGGGCTGGGGAGGGGTGACAGGACGGGAGGCAGCGGGCACAGAGTGCACGAGTGTTGTTCTTGGTTTTTAAATGTATTTAGCCTCAGGAAATACTTAAAAAATTAAATTTCTGCCTCATAACTAGCGGTAAATACGCACGCTGAAGGTGTCCAATCAAATAACTGAAGCCTGAGCCTTTCTGTTTTATGACTGGAGTTAAACGAGGGCGCTGAAGGTGTTCAGTCAAGTAACTGAAGCCTGAGGTTAAACGTGGCTGTTCTCCCATTGATCGGTGCTTTGGGATGAATTTGCTGTTGCCGGATTAAAATAGAATATCACCAGCTCTGTACTATTTACCTGTGTGCCTGTTTAGGTTTTTCCCACCTGTATTTGTGAGATCTCTGCCCACCCCAGCGAACTGTTCTGCCTCTACCTAATATCCATATAATACAATGGGGTCAGTGCCATCTGAAAAAACACCCCACAACCTGTTTCTGCTGTAGGCAAATAAATGTTATCGTGGTTTTGAGGAATTTCTCTTTCCCAGAATAAAATAAGGATGGTGGTTAGCGAGGTACCGTGCTCGTCACTTACAAGCATTCAGGGTTTGAAGTTGGAATAGCTGTTTAGAGTTCAGATTTGACAAGTAGCTGTCTTGCTCAAATACACTTTGAGGCCAATATTGGGGTTGTTTGTTCCTAAATGAAGCAGGAGTTGTGGTACGTGTTGTACCTAAGTGATGATAAGTTCTGCTTTCTTTTCTAACCAAAAGGACTCATTTGAATAGATGCAGATCTTCTGTACAATGGGAGTGTGCGGACAAGCCTGATATGTGTTCCTCCTGTCCTGTTTTCATCTTCCCCTGTTAGCGTGGCCCTTTTCCTCTCTCTGTAGGTAAATGAGAGTGCTGAGTTTCTGTATAGGAGAACAGAGCTGTGTTCGGGGCACCTCTTCTCCAAATGGGTTGTATTTGCAATGATTTGAAGTCCTGGAGCTGGCCTTTTGTAAATGGATGGAAAAGTTTGTAGCAGGTTCTTTGGCGTAGTTCTGGGAGGGAACTTTATAAATATGCTTCCATAACAACCTCGTGTCGTGAGTGGCAGGGGCTAAGAATTGGGAAGAAAGCAGACTTTCATTCAACTGTGGAGGTTATTTATAGATGCTGTGTGGGGAAAGAAAACACACTTTTTTCATACTGACAAAGTACAAATAAAACGTGGCTGTATAGCATTAGCACAGTCTGTCAGCAGCTGCGATTACAGCTATTTGTATGTGCTGTGCTGCTCCCTTGCTTTAATCCTGCTGCTGGGGCCACCTGTAAGAGCACAGAAGGGATCTTCTGTCCCCTGTTACTGGTTCCTCACATGTTCTGGAGCACCAGCTGAAGACAAGGTAAAGCTGTGTGTGTTTTTACAGATGTTTGCTTACCAGGTGCCTGCTCCACGCATCCTGGAGTTCAACTCATTGCCTGGTTTGGAGTTAGGAGTGATTCTGTTGTGTTTTTTTCATCTCATCCAGGCTTGTGGAGACTATTGTAATGCTGGTGTTTTTTTTTTTTTTTTTTTTTTCCCTTACCTACTAGTATGGGATGTGATTCACTCACTAGTGGCTCCTGGTTTATTTTCACCAATTACCTTGCTATACTTGCAGCCATGTTGCTGTTTGGCTCCCTTAACACCCTGGTTGTGGGTTTTGGCCTTTTTACCTTTGACCTCAGGTTGGGCAGTTGGTGTTTTGTGTGGGACGGTATGCAAAATAGAGGTCTGCCTTGGTGGGAGTCTCAGGAAACTCTTACAGTGCTGCTTTGGGCTTCTTGCAGTCTGTAAGCGCTGCCTCAGGCAGGAGGTGGTGCTGATACCACCAGTGATAAGGTCTGGTTTTGCAGAGGGTAATAAAGTTCATCAGGCTCACCCAAAATCGGAGCTGATGAGGAAATGTCTTTCTTTGCAGTGTGTTGATTGTGTCCTGAAGATGCATCAAGAAAATTGCTGTTTCATTTTCATGTTTATAATTGCGGTTACAGTCCTAATGTCTGGAACCAGTAACGGTTCCTAAAAGATGGGTCTTTATTCTTGAATAACTTCTCACCTAGCCATATGCTGCTGGTGTGTGTAAGAATTTGGTGTTACATGTTATGGTTACCCAAAGATGTCACAACAGGGTGACAAAAAGCAAGTGGCTTTCACCTTTTTTCAAATGAATGGTTTTTTTGAAGTCACCTAAATTGGGTTTATCAGAATGTATTAATCTAGTGCTTGACCAGAATACCCAAAAGATGGGAACATCTTTTTCTTGACATCGCTTTGTACTGTCAGTGCTCGAAGCAACAAGCAGTGGAATTGCACAGAGATAAGGGAGAAACTTAGCAAATGTGCTAGTGAGAAAATACAGCACAAGCTGAGCGTTGCATTACTGGTCTGAGGAGGGCACAGGTAGACAAATCAGGAATATTAAACCAACTAGAGTTCAAGTACCAGGATTTTAAGTTGCTGAAGTTGGTCAGAGATGGGGAGAACTTACTTAAATTTTAATTTACAAAGAAACAGAGTAAGTAACCAAGGAATCTTTAGCTTTTTTTTTGTGACAGACAGGAATATTGTTGAAGAGCAAGACAAAGATTGGACCAGAAATGCAACTGTTTTGTTTAAAATGAGTTACTCATTAAAAAAAAAAGAAAGGCAGAAACATGTTTTTCTTGCACCTAGCTGCAGGTCTAAAGGTAGCCAGCTGCAAAATTTAGCCCAGAGGGTCTGGCTGGCTTGGTCCTGGCCCTGTGTCTCACCCAGGCGTTTGCTCTGGAAGTGGAGGTTGTGAAATGAAGTCCACCAAGTCCCAGGGGGATATTTTGGGTACACAGCAAGAGTTGGTCACCCAGTTTACGAGGGGTATGTACCGTTGGTACGAAAGTTCCCTCCAAAGGCATGTTTATTTTCTATTTTCCATTTCTAATCAGCTAAACTTAAAAACTTAGGAGCAGTTGCACTGATTTGAGTGACTTGAGGTCATTCAGAAGCTGCTCTGTTGGGTGGCAGGGCTTCAATACGAGAACTCCCAGGGAAGGCTGCAGTTTGCATCTGGTGAGGAAAGCTGATATGAAAAGGTAAGGCACAAAGGCATAAAATATTCCTTATTTGAGGGATAAAACAAGAAAACCAATGGGAGAAGGTCGGTAGGAAACATTTTGCCATGTTATGTTAGGGTTTGTCTTCTCTGCAGCATTGCTGCCAAGATTCCCTCTGTTCTAGCTGTGTTTCCACCTTTTTTATAACCAAGTTGTCAGCTGGATCAACATAAAACTTAAGTAGATGCACTTGGAATAATATTTTTCTGCCATGCCAGAGGGCTCTGGATAAATCGTTGTAGCATAACGCAAACAGATCCTGTTAAATGTGTGTCCAAGGCCGCTGGTGTGCGAGCCCTTGTTGACACTGCTTGGGAACAGATAGTCTGCAGCCGGGTTGGTTATTAACCTGGTCTTGGTTTCTGCACGGGTGGAATAATGAAGTGTACTCGGTTTATAAAAACTCACGTATTTTGTCTAAATGTTTGCACAAGTGGCACTCCTGAAAGACTTCCTTAAACTGGGCAGTTTGGAGAAATGTGATGCGTGGCTACCTTCAGAAAGGAGGGCTGCAGCACTGTTCCTGGGGTACAGGCTGAAGGTGTATTTAATTTTCTATCTATTAATAATATAGTGCCCATAGTACAGCATAGGGTCCTATAAACATGCATGGGTTACTTTTACATTTAAAATTGCAATATTTTAGATGACCTTTGTAGGTGGTGTAAGTTGCTGCCCTTGAATGTGTTTTTAAGATCATGATTTTAGCTTTTCCTCTTTAAAGAAAAATGCCAGCCCCCATGAATTCCCCTCTAAACTTCAGCTTACTGCACTGGTAACCTTGGCCAAGTGAATGTATCTGGTTGGAGTTCTGCACAGTGATTTGGTGACCCTCATTGTTTCCCAATTCTTTTGCTTCTCTGAATGAGCACTGCCATCCCCTCCTCCCCTGCAATCTGCTCATCAGGCTTATTTGCACAGCTCCTTATTCTCCCTGAAAGCCCTGTCTATAAAAAGTCCTTCTGGGTCAGTAAATCCAGCCCCCCCTTGGTGCAAGCAGTCTGTAAAGCGACCGAGCTCTGCTTCTACAGCCTTTGAAACTTGGTGAGCTTGCAGCAAGCCCCAGCTGCCTACACATCCTCTGCCTTTTCAGGTCAGAGCGAAACAACTTTCAAGGGAAAAAAAGGCCCTTCAAAAGTGCCTTGTCAGTGTTTTCTCACTGGTCATTCATTGTGGGTGGAGTGTGACTCTTTTTTAAATAATGCTTGAATTCTAGCCTGATCAGAAATGCTTATTCTGATTGTACTGCTATGTCAGAAAACGGATAAGCTTCGGGTTCTGCAGAAACCAAGAGCAAGCTTGCTGTTGCCGTGTGTTCCTGCACAGGCTCCTTAAAGCAGACATGGCATAAGGCAATTTGCTTGCTTTGTTGTCTGTAGTGGCTGGATGTTGTTTGTTGTGTCCTGAGTGTTTCTTGGGTAAGACCTGTTTTATTACGAGATGCTGTTAAATGCCTTCAAGGATATCAGTGTTTCATCCAGAAGCAATGAAAACTTACTTAGGTGTGACTATATACGTGCTTGGTTAATCGTTTCAGGTTTGGGTTGTTTGGATGTTGAAGATCAGTGTGGAATGAATAGGGTCTGTGCTGTGCTTACAAATTCCTGAAAAGAGGAAGATCTCATCCACTGTTGCAGTGGCAACACGTGTATGTGAGAGCAAGAAATCAGCTCTCTCCCTCTGGAACTGAACTCTGAAAGCATCTTACAGCATGTGAACTTGTTTGATATCCAGCCCCAGACTTCAACTTCTCTATTCTCCGTCATTGGTCAGGGTAGAACTATTAAACCCTGTTTTGTGGCATATATTGACTTTGTATTTAATGCAGTGGGTTTCCAACTTTAGAAAACAGCTAACCAATAAATGACCTATTGCTGGAGCTCTTACTGTGAATATTTCCCCTTGCAGGTCTCTAGTAATCATCAGCACTTTGGATGGACGGATTGCTGCGCTGGACCCAGAAAACAGTGGGAGGAAACAGTGGGATCTAGATGTCGGGTCAGGTTCTCTGGTATCCTCCAGCCTTAGTAAACCAGAGGTAAGGCTTTATCTCTCTCCTGACAATCTTTTTAAAATTAATTTCCTATGATAAACAGAGTGCTGTTTCTCCCATGTTTAACAGATGTTAGATATTGCAGCAAACTCAGTATGGACAAAGTCTGACAACTATTTTCAAAACAACTATTCTCAAACTTTTTTTGGGGTGTTTACATCATGTTTCCGTTTCAAACTAGAGTCAGCATTGTAGTCCTGGCATTGACATATGTGACAACTATCAAACTAGATGATGTAACCAGGTTTGGGAATTGTGTGCAGTTGCTGATTGGAAACGAGTTACTTGTAAATTGAAGCAAACGGAAGGATCATCTGCTTTGTATTACCACGGTGTGTTTTGGCAAGTGCTGACATCTTTTTTTTCCCCTTCAACAAAAGCAAAAGTCCTTGTGACTTAGCAAATGAACAAAAGATTTCTTATACTAGATAAGCAGGCTGCCTATAAAATAAAATGTTTGCAATGAAATAGAGCACTGAAGGTCACCCTGAAGTATGGAGTGGAGAAAGGTTGCATCATTTCCTGTGGATGAGCTGTAACAAGGAAAATCAGATGGTAAAATTTCTTGTTTGGTGCCATTTCCACCATCACTGGTTGTATTTCCATCAGTTTTGAATAAACTTAAGTTAGAAATTAGAAGGAAGGTGGTTTTCTGTTCTTTTTTTACTTCCTGCCTTGAAGTTATATCCATGAGTCATTCACTCCTACAATTAGGAAGAAAAAATACACCAACTCTGAGGTAGTCTGTGATGTTGGCAAACAGCGTGGTCCTTCACTATCAAGAATGGTTGGATTTGATAACCAGTCCTATATCTGAGTTCTTTGCCATGAACAACAGAGAATGAAAGTTGAAGAAGTGTTTTCAGACTGTATGAGCATCTTGCTTGTGTTTCTGTGGTCCTGTCTGCTTTGTGACCTCTTCTTTATACAGAAACAGTCTACTGAAAGATTTAGTTTGATGCTGTGGTAGCAAAAGGTGAGAGCTATTACTTTTGTGATCAGAGATGCTCATTAACATGAACGTTGACTTCTGTTCCCTTATTTCTGAGAGAGAATTTTACTTATGGATGCAACTTCTTGATGCTTGCTCAGATACTTTTTTCAATTTTTTTAAAGAAAAAGCAAAAACTTTAGTGAAACTGTTTTAAAGCAGAATTGAAAGGACTATAAAAATTGTAAAGAGCTCCATAAAGAGGAAAGTATCTGCTAGGAACTGTTCTTGACAAATAATTTCAATACTAGGAACTTGAAATACTTGTCTGTTACCCGTTGCTCTGAACAGTTTGAGATGAGGTCAATGAAAACAAAACAGCCATGTATAAAACAAACACTTGAAATCTATGCAAATACAAACTTAATTTCACATTACAAATCAAGATGTGATCCCAGGTTCTCAAAGATTTCAAGAATTCAAACATTTATTATCACGGAAGTGTTCTTGCAAATCCAGATTTTTGTGACTGAACAGGTCTGGCCAGGATTATGATCTTTTTGCATTATGATTCTTTTGTGATGTGACCTTAGAAACAAAAGGTTGGTGCCTCAACAGCATAAATTGTCCTTTGTTCATGCAATATATTAAATTCATTAAGGTCTAAAAGTCTGTCTCCAGTTCAGTGTTTCCTTTCTGATTTGGGCATGTGGTATATTTTTACTCTCTCAAAGTAACTATTGAGGCTTTTTCTTCCTCTACCAACATTTTTGAGGTAGAGGAGTTCTCTGTGCCTGCAACCACAATATTATATTCTGCATAAGAGTATCATTATGTAAGCTGTTAACCTACATCTTGCAAGAAATGGCAGGTGAGAAATTCCTTCTGCGTTACACTTGGAGTCGTGTTGTGTTTCTTCAGGATGAGGGAAGTGTTTGCTGCTATGTCTTAATTCTTTGGATTTTTTTAATTTTTAACTATTTTGGCTGAGAGTGCAATGAACTCTAATTCCAAGTCTTGGTGCAAAAGCATGAAATCAATTTCCGAATGCCTTTTAAGAAAAGGCATTAGGAATTCAAACTTGAGTGTTTAATAGAGCTATAGTTACTTCCTCTGCTTAACTGTAAAATGTCAACTTGACTGTCTGAAGCTCATGTGTTAATTAGAAAAGTGAGGTAGTAAAATTTCAAATGTTCCAGCAGCTCTGTCAAACACTTCAGATCTTGAAACTAGTTCTTAAGATGCTGACAAGAGAGATGTTCATCATTTGTTATGTGAACAGATCAATTAGAAAGGGAAGTCTGCTGAACCACTAATTGTTTGGGTAACTGCAATAGTAACATTCTTTCTTTGGCTCTAAGCTCCAGTGTATACAACTGTGGTCAGGGTGGCAGTGCTGAAAACATCTGGGACCACGTTTGCCTTGTGCATTAAAACTTAAAAACTATTT
The DNA here is from genome assembly GCF_964035555.1 of Netta rufina. Lineage (NCBI taxonomy): Eukaryota > Metazoa > Chordata > Aves > Anseriformes > Anatidae > Netta > Netta rufina. The sequence goes on along the minus strand of NC_140127.1, from coordinate 71,624,056 downwards.
CCCTGTGTAACTTCAAGATTCATTGCTACTTGCACATAAAGATTGCTCCCTGAAGTTTAGGGTAAAGTTGTGGACAATCACCTCTTCCAAAAGTGCACTTCTAATGCAAACAATTGTTTACTCTTTAAATGTAAACTTTGAATATACTGTCTAATTAGAGAATACATCTGGGAGAATCAGCATGTCAAGATAGAGGGCTGTCTCAAGCAGCAGAAAGGGTTTATGCACATCATCGAGACTGCTATCGCTTCCTAACAAGGGTGACATGCTCTTTTACCTGCATAGCTTAATACTAAATTGCTCAATGGGCTCCTTTCTTCCCTATACTATACTATGAAAGACATTTAGGTGTAAGCTTGCCCCTATATTGAAATCACTAGCCAGTAGAGGTGTGCATGACCTGTCAGAGGCTGGAGGAGAAATGAGAGACATTAAAAAAAGCCTTCTGCAAGATGGATAATCTGTAAAGACACTGCTGTGAAAAAGCTGGTAGCTTGTTTTCTTCTGTGTGATGAGACAGGAGAAAAACAAGTAGGATACTTGATGGTGGTGATGTGAGAGTAACAGCTTAAAAATACATTCATGGCTGACACTTTTTTTGTGCACTGTCAGGGATGCTGCAGGGAGTTCAGCCTGGCAGGGTGGCTCAAATCATATATACTGGGTAAAACTGCCTTGGCTCGTAAGTCTCTTGTTACAGACTAATCCCTGAGTAAAAACCTCACTTCCTTATTTGAGAGGTTTGGGACCATGGGACAAAATGAGAAGTCAGGTCCACCAGCCTGACATCCATAGGAGTCACAGTGAACATCCTACTGGAAAAAAATGAAATAATCTGGGTTGTGTATTGTTGTAAAATTCATCAGCATCCTTATTTTCTAAAAGCTCTTAGCGTAGCAACTCAATAAGCTTTTCTACAGCCTTAGGGATCTGGGAGATTTCTTTCTTTTTTTGCACTTAAGTGGCAGTTTCTTGTGGGATAGCCCAGGATTATTATTTTCCTTCAGAGAAACGTGGAGATACGGAGAAGTTTTATTCTGAAGTCAGCTGAAAAGTAATTGCACTGTAGGCAAAGAGCATCCATAGATATCTCAAGCCTTTTGTTCTTTTTTTTACCCTTTGGAGAGGACAGGGTGATGCTTAGAGCAGGCAACTGGGGAAGATTTCAAAGTCTCCAAAGCTCTGCTAATTACACAGGCTTTAATTTACAATATGAGTGTTTTGTTTTCTTTATCTGCATCACAAACACTTTTTTTTCCATGTTTTGGTTCTACGGAAGAAATAGGAATTTCTGCAGTCAAGTGTCCAGGCATCTGGGAATCCCTTTAAGGCATTATCTGCCTGGACTTTGCTGCGCGTTGGGTAAAGCAACTGCTGCACCCAGTCGTGGCCGGAGAAGGGTCAAAAAGTGTCCTGGGTTGAAATTGAACAACTCTCATCCTTTGGCCTCTTACATTTCAGAGCAGAAGAAATGGCAAAACCCACATTGCAGCAGGTCAGGGCAAGACAGGAGGTCAACGCGCCCTCAGGGGATGTTGACTTGTGATTTCTGGGTTCTCTTTTATGTGCCCTCCCAGAGGTTAGGGGCGGGGGAATAATTGAACTGTCTCATTGAGAGAGAAATCTTGTGACATCAGCTTCAGGAAAATCACACCCACCACTTAAGGCACCCCTGCAGCAGCATTTTAGCCTGAATAAAACCGAGGTTTTTGTTTGGCCCGTGGTTCTCTACTTTGGTTAGTTTTTCAATTAAGTCATTGCCTGTAAATACCATCCAATGGCAAGCTGAGCTGTGGTTGTTTGCGGCATGGGTGGGGAGTACTTAGGACTGTCAGTCATACTTGTTCAAGTGCTTTCACTTCAAGGGTTATTATAGCAGCTTTTGACTACGGTGCTGAATATTAGGAATTTCTAGCAAACCTGTACAAATCCGTTCTGGCTTTCCCAGCAGTCACTGGTGAGAACAAATGGAGGTGCATCTCAAGCTACACGCAAACTGACAAAATGCCTTTCTCTGTACTTACCGGCTCTTTGCTTACAAACAAATGAATCTGCATCACTCACTAGGGTTAATCTGAACTTTAAATGTATTTATGCATCTTAAAACAGCTGGTGTGGGGCACAGCAGCAGAAGCAGTCTGTTCTGCTTAGCACTTGGAAGACTTCTTGAAGGAGCAAATGCTGGGTGGTGAGGTCTGACTTCTGTATGCACAGAATAAGAAGTTGGTTCTCGGTGCCTTAGCATGCAAAACTACAGCAAAATTTTGCTCCAGAAAGCAAAGAAAACTAATGTTCTAAGTTTCTAGTGATGCTGCAAAATTATCTTCGATCCCTGCTGTGTTGTAACCAGTAGCAAATCCCCAAATCTCCACTTAGTTCAAGCGGGCAGAGTATTTAAATCAATGGACTTGGTATTGAGATGACTAATTTGGTGAAAATCTATTTCCTTGCAGGTGAAGCAGCATAATTTTAGATGTTTGGAAGAGTTTATTTGTAGAGTTCCTTGTGTCCTGTAGCTCATCTTTACTTTTGTGAACTGCTGGAACAGATACAAGACCACCAGATGCTCAGAGAGCTGGAGGTATCATTCCTCTAGAGGAGGGCTGGGGCGTAAGCCAGTTCTCCATCATAGAAGTTCTCTGTAATAGAAATAGAATTAAACTGTACTGAATGAAATACAAGATGCAGGGATTGATAACAACAGTTTTGTTGAAGGTCGGAGGTGATCAATTTAAAACTGAGAACCCTGTGTGCTGAGATCCTGTGATGGGTTATCAGCTGCCATCTTAATTCCTCTGCAGGGGAAGGAAATGTGATCCCACGCTGCCTGAGGGCAGAGAGAGAGATTAAGAGTCCTAAATGGTCCTGGAAAAGCTCATAATGAATAAGGAGTGAGTGTCCAGAATTGTACTTCAAAGGAAGATAAATTCTAATTGCAATTGAGGCAGAGAAGGCTTATTAGGGCTATCAAGGGGAGAGGAGCCTGTGTTTTACAAGAAGAGAATAGACGCGACTGCTCTTTAACTACACAGATTTATTATGATTACTGATGACTCCAACAGTTTTTTTTGTTTTTGCTGCTGGAAACATGTGAGGTGAGCTTGGCAATGAAGAGGGACGTGCTTTGAGAACGTGGCTACCTGTGTGTTTCTGAGTATAAATCTCTGCTTTCTGGGTGAGATTAAAAAAAAAAAAGATTTATAATTATCCTGAAAATACCTCTTGAACAAGGCCAGAAGTAGTGATCAGAATATCATTGGCAAGGCAGTAATTGTTTTAAAGTATCTGGATAGCCAGAAGTTGTGCTTTTGTAGAAAATCCAGCTGAACTTTTTAGTGTGAACTGTTAAGTCTGTGGGGAGTGGGGCTCGGTGGTGGATTCCTGACCTAAATTGGGGGTTTAATGTGAAGCAGCATTGTGTCTTCTGCAGGGTGACAAATCGATCTGTTGCTTAGACAAGTGGCTGTAAGTATTTATCAAAATGCACATTTTCAAAGACAATCATCAGAGTTTAATGACTCGTTCAATTAAAAAAAAACCAACTTCCTATAACTGCAGCTCGGTGGCTTTCTTGCTGACACTTAATGCAGTTAGTACTGATGAAGCTCTGATAAAGTGCTGACACGTGTCCTCTAACTCATGCTGTAACGATGTCTGGGGGGGGAAAGCTTCCGTTACAGGGCACGTGGGGAGCCAGAATAACAAGTGTGGCTTGTGTGATAGCAGAGTGCTCAGCCCTGAGCATCACCAGTGATGCTCTTCCTCGAACAATGCCAGCAAAGTTTTCTCTGACAGAAGCACCCCGGGCTGATGGTGGTGGCCGACTTTCATCTGTCATGCTGGCAGACGTGGCCAAAATGCATTGGAGCAGAGCTTGGGAACGTCATTCATCATCAGCCCGCTGTCTGTGGTGTTTGGTTGCCTTGATGGTAGCTGGTAATTTAATTACACATGGTAGGCTGCATGTTTTGTGTCGTCTGCTAAACAGTTCTGCTGTTTACAGAACCGGGAATGGATCATCTCTAGTAATGCCTAGACAAATACCCATTGCAGAGCAGAGAGTGGATGACTTAGATATGTGGAGCTCGGCTGCCCAAAATACAACACAGCGATTTATTCTGCCTTAAACCCATTTTGAACTTGCAGCCTCTATCTCTGCCTGTACAAGAAAAGGCTTCTTTCAAGCACTAAGCATTTTAGACAGTTTAGCAAATCATTCTTCCTGCAGCCCAGCTGCTGACATCTCATTTCTAATTTTCATTTGGACTTTACTCTCTATCCACAGGTAACCCTATTAATCTTTCTGTCAGAGTCACCGTGTGTTTTGTGCTTTCTGTCCTCTAACCCCTCTGTGGTCCTTGCATCCTTGAAAAAGGAGACTTTGCATTTGCCCTCTTCTCTTATTCTCCTGTATTGGGCTCTTTTCTCATAGGAATTGCTCTGACTCTGAATTTTTCAAGACATGGGGACTTTGTGTCCTTACCAAAAACAAAAAAACACCCTGTGCAGGCAGGTTTAGGGAAAAAATGTGCCAGGCCTGGCAAAGATAGACTTAAATCCTGGATCCCCAAAGTGATGTGGGTTGGTGTTTTTGCCCATTTTCCCCATCTCTTAAGAGAAGTCTCACCTAAGTTCTTCCTAGTGGTCCTATAGGAGCTTGTGCAGTCCTGAAAGATAGATTTGGGCTGGGGGGGGGGGGGTCAAACATCTTAAAACATCCCAGTACTGGAACAACACCAATGTTGACATTGTAGTTAATGAGCTTCTGTACAGTGCCTGTTTCTGTAGCAGTGAGGTTTGGGGTAATTTGCCTTACTGATCTTTTCCCAAACATTCCCTTGGTTTCAGTGACCTCAGCCCTGGGCTCAGTAGCAGCAGCTCCAGCATGCCTTAGAAAGGACTGCTCCTAACTTCCAGAAGACTGCTGAAGTCTTTTTCTTTTGAACAGAACTTGCTACGTTAAAGAGGGGGATGGAATAATGTCAAAATAAAGTCGTTCTTACAGCACCGTGCGTTTTTGATTATTAAGGAGAACAGTTTTAAAAAGTCTGTTGCCATGGCAGCGAGGCAGGCTGGCATCTCTGTAGTCAAAATCCCAAGTCTTGTTTGACTGTGATTAAAGTAACAGTGGTATTTTAGTTCGCTGGCCCTCTTCAGAAGGGGCTGTTTTGATTGCACAGCAAACAGCGTTGGGGAACTGATGCCTTTTGAAGCTGGGGCAGGCTGCTTAACACGCTGTGGTTCCTCTTGTTCCTCTGTTTCACTGCGTGGCTGCTTAAGGGAGGGCAGAGGACAGGGTAGGGCTAATGCTTCTAATGGCAAGCTCGAGCCAAACAGGACACCATGACCCTTATGCTGGCAAGGAGACTTTCTGTTGTGATGTGTCGTGCAAAAGGCAACCAGGGTCCTGACCCTTGATCAGGTTTTAAGGCCTGCAGTGTGGAATTGTGCCAGAGATGCCGACTGCAGTCATTCAGTGAAGTTGTTGGAAGCGTGTTGCAGGTGTTCCTTCAAGGAAACAATAAAAAGGAGTTTTCAAACAGGTTCTCTAGGCACAGGATTACATCACTTCGGCTCCATGCTTGTACCTTGCACTAAACATTCCTGATAAACACAGCCACAAAAGTTAAATTCATGACTTGTCCCAGTCTGTTCTAGCCAGTGAGAAATGAAGTAGAAACTACCAAGTAGGGGTCTATGGTGGAAGAAGAGGAAAAAGGTAAGAACTTCCATATTTCTGTCATATGGATCTTGGCAGGGGCCAGGTTAGGACATTTCTGAAATCCTGGAAATTCCTGGGTAAAAGTCGTCCTGTGTTTCAGAATCTTGTGCAGTGACTATTCCTTGGAAGGCCTGTGTGCCTTTGCACTTTATCACAATCTGGCTGAGATAAAAGCCCATTTCCTTGGCTTCTCTGCCATGTCAGCCTGGCCCAGGCTGTCCCTTCCCTTCAGAGAAGGCAGGCCATGTTCTCCCTCCATAAGCTGTGAAGCAAATACCAGGGCATCAGCAGTTCAAGAGAACCTTTCTCACAGTCCTCATCTTGAAGATGTTGTCAGCACGTACACTGGCTAACAAACAGGATGCAGGTAGGAGCAGGTACGTACTTGGTAAACAACTGTCATGCTGAATCAGAAGTGGAGGTATTTACAAAAAGTAAGTTTTTCAAGACAAGACACTGATGACAGCCTGTCTGTAAGGTATTTCCAGCTTCAGCTTCCTCATTGCCCTTGAGTACATCTCAGAAGGTCACTTGACATATGACTGATGTGAATCATGGACTTCTCTTTCAGTCAATTTTCTTCTTCCTTGGCTGGTTAAACAGCACTGTGTGCTCTGGAGAACTCTCTGCTCTTTTACCAATGCTTTAGGCAGTGGCACAGCTTACCTGGACAGCCTTTGTTTTCCAGAATATTGTGCTAGGGTCTTTATTTCTTCTTAAGGAAGAGTCAGTTGCAAAAAGTTTGCAGAAAAATATGTTCTTAGACTCTAGCTGATCCCTTCATGCTGGTGTGTTTTTATTTGAATAAGGTTTTCCTGTGGGTAAATACTGCGTTGTCATCCTTGTAGTGTAGTACCCCGTGCTTCAGAATTTCTGAAGGTACCTGAAGGGAAAAAATGGGAATTAACCATCCTGAAATCCACGCTGAGGCAGAGAAATAGCCACTTCCATTGGAAGAAAGTCATAAACCAGTGCAGCTGTGCAGATACATCCCTATATATATTTGAAAAAATATTTATATATAAATGTATATTATATATTTTTATTTATAAATATATGTACTTTTAAATATATATTTTTATATATTAAAAATGTATTCAGCATATAAGTATATTGAAAAAAGGCAGGCAGTAAATCAGTTCAGACACCTGAACTAGTAGCCTTGCCATGTGTGTGACCTGAAAAACCTCTAAAAGTTCATGGGAGGGATATCTCTATGCTGCTATGATTTATTTTTTTTTAATGTGGAACAAAGTGATTACGTTCTCCTTCCCTGATTCGTTTGTGCAAACTCCTGTTTCCACCCTTTCTAGCAAAGCTGCTATAATTGGCTCCTAATGTTGCCTAGACAAATTTTAGAGGGGCTTAGAGACAATTCTCACTGGGGAGTAGCTCTCAGAGCATACCCAATGTGGGCTTTGATCTTGTTTGTGATTACATCTACAATAAGATTACTGTAACAGACAAAAAAAAAAAGGCACCCTTATCACATAAGATCATATAGGTTAGTCTGAGCTAATTAGTAACTGGAATAAAGCTCTTACAGGAGTGATATCTCATGATAAGAGTAAGTTTTGAAAACCATAAGCTGAAGGGTTAGAAAAACAAAGACTTAACGCTTCCTATTCTAAGGGAAGGGTTTGATCTCTGCTTAGTTATTTCTTGGAGTTACTGGCAAGTCCAGCACAGCTGAAAACAATATTAACTGTTGTGGCATCATTTTTTTAACTCTCTGTAGGTGAGCATGCTTGATATTTTGTATGGTAAGGATCGTTAGGTATGGGAAATGAATGTTATGCTTGCTGTTAAGCAGCTCGGGGAAGCTTTTTGATCTCTGTTTACACGATGCTTTTTATTTTTTTTTTCCCCTACAACAAATCAGCAGCTTTCTTCCTGCACCGAAGCAACCTGTCGTGGAAGCTCTCGTGCGCTGCCCTCCTTTCCAGCAAAGAGTCTAGACAGCAAATTCCCTGGTAGCGTATGCCATTTCGGATCGTTCCGCCTTTTGGCTTTTTTGTCAAGGCTTTTTAGAAACTGCATTACCTCACCCGTCGGCCTGGAGATTGAGCAGCCAGCGCTGCTGATAGGCCTGCAGCACCCTGCGCCGAGCCAATGGAGAACTTCAGCTTCAAACTCTTTAATGAGCAAAAAAGAGCAGCGTCTCGTTTAGGGCTCGCTAGTTAATGTAGGGCTTTTTTTTTTTTTTTTTTAATCTAAGTGTTACTTCTGAAAGACAAGCCACTTAACAATTATGTGCCATATTGCTGACCGGTGAAGCTGAACAAATAGCTATTTACATTGACAGATCAGAGGAATGTGTAAGTGCATCGTGGTAACCTACATTTTCTGTGCCAAGAGATTTGCAGCTGACTGCCTGGGTGACTCACTCCTCGGATTAGCAGATGAGGTAATGCTGTAGAGATACGGGGTGATGTCATTCCTCTACCTGAGCTGCATGCCGATGCTGCTGGCTGCTACTTTCAAGGAAAGTCCCTTTGCTGCTTCTCAGGTGCTGGATTTGCTAGGAATTGATATTGTTGCTGTGCTTTAAAACCTTTGCTCTGAAAACCACGCTTGTGAAAGGCAGTGGCGTGTGTCCACAAATGCCTTTTTGTCGTGTGTACACCTGAAGTAGGCACATCTGCACACCTGCCTCATTTTTCAGCTACAATAGAGCTATTTTAGTTGGAGAGGAGCTTTGTGGCAATGAGGTACAGTCCCCTGCCAGAGCCATGTCTGTAATCCCATTTATGAATATCTTCATCTAGGAAGAGGAATTCGGTTTTGCCTCTGTTCCTCCATTTGATGTGAAATACCCCACTTGTGATGGTTACTGAGATGTCTAGCTTACGTTTACCTGTTTTTAGTTGAACCCCATCCATTCTTCCTCCAGCATTGTCCTTCAGCACTGCAGCTCTTCCCACTGCCCGCACTTGCTTTCCTGATGTGTCCACCCACAGCAGTTGTGTCTTTTCTCAGCCTTTCCTTCCCAATGTCATGCAAGTCGTGCTGCTCCCAAGGTTGGGAGTAGGGGCAGGTGATCAGCAGAGCTACCGGAGCAGTCTCATCTGTCGTCTGCAGCTGATGGGGATGGAGGCTGTATCAGATGAGCTGTTAGTGCCCCACTCCTGGGAAATTCTTGAAGATGAGCAAGGCGTGACCCTGTTTGACTCACATCTTGGGAGCATACTTCCATGGGGGGAATTTGGGCTTTGTATTCCCAGAAAGGGCCAACGTTTTGCCATTTTCTGGAAATTTTCCCAAAGATTTACTGGTCAGGCCTTGGAGACAGAGCTTTGGGATGAGGAGCCTGCACAAATGCATGGCAATGAGTGTGGTGCTCAGCACATGCTCAGCCCTTGGTGTTGTGGCTTTCAGGAAGCTTATCTAAAAGCTGGGACCCACAAGTAGCTATCTGGCTACCAGCAGCACCACGTAGCTTGCCCAGGCTGTATGAATTTAGCTGGCTGGTAGCCCAGCAGAACTTCTTCTGGATCCTCCTGGAAAATTGGGCTTATGTCCTTGCTGAATGATGCACAGGAAGAAGCCTTATGGAGGATTTATTAATGCAATCTGCACAGGCTCTGAGTTCTGGTTTGTAACTATTATGCATTTCTGAAAGAATATATTACAAAAAAACACTTTATCATAATTGCTCTGTGTTCAATGTTTTAACAAAATTCTCCAGCTTGGTCAAAGCTGCAAGTTTGGCGCTGACTTCTGTTGTTGAACTGTTTTCCATGATCTGTATGTCTTTGTTCTGAAGATCACAAGGCTGCTCTTGAATGTGAACGTTTATGTAAACCTTGTTTGCTTTATTTTTCCACTAATCATGTGATTTCTACGAATGACCCTGTGCACAAATGTTTGCTTTTGTTTTATTTCTGGAAGTGTGTGTATAGAGCCATGTGTATGTAGGTGTATATCCTCTCCACCCCCACATGGGAGGCTGTGAGAGCTGTGATGCACAAGAAATGCTGCATTACAGTGTCTCTTCCAACATGTTTTGGCCTCTTTTGTTGTAAGGTAAATATCTGGGAAGGGAAGAAAACACTTCATTTAGCTTTGCAAAGAACTCAGGGGCTTGCTTTTGTTATCTCTTCAGTTACACGTTGTAATCCTGAGAAGTAATTTGTAACTGTCACTTGTCATGAGGCTTTCCAAAACCAGAAAGTACTGGTCTTGGATCCTTAGGGACCCTAGATACAATCACCAGCATTATCAGGTAATTCACCTGAAGTTTCTCTCTGAATCACTTGTACCAAACAGTGTAGGAGAGATTAGTCATGACATGCACACACTTACAAGACCTGACTTTCTCTCCCCATTTATGTGAATTTCAACTTCAGTAACCCTGTTTGCTCTTCTGTGACCCACTGCGAATAACAAGTCTCATCCTAGAGATTTTAACCATGCAGAAGATGTGGTTTCAGATCTTCACTTAAGAAGAAACCTTCTGGATCTTTTGTATGGCTGTGCACTACAACTATCTGCCTTGCAGTTTGGCAGTAATATGCTTTTTTGAAGTGACTAACACATATTTACCAGAACTAGAACTTAAATCCGGATCCCTTACACATTATAATTTAATGTAATTATGTTGTAAGGTACTGCCTGAATGGACAGAGGGTCTGAAAAACCGTTAACATCTTCCATGTTAATCCATATCCTCAAAAACCAAGATCATATGGATTATAGTTTCTCACTGTACATGATGGACACAGCCACTGTGGCTCCACGGTATTAGTTATGGTCTGTGATGCTGATAATGAGTTCCTTAATAAGTCCCTTAGTACTCATTGACAATGACTCATCCTTCCGAGTGAGGATCTCCTTGAAAAATCTGTGTAATGGATGAAACTCTATCCTGGTGAAAAGATCTTGACCTATTGTGCCTTTTAAGGAAAAGCCAGAGAGTGTTAAAGGAAATGTATATAAATAAAATAAAAAATTAAAAAAAAATCTGGGGAGGAGAAGTTTGATTGAACTGTCTGAAAAGGCAAAAATGAAACGTGAGCTCTGTCAGTGATAATTGCTCTGCCTACTTTAAAGGAGGATGGATTTTCTGGTGTAGTTGTTAACTGCAAAAGAGTATGCACAGCCTCAGCTCTTATTTTAAAACAAAATTCAGTCTTCTGACTTGGAGAGAACGGTTGATTGTGTGTTTAGAAGTAAATCAGCTGTGGTGAGGGGTAGAAAAAGGTGGAACTTCACCTAAAATGCCACTGTCTTGAAACTTAGCGCCATCACAAATAACGTGCAGTACTTGCTTCCCAACTAGTGACTTCAGTCTCTTCAGGAATGTTTCTCCCTTTACATTTGCTGCAGTTTGGATTACCATAGAGTCACAGAATGTTTGGGTTGGAAGGGACCTTAAAGCCCATCCAATTCCAGCCTCCTGCCATGGGCCGGGACACCTCCCAGCAGCCCAGGCTGCCCAAAGCCCCATCCAGCCTCACCTTGAACAAGAATACACAACTGTAAAGGAAGATGCTGGAATATAAAGTACTGTACTGGCTCATACAATGCTTCATTTTGTATTTGCCATCTGTATATATTTCACTAAAAATGTGTTTAGATGCTACCTAATGTTCTCTTGAATTCTTGTAGGTATTTGGGAATAAGATGATAATTCCTTCCTTGGATGGGGACCTTTTCCAGTGGGATCGGGATCGAGAGAGCATGGAGGCAGTTCCTTTCACAGTGGAATCTCTTCTTGAGTCTTCCTACAAGCTGGGCGAGGATGTTGTCTTAGTTGGGGGAAAGTCCTTAACAAGCTATGGGCTGAGCTCATACACAGGGAAGGTAAGAGCCTGAAAAGTTGCCTTGTCATTGTTTCTAGCACTGTGTTGCCAAAAGGCTGCTCTTAAGATTTGAACTTCACTATGGTTCTAGTGTACGGCTGCACAGCACAAAAAAAATAGAAGCTGAATTTACTGGGAAACAAACGCAGCAGGCTGGAGTGGTGGTGATATGGCTCAGAGCATCACTGCAGTGTTGTCTTTTCTGTGAGCTTCTGCTCTGTCCCTTCTGCTTTAACACTTCCCCCTGGCTGGGCCAATGCAACTAACAGCTAACCCAGCACAAAACTAACCCAATCAAAAGTGAATGCTTTTCTGTTAGGTTAGCAAATCTAGTCAGCTCAGCCAGGGGTTGGGAGAGTGCCAGAACCAGCGCAAAGGAACAGGGGGGTTGTGACTAGAGGTGAGTGAGAGGGGAAAAAGAAAGAAATGACCCTTTGCTGCTGAAATGGAAGACTTCAGCTTCATTTTATATATATATATATCTAGCTCTGCCTGAAGTAGACTTTGCAGTTCAGCTTACTGAATATCAAAGAGTTTTAGATGATGCATGTTTTTTTTAACACTTTTAGATTTTAATCTTTTCACAACTAACAAGTTCTATCTGGTTGAAAACAAGAAAACATTCAACATACACAGCACTTGAGGTTTGTAGTTGTTGCCAGTAAGCATGCTCCCTCTTAGAAGTTCCCCTTAACTTCTGCATACGAGTTTACAATTTAATTTGAAAACTATTTGCTTTCTGACTGGTTCAGAAGGTATTTTCTTCTGAAATCCACTGGTTAATAGTTTTATGTTTTAAAAAAACTAAAAGCACAGGAATTTATTACATTTGAGTTCTGGACTTTGTCCCTCTTTTCTTCCACCTTTTATTTCAAATATTATTAAAATACTTGTAGATACTTTGTGTAGTAAAGAACAGACATTTGCTAAGTCAGAAAAAAGTGCATCTTTAAAACAGATAAAAAGAAAAATGATGTTTTAAACTTTAAACTTCCAGTGTTTGCTTTCAACAAAATTGTTTGTGCATTTTGATCAGATGTTGTCATATAGAAGACTTTTATTGCGTTGTGTACAGTGATCACTAGTGATAAAGAGTCTAGATCCAAAGCAAGAGTTTATGAAATTATTTTGATTTTCACACTGATAGCAAAGGCACTGTACCAACAGACTGCTCTTCCCCACACTATTCAGGAAGTGGAAATTTCGGTTTTTGCTTTGATTCCAGGCTCACGCTTACAGTAGCAGAGGTGCTGTATACAGGAAATAGTGCCTTGTTGAGAGTTTGGGCAGTCTGTCTTTGTCAATTTGGCATCAGTTCAGATTTCCTGAAAGCGTGTCCAACTTTTTTCAATACACAAATGCCAATACAATCCAAATTCTGTTTGAGATTAGGACTATTGCAAGGTCTGCGCGACTGTGAATTAATGAGGTTTTATCCTCATTTTATTAGCTGAAAGATAAAGTGGGATGGTTCTGCTGTATCGTATATAAATCAATAGTTCTTCATTTGAAGTTCATAATAGAGTTATGCTGAGGCAGATATGGAATGAAAACAGAATTATGCCAGGAGCCTACTTATAGAAAACTTGTAGAAATTATCTATGTCCATAGACACAGTGGAAAAAGAGTTGCATTTTCTGTTAGAAGTAGAACACAAAGAATAGTCAAATAAATATATGATTGTAAGTTATAATATATATATTTGAAGATATCCCAGGCTGACTAAAGATGGTCCAAACTGTAATCTTCAAAAAGTTCTAGGAATTCTGTAGTTTTGAAGAACACTTATCTGTTAAACCAGACTCCTTGACATCCATCAGTCAGGTCAAGCATCTCTAACCAGAGCTCCAAATCCCACTGCGAGCTGAAAGCATTTCATAGGAATTGTTAGCTTTGAACGTTCCTGTTTGTTACTTTTTTTATTGAAGTTCTACAGATTTCCAAGTATGTTTGAGTCTCTTGCCTTGTCCCTTAGGTGAAGTACATCTGCTCAACTATGGGCTGTCGCCAGTGGGATGACGATGAAGCAGACCAGGAAGACACACTCCTCTTACGCCGAACCCAGAAAACAGTCCGTGCTGTTGGACCACGCAGTGGCAATGAGAAGTAAGTGTGGTCATTGCTCAGGAACAGTCTGACAGAGATAAGGTCAAATCCTTAAAGCATTACATATAAAAAACTTGGTTTTACTCATTAGAATAGGATTTGCGTAAGGGAGTTCGGACTGTTAACCGAAGGAATGCAGCAGGCTCACTTAGCACCTAACCCCTTTGATCCTCGATGCTTTTGAAAAATCTCTTTATCTTCAGTGTTATGGATCATTAGGAAAAAATATTTGCATGAACTTACTCCCCCTAAATCAGATGAAAGTGACTTTATTGTCCTTGTATACCTCAAAAGAGTCTCACTGCTGTACTATGCATGGCAAATGCCACTTTGGTTTGTTCCAGCTGTTGACTGGTACAGCAGGAGATAGTTTATGAGCCTTCGGCAACTTACTGATTCACTTCAGTTCTTTACCTACTCATGGCAACCCTTGCTTTTTTATTATATTTGATGTATTCAGGTTTCTTTTTAAGGTGATTGAAAAAAAGACTAAAGACATTTTGAAAAGCCTTATTTCTTAAGTCTCCTTTAATTTTGTAACATAGGTGTTCTGATCTTTGCAATCTGTAAGAAGTGGTTCAGTTTCTGTCTTCCCTAATGTTGTGACACAAGTTTTTATACGTTAATATTTTTATAAAAATAGACAAATTGGACAAAAAGACAACAAAACCCAACAACAAAAATCCCACCTTCCTTAAGTACAGGTTTAAAAGGCTGGTTACTATACATAGATAAAATAACTGCCCAGCCGTTCAGAGGAGGACTAGTCATTCTCTGTTCACCTGCTCCCTCTTCTGTTTGCAGTGGGATTTGACACGTTGTGTCTGTAGTCTCAGATAAGCTAATTAGAACTCAAGTAGATTAGCAGATGAGAAGTCTTAAAAGAGAGATCTTAGATTCTGTGATTCTTGGGGGCTGATGGTGGTGGGGAGAGATATGTCACAAAAACATGCTTTTCTTTCCTACGCGTCTCTTGAAAACATACTGTGATACTTTGTGTATCTGAATTCTTCTTCATTGTCAGAAATAGAGATGCTTTCCTGGTGAACAGTACTGCTGTGGAGTTTATAGGATAGCTCTATTTTCAATTCAAAGAAAGAAAAGCTTTTAATAAACAAAGTTCAACTTATTATATAAAATATGCTTGACTTTTACCATAGTGGTGTGATTTTTTTTTTTAAGGAGACATTTTGACTCCTGGTTGGTCCTAGGAAACTTCGGGCAGCCAAGCATATTGTTAAGAAGTATATTCCCCCTTGTTGCTGTTCAAGACACAAATTTACTGTTGCTTCCCCTCTGTATCTTTCTACAGCATTGGGCTGTATGGTGGAAATAAGAATTCATTATTTTCTTTTCGAGAATAATTCAGTTTCTGCCCTGATTTGTTGGTTTGTAAAAGTTAAAGAGCCTTTGGCTATGCAAGACAACTCTGTGTTCCTTATACAGTCATCCTTGTTTGAGAGTATGTTAACCTGGGACACGAGCAATGCTGGTTTCATTGAAGTGCCTGTCAAAGAAATCCTCTGTTAAGTCTTGTGTGTGGGATTAAAAGAAAACAGCAACAAAAAAATATCATCCTTCCACCAGCTCAAAAGCCATACATCTCAAAACATGCTTTATTAATGAAGCGTGTCTTTTGGAGAATGCTGCTTCCTAAATGCTTGTTGCTTTCATCAGCTATGTAACATTTTCCCACCTAAACAGACCTAGATGTATTCCTTGATGTTTTTTTTTAATTACCCTCTCCATATGCTAAACCTTTAATGCCATTGCCCCTACTTCCCCAGCTGTTTTCTCAACTCTACATTGTGTTGGCAAACAAGATTTCTCTGGTTTGTATTCTGGATATAGTTAGAGGATTAGTGCTTCCTCTCCTGGTAAACCTGTGCTCATCTGGTAATCTGAGGATTTACTATGAAAATGTGCGACAAATTTATATAATTCAGCATAAGAATCTTCCGATTGGAGGGGTTTGGGACTGACTTGGAGTATGCAATCAGTTTCTATGAAGTTTTTTTCTTTCTTTTAGGTGGAATTTCAGTGTTGGCCACTTTGAGCTGCACTACGTCCCAGATATAGAAAACAGAGCAGGATACATTGAGAGCAATTTTAAATTACATCTGAACAAAGAAGAAACAAAAATAATTTCAGATGTGGATGAGCAGGAGGCTATGATGAAAGATACAGTGATAAAAGTCTCAGTAGCTGACTGGAAGGTTATGGCTTTTAACAAACGAGGAGGACATCTGGAATGGGAATACCAGGTAGGGGTAAAGACATGGTATTAAATGTTAACACGTAGACACTTTACAGCATCATATATGATGTCTTTCATCTTGAGTTTTGGCTCTTTGAGCTGTTACATCTCTTACAAAAACTAAACCAAGGAATTTAAGCACACTGTTATAACATCTAGTTAATATAACATTAATTTTCCAGTTACCTCTCTCTTCTTCAGTTTTGCACTCCAATTGCTTCTGCGTGGCTGGTTAAAGATGGCAAGGTAATTCCGATCAGTCTGTTTGATGACACAAGTTACACCACAAACAATGAAGTGCTAGAAGATGAAGAGGACCTTGTGGAAGCTGCAAGAGGGGCCACAGAATCCAGTGTCTATTTGGGTGAGGCACAATTCTGAGCACTTGGTTGTAAACATTATCCTTTTCTTTGAGCTTTCAGAAAAGCAGATCTTTCCGTGCTGGTAGAGCACCCTCAAGAGGAGCTATAACACGTACAGTCTGATACTTCATATAATGTAGACTGTTTGTAAAGCCCCAAAATAGAGGTTTTACTAATGTATGTATCCCAGAAAAACAACTCTCCTTGATTAAAAAAACATCAAAAGATAGATCTCTGTTCTCATCCCTTCCTAACCTGCTCTGGTCACCTTTATTTCTGTCACTTCAAGTCAGATTTCTGTGTACCCATCATAGAAATTCTGTCAGTTACAGAAAGTAATGTTTACCTTCTGTAGAAGGTAAAGTGTACCAGAAGGTATGGCATAGCTTTGGCTCTGGTAGAATCCATTTCTATGACTGTTTGGCCTAAAGTGGTAGCTAAATGATGTTTTGGTTTTGGAAAAGGAAAATGAAAAACAGAGGGCCCTCTGACCCTCTATTTTGTCACATTCGTTTCTTCCTCTGCAGTGATTACAAGTAACTTACTATGAAGAAATTTCAGTTAAGTTTTCCTGTGACTGAGTTTTCATCCAGCTGTCAGTATTCATATGATGTGAATTCTGACGACTAGGAATAGTGTCCCCAGGTCCTTCCTCTCAGCTGTCTGTCTCTGGGAGGCAGATGTGCTTTGTTTTTTTCTAAGCCCTTAGCATTTCTCTTTAAGTCTTTACACCTTTCCTGCTAGTGGTTACACAGATTTTTTTTTCTAGCCTTCCTGTTAACAGCTGTTGAAGAGTTCTGTGTACCAGCATGCAAGTGTAAGACGTTTGAAGGAAGCCTTATAAAGCCCAAGGTGCTTTATAACTCTTCAGAAATTGTGATATTTTTCTGAAGCCTCAGCTACCCAGATGTTCTAGTCTCTTGCTTTTCCAGAGGAAAAAAGAGCATGTACTACTTGAATTCAGTCAGAGTCAGTATCTCAGATTCTCAGAATATAAAGTATTTTCCAAAATATTTTCAGCTGTACATCTTACCTGGATGATTTTACACTGGGGATGAAGAAAGCTAAGTCTAATATGCTCTCTGATCTGTTACACAGGTATGTACAGAGGCCAGCTGTATCTTCAGTCATCAGTCAGAATTTCTGAAAAATTCCCAACTAACCCGAAGGCTCTGGGATCCAGGCATGATAATGCAATTATTCCCCTTCCCAAAATTAAATGGAAACCTTTAATCCGTAAGTAACAATCCAGAGTTTTTTATATTGTCTTAGCTCTGAAAAGACAGAGCATATTTCTGATTTATATTATGTGTCAAACTAGTCTAATAGTTCCCAAACTAATTTACAGCTAGAAACACCTTTGTGCTCTTAGTTCTTTATTCTTTTTAATGAGATGTTTAAATTATAAATGACTTTCACTTTTTACCTTTTACTTCTGAATTTCATTGGGTCATTTTAAATGATGAAATGTTGGTCTTCTAAACCATTTTTTTTCTATTAAAAGAGGAAGCTTGTTATTTTAGTGATGTGAATGAGTTAATTGGCTTGTCAAAAATAGTATTTTGGCTGGCAAATGGTGTTAAGTAATGGTTACCTTTTAACGATTACCTTGTGAATGTTTGTGTTAGTTTTCGTTGTTACCTACTGGTCCAACAATCTGATATTTTCTAAGATAACTGGAGTTCTCATGAAATTCATCTATAAGTAGACTGATTTATAATAGTTCAGCTCAAAGTTGTCTCTTCTGTGCTTAGATTCTCCATCCAGGACTCCAGTGTTGGTGGGGTCTGACGAATTTGACAAGTGTCTGAGCAATGACAAGTATTCTCACGAAGAATACAGCAATGGAGCACTTTCAGTTCTACAGTATCCATACGGTAGGTGGAATTTTAAATTTTGAAGTGTTTCAAAACAAAACGTGTGAACAAAACCACCTGGTGTCTGTTGAACAAACCTATTAAAGAGAAGACAGTTCCCTTTATTTGTAGGCAAGTGCAAAGCATGCCCTCTTTGTCTTTTATACACAGATAATGGATATTACTTACCCTACTACAAAAGAGAAAGAGGTAAACGGAGCACCCAGATCACCGTCAGATTTTTTGATGATATGAATTACAAGAACATTCGCAAAAAAGATCCTGTTCTTCTGCTTCATTGGTGGAAGGAAATTGTTGGCACCATCATATTTTGCATTGTGGCCACAACTTTCATCGTACGCAAACTCTTCCATCCCCATCCTCACAGCAGAGTAAGTATTATTTTTTTGCTGAATCCTAAATACAGAAAGTAGTATTCTAGCCGTTTCTTTTGGTTTTGAGTCTGCACTGAGTGGTGTTAATAAGTTAATAACTTACAAGATAACATAGCCTAAATGTGTTATTTAATCTATCTGTGAAGGCTGTCAGCTGCAGCGTACAATTTACTTAACTGCTTCAGCAAACAAATTGCTTCAGCCATATCTGCTGTCTTCAGAGATGTTCACACTGGAATTATTTAATGCTATATCTTAAGGGTACAAACTGGTCTCAAGTACTAGGGCTTGAACTGGTTTTTTTTTTGTTGTTTGATCTTCTTTTGGTCACCCATGTTAGCTGCGGAAGGAATCTGAAACACAGTGCCAGACTGATAGTAAATATGAGCCTGCTTGCGGAGATGTTAAGGACACCAGCTGGAGTGATGTCAAGAACTCTGGATACGTATCCAGGTGAGCTCAGCTCAGTATGACATTTACATAGTTTTTAATCAGTATGACATTTGATGCTGTCTGGAGAAAAGAGTTCACTAGCTCTTACCTGTCCTAGTCCTCAGACCCCTCGGGATAATCTGAAAGAATTCTGACACCCACATCAGTGGGAGACTGCTCTTTTGATTCGTCTAAGCAATCCCTGAGAGCCTATGTGGAACCTCTGCTTGGGAGTGTTGATCACCTATTTACTGCAGATATGTGAAATGGAGGATTGGATTTTACGGTTCTTAACCTGTGTTCACTCCCTCTGATTCTGTGCTTGTGGAGTAAAATAGAGTTAAGGGAATTGTGAATGGAAACATGTTTTATATACTCTACAGAATAAGCAGAGTATATTTGGAACAAGCCTTTGTTGTTATTATGAAGTAGTTGAGACTTAAGAGTGTATAGGGGCATATCACTGGTATTTTGGAAAAAATGTGAATGTGTGTATTTGTAGCCCACTGAAAATAGGAACTGGAATATTTAAGATGAGGAGGAATAAGAAAGGTGAGATTTAAGAACTGTTTCAGAAGAGGTGCTTGGAAGGACTAGTAGCAAAATACTTAATAGGGGTTGAAGGCAAATCACAATTTAGAAAATACTTGGCTGTCACTGCCTAATTTGGGCAAAGGAGCTTAAGCTAAATATCCATGATCCAGTATACGGTGAACCTGATACTCTGAAACTTCTTCAGTTTGTCAGGTGCATGTGTAAGGGGTCTTGCCAAAGATAATCAGCACCTGTCTGTTTCATAAGTAGGTAACCATCTGATTGTCTCAGCGGATGGGTAAACAGAGGAAAAAAAGGAGGAAATGCTTGAAGTCATTCAGCCTGTATTGCCTGCACCAAAGTTATTTACACTTTCACAAATGATTTTTTTTAAACTATCCTTGCTAATGCATTTTTCTTCTTTATCCTCCATCCATTCTTCTCTGCCTTTCTCACACCTTTCCTCCCAGATACCTGACAGATTTTGAGCCAATTCAGTGTCTGGGTCGCGGAGGCTTTGGAGTTGTTTTTGAAGCCAGAAATAAAGTGGATGACTGCAACTATGCTATCAAGAGGATCCGTTTACCTAACAGGTACTGAATGAGTATGAGACAGTGAAAGTCATGAATGGTGGGATCCTGTGCTGAGCCATCTGCTCCTGAACTGATTTCCCAGATTCATCATGATGCTGTATGACATACTTTTTTAATGGGGGGCTGACTTAATTTTGGCATTGAGAATTTGGCACATGTACTTACAGCAGAAGGGTGACCTGCTTGGCTAAACTAGTAACATAGCAGGGCCCTTGTGAGGGTGCTGCAGCTACATGGGAACTCCTTTAATTTCCTTGATGAATTGAGGCTTTGATAACAGCACTAGTTACTTGTAGCACTGTTAATTTGCTTTTCTCCTTCCTCTCCTCACCTTTCCTACTCCACCCTTTCTTTCTCCCTCTCTGGCCTTTTTGACTCCATTTGTCCATTTGTTTCGTTTTCTGGTCCCACAACCCCTACCTTTTCTTTCAGTCATAGGTGGTCAAGCCTTGCTGCTGAATTACCCTACACAGAACTTGCAGCACTTCCTTTTAGTGGGAGATGGGAGACACTGCTGCTGGAAATCTCAAGTTAGAACAGCAACAGGCAGGCCAGTAGAGGGAGGGGGTAAAGCAATGAAATCTAGAGTTACTAGTTTTTGAATGTGTTAAAGAAGTGTGATTATTTAAGATTAAGGGTTTTGGTTGGAGATCTAAGGTAGCCTGAATTATTTTCCAAGCATATCTAAATCCATTAAATAAAACCATCAGAATTCATTTAATGGAGTTACGCTCCTATGAAGAGAGTTTATGTACTTCAGTAGATAGCAGGCTACCTATTTTCCTATCTGTAGCATGGAGATAGTCTTCATGTTTTGCCAATTAAAAAAGAAACACTAAGCTATTTCTGTCTGTCTTTTGTGCCAGTGTCTTCTACATCCCTGTAGAATATTGCTATTTAGTGGACTTCTCTGCCCTTGTAAATAGTTGAGAGCAAGATAAACCTTTTCTTCTGAGTTTTGCTGCCTGTAACTACTTGAAAAGGTGTGACTAAATGCTTAACCATTATGAGCACATACTGCTTCCCCGTGCTCCTAACCTGAAGGAGTTCTGAGGAATTTTAAACAGATGTCTTTCCATGTGAAGAGCAATATTACTAGCCTGGCTTATACTGGGCTACCTTTGTTTAAACTTCCTTTTGCAGAAATTTCTATGCTGTGTTGCTGCTTTATGAGACTGTGTCTGTTTTTCTTTTCACCCAAATCCTAGGGAGCTGGCTCGTGAAAAGGTGATGCGGGAAGTCAAGGCGTTAGCTAAACTCGAGCATCCAGGTATTGTGCGGTATTTCAACGCCTGGCTGGAAGCTCCACCTGAGAGATGGCAGGAAAAGATGGATGAACAGTGGTTGAAAGATGAAAGGTAACTTGTGGGTTTTCTTACTCAGTTGAATTTGAGGTTGTAGACCAACAGAACAGGGGAACTGGTGGATGATCCAGGATGATGCAGTGACTATGTAAGAAAGAAATTGTTGTTAACTTAATCTGTTAAATTCTCAGTTTAACAAGGTACAAATATCACATTTCTGCATGGCATTGATCAACTTTTGGGTCCTCTGTTGTGTTAAGGTCCTTCTTTCAGCTTAGATCTTGTAATTCTTAAGTTAACTTCTGTAATCAGGGCTTTTAGGAATGCCCTGGTAAAGTGATTTGGTTTTAAACCTGGGCATCTCTGTCCTCCTCTTTGTTTTGGTTTCGATAGCTCTGATTCAGTACTTCGGTAGTTCAATTAAAGTTTTGGAACAAATTCGTGACGGATGATCAGACTGATTCATAAAGCTTGTTAGAAGTAGGCTAAAAATGAAAAATTAGGTAAAGGACATAGAGGGTGTTAGGAATAAGGAAAAAGTGGGTGTACGTTAGCAACATTTAAAGGTGGCAAGGGAAGAATGAGGCCTCATATTCCTCTGATCCACTATTTAGCAGTCTTGTAATAACACCTTAACATGCCTAACAATTTTTAGAATACAGTGACTTTTATATCTCAGGCATCAAATTAACATTTCACAGCTGTAATTCTTCCAGAGGACTTTAAATAGTCATTGCAATGCATGCTCTAAAGGGATGAGTTTTCTCGAGCTAAAGATGAGCCTGATTGCATGCTAGAAATGTAGGCAGTAGAGTTTGCTGATGTTTTTTTTTACTTTTTTTCTGATCGCTGCCCCCATTCCCTGTTCCCCTGTGCTGCTCAGGGGGAGGACGTAGAAGAGGGTGGGTAGAGGGAAGATGTTTTTAGTTTGCTTTCAGTTTTTCACAGCTCTAGCTTGTTAGTAATAGGTAATATATTATATTAATCTCCCTCTTTTGTGTCTCTTTTGCCTGTGACAGTAATTAGTGAGTGATCTCCCTGTCCTTATTTCAACACTTGAGCCCTTTCTGTTGTATTTTCTCCCCCTTTTCCTTTGAGGAGGGGGAACGAGAGAGCAGTTGTGGTGGAGTTCAGCTGCCCAGCTGAGTAAAACCACCACAATGAGGAGATGTTGTGCCCACTAAGAAAAGTGGGTGCCATATCCTGGTTATTAGTGATTCCCATACATGGGTAGTTATTTACTGTTACAGTGCAATGCTCTTTTTTTCGGTATGTGTTTAAATTTGGTCTTCTGAAAATACATTTCTAGCAGGATGAAGCTCTATAATTCTGATTTCTTGATTTGTTTTTTTCTAGCACTGATTGGCCTCTCAGTTCTCCCAGTCCAATGGATGTCCCATCATTTAAGATCAGAACAGAGCCGTTTTCTACAAAGGACCACATTGAAGTTATTGCCACTTCATCAGAGAGGGGACAGTCTTTCTCCACGGGAATACCGTGTGGTCAGTCTGATTCGTCTGAAAGTGAGTTCTCTCCTCTGGAATTTTATGCTACAGACAACAGGGACTTGCAGCAGTCAGAAGACCCACTCTTAAACCTTCAGGACAGCGTCCTTACAGGCTGCGATGTAGAAGACAGCACTATCAACAGTAATGAGTTGGGTCACTCCACGTTGGGTCACCCTTTGGAAATCTGTCCTCTGCCTGTCCCTGTTGTACACCTGAGAGAAGGGACCTCCTCTTCCATTGTCTTTGAAGATTCAGGTTGTGGAAATGCTTCTAGTAAGGAAGATAAAATTGACGTTTCACAAGATGAAAATCTTTCTGAGGATAAGCCGACAAGTACAAAGGAACCCGGTAACAAGAAATCAGCTTCAGGAAGTCCCCTCTCTGTTTCTCCACCGAGGCCAACAAGTTTAAGCCTGGACCTTTCTAAAAATACTGTGGAAAAAGTCAAGCCCACCTCTCCAAAGGTGTATCTTTACATCCAAATGCAGCTCTGCAGGAAAGAGAACCTTAAAGACTGGATGAGCAGGAGATGTATGATAGAGGAGAGGGAGAGGACAGAGTGTCTGCAGATATTTCTGCAGATAGCTGAAGCGGTTGACTTCCTGCACAGTAAAGGATTAATGCACAGGGATCTCAAGGTTTGTATTCATAGGGCACTATAGGAAATGCTTTTGTTATCTATTGAACTATTGAAGTTTTCTAATGAACTTTCCACATTCTGCTTTTAACTAGTTGTCTCACTGGCTGTGTCTGTATACAGATATTTCCTAGTTCACTGCTGTGAGATTGTCTTTGGAGCTATCGTAACTTGAATGATCTGTGCCCAAACTGCCAAACAAAAGTCTCTAGTACTGTAAAATTCCTGAAACACGTGGACTGACTCCATCCACTGTGTAGCTGTGTCAAGTTCTGCTGTAAAGTGACAGATGAGGAGTGTCAAGTAACACTCCTCAAGTACAAGTAACTTTTGGGTGTGTACTGGAGTAGTACAGCACTGGAAACAAACCACACTAAGGATGAGGTGGGAAGGGACCCCTAGGGGCCATATGGTCCCACCCCTGCCCCAGCAGGACTACCCCAAGCTGGGGGCTCAGCCCCACATCCAGGCAGCTCCTGGAGCCCCCCGGGAGGAGC
Source organism: Netta rufina (assembly GCF_964035555.1). Taxonomy (NCBI): domain Eukaryota; kingdom Metazoa; phylum Chordata; class Aves; order Anseriformes; family Anatidae; genus Netta; species Netta rufina. Next base: position 71,600,049 of record NC_140127.1, on the reverse strand, counting down.
CCCCCAGGCTCTGGGCAGCCCCTGCCAGGCTCCATCCCTGCCTGGGGCTCAGAGGGAGCTCCTGGGCTCCAGGCTGTGCCCAGCGCCTCTCGGCCTGACCCCAGGCACCGTGACAAGGGCCTGGCCCCTGTTCCCTGCAGCCTCCCCTCAGGGGTTTAGGGACACGGATGGGACCCCCTGAGCCTCCCTTCTCCAAGCTCTCCCAGTCTCTCCTCACAGGAGAATCCTGCCAAGATAGCTGGCTACTTAGCAGTGATCTCAGAATCGGTGTTTCAAAAGCTGAGTTAATGTCTGGGTAATAATTTGGGGTTGTAGTGCTCCAGGAAGTAAACTGATTGTTCGTTACTGCAGTCAAAGGCTGTCTTACAGCAAGACTTCTTGTACCTGGCACAGGTCAGTGGCAGTGCTTTTATGGCATTTTTAGGTCAGGAACTGTATGCAGGTTCACTCGCTGCTCAGTGGTATGGCTCAGAAACAAAACAGAAAAAGCTATTTTGAATTTTTTTCTGCCTTTTGAAATGAAACAATGCTGCTATTCTTCTTTCTGAACAGCAGCAGCGTTACCCCTGGTTAGGGACAATAAAAGTCAAATATTGCTGCTCCGGGATTGAAATGCAGGCTGCTCTGGAGTCAGATTCTGAGTCAGTGCTGACTGTTACAGCAGCTTTCTGAAGGATTCATAACCTTTGAATGTCTGATAACACCCAGCCTGGTAAGACTGGAAGGCAGCGGTGGTTGTTACCCCTGATGCTGCAGATAACTGAAGTCAGGAGTAACTTTTTTGTGCCTTTTTCATTATGCATCTGATCCTATGTTAGTGCATAACCTTGCTGGAGCCAGATGCTAGAATTTGATTAGAGAGCCTGGATGAAGTTAGTCTTATTCCTGTAAGCTGCGAGAAATGGAGTCCTTTGCTTTTGCTGAATGGTGGAGAGACAGCTCCTGTTCCCCTGCACTTGTTTGAGGAGGCATCGATACAGTGGAGTGAGTTCTGAAACGATTACAGCTGTTCCTGTAGCTCCTCAGGTGGTAATCATCTGACATCACTAGAAACAAAGGATAAGATGCCATCTCAGACAAGGTGGTAACAGGGGATTCAAATGAGGTAACACAAAAGTAAGTCAAAGTTGGAGAAACTCATAAAACTCATGAACCTATTTGAGTATTTTCTTTCCCCATCAGCATTAAGCAGTTACCTTAAGCCAATTATCTGAAAAATCTTCAGTGCTGGAGAGAGTGACCAAAGAAGTAATTTAATCCCTGTATTAATGTGTTGCTAGACACGTTAATCAGTAACATTTCTTAACAATACTTGCAGTTGGAACACTGCAGACTCTTTGAGAACACTGTTCAGTAAAGCTTACGTAGGTCATTGTAAAGCTGTTTCACCCTTAATTGATGTGTAGAGTCCTGTTGGGACATCTGAAAAGTTCAATGGAGGCATAAAAAACTTGACTCCTTGAGCAAACAACTTCGGTGCTTCAGAAAACCTGCCCTGCATGTCTAACGTAATGCTTGGATCCTGGAAGTGCAGTTAGGTGTTCGTTGTTCACTTGGTCAAAACAGCAGCCACATTTATCACTGTCTGCAGTTCTCAGAAGCTTCTTGAGACACTTCTTGTAATTTGTCCAAGAGATTGGTTGTGCAACCCCAGCTTTGTGTCAGTGCTAATGCAGGAATAATCTGCGCAGCTGTTTTGCTTCTGGTAATAGTTAGCTCTGTGTAGCAGAGACCTGGAAAATACTTCAAATATTAACAGTGTACATTGAAGTACATTAAGTAGGCTCCTACTACTGAGAGAGATTGTCGTGACAAGATGGCAATTCAAGCAGGCAAGTGGATAAATCACAATTCCAGTTCTTTTGAAGAAAACAGAGTACAGAAACAGAAGTCTGTCTGTCCAGTGAATGTATTGCTACTCCCAGATTAAGCTCTTGGCCATGCTTTAACAGCTCAAAATCAACAGTGGGTCCTGCCAAATAGGGTATCACAGAGCTGACAGAATAGTGTTAGGCATGTTTTGCAGCATTAATTGAATGAAAGTCTTCCAGATGTAGCTTATTCACGTTTGTGAAAAAAGGTGGGAGTTCTTGCTCTGACTGCAGAATCTGAAAAGAAATTTCTTTGTAGAGGTGGCAAGATAACTAGAGAGTGGCTGTATTCTTCTCACAGAATGCCAAATTGTGGGTATTTCCCTCAAATGTCCTCTTTCAGAATGTGGTGTCTTTTTGCTGGCAGTTTCCAATAATAGCCCGTTTGCCTTAATTTGTAGAAACTATATGCCTGGCCATTCAGAGATCTGTTTTCAGCCAGGGAGGCGTAAGAATATGCTTACAGGGCGGCAGCTTTTGTGCACTGAAGGAGCTGTGACTCCAAAGGGCAGGACACTGATCACTGGAAAACACAGCGGGAGATAAGACCTGGCTCAGATGGCAGTTCTAGAGGCAGAACACCAAGCTCTCTGGGTGTTTCAGTGGCTTGGAGAAACAAGAAGCCTTTTCTTCTGTCTTCTTCCTTGCACGGAGTGGGTTTGTTTTTAACTGAGGAAGTCGGATGGACTTTGAAACAGGTCAGCTTTGTAGTCCTCTAGTCGGGCAGAGAAATATTGCCCTGTGTGTGCCTGCCTTCTCCTGTTCCAGGAGTTGTGCCAACAAAGCTTGGAGCAGGCTCTCCCAGCCTTGAAGGTGCAGGAGCAGTGAGAGGAGCCTGCCCAGCACCACCTGCTGCTTTTTCCACACATAGCTTTCCCTGTCCATAACCCTGAAGTGCTGCTGCTTCCCCCTGGCAGGAGCAGCCTGTTATTTTCCCAGAATCGTGTCTGTCTCTATCTGTGAGCCAGGTGGAGCAGTCAGCTTTCAAAGAAAATTGCTCATTTGGCGTATGTTGTGTCATCATTTTACTCTGGGGGCGGTGAGGCACTGAACAGGCTGCCCAGAGGAGCTGTGGCTGCCCCATCCCTGGAGGTGCTCAAGGCCAGGCTGGATGGGGCTTTGAGCAGCCTGGTCTGGTGGGAGGTGTCCCTGCCCATGGCTAGGGGATGGAACTGGATGGGCTTTAAGGTCCCTTCCGACCCAAACCGTTCAGTGATCCTATGATCAGCCAGAATGCAAAGCTCTGGAAGAGATGATCTGAGATGGGTACCATTAGCAAGTGAGGCACCCCTGTTTGTTTTTTTTTTTTTCCAGTTCTGATTTCTTTTATCAGTAGGTTAAAAGCAAGACAAGGCAAATTGTTGCTGTTGTTGCTGTTGTGAAGTACTTAAGCTTCAAATAATGAATTAATTCTGTTACACAAATGGTTATTCGCGCAATTAAGTTAAGCAGTACCAGCTGAAAAGCACACCTTGTTCCCGGACTTCCAGCCTATCTGTAAGATGATAACCAGCATGTAACACATCGTCTTAATGCTGCAAATGAGTTCAGCACTTGGAGATTGGAATAAAAAAATAAGTCAGAACTCTAGCACATGATGTGAATTTGCCATGTGTTTGGAAAGTCGGATAACTTATCGGTGCTGCTCCCCACAGCTGTTGACTTTTCTGCATGTTACTCATTAGATCTGTAGTCCCTCTACTGGAAGACAAGAAATGAGCAGCCTGGGCTTCCAGAAGGGAGCCTGGTTAATGCAGGGGTAATTCTCTTTTCCTGCATGGCTGGGATTCTTAGCTGGTTCTGCTCCTGTGATGTTTAAGGGGCATTTTAGCCTTGACAGCATGAATTATATGAATATCTACCAAGTGCTTGTTGTACCTAGCAGAACACATTCTTGTTTATAACTTATTTTCTTTTCTCCTGTTTGTTTTCTCAGCCTTCCAATATATTTTTCACAATGGACGACGTAGTAAAGGTTGGGGATTTCGGACTGGTAACTGCAATGGATCAAGATGAGGAGGAGGAGTCGGTACTCACCCCCATGCCAGCTTATGCCAGGCACACAGGACAAGTAGGGACCAAACTCTACATGAGCCCAGAACAGGTTTGTGCTCTGTACTCTGAAGCTATTTCTAGCACCACCTGGGAGACACCTGAATTTGGGAGTTCAAAGATCAGGCACTCCTTCTAGAAAGTTGTTGCTATTGAGATATTTACATTATTTTTCATCAAAGTAGAGCTTTGAGCTAAACTGAATTTCAAAATTAGTACTTTTAACATACGTATATATAAAACCATATGTAATAAGACATACATATATGTAATTTTTATATATACTAGAAAATAGTGGCTGATTTCTATTTGATGGATTGATTTATGTTGCTCTTAACATATTAAGAAGATAACTGTAATATTCAAGTTAGTTAACGATGCACTATTGTACATAATGTTTAAGTTGAAACATTTTGGCTTGCAGATGGGTCTGATGATCAGGAGCTTGCTCAGCCATACTCATTTGATAGTTTCATGTGCCCAGAGGCTGTTACAGTACCTGTCCTGTCTTCAGCTCTGCTGAGTTAGTCACTTCCCTGTGTTGAAAGGGGCTGATTACCTTGTATGTAATTCCATACAGTGATTAGATTGATTGACCTGACCTTAATTCTGAATTTCCAGATCTGTGGGAACACCTATTCGCACAAGGTGGATATCTTTTCTTTGGGACTGATTCTCTTCGAGCTGCTTTACCCTTTCAGCACACAGATGGAGAGAGTCAAGGTACGTATGGTACCGCACCGAGGATTATCTTCAGTTTGGTCATTTCTTTAAAAGAGCTGTTTGCTCTGTGAAACACTTGCAAGCTGTTCTTCACAGCTTTGAAACAGTGTTGGAACTAGGAACACAGTATCTTTATCAGCCTTATACATACCCCTGAATCACTGGAAATGAATTGCAGTTTTCCTAATCTGTGCAGTGAGATTGAGGCTGTAACATTTTTTACAAAGCTCCTCTGTTATCTCAAGTAAGAGAAACTATTGAATTAGGATATTCAAGATCTCAAATGGCAAAGGTTGTAACTTCAAACCTACCGGCTCATTTTTTATTCAAGAATTGGAGTCATGCTCTGTGTTTTTATGACTTCTTCTTTTTGCATCTCCAGAGCTTTTTTACCCAAGACATTGAAAATTTATTCCTTTTCTGATATTGTCTTAGCGGTAAGTCTAGCTCATTGCTCATCTTAAAGCAGTCTTCCCAATAACAGATGACTTTTATTGGATTAAATATGAATTTGGAAGGTTTCACTTCCTTGCTGTTAAAATGCATGTGAAGAAGATTGCCCTAACTTGCCTCAATTTTCAATTTTTGATAAAAAGAACCTCCAGCCATTTCTTGTCAGCCCTGGAGATTACAGTTCTGGAGATTAGCTTCTTTAATAGTTGCTTCCAAGTTGTTACACTGAAGCTTTTCCTTGGCATCAGCCAAGTTTTACTGCTGTTAACTGAAGCGAAGAATGCTCTGCCTGCCCAGGGAGCCCAGCAAATCCTTGCAGTCTGGGACAAAGGGCTGAAAAACCCCCAGAGGAGGAATGCGAGACCTGCCTCTGTCTCAGACTGTCAGCAGTTAAGTCTCTGGCAGTGCAGTTTATTTCCAGATCAGATGTTGAGAACAGATCACTAAATGCAGAGTGACTTAGTAAAGGAAAGAAGTGTTTTGAAATAGCTTGCCATAAAACTCACTTCTCTTGAACAGGAGTTTGACTGTTGCCCATCACTATTAACTAATCAGTTTGTACTTTCAGTGAGTAATAGTGGATTTAATTTAACGTCAGAGTTCATGTATTTGTGCTCAAAATTGTGCAGAAGGAGATCTTTATTAAAATAAGAGCTAAATACTGCCCTTCTGCACTAACAAGATGCTGAAGTAGGTCATGGGTTTCTGGAAATCACAATTTCAATTCATGAGGCAGCCAGGCTGCAGATATTTTGTGGCTCAGTGTGGAGAAAATCCTGTCACTAGATGGAGCCAACGTGCTGCCTAAGCAAGAAAGAATGACTGACGGGGATTAGCTACATTGCAAGGACACAGAAATATGCAACTTCTTTCAAAATTGCTGATAAATGTTGGTCCGTAAATATTAAGCAAACACTCTGCTTACATTATTAAGGCAGATCCAGTCATTTCGTGAGTTTTAATACTGGTGTAGGTGATCTTGGGGGTTACAGATGCTGCAGAGTACTTTATTGAGCCAGAACAGAAACTACTAATGTATTTGGATGATTTAAAGCTGCAGAGATCGCAATTCTTGTAACATGACAATTTATGTAATGTGATTTCAGGTTCAGGCTGTAAGCAGCAATTTGCCTGGTTAAGTGAGAGTTAACCACTAAAGCAAGACCTGTAAACAAAGTTTTTCTCCATCAGGCTGATTTGTTTTCAGAAGTGGCATATTTTTCAACAATAATAACTATGTTGAAGAATGATATTTTGGAAAATTAACATTTTTCTTATCATTTTTGCAGACCCTGAGTGATGTTCGAAACTTGAACTTTCCACCGCTGTTCATTCAGAAGTATGCACAAGAAGTAAGTATGTCTCATGCTAGTAACTGTAGCTTTTTTCTTTGCTTTCCAACTGTTTTGCAAGTAAAAATAGAAGAGGAAAACCACCAAAACACCAGCTTTTGTTTAAGACACATTTCTCTGCCTGTGAACTTTACTGTTTTCCAAAATTCTAACATTATAGAACATTATAGTAGTGTGGATGCTGATGCTTCTGTCACAAAGTTTATCTCCAGTAATATGGAATATTACTTGTTTTCTCTTCTTGCTTGATGTTACTCCTGTTGCATACATCTTGCCATGAGTTCTTGCAACAAATCCATATTCACAAAGAGAAGGTGCAGAGTTCTAGGCAGAAAGTGGAGATATCACAGTAGCATCATGGCTGTATGGGATTTAGCTCCAGGAACTGGATCCTCGAGTAGGAAACCAAATTAATCAAATCCTTGAAATGATATGGTTTCAGATAAAAAGAGGAGGTGATGTACAAAACCTCTCCAGTGGAAAGCTGAAGTGCTTTTGTGTTTTCTTGGTAGCTTCACACCACTAGCTAAATGAGACGAGCCTTTTTTGCTTTACAGCTGCAGGCTGTCCGGAGGAATTCAATGTGCTGTGCTCAGCTAGAACAGGACATTTTGTTTTCTACTCTGAAAGATGCTTTGTTAAGTAATTCTGACTTTAAGACAGATTTTCCAGCTACCTGTAAATTTAAAGGAAACCTCCTAACTCACCATGAAAAATTACTTGCATGGCTTTAAATGCGGTGGCTTAAGCATAAAGCTGAACACTACTCATGAGTTACAGTTCATTTGCTTTAAAATCCTTGTGATTCCAAATAATGTAAAGGCTGTATAACTATTGAATCTTGGGTCAGATTTGATTTGCCAAATAGATTGTAGTCCTTGATAGTGGAGGCAATTTAAGGAATGCACAGTGATATGTTTTCAAACATTTAATGTGTTTCTAATTACTGTGCCAACATACTAATACCCAAATTACTTAGAAAGCAACTGGGAACGCTTCCTAGTTGTTCATACAGACAGCTGAAGTCAGAACATTAAATAAGGGTGAATTTATGAATTGAAACACACACATCTCATGTTTTCTTTCAGTACACCATGGTGAAGGACATGCTCTCTCCAAGTCCCACTGAAAGACCAGAGGCTGCAGCAATCATAGAGAATCCTGTATTTGAAGACTTGGAACTCCCAGCAAAACCAGTGCTTAGGCAGAGGTCACGGACAATGAGTTTATCAGGAAATAAGCATTCGAGACAACCAAGCAAATAATTATCCTCAGGATCACTTCTTCCACTCAGCAGGTTTTAAAGGGATTGTTCAGCAAAAGGATCCTATGATGCAGAATGTCTATCTTGGAAACGTTTACTTAACTTTTTTTGCCATGATTAATGTTCAAGACATGTTGGACAGATTTTTGTTTACTTTGACAGCCAACAAAAGCCAGTAACCACACTTCTCACATTCCATTTTTCTTACCTTAACTCTCCTAGGTGGATGGGTCCAGCTACTGTGCTTACCAATGTTGTACTCCATTATCTTTTGGGGCGGGTTTTGTGTATTTTGTTTTTTTTTGAAGCTTGTAAATGTCAGCTTGCTGGGTAAGTGAGAGATCTGTAACATGTAAATAGAATTAAAATACTGTATTTTTATATAGCAAATTACAGTCTCTAAGCCTAGTGAGTGTATATCTGAATCACTTGCTCTTCAGTGAAATGAAGATGATTTTGGAGGAAAAAAAAAATGACTCCATTTTTGTCCCTGGTGGGTAAACTGGGAATCTGCACTATTTTTAAAGCAAAAAAAAAAAATAAATGACCACAGCTGTACATACTGTCACTTTCCATAGCCAGTCATTAGAGGAAATTTTTCTCATGTTTCTGCACTATAGTAGGTCTTAGGGAATGCATTTTATACAGATAAACCTGTAGGGAAGGAAAAGGAGCTTTTAGCCATTAAAAGAGGGCTTATAGGCAATGGTTGGAAGAGCCATAGTAAAAATTATGTACAAAAATGTTGTGATTCTGCCAATTTAAACCTAATGAAGTCATACATGTCGTATGTAATCTTGTAGATTTGTACTTTAAAAAAAATCAACTGGTAGGCACTTGTGTAATCTGCTAATTTAACTGCCTAATGCCATGCTTTTATTTCTCATTGTAAATATGTTAAATTTTATTTATAAAATACAGAATCAATCCATTTGGGTTGGTGGTGTACAGAATGCACTTGCTATAATTGTTGAGTGCATTAATTATTGTGACTTCTTTCAAGTCTAAATGATTTAATAAACTTTTTATTTAAAAAAACAGTGGTTGCTTCTGTTGAAAACCTGCATTGTGCCTGCTGTAGGTGGCAGCCTCGTGCAGTTGGAATAGGGACAGGCTGTTGGTTTCTGTAACTGCCTTTGCTTTCCTGTCCTGTACTTGTCACAGTGCATGATGCAAAGATGTATGTGGTGCTTGGAAGTGAGATGGTGGCAGGAGAAGGGAACTGAGTTGTCCTAAACCTCCGTTTAGGTGTGGATTATGGAGTCCTGGAGATAATCTCTCAGGTGTTATCAGTGGGATAACTCTTACACTATTAGAACAATTTTTGCCTAAATGCATTTTTCTGGTTCTACAGTAGTTTTCAGGCTTAGTTTTGAAGTTGTAGTTCTTGAAATCAGTTTCTTAAAAAATTGGACTTCAACTACTTCAGCTCCTTTTGGCGATCACTGTACTGTGGTATGATACTGAGACTAGAATTAAGCCAGCTGACTACTTGTGGTGGAAGCCAAGAGGGGCGTGCAAAATTTTTCATTGTTGTGTTTTCAACTGCTTCTATCCTGCATGCTGGCTTGTCCAGTTGAAGCCAAAATGCTGTAGTGAGTATTTGGTCAAAACTAGGATTTTAATCAAGTTTTGCTGTGTCAAAACAAGGCTGTGTCCTCTTCCCTTGTATTTGCAAGTTTTCAATGTCAGTTATAAATGCACAGTTCAATGGCCGTGTTTAACTGGGTGAAGCTCTGGGCACTACTGTAGCTTCTCTGCTAGGTCAGTGAATACCAGTGGAGAGCAGAAGGTAAGGAATGAGCTTTTTACTCGGTGTACCTCTGTGCTGGATTTAAGTGGTTACGTATTCCAGGGTCCCTCCCTGCTTTGACCAAGAAAATCTTTTCCCTGACCAAAGCGTTTCTCTCTGAACTCAGGTCACAGAATAGGTTGGGTTGGAAGCGACCTTAAAGCTCATCCAATTCCACCCCCCCCCTGCCATGGGCAGGGACACCTCCCACCAGCCCAGGTTCCCCAAAGCGCCATCCAGCCTGGCCTTGAGCACCTCCAGGGATGGGGCATCCACAGCCCTTTAAGTGCCTCACCACCCTCATGGTAAAGAATTTCTTCCGTATATCTAACCTAAATCGCCCCTCTTCTGGTTTAAAACCATTCTGCTTTGTCCTATCAAACAGTCCTTCCCCAGCTTTCCAGCAGCCCCCTTTAGGTCCTGGAGGGCTGCTGTAAGGTCTCCCTGGGGCCTTCTCTTCTCCTGGCTGAACAACCCCAACTCCCTCAGCCTGGGTAAGCCCTAAACCCCTATTTCAGAAGCAAGCAAACAAGCTGAACACTGTGCAGACAGACCAGGCTTCAGACTGTGTGAACAGTGTACTTAACTATACCTGGTCACATCTGTAATATGAACTGCGAGATGAGAGCTTCAGGGCTCAATCAGGACGAAATACCATCACAACTTGTAGATCACCAGAATGTGCATACAGTAAGACAAAGTCACGTTATTCTACTGATTTCTTTTCCCCAGCATGAAGATTGGATTCGTATTAGGAAACACTCATTAAAAAAATAATTACTCAGGAAAGAATGAGTTCCGTTAGCTACAACAAATTCCTCTTTGTTCATAAAACCGTGGAAGAGAAAGAAACACATCGTTGCTGTATGCCCCCAGCTGTAATATTTCAGCCCCTCCATCCTCTATTTTCCAGCCATGCACTTTTCCACGAGGACCTGCTCTTGCACTTTCTACACCACCACCTCCAGCGACCAACTCTGAGCCCCTACTGCTTGGGTTTGCCCTTCAGGACACCATTGGGCACCGGCACAGTGATGTTATATTCCAGGTCGGGAGCAGTCCTGGAAAAAGTGGCTATGGACACCATGTCCTCCCCGATGTCCACCTGCGACCTGGGCCTGCAAATGAGCAGCTTCTTCAGGGCCCGCTGGAAGTCCCTGTTGAGGAAGGCGTAGAGCATCGGGTTGATGGTGGAGTTGCAATACCCCAACCAAGTGATGACCTTGAAGGTGTCCACCAGGACCGTGCTAGTGGAATCGGTGCCCCGGGCAGCCAGCCAGACGTTCAGGACAAAATACGGCAGCCAGCAGAGCACGAAGACAGAAATGATGATGCTAATGGTCCGCGTGGCCTTGTTCTCCAGCTGCAGGTGGTTCTGCCGCTTGCTGTTGGGGTGGTAGTGGAGCTCCAGGGTCTGCGACATGATGCGGGTGGCCTTGAGCCGCGACGCTCGGTAGATGAAGAAGTACATGCTGCACATGACCATGAAGGGGACGAAAAACGCAAGAGCGGAGGCCACGATGGCGAAGATCCAGTTGGTGACGAAGACGCACTCGGTGCCCGCATCAAAATCCACCCCGGGGATCTCGTTCCAGCCTTGCATGACAGGAAGGAAGGAGATGAGGGAGGAGTACACCCAGACCGTGCAGGTCATCACAATGCATCTGCCGAAGGCAAGAGATGGGGAGGGGAGAGAGGGTCTGAGTTATTCTGAGTTGAGAACATCCAGTACAGCCCAATCCCCATGGCAACCCCTGTGGGATATCACCGCCCGGTATTCCCAACGGGCTTGGAGAAGGCACTGAGCAGGGAAAAAGCTGGGGTACAACACGTCCGTACAGCAACAACTAATGACTGGGTGCTTGGATCCGTGGCTTACAGAATTGGGGCTGGCGTAAGGGATGTTCAGAGCTGACAGAAAAAAAACAGGAAGGAAGGTTTTATAGAGGATTTTTGTTAATATTTAAAACAACAGCATGGAGATTTTTCCAATTGGTTCCAGCATTAATATCAAGCCATTATCTTACTGGCTGAGGATCCTTCCTGAAGCATCCTCTCTGCCCACCCTCAGACAACCCTCCCCACCCTGCAGTCCTCATTTCAACGTTTCACATGAAACCTTGGCAGAGCAAAGTTCTGCAAAACTTTAAATGGTGCAAAGATCCTTGTGTTCTGATTTGGGGCAGAAAAAGCCAACGGCTCGTTTGGTCCCTTTCCATTATAGGCCTTGGCCAAGTGAAAATTTGGAAGGACCCAGAATGAGAAGCAGCTACACTCACCTGCCACGGGACATCCTTCTGGAGTAGTGGTAGGGGGTCACCACGGAGCAGTACCTGTCCAGGCTGATAAAGCACAGCGTGACGATGGACGCGGTGCAGAACATGACATCGAAGGAGATCCAGACTTTGCAGAACAGCTTCCCGAACAGCCACATCCCCGTCACCTCGTAAATGATGCTGTGAGAGAAAACGGGCAGAGACCAAAGCTAGAGAGGCTGATTGAATGTATTTCAAGATTCCACTGAAGAAACATTGTATTTTATTGGAGGTACTCCAGATGAGCATGCAGTGGAGTGAAGCTCAGACACCAGATATTCACCCTCAAAATGTAATCCAAGGCATTAACCCTCAGGTGGGGCATGGCTGAAGAAAACCGAACCCAAGTTTCTTGCCTGCAAGTGCCTTGGTCAAGGTGCTTTGCTCCAAAACCTCCCAAAATACACATCTGCACAGCCTTGTTTATCCCAGCTTTTTCCCATGCCATATGAAGCACAGCGTTTTATGAATCCTCCCCAGTTTCTAAGGTGTGGAAGATGCTGCCTCTGCCAAGAAGCTCGCTTTTCATCTGGTCTCATGCTTCAAAACTGAAGGATTTCAAGTCTTGGATTAAAAGAAGATATATATATATCCTAGGATGAAGCCTGAGTGGCTTGTACATAGCTCACAAATGCCTCAGTGAGGGAAGCACAACAGCAAAAAGCAGACATTATGCCAAAACCATTCCCAACAAAGTCAGGGGGGCCTGTAAGAAGTGAGCAGCGAAGGAAGGAACATATGGCAGCTGTAGGAAGGCTGATGCGTGTTCCTACAGCACTCAATCAGCTGCAATTTGCTTCCCCTTTCTTTCAGCAGCTTTCTGTAACTCCTGGGGTGCTGCTGAAACAACCATTGTGTGTGAATTTGGTGTGGAAGGCTGAGTACCTACCTATTGCTGCAAAGCTTTAATTATCCTGTAACTTCACAGCTTTATGGCCGAGCAGAGGGAAAGCAGAGCTGCTGCGGGGCCCTTAGGTGGGCTCGGCTGCCTGGCAGGGGCAGAAAGAGCCAACTTGCTATCAGGAGCTAGAAGCCAACACCTGCTCCGCATTTAATTAGCCACCATTCATTAAAACCACTTGTAAAGGTTGTTCTAGAGCACAACAAGCAGGGTAAGTGCATTGCTGGAAGTGCTGTTGAAGGGCTCCAGCTGCGGGCAGCATTTTACGTGGGCTGCTGCTCACAAATCCCCCAGCAGAATCTGTCCCTGTGCCCTGGTGCCCTCTGCTTGCCTGAAAAGCTTGTGGTGTGAGCACCTTGGCTGTCCAGAGGCCAACAATGCTGCGGTCATGAACATCCCTGCACACAGATCCCGTACCTAACAGCCACCACCACGCTTCTCCTGGGACCCCCATGACCTAGCGATGCTCTCAGAGCACAAGGCAGGGGCCACCCACTCCGTTTTCTCTGGTGCATGCAGCCTCTGAAGGCCCAGGAACGCAGCAGGTTAAAGAGGATTAATAAAAGCCCGAAGAAACACACCCCATGAGCAGAAGCAAAGTCACCTCGGTGTTTCATTTTTGCTTGTGAAGCTCGAAACTCTCAGCCTGGAAACAGATGGGCTGGTTGGAGGATCTCAACAATGAGCTGAGCACAGCTGAGCTGCTCCTTCCAGCGAGCCAGGCCAAGAACAAAGCAGAAGTCCTGCTCCTACGACGTTTAATGCATCAGATGGCAACCACATTTTTCCTTCCTTTCTATCACAAAACCTCTTTTTGCTGAGCCAAACTGCCTCCTAGGGTCATTTCTTTTCCTCCTCTTTGGCATGTGCTACCTACCACGTGCACCGAGGAGCAAACTGTGCTTCAGAAGAGCAGCATGGGCACGAAGCTGAGAAGCTGGGTAAGATGTGACCCAGACCTCAGACCTCACATCAGGAAACCTGCAACATTTGAGGGGTGCAGACCAGAAGCAGAGCTGCTGGCTGTCCTGCTCCAGCAGCAGTCATGTTCCTCCACCACCCTCTTGCAGCACTTCCACCACCCCAGGGAGAAACCCCACCAGCAGCAGCACAAACCTCCCGGTGCAGACCCTAATTCCCACCGACTGCAGGAGGGTAGGAGCAGGTTCCAGCCAAGCTGCAATAAAAGCCCCCGGCGCAGATATTTGCAGTGGGGAGGACAGGTGAGCACGGATGGACGACTCGAGAAGCAGAATTTAAAAATTTACACAGTTCAGAACTGAAGCTGGCAGTGGTACTGTTCGTAGGGCACCGCTAAGTGCTTTATTCCCACCTGACAGCATAAACCACTAGCTCGGTTTGTAAATTTGTTTTGGGAAAATACCTTTCAGTGCCAAACTCAGAAGCGTAGGCAGCCCCGTGAGAACGACAGCTCGAAAGGGGAAAATAGCCTTCAGCTCCTCTGTGGTGCTCCAAGAGCTCTAAACACAGCTCAGCCACCCACCCTACACAAACTTAGGGCCGCTTTGCAGCACGAGACAGACAGACCCAGCATGAACATTGGTCTGGGGATTTGTTTCCCTAGGATCATCTAGACCACAGTTGTAGCCAAGTGAAGGTCCTGATAATATACACCTCATGCAGGGAGAATCTGTTCTGAAGAGGCACTTAAATATAGAGAGAGCCTAAACTACCCTAGAAATAAAATCCTAAAATAAAAAAGTACGTAATTAAAACCCTTACTTTTATGCAAGGAGAGGGGAGATGGCCTTCGTCCCCATGCCAACGTGACAGACACCAATCTGCAATGGTAATAGGGGCGAAACAATTCCCCCACACGCAGTGAATCACATTTGATACCCTACTGCAGGCTGCACTGTTTCTGCTCATGCAGGCAAATGATTAATTTTGCGAGGCTGCCAGCCTTCCCCACGAGTTCCACCAGTGTGTCACCTTTGGAGCCAGAAGGAACAACCACAATCCTGTGTTTCATTCGAAGCTCAGGGGATCTTCTTACCTGAACGGCATGACCAGGCACGCTACGAGGAAGTCTGCCATGGCCAAGGACATGATGAACATGTAGGTGACGGTCCGCAGCCTCTTTTCCACCACCGGGCAGATAAAGACCACTGTATTTCCCAGGAGCGTGACCAAGTCGATGAGGGTGAGTATTAACCCGATGACTACCTCCTGGAGGCCGATCCCTGCCCGGCTGCCACCTCCTTTCACAAAGGATGACGCAGTGGAGGAGAAATTAGAGAGCCAGGACTCGTTTTTGTCCATCAGCATCCTCCCACTGTTAAAATCTGGATGGCAGAGAAGGGGAAGCAAATTACAACTTCAACACGCGGTGAAGGGAAGCACAGAAGCCACGTTTGTGCTCCGTTGAAAATTTCACACACCCTGCTGCGTCTCTGCCATCACTGCCCCATGGTTATCAGTCCGTCGTGGTTATCAGCCCAGAAGTGTCTGAAACATGTCAGGATAAACGTGCGGCGCTGGGTGAAGTCCTTCACGGCACCTAAAAGCTCCCCTGTGGATGACAAGTGTGTTATCAGGGGAAGCAGATACAAGGGGAAAAAAATCAAACAAAAGCTCTGCGAGCGGAGAGAAGACAAGCAAGAAATTGAAATCCAGACCGAAAGCAGCTCTGCTAAATCCCCCTTAGCAGCACGCCATCCCCCCAGAATACATTCTCATTACATCTTTGCTGTCCACAGACCAGGTGAGGCTGCTTGCCCAGCCTGCTTTGAGGCTCCTGGACACCTCTACAGCTCTTCTAAGACTGTGATGGACCAAAACTACAAACAGTTTCCAAGAAGTAAAAGCGCCGTGGATTTATACGATGGTGTAACAATGTTCTCTGTTTTGTCCCTGACTCCTTTTCACTGCAATTCCTAATGTTGTTTGCTGCTTTTGATTGGCACTTAGCACCGAGCTGACCTTTCCATGATCCAAAGATCTCCTTTCCGAACGGTAATGGTCGGCTCAGAGCCCACTGCTGCAGACACAAAGGTTGGGTGAGATCAGGAAATTAGATACCCCCCTTTTCATCATCCTCAAAGTCCATCACTTCACAGCTGAATTTCTTCTTCCATTTTAATGCTCAGTCACTGAGCCCCATTAAAGCTTTTTTTTTTCTTTTCTTTTTTTTCCTTTTCAGGGACTTGCTGCCTGGGACCCAAAGCTCTCCTGCCCCACCAGTACTGAGAACAAGCAGCTTTGCTGGGCATCGGGCCCCAGGCAGGTGCTGCCAAAAGGCTGCAGGGTGTCTTAGCAATCACAAGGAAAATGAGCCTTGGGCAACATTTCACATCCTGATAGCACCACATACAAATAAAAAATATAAAATCCTACCTCCAGCTCTCCCATTATTAACAGAAGAGGAGAGCCTAGGACATTTGCTCTAACAGTCCCTTTGAGGAGATCATCAAAATGGATGGGCTGCTGAGCACAGTTTGATTCCGATGCAGCCCCATTTTTTGGCAGAAAAGCTGTTCAGCCTGCTCTCCTCCTGATACCTTCACGCAGCCAGCATGGTGAAGATGCTGGTGTCCCCACAACTCCAGGGCTGCTGCGGGTCTGGAAGCAGTCCTCTGGTGTCCACCTGAAGTTGGTCCCTAGCCAGGTTAAGCACACGACCATCCTTTCATTCTCCTAGCAGAGTACACAGCATTGAGATGGGCTCCCAAGGCATTAACAGGACAAATCAGCTTTGCTTCATTTCAAAACGTTCTCCTTTTTTCCCTCTGGCCTATGGCCTTGAATAATTATTGATGAGGATGCTGGGTTTGTCGTCTGAGGTTTTCAGATGTAACTCTGAAACAAAAGAGCTTAGAAGTTAGATCTTCCTTCTCCTGCGGGCTGTGCTCATGGTTCAGGGCATGCAAGTGTTCCTCCAAAAAATTAAAGCAGATCGTCACCTACACACAGCTGCTCTGGTACTGATCTGCGAGCACATACTGCTCTCAGTCTTCAAGCAGAAGGGGAACAGAGCTCTTAGACTCCATCTCTGCAAGCCCTCTGTGATACCCAAGTACCACCTTGGCCACCAGGATAGCCCTGGTTAGGTCTTTCCAAGTGGAAAACCAAAAGCAAGCTGCTTAATACAGGCTATATCTAGGAGCACAACATAAGGATGCTCACAAGTAACAAACGTGTCCACACTCACAAAATATCAAAGAAACACTCCTGTATTATTTTTGGTGATGCCAGGACAGACTGAGCAGCTGGAAATCACACTTACCTGACCACCCACGCCACTTCTCCAACCACAAATATTCCGTAAAAAAAGAAGGGATGATGGATGCTTGAAACTTCAGGTTTGGAATCAAGGTGCAGACAACAGGGTCCTGCTGCTGCGGGCTCCATTTCAAGCATCCCCATATAAAGCCCCTGGAAGTGCATCTGCAGCTCATCTGCTCTTTATGTTACAGCCAAGCATCCTTTTATTTATTTCTTTGTTTGTTTATTTTGCCTCTGACTGGGCAGCCAGCAACTTACTTCTTTCTTATTAAGAAGTGCTACTTACCCCTGAACCATCTGGAGCCTTGTTAATACAGGAAAGCAGGGGATGATACAATCTTAAAATCTCTGTGGAAATCTTTGGGACAAAACGGGATGTGCCATCCTCCCAAGGGATGTACTTTCACAAAGTAAGTATTGGAATAAGTACTTAAATTCTTGTATGAGCTGCAGCAGCTCATGTGGCTATGCTGCTGACATAGCACAGAGTCTTTAACATCTCTCTTTCAAGCTTTCCTGTAAAGAGCTCCCTAAAATCAGTGGGATAAATGCCCCACTGCACCATGCTATGCAATCAGCCCAGGAGGAATGGGGACCTCAGGTGCCTCAGGGTTTGTGTTGCTTCTATTTGGACATCCCAGTTATGCTTCTCTTAAAAAATTAATGGGACAGATTCTGTTCTCAGTCTGCCCGAGAGAAGTCTAGAAGCAACTCCATCATCTCAGCAGCTTTCCTTGAATATATGGAAAGTCTGACCTAATTTATTCAGCAAAGAAATCCCAAGTAAAAGGTTAATTTCATTACTAACATGCATATTTTGATGGAAAGGGGGGAAAAACACTGCAATCTCAAAGCTGACTGCACTCTAAAATCTTACTGGAATTGTGAAAACGGGAAGTGCATTTGCTGCCACTCTGCTCCTCTGCTAAACTGAGTAAGAGCCAGCACAGGGCAACATGCAGCTACCCCAGGACCTCTGTGGGAGCTGAGACCACAGCAGGACAGCAGGGTGTTAACAGCAGTGTGTTAATAACGAGTTACTGTGCAAGGCTGGTGATAAAGGAGGAGGAAAGTCCCTGTGGGTGCTCCCACCTGTAAAACATGCATTTGAAGAGGCCATGCGAGCAAGTGTGCCTCTGTCTTGATTTTCCTTCTCTCTCTTCCTACTCCATCTGAAGGGCAGCATTTCTCAGGCACAAACGATTTATTTCCATCCCCAAATCAGTGCAGGGGAACCCCAGCTACCTCTCCAACACCTCACCAGACCTGCATCTGGCAGCCCACCAGAAGCAAGCATGATCCTTACCTTCAAACCTGGCCATTGCAGGCAGCCGGCTGGCTCAAAGCATCCCAGCAGCATCTCGGAGCAGCAGCAGGGTGCAGCTTGTAGGATGCCCCGGTCCCTTCCCACCAAGCATCCCCAGCCGGGCTGCGTGCGAGCATCATCCCTGCTCCACTGCTGGGCGTCGAACCTGCATCATTAAATAGCACAGCCCGTTCCCATTCGAGATCTCTCCCCCACAGAAGCAGCATGCACTTTTTCTGCAGGAAAAGTGAGTCTGTAGCACTTCTCCGAGGAGCAGGCGCAGGCAGGAGCACGATCGTACGCTACAACTCAAGGCAAAGTTAAACCCACGATGCGAACGCAGGGAGCTGATGAGCCGGGGTGCAAAACCCCAAATCTTGGGGTGCAAGCAGCAGCCTCCAGGGATGCAAATCCACAACCCATGAGGGTGCAAAACCCTAAACCAGGGTGGCTGCAAACCTCCAAGCCCCAGGATGCAAATCCTCAATCCCTGGGGTGTAAAACCCCAAGCCCCCTTGTTGCAAATCCTATGCTACAGGGGGCGAATCCCTAATCCCTGGGGTGTAAATCCCATGCCATGAGGGCAAACCGCCAGCTCCTGGGGTGCAAATCCCCAACCCTCAGGATGCAAAACCCCAATCCCGGGATGCAAAACTCCAGCCCCTGAGGTGCAAAACCCCAACCTCCATGAGGAGACCCCAGCACCGAGCACTCAGGGCGGCGCCCGGGGGCACAGCCAACCCTTCATGGACGGTGCCAGGGGTGGTCAAATCCCCATTTCCCATCCCTGGGGACCGTCGTCGGCTCTTACCGGCAGCAGCTGGAGCCTCAACCCGGCTCCGGAGCTCCGGGGCCGGGGCAGCCGCCCCGCCTCTCCCCGCCTCCCTCAGCCACCGCCCCGCGGGCCGGGCTCAGGGGCCGGGGCTCTCCCCCTCCGGGCCCAGCGGCCTTCAGGGCCGCCTCGCCTCGCCGTGGCACCTGCTGTGTGAAAATAAAGCAGTTTGGGTTTATATTTGCCTGTCATGTGTAAAAAAAGTGCTTTCTGGGGGGCCGCCTTGGGGAAAAATAGCGGGTTTTTTGCCTGCGCTGTGTGGAGAGAGCGGGGTTTTTGGCCCCTGTTGTTTAAAAAAGAGAGGGGTTTAAACTTACCTGTGATAAAATAGCAGTTTTGGCCCCTGTTGTGGAAAAACAGCAGGGTTTGGGGTTGTTTTTTTGTTTGGTTGGACTTTTTTTTTTGCTTCCTACCATGTAAAAATACAGGGTTTGGGCCCCTGATGTGTAAAAATAGTAGGGTTTTGCCCCTGCTGTGGAGTTTTTTGTCACTGCTGTGTAAAAATATCAGGTTTTAGGGGGAGAATTGGGAGCGTTGTGAGGTGAGCCCACTTGCTTCCCTCACCTCACATGAGGTGCCTGGAAGCTGGCAGCAGCCTGTGGAGGTGGCATGTCCACAGGGGAGATGCTCCTCAATGTGCTCCTCTGAGGGCTGGTCTTCTTCTCCCAGCTCAGATCTGGGCATGGAGCAGTGCCTAGTATCTCTCGGTCCCCTCATTCAGCTCCACACTCCGGTAGAAAATGAACTTGGCAAGGAAAGGTTAAAAAATGAGATTCTTGGAGAGCCTGGGTGTCGGGAACACAAGGCTGGTGTGCGTGCGCCTCATCCATGGCTCCTATCCTGAGCCAAGCCCCAGGTCTCACAGCCAGGCACACCAGTTCACCTTCACACTTGTTGACCATCACCAAAAGCTGACCCACCTCTCCCACCTATTTGATTATTAAGACCATGGCTTCACCTGTCACAGAAAACATCCTTGAGAATTTTCTTAAAGAGTCTGGAGAGGAAACATCTTGAGCAGGGTTGGTGAAAACTGAAGAAACCCAGGTGCACTGTCATCTCCCTAGCATAGCTCAGCTCTTGGGCTGGACATCGACCTTTCATGTTTCAAGCTTGTGCTTGACATTAGTAATCAAACTGGGATGGATGAGCAAATTTGGACACTTACCATCCTATTTATTCATTCAGAAACAGAAGATTACCCTTTAAAAGTAATAAAGTCTACTTTAAACGATGCTTTTCCACTGCAGCAATGAAATAAAACAGGAAAGGAAAGAAAGAAATGCAAAAAAATTCATATCGTACCCAAAACCCATCTCATCTCTGTATTTTTTTTTAATGAGATTGGAAAAAATACTTTGTATAAAAGTGGAGAAATAAGACATGCATGAATTAGAATATTTCATGATTGATTTCATTGCCTTAATCAACAAAAATTTATGTGCATTTCTAAAAAGTCAGTATTTACATCTATGGAAAATAATAATATTGCGTTTAAAGTTATCTTTCAATTTTCCTTTTATTTCAAAATGGCTTTTAGAAAGCTTGAAATCCAAACAAAATAGTTTGTTTTAGGTCAAATATAACAATTCTCAAACATGGAGGAAAGTTGTAGAGTACGGTTTGCCAGCGAGCTCTTGAAGCTACATTCTGTCTTCCTGCCTCCTGTCGTCAGTGCCACTGAGCCAAGCTGGGGAAGACAGGCAAAGGGGAAGGAGTTGTAATAAAAACAATTTAAGGATTGAGGGTGTTATTTAAAAAAGAATATACCAAACTGTTATTTATCCAGTGCTGACAACCAAACATCAACACATAGAATGATATTATATGTATCGTAGCATCATAGTATAGTTCGGGTTGGAAGGGACCTTAAAGATCATCTAGTTCCAACCCCCTGCCATGGGTATATATAATAAAGAAATTAGAAAACCCTTGTTTTTTTTTTTTATCTTTTTGACAGCCCCTTCCTAAAGCATGCTTTTTCTTCTTCTCAATGTCACTTGAATTTATAGTGCAAAAGCAGTTCCAAAAACCTGAAAGAACCTGCCTCTGACAATAAATTACAGGTAATTGATCATTATCATGGGTTATATTTAACAATGGGTTATATTTAATATATTTAACAATATATTGGTTGGATGGGAGCATTAAATGCCTGTGACTTGGGCTCATGGCAGCTCCTGTTACCGTCTGCGGTACCCAGAGGTCTGCAACCCATCTGGGTTCTGGCTCACTTCAGCCAGCTATCATCATTTTCCTCTCACAGTGGCTTTATCATCGTGTAATCTAGGAAGACTGTCAGACTCAAATAATAGAGTTTTTAAGGAGTAGAGAGTAGTAATAAAGGCTTGCAGTTCTTCAAGCATAATAGCACTGATCCCAAAAACTGACAAAAAAGATAGATAACGGTGAGAAGGTGAAGAAAGCGGTTTGGACAACGTGCTGCAGATGCTGTGTCAACAGCTTGGAGTAATGTCATTTGTGATCGATACCACCTGCTGGCACGTCACAAGCCATCAAAACAGCACAGTTTAGCATATATTGTAATTTCTAGAATATTGTAGGGCAGGATAAAGTTCAAATGGGTTGTGGGGGTTTTGTTTTTACTTTATATGCCAGGCTATCTGGAAAGGGAGGAGTCAGGAAAAACAGAATTTAATTGACTTTCTCATCTTGGCAAGAAGAGAAATAGGAAGCGTGCACCCCACAGTCTTTTGCATATCAAAAGCAGCCTGACCTCAGAAAATCAGTGTTAGAGCTGTGTTCATGCAGGCACCAAGGTACAGCTAAAGGTAGAAAGCAACAAATCTCCTTGAATTGCCAAATAAGAGGTACTGGGTGTGGAAGACTCAGGAATAATCCAAGGCTTTATTTGCCCTTAATACCAACCTGGAAAGTGGAGTCCCTGCAAGAAGCAAGCTGTTCTGGAAAAGGATCTCTGAGGAATATGTTGAGTTGCCAAGTGGTAGGATGCAAGGAAATGCTTTCCTGGGTGGGTTTTAGACATCAAGGCTTTGGTGGTGAGGATACCGCCGTGGCACATGATAACCCTATCACACCAGGAGATCTGCCAAAAGTATAGAAAATAACAAATAATAATATATATATATATATATATATATATATATATATATATATATATATATAAAAAGCTAAATCACATGGGACTGGATAAATAGGCCTGGAGGAATGTCAGATTTTTTTGTGTTTTCTCTTCTTTTGTCCTTTTAGGGGGAGCCTGGCAATGATGGTACAGCCTCTTGATTAACATCGTTCTTGGGGCAGCTGCATAAAAGGCAGAAAGAAATGAGCATTTGCTTTCCTGTCTATCTTGATATAGCCAGGTGTGAAGCAGTACCAACAGTCATCTCCACTAGAGACTAACTCAATAACCTGGCCGATTGACAGCGCTTCTGAGCAGAAGCCACTGAAGACTCTCGCTCAGCACTGTTCTTCTAGCAGAGGCAGCTGCCTCTGGGGTGTGCTCTCTGTCAGCTCCCGTTGGTGTGCTGGGCTTGATTTCTGTGGAAGCAGTGCTGCCCATCAGCTCCAGCACAAGCTCCTTTGGCACACGATGCCTGCTGTGCTCCCTGGCTGTGCTTTTTAATATCTCATGTCCTGTTGTGGCTGAGACATTTCTTGCTCTCGATGAATTCTCTCTGACAATTTCCTTTCCTTCTTTCCCGCATCATCCCCTCCCTGTATATTTATGCTTTCTCTTTCAGGTGGGATTCGTAAACCTTTTAGTTTGACACATTCACCCCTAAGATGAACACCGAGGGATGAGTCCTGTTGCCATTCATCCACGCTGCAGGCGTTCAGCTCAGCTGCTCTGTTCTGCTTCTCTGCTCCCAGAAGTGGACGCACGTTTCTCCAAAGGCTGTGTAGGGGATACACACTCCTAATTTTTGCAGTCTCAGTTGTATCTAATTTATATTCTTGAAGTAAATAGTAGGAAATGACATCTAGCCCATGTCATTCTACTGAAAAAATCAAGATCCTCCTGGTTTTCGAGGAAACTGGAAATCCACAAAACATTCCCAGTGAAATCCATGGGAATTGCTGGAACCTAGGACAGATTACATTTATTATCTCAGCACCCATTATTTCAGGAAGAAGAAAATACAGTATTGGAATTATAGACAAATAAAAAACAAACAAACAAACCAAAACAAACGAAACCAAAACAAACAAACAAAAAAAAACAACAACAACAAAACCAGCAAGTGATTATAAGCATCAGAATGTTTTTATGGAAGCACCCAGCATTTTTCAATGTATGCAGCAATTTTGGGTCATTGGATGAATCCCACATGGAGAGGAGAAAGGCCACTTGTCATTTCAAAACTTCCAAACCCAAACTTGAAAATAAAGTAGAAGTCCTCCATCCACCCCAGTCTTTGGTGGTGTTGGGGATGCAAACTACTCTTTGAGAAAGAGCAGGAGTGGACAGCTGCAAAGATGAGGGTGATTTGGGGGGGGAACCCCTGAAGTACAGTCTGTGTGACTCATGTTCAAAGGACAGGGTATCACTGGTAGCTTGCTGTTCATGAAAATGAGTTTTAAAATCCTTATTCTGGTATTCTACCTGGGTTTCTCCTTGGTATGAACAAGCAAAGTGTGGTTTCCAAGCGGACCTGTGCTTGTTCTCCCCACACCTCTGCTCACAACTTCTCAACTACAGGGCTGTATGTACAAATTAATTAATATATGGGGCTGTATATCTAAATCTTGCTCTATTACGGATTCTCCCTTGGGCTACAGAAGATTTTGAAGCTTGTAAGCTGCAGAAGCTTATTTGGAAAAAGACAAGGCATAGCACTGCCTGTGCCTTGTAACGGTGATGGTTCCTGAACTCTCTTCTATTAGTGTTTGAATTGTTTGCTGTTGCTTCATTTCAGCTCAGCCACACACATCACTCCACATGGCCGTGAGCAGCTCCAGCTGAGTCTTCTTCTGACACCTTGAGGCGACCCTGGACGTTGTATCCTGTAGAGACCTAATAATATCCTGCAAAGATCTAATGCTGTCAGATCACGGTCCTTGCATATCGACTGTCCTTGCGCGTAGTTATTCCTGAGATATCCTGTAGTTCAAGCAGAGGTGTTTAAGGCTGGTAGGAAAACATCCCTGATTTTACATGAAAGCAATCCCGATTTGTACAGTAGGACCAGCTGTTACCTATCAGGAGGCTTTCTGGGAACTTTGGTTAGCCTGCAACGAAGCGTGCGTGCGTCTGCTGTGTACTCTCACAAAACTGTTCACTCGCATCTCTGAAGTGGCTTGTTTATCTCTGTGTAGCTACTGCCTTGTATTCATGCGGGAGACTTCTCCAGAAATGTGATGGTACTTCTGAGCAAAACGTTTCTGCCTGGAAAAGGGCACGTCCTAGTTATCAGATGGGCAGCTTTTCAACGTGGGCACGCTCCTTTCCCTTGGTTACACCACTGCGCTTTCACCTGCGGGTCACCCTGTTTTGCAAACAAGAGCCCATTGTCAAGCAGGAGGCTCGGTGTTTTTACCCATACGTTAATGAGCAATAAACCAGGACCCAGTGAGTAAGACCGACATTCCCCAAAGTGCCCTGTGATCCTAAGCACCTGGATTGGGATATTTAGGCTGGGTTTGCAGCAGAGCTGTGTAACTTAGACCCGTGTGGTCCCTATTTAAATAGCTGCAGGATTTTTACCTGCTTCCACCAATTCTGTCTCATGGCTCTATTATTCATTTCTAGCAACAACACTGAAATTATTTTATAAATCTCTGGGAAAAAAAAAAAAAAAAAAAGTCATCTAAAGACACTTATCATGAAAACCACTTCTCAGGCTGAAATAAGTTGCCAAAGAAGATTTTCTTTCCCTTTTTTATTATTTTCCTGACAAGTTGGACGAGGGCTGCTTTCTCTTGTGCTGAAAAATCTAATTATATACATACATAAAAAATAGAAGGCACTAACCATTTGTCTCGCATGACTCACCACTGTCTTTCCAAATGTCATCGGTGCTGGCAAGCAAACTACAACCACGAAACACATTAGTGTCTCACAAGGCTGCTTGGCTTGATTACAGGCTGACAAGGATTAGGCTGAGTAATTGAGAGGAGATGGGAGGAAGATTTCACTGGACATCGGGGATTGCCGTGTGCTGTAAACATTGCAGAAGAGAAGCCACTAAAAGACGGGCCAGTGCACTCAACGGCAACACCCACAGCAGGGTGTTATGGTTTCTGCAACCCAGAAGACATGAGGAAATGGAGCTTTGTCCAAGTGGAAGAGAAGACACCCACATTGACAACAGCTACGAGCACAACACAACCATTCCCTGGGTATGGTTTTCTTCTCCTATACCATTGCACATCCTATAGCTGCGGCAGCCGCCAAGACCAAACCCCAGGCCTGCTCCTGCCAAACCTCTGCTGTCATAATATGAACTTCTTGCCCTGGATGGACCTCGGGAAGCAAGTTGAATGGGACCACAAGCTGCATTTGTATCACAAATAAAAGCTGAGCGCTCCTCTGGGGCTGCCCTGCCTTAATTGGGCTGTGCAGTTCTAACACAGGAGGTCAAATTTAGCTTTACATCCAAAATAAAGGACAGCGAAACCATACGTTGGGCCTCCTGCTTTCAAATAAAAAGCAGAGCCCTCTGGATTACATCTTCAGAGGCACCTCCTGTGCAGGAGTGAGCCCGATGCCTGGAAGCCCTGCTCTGGACCAAGTGGTGAGGAGGAGGGCTTCAAGTGTGCTTATGGCAAGACCTTGATGTCCCCACCAGGCCTCATCTTCTCACACAGCTGCAGATGGTGCAGCAAAGGCAAATTTTAAGTCCTCACAGCCCCCACTGGAAGAGCAGGGTCTTGCAAGGGTCTTGCACAGCTTCTTCTCTGTCCTGGGACTACACGTGTCAAGGCAGTCCAGTGCCAAGGCAAAGCATGTTGGGCTGAGCAGAAGATGGAGCCAAAGATTGTCTCAGATCCAACGAATATGAATATATAATACCCAATAAATTGGATATTAGAAGAAATTTCTTTACTGGAGGGGCTGTGAGGCATTGGAATAGGCTGCCCAGGGAAGCGGTTGAGTTTCCATCCCTGAAAGTCTTCAAGAAACATGTAGAAATAGAACTTGGTAGCATGGTTTAGTGCTGGACTGTAGTACTAGGTTAAAGGCTGGGCCGGATGATTGTAAGGGTCTTTTCCAACCTGAATGCTGCTATGATTCTACGAATTTCCTATAGACAAGCTTCACCCCCCAAAAATCAAAGGTACCTCTGAAAAGCCTGAAAGACTTTGAGGTGTCTCAGGAATGGGGTGGTGTGGACAGAGTATTTCTGAAACACAATTTTTCCTAAATGCTGTTCCTAAGCCGACATGGCACACATTTCCTGACAGCTCTTGGGCCAGGAGCCATCTGCTCCAACAAGAACCATCGCTGTTTACCTTTTACAGTCCTATTTGAAAAATTACCCTCTTGCTGTGTGATTTCCTATCAGCGGGGCCCGGCCTCATTCACATGCACAGCATTTCCAGCACGGCTTGAGCCAAGACCGGCTGCCGAGCTGTGAAATTTGCCTTTTCACCCCGCCGGCTCCTTCCAATGCGCCTGGAGCAAGGGTTTTATCTCTCGGTGACGTCAGGACAGTAGTGCCTGATCTTCAGTAAGGACTCACGGTAGCAAATTATTGATCAAGAAAAGGTACTTGGGTGGACAGGGAAATTGGGGGAAGTAAAAGAAGTAGGTTCTGTGGCATTCGACCGTAAAATCTCAGAGCTGCCTGTGCTACATCGATATATCACGCTCTTCTCTGCAAACAACTGCATTACGTTTTAGTCATTCAGCAAATATAAATGCGGTTTATTTTTAGCTTTAATCGAATATCTCCCTTCAAATCTTATCACTGCCCACCCAGATCAAGCAAATTAGACATAAATACAAGCATAGCAGGCTACATCATGCTGAAGAATACAGCAACAGCAAATCGATATTTCTTCTTTCCAAGGCATTTCATCCCAAATCCAGGAGAGACCAGGGACTTGTTTACTGATGTGATTCATAGCTGAAGAATAAAAAGTTGTCTGGCAAGGCTGATATTTCACATCTGAATATGTATTTTCACCTGAGGATCTCAAAATATTTACAAATCATAAAGCCTGATCCACACACACTTCCTTTGAAACAAACAACTTTATTTCATTAAGAACATGATTTTTTTTTTCCCCCAGTACCTCTTCATAAAATCACAAGCACAGTTAACAAAATATTTTAGACCTTAATAACTTAATTCCCTTGCCAACATAGGAAAAAAAAATTACTAACTTTGGTAACTTTGCGATGCTAAATCCGTAGAGCATTCACATATAAAAACCAACATCACTTGTCTTAAGCTTAACTAATGCCGTACCATGCCTCGCAGGGCGGAAAGTTGAGCAGAGCAGTCCCAGCATTGCTGCTTCACCGGAAAGTGTGGGATAATTGCTCAGCATTGTGCTGAGAATACACACCTGATCTGAATATCTATGAAAGCGTTTGTCGAAACGGGGATGTGTTTAAACTAGCAGAATGAGAAACATGCTGCTTCACTTTGATGGGGAATCAAACGCTGGCCGTGGTATTTTGCTCCAGAGGTAGGCAAGCCTTGGGGAGATGGAAGGAGCATGTGTTGGAAATTAGATGTTATACTCCAAGGACTATTTTTTTTCCTTGTTCGATGTGTGAATCTTACTAGGTCATAAAACCTGGATGGTGAGAGAAGGGATGGCATGTAAATGCACAGCCAGTGAAGGAAGGTAAGAGATGAAGAGATGGGCACGGCTGCTAGAGGAGCAGGAGGGAGGGAAGCCTGGGTTTGTAGGTTGTTCCTTGGAAGAGGCTGAATGGAGGGCAAGGCATCTATCCAAAGGGATGAACTATAATGAGCTGGAATTCATGGCTTTTTAGGAACAGAGCAAAAATCCATCTTGTCAAAAACTCATCCTTTCCAGGAGCAAATGTAAAGCAAGTGGGGAAGGGAATGAAAAACCATAGCCTGAATTTCTTTATTACTTTCTCATAACTTATGAACAAAGACCAGAAATGATTTGCTGTTGACTTCTGTGTCAGGCTGTGGATCCCCAAAGACCTCCTTTCACTCTGTCTCTCTGCTTTCCACCGTCTCATCTGGAATATTAAAACATAAACTTTCCTACTTTTTAGTTATTCTCTTTTCATGGCTGGCCCTCGCTCCAGCAATCTGATCCTAACAGAGTTTGGAAACCTTTAATTCTGCTGAATGCCTTGGTCAATGAGAGAATACACGTTTTTCTTCCATTTTACATGCTTTTGGTGTTTGAGCTTCTATCACAGACATATCTGGGAAGAAGTATACCGAGATATGATATATATACACTTATATATTTATGTGTGTGCTAAAAAATCACACGTATTTAATAACAGTACTGTGACTACTTTATATTTTTCAGTCAAAAGACTGCTTTCAGGGGAAATCAGGCTTCACCATTACAGAGCCAAAGCTACGATTTCTATGATAAATGAAGCAATATTCTTCCTTCTTTGCTTTCTTCCATGAATTTTACTCCCATCCTTGGGAGAGCAAAGGGCTGGAGTAAAAGCCTGTATGATTTAGAGTCTGTGTTGGGTCTGTGGTTGCACTGCACTCAACTCCTGGTGTCTATACAAAACAGAAAGCTTCCCACCAGCTAGAAATGCAGGGGGCAAGAGCTGAAATTCTCACAAACACCTGATTCTCAGTACCGAAAAAGAAGGAACCCAGCTCCAGGAGCAGTTCTCACAGTGCAGCAGCTTTGGAAAGGCTTTTCTCTGTAGCCACCAGAGCAGCTTCTGGAAGGGAAGACAGTCCACTTCCAAGCCTTCTGCAGTCCTTCTGGATTTTATTCAGTGATTATCTATTGGAAAATTCACCAGTACTAAAATACCAGTCTCTAAGGCTTTCCCCATTTAATATATGAGTTCCCTAGGCACCTAGCTACCTAGCTACAAAGCTGCTTGCTTCGTTTCTTTCTGGTCCTGTGAAATCTGCCTTTTTGGCCAAAAAAAAAAAAAA
Source organism: Netta rufina (assembly GCF_964035555.1). Classification (NCBI taxonomy): domain Eukaryota; kingdom Metazoa; phylum Chordata; class Aves; order Anseriformes; family Anatidae; genus Netta; species Netta rufina. The sequence continues at coordinate 71,570,885 of NC_140127.1, read as the reverse complement.
AAAAAAAAAAAAAGGAGAGAAAAAAAAAAAAAAAGTCCAGGTCAAGAGGAGCCTAAGGAGTCCAATGAGTCTGGTGAGTGAAGAGGGGCACCTTCCCAGGGCTGAGAGAGAGGTATTATTTCCACCACAAACCTGCTTCTCCTGTAAATGTCTTTTACATTACATTATTACCCCAAAATAATAGTCTTCTTCTGTTTGCAAAGGTGACTGCAGAGTTCATGTCCCTCTGCACCCTTAAGGCCTTTTAATCCAACTGGGCAGTGCAAGGCAGGGTTAGCACTCATTCTTAAAGACAAGCCAAGCTGGGCAGATTTTGTACTTTGCACATTTTGTACTTGCACAACACAACTTTTAGTTATTGTACATTTGCATCCTACATCTGCATCCTCTTGAAGGGAAGAATCCTCTGCCCTTGCCACAGCAAATGCATGGGCAGGATGCAGCCCAGCACTAGGCAATTCGGGGAAGACTTTCTTTCTATTTGAGGAATTTCAAATGACTTTTCTTACCTGCATCTTCACAACAGGCCTGATGTACTTTTCACTTATTACCACTGCACACCAAGAACCTATCTAAATGGAGAGTATGCAGCCAGCTGTCCTGATGGGGTTTTGGTCTCCCACTTGCTCCTCTCTCCAAATCGATAGAAAAACAATCTTTTTGTGAAGAAATAGAAGCTAGACAAAAACAGAAATGCGTGCTCTTCTCAGATTTCCTTCTGCATGGTGTGCTCAGCAGGGACATCTGTGCACACAGGCAGGGACACGTGCTAATGCAGAGACACAGAGTCAGATCAGAGATCCGTGGTATCTCTGTCAGCAGCGAGATGTGAGTTCATCCAGAGTGGGAGTGTATTTTTCTAGATGTTCTGCTAAATATCTTTTTGAGATCAGTGGCTAACAGGAGCTAAACTACCTGGGAAAGTGTCTGAGGAGCAGGAGGTGAGGGCTGGGTGGCTGGGCAGGTGTGGGGGGACCTTCCTGTCCTCTGTCAACCAAGAGCAGTTTTGGGCACTCTGACATGAACCACTTGGAACTGGCTATGTTTGGCAGAAACTTGTGGTCAATAACTAGCACTCATCCCTTAAATCTCAGACCGTGGCTGGAGAAGAGTGCTCTGGTGCTGAAGCTGGAGTCCCACGTTGCACCAAGAAGCAAAAGGAGGGAAATAATTTCAGCTGAAGCCATCGCTGGGACAGCCAAGACCTCCACAAGTGTATCAGCAGAGGTAGGAGGCTGCCAGCCTCAGCTCTAAGAGATCGACAGGTCCATGAAATAGCACAGGGAGGAGCTGAGCACTTCTTATTCAAGAGGTTGAATTGAAAGCACTTGTGCCTGGTCCCTGCTGGCTTCTGTCTGTCCCCAGCGGGGATGGTCAGCAGAGATTTAGCTGGAAATCAGGTCCCCAGATGCAGAATGCTGCAAGTCCCAGAGCTGCATCTTGAGGAATGGGTCCCTTTGATGGGTCATCAGATGTCAGCCTACCAGATAATCTGAAATAACCTAGAAAAATTGAGAGGGATATCAAGATGGTGTTTCTGATCATTGTTTTTCTTTTTTTCTTCTTTCTATGTAAAGTTCATGTTGCACAGGGCGTTAATGGGGAGCACTGTGTGCTGCTCCTCTTTAGTGCAAACACAAGATGTCCTCAAAGGCTGCACTAATTAGAGCGGTTCAAGCTCTTTGCAGTGAGAGGACTGCTTGGGAAATGGAAATGCTACTCCATTAAAAAGAAGAAAAGACATTGCGGAAATATAGACAAGAAAAATCTCTTGGGGAACAGAAGCCAGAAGAGTTTCTGGCAGCAGAAGAAAATCGTGACTTAGGGCAGGGTCCCCACCACTCAGGCCGGGCTTTCCTGCCCACTGCCCTCTTGGCTGTTGGACAGGTCTCAGTTTCCCTTTGTGTTGTGGTAAAGCCTTTATTTCGTGGTGAAACTAAATCCTATTTTTCTGGCTAGCGCTTGTTATAATGGCCTCGAGGGTGCTTTAAATGTTCATTTACTTTAGCAGGGTTCAGAATTATTTAGCTCAAGCCAATTAAGTTTTTAATTAAACATGCATTAGGAGGGGAACCTTGCATATGAAATGTCTTCATATCTTTTTTAACAGGCGTAGCAATCAGCAAAGTTTGGCAGCCCCTGCACTGCAATAAGTTAAAGCCCGAGAACTCTTTTAATGTTCGCTTGTAAATTGCGTGAGTCACAAAATTGAAGATCTCAGAGCAGAAACCCGCAACTCTATTTCTTTTTTTTTTTTTTTTTTCCCCAGGATGTTGCTTGATGGATCGATCGTATTCCCCAGGTTCCTCTGATAGCAAGGCTGGCGTTTAAAAAGTAAGCAGCATTTCATTCGTGGGCACTGTGCTTCTGTGGCTCGCCAAGCCAATATATGCAATTCGCCAGCTCGGCTGTTAAAGCGAGAGCGTGTTGAGTAACTGATCTGCAGCGGCATCCTCCTCCGCTTGAATGTTAATAGATGTATTTAAAAGATTGGGCTGGAAAACTAGGATGACCCTGGCCAAAAATGCCTGAAGTGCTCCGAAACTGAAAGGCGTGCTAAAAGGGTGTGTTATGGAGGCTCCTCTGTGCATCTTCTTGAGAGGGTGTTTAGGTATTTGGTGGCCAGAGAGGTGGTTGATGAGGCTGATTGCAAAAAAAATGGCTTATTGCCTCTAATTATTGCATGAAAATCCCATACCAATGGGACAGCAGGTTGCCGAAAGCCTTGCTGGCAGCAGGATGAGTATGAAACCCAACCTTTCATGCTTAAAACAGGGAAAGGGAAAAAAAAAGTATCTCTGAGACTTCATAAAGTTGTCCACAGGAAGGCTGCTGATGCCAGAAACAGAACGTGCAGAACATCTTAAGTTAGTGATACAATGAAAAATCCCATTAAAATGCAAAAATCCTTTTAGTTTGGCTGAAAAATAGATAATCTATGATGAAAAATAACTAGCTCGAAAGCAAAGATGCAGGCATTTTATAAGGATAAGTTAATCTCAGCTGAAATTGCTTTTCTGTAAGACTGAATCCATGGGAAAGTAATAAGGGGAAAACCCAGTGCTCGCATCTCTTTGAAGAAGAAAAATAGCAGTGTGTGAAGATGTGCTGAACTCCCTGGTAGACAGCTACCAGCTGTACCCCTCAGTTGGCTCACAGTGCAACAGAAAATACTGAAAATACTGAAAATAAGTTACCAGGGCCAAGCATAAATTCATCGCAGAGGCAGAAGTGGGTCAGGGATTAGCAGCAGAGGCAATGTTCCCCCAAAACATGCTACCGAGGTACCCAGGACAGCCTGTGGCTTTCCACCAGTGCAGACCAGAAAATCTATCAATTGGCCTTGAGTATAAGATTAAAGGAGCTGCAGTTGTCCGTGTGTAATTTACAGGCTACTGGCAGTACTGTCACACTCACTGTTCCTTCTGAAGCCACGTCCTTCTCCTGTGTTTCATCGTCATCCCCATCAGTGTTAAATGCAGTAGAAAAAAATGGGACTGTATCCAATCTGTATTTTTCCACTTAAAACTTTGACACGTGAAAAATAGCCAGCTTAAACCCAGTGCTCTGACTCTCCCCTTCCCAATCTGTGCTTGAGGAAAAGCCCGTTTGCTTTTTAAAGATTTAATTTTCCGTTATTCATCGTTTTTAATCCCTTTAAGTGGGACTCATCTGTACCTCTTTTTTTTTGAATTGGCAATAAACACCGAGAAAAGGGAAACCCAAAGAAATTCTGCTTCTGAGCTGAGAAACAAATGTTTGGTGGTGGTGGGGTTTTGTTTGCTTGTTTTGGCATACAGACAACTCCCTCGAGACCTTTGACACCCAAACTCCAGGGATGCATGGACTTCCAGTACAGCTTTCAAAGCCATCGTTTGGACTCATGAACCTAAATCCCTGCATGGCTTTTCTTTACCAACCCTTCAGTCCCTTTTCTTTCCAGGGTGTGTAGTGACAGGACAAACGGTAATGGCTTTAAACCAGAAGAGGGCAGATTTAGATTACATAAAAGGAAGAAATTCTTCATGGTTTAGAAACTTCACAGTTTAGAAACTGCCCAGAGGAGATGTGCATGCCCCATCCCTGGAGGTTTTTAAGGCCAGGCTGGATGGGGCTTTGGGCAGGCCTGGTCTGGGAGGTGTCCGTGCCCATGGCAGAGGGGCAGAGCTGAATGAGCTTTAGGGTCTCTTCCAACCCAAACTGTTCTGTGCCTGATTCTGTGATTCTATGGCACTTGGACATTTTGGGAAGCAACCCACATTAGAAAGTACATTTTCAACATAATTAAAAAATAAATAAATCCTTTTTAGTGTCCTACATGACATCCCGTCCTCAGCCCTACAAGCCATGGCCAAGGCGCTCACTACAGCTTACAAAAACCTGGAGGAGAACAAGCCATGAGTCTCAACAGGAACACATGAAGGACCCAAATTTACTTACAGTGCTACTGCTTGTCCTGAAGATGCTCCTGGGATTCCTGACATAAGCTGAAGGCCTCAGTGAGAGCTGTGGTGATATTGTGTTAGCTGTGCTGAAGCTCCCAGCTAAGCATTAGACTAAATCAATTATTTTGTTATCCACTGCCATGTGGCGTCCTCCTGAAACAAACTGGAACGCAGCAGGCCTAATGTTGTGTTCTCAACATAAAAGGCTGAGGTTTTGCCTAGTTCTTGGCACAATAAATTGCCTGAAACAGGTGCTTTGTAATTAATAACCCTACTTTATAATTGCAAAATGCCTGCTGAACAGTGATAGGCTTCAGCAATGTGTGCCACAGAATGGGAGGGAAAATGCAGATCTCACGAGCTGGCAGAGGAGGTTTAAATTTGGCTGATTAATGTCTCTGAGCTGTCTTCACACACACAAAAAAAAAAGGAATTTCAGTTGTCACTGTGTGCTGTGCTGTGGGGCCAAGCCTGGCAATGCAATTAGTGCTAACCTGGAGGTGAAGGGCAAGCAGGGACCACCGCGATGCTCCTGGCATTTCTGGATATCACCACTTACTGGTTGGGTGGTTAAATACGCTTCCTTCCCATGCCACATCAGCTATTTAGTCATCCATTTTCACCTCTCCGCAATCTTTGCTGCCAGAAGAGCTAAACTTGATGCAGGCGAGAAGAGATAAAAGCTGAACGTCATCGTGTAGCCCTTAATAAACGCCTGTAGGGTATCACAGGATGAGCAAGGGCTCAGCTACAGACGTGGTGCTGCACAGAGGAAGGTGTGCAGCCAGGTTTCAAGTTCTGATTTGTGAATTGAGTTTGTAAAGCTGCTAATTACTGGAGTTCGCTCGGGTGCTTAGCAAGAGGATGAAAGACTTCTGTTAATGAGAGGGTCGTGATAGAGAAGTGGCAGGTGGTGACGGGGAGCAGGCAGCACGCTGTGATGCACACGGGATGGATTAAGAGGAGCTGTAATGTGGGCACGTCAGATCCTGGGCACCTGGGTGCAAGGTGCACACTCTTTTCCTACAGATATAGTGTTGTGCCTGTCACTGGGTTGAGACACACACATAGAAATACTCATCCAGACACATGTATACACACAGTAAATGAAAAATGGTCACGAAGAAACCCTGGCCACGAGGCTGAGCATCCTGAGCTGGCTTTCATCCGCACTAATTAAGGCTGACCCTCGTTAGCAGGTTGTCTTGGGGAGCCACGGAGCAAGCTGCTGCTCGGTTAGGTGGACCATGGTGGTCCCATGCTTCAGCTGACTGCCTGACCCTCTGATTTAGCATTATAGGTGTGCCCTCAGGATTCTTTTCTACCCCATTCTCCATGATTTGTTTAAATATGGGAACAAAAAAAAAAAAAAACAAAAAAAAAAAGGTCATTTTTCACTGCCACCCCCAGATTGAACCATTGATTGTTCATAGTGGTCAGCTTTTTGATTGAAAAAGGAGTGGGTCCCTGCCATCTCCAAGGGAAAAAAAAAGCAACAACAGTGCTTGAATGGGAAAGCATCTGTTACAGGACGAGCAGTTACCGTGGAAAACGTGAATCCAGGAGCAGCTTTGCGAGGCAGTGACTCAGGCAGCGGTCATCCCGCAGGGGTGGTGGGAGCAGCCACGGGAAGGCACCTGCATTGCAGAGCTGCGGTGACTCAGGGCAGGGTTGGCATCTCCAGCCTCTCATTTCTGTCCTGAAGTGCAAGCCCTGTCCCCAGGAGCACCCCCAGTCTGCCCAGCCCTTCCTTCCCCGACAGGGCTGGGAGCCTGGAGCTCACATTCAGGCACTTTTCCCCTCCTTCATCCCCGGGGATGAAACTGGGAGAAAAAGGGGTTCCCTCAATGCAGCACTCATTCAGAAAAACAAACTCTTTTTTGGCCACAAAGCTATTTACAAATTCAGATGGATTTTACCCTTGCTTGTATTGTTGGGATGATGCTGACTGTAGGGATAGCTGACTGCCCTGGGATAGGTGGGTGGTCAGATTGGGTCAAAAGCAAATGGCAAAAGACCATTATAATTTTCTAAAAGACCACGTTTTGATTTTTCTCAAGTTTTTCTGCTTTCCTGCCCTTTCCTGGGAAAGACAGAACTGTGTGAAGGAAAGGAGGCCTGATCCCAGTTCAAAGACCAGTCCCAAATTTCTAAACCACAGCAGAAATGCCACTTCGATGTTTTCCTGCGAACACAGCGCTGTGCCCGTGACCTGCTTGCGAAACAGCTCTGTGTAAAGCCAAGCAGCCGAGCTAACAGCTGGCATTTCTCACAGCCCCACTTGGAACAAAACCCACTAACTTCCTATTAGGCAAACAGCAATGTGATGCAAACAACACGGCTGCTAAATACCTCTCATTCCTCGCCTGCTCGCTGGCTGGGGTTCAAGACAGCACGGAGCAGGCACACATAGGCTGGCACAACAAAGTTTCATCCCCAGCACCTGGCTCAGGCACACGTATCGTTGTCCAGAGCCCTCCATCCTCCTCCTGCACGTCGTAAGGTCCTTGAAACCCCAGGGGCTGTGGGGCTGGCAGCACGCTTGCTGCTCCAGGGACCTCACGGGGACCTTCATCCCCTGCTACGAGGTCCTCATCTCCTCCTAACGCCAAGGTCTGGGTTTTTATAAGATGCAGCCTCCAGCCATCGACCTCTGCCCCATCCCCACGTGCTGTGGGGTCGTTGCATTCCCCAGGCACATCAATGGCTGCTCAGCTCTTTATTCTTTATTTCACCCATTCTTTCTTTTTTTTTTTTTTTTTTTTTTTTTTGTTGGTGGTGGTGGTGGTGGTGGTTTTTTTTTGTTTTCCTAGGCTTGAAGCAACTTTTCCCAGTTCTCACGGCTATACTTCTCCAGTGGCCTCAGGGGGTTGCTCGTCTCTCAGGAGTTGATTTCAGCCAGCGTCCCTATTTTTAAGGGCTCTGCCCCTTCTGTAATGCCCCATCACACCCGGTTCCCAGCACCAGTCCATTCAGCATGATCCTGTAAAGTAGCCTAACTCAGCACAGGTCTTGCAAAGCTATCATAAGGTACGGTTAACATAAAACCTCATTTTATTTTATTTTTTAAGTGCTCTAAAGCCTGATCCTCTCAAAACAAGAAGGAATCTTTCCTGGGAACTCACTTGCCTTGGGATGGAGCTTTCAGGGTGTGCGAGCCCACCTGTCCCCGCAGGGATACACAATAGTCATCATGCTGTAGTGAAAGAAGCCACAATTTTGGGAGACTCTCTGGCACGTATGGTGCAATCTGCCCTTCCAGATAAATTAGTTTTATGCCAGAAGGTGTCACAGCTGAATTCAAGAGGCTGTAGGTGATTATACACAGCAGCAAATCTCAGCCCGTCTGCTCTTCTACACGACACTCAAGACAGTTCGATTAAAATTCTTAAGTGCTTGTTTTCTCTTCTTTGTATTTGTTCACATCTTTTACATGTGCATTCCTTGGTAAACACAGGGAAATCGCATACCATGCACCGAGACTGAAAGCACGAGCAGTTAGCACAGCCAGCCTGGAAGACTCTCAAATGTTGCTTGGAGCTGGACATTTCTGACATGACCATTTGCCCTGCTGACCTATTCAATTAATTGCCTCATTATAAGCAACCTGGCCAGGAGCCACATCTCATCTGCTGGAATATTTTCCCCAGATATGCAGCCTATTGAGAAATAAAATCTATTTCTTTTTTTCCTATGTCTTTGGCATCTCATTTCAACTGCTGAGTAGCACACAGAGCTGTGTGTCCCCAGCTGGACATGGAAGGATGAAAACTGAATTAGCAACTGTGATAGTGTGTTTCAATTTGACACTGTTTAAAAGAAAAAAAGAAAAAGAAGAAGAAGAAGAAGAAGAAGAAATGGTGCATATAGGCTTGGTTCAGTATAAAATTAGAATAGATTAGGTCTGATAGACCTGGCTGGATGGCACCACTGCTCACTGGCTTATGTCTTACAAAGGCTGCACGATCTCGGGTGAAATGCTTAATTCTGATGTCATCAAAGGAGAATCGAAAAAAAAAATAAATGGAAAAATCAAAACTTTAATATTACAGAAAATATGCAGTTTCCAAATTAAAAAATAAATAAATAAATAAATAATAATAATAATAATAATAATAAACGGAAAATTCCAGCAGCTGATATCTGATGGAGGCACACTCAGCAAATCCAGTGAGCAGCACCCAACCCAATCACAACACCATGGTGCCAAGCCCAACGTAGCCATGTGTGTGGTCTTCCAAAGGAGAAAGAACAAAAAAATGACGTGAAGGGTTTGGTCCCTGAGCCAAGCACAGGCCAAGCAGTTGCACTTGCAGTGCGGGTGATCATCACGTAGCTATTTATAACTGTAAGCTCACTTTTATTTTACCTTGTGGCTGCGTCAGGGCGATGTGTACACAATAAACGGCGTCACTCCTGCTCGATAACGCATTCTCTTTCAGTTTCTGCTGGATGATTCATTTGGTTTTTAACCAAAGTGAAGAACCTCTCGTCATTTAGGTGAGCTCAAACAAAGGCAGTGAAGACCACTTAGGTGCTTGTGATTTTCTGTGACTTGAGTCCCACAACCAGGCCCATCTCTTTCAAGCTCCATCAGTGGTTCAAGAAAGTTTTATTAAAACTGTACTACTCCCAAAGCTTTGATGAAGTCCTGCTTTGCTGAAATGTGCTACTGGGCACGTTGGCTCCTTCCCTTTGCCCATAGCTGCTGGGGTTGTTGGCTGAGCCCCGGGCAGGTGCAGACCTCACTGCAGCACACAGGATTTCAGCCCCCACTGCAGAAGGGCATTTCCCAGCTGCTTAATGTCTACTACGTTGTAAAATAAGATGTAAAGAACCTGTTCCAACACCATTCTCCAACATACTTCAGCTATAAGCACACATCGAGTCTTAATCTTGCAATTAAGAAATGCTGTGTTGGAGGAGTCCCCTTCAGGGACGCACTTCTGCTCGGTGATCCAGGGCACGACCACCAAAGCCGTGCGAGATCCCAAATGCTGGTTCAGCTCTGCTGGCTTCACTCGTGATTCTAGTTATGTTTGTACAAACACCTCTGAAATTTTAGGCCTGTTCTGTCACCGACTATTAGCTCTTCTGAACCACGCTCTTCCCAGGAAGCTTTGGTGAGGCTGCTGCTGTGGGATTTCTGCTGCTCCCCAGACACCACCGAACACACCAGGGTTTTTGGTTGCCCCATGAAGAAGATGTTCTGTAGTGGGGACCAGTATGGCCACAGACACGTTTTAGGCAGGCTTTCAGCACTGTGTGATTCATTAAACTGTTCAACAAGCACATTTTACACCTCTAATGACCAGGGAGGGAATCTGCAGTGAGAGCTAGAAAGATTTTAAGTAGGGCAATAGTAATTACTGGGCTACCTTCTGATCATTTTGAATGGATTCTCCCATAAAGGATGAAGCAAGTTCAACCTTCAGTTTGTTCTTGTATGCTTGGAAGCATAAAGGACAAAATTAAAGATGGAAAATGCTACATGGAAGTTCACAGTGATGAGAAGGGAAGGTCCCAGGGCATCCTTTTCCCTGAGCAGCCATCCCCATTATGCGGCTTAGGGAGGAAATGTACCGAGCATTTAAGGGGATGGGGCACCGTGTGGCACTCCAATGCCACACTCACACAGCCCACTACCTACTACCTGCACAGCCTGGCCTAAGTGGGCATTTGGGGCACACGTTGCACCTCCAAAGGGAGAATTTCCCTTTCCACCCAGGAGATGGCACTAAGGCACTCACGCAAAAAGCATCACCTCAGCCCTAGTGGAAACTTATTTTTCTCTGAAGTTAGGCATGCACTGGGGAGAAAACCCACAAACTGCACTCGCTGGGTTGTGCAGCCTGTGGTGGGATCAACAAAGCATCCTAAGAGGGAACACTTCCCATACAAACACCTCATCCCTCTTTGAATCCCATGGAGCTCACAGCCGATGTTACCTGGTGCTGTGAGGCCAGGCAGTTAATTCAGGGCTGTGCAGAAAAGGATTGAAAAGGGACAGTGCTGAGGTAATTCCAGCATTCTCTAGAGCTGCTCACCTCTTTTCAGCCCCAGCACTCTTCCATTTTAAGCCTGTGTCACTCACATGAAGTGGCTCCATCCGAGAGGCTCATGGAAGCATCACTGGGGCACCAGGGAGAGAGGGAAGTGGTCCCTGTGGCTGTTCCCTTTTGTAATTTGAATATATTTGCATGCAGCCTGATTGTCACCATCACAAAACAGCCGTGACCTCCCAGAGTGGTGTGAGGGTTCTCTGGAGCCACGCTTTGCACTGTGCTGACTGCTGCCTACCCACTCGTGTGCTGGAGCTGGCTCAGAGCCATCTGTTTCCATAGCAGGGAGTGGGAGAAAAATAAATAAATCATCAAGAGGAACAGCTGCCAACATCAGATGGGACAATATTGGGAAGGGGTGATAAGAAACAAAAGGTAGGAAAGGAAATAAATGTGGTTCTGTGGAGACAAATGAGCAGGATCCTTTGTGGCCAGAGCAGCAGTTCTGTATTTCTCTCCCAAGGAGCAATTTGGCTTGCCTCGGACCCCCAGCTCCCAGGAGAGGAGGAATAACCTGCGGAGGGAAGGTGCCATGCACCAGAAGACCCAGAAGAAGACATTTCAGGGTGCCTTGGTACAGGCTGGTGCCCGTTGGGTCTCACCTTTGCTGCAGACAAGCATACCATTAAGGCCAACGACAGCAAATCCAGCATCCCTCTGCCTGATGGAACATCTCTGTTAGTGCTCGGATAGCTGTACTGCAGGCATATCTCCTGTCTCGGCCATTTGTTTCCACCGTGGTCACCCATGCTGATCAGCAATTAGCAGCATATTTGTTCCTCGTGAAGATGACTTGAAATTACCTTATATAAATCATTCGTCGCAACGCAGCCCCTCAGCCTAACAGCACTGCAGTGAAGCAATGTCAGCGTGTCTGAGGACTCCAGCTTGGGGAGGCAGGAGGATGACATTTCTTTCAGAAAAGAAACAAATCAGTGAGATTGCGGGATTCATTTTAACTGGTGCAAAAGCACAGAGCTCACTAAGAACATCTCTATTTGTGGGGTCCCATTCCCCAGGAAAACTGGACAACTGTCTCCTCTGCAGCCTGATGTAGGCAAATATTATTTCTCCCTCTTTTAAAGTTTAAGGCAGTTTCATTGTTTCTGCCCTCCAAATTCCACCCACCATACACAGCTGCAGTGGAAAGCCCTTCGATCCCCAGCACTGCACTGATGGGGTCAGGAACATCCCACAGCTGAGCATCCCCCAAAGCTTCTCCTCCTGCAGCCATGCACGTGGCTCTCCTACGGTCCTGTGGCAAGTTAATGGCAAAATTTGTCACCAGGGAGTGGTGATGGGGTGAAAAACCTGTGGAGTGTAAGGAAAATGTGATTCCTTATGCTGATAAGGTGATGTAAGGTATCCAGGAGAGGTGATTCCCTATGCTGATAAACTCCTTGGGGCAGGGAGCAGGGTGCTGCTGTGTCTGCATAGTCCATCACCATCAGCTCCTGGTCCAGGTATGCTCAATATTGCTGCAAGAGAGATTTTTGGCTGGCATTATTGCTCTCTTCGGATATTTTGGCAGTACCCATTAGGAATAACTTGCTTATCCCTGAGCATAAGCCCCACGGGATGCAATAAGGACGCCACCCATAAAGATGTCTCGTTAAAAGCAGCACATTTTAGGAACAGGGGAGGGAAGTCTCTACACCATCCACTGCAGGCTAATTTTGGTGCCAGTTCAGGAGACCCCAAGGCAGAGCACCAAGGTGACACAGCTGGGCAGGATCGGTCCTGCCCAGGGCCACCAGCCCTTCCCTGCAGCTTCCATGGGATCCGCAGCTCTGCAATGCCACCTTCAGGCTGACAGCAGCCTTGCTCCGTGCAGAAATCCTAGAAACCTCCCTAAACCCCCCAAAAAAACGCACTGTAAAATCAACGCTGGCTGCTCTGGATAACATACGCAAGACTTTTAAGACCATATTAACACAGCGATTTTAAAATAACTTCTTGCTGTAAGAGAAAGTTTACTGGCAATTTTTATTTAGAGTATATGAATTGAAACTGAGTGGCTTTAGCTCTGTAACTTGCATTGTCCAAAAAATCCTTTTTTTTTTTTTTTTTTTTTCTGACAACAGTAAAAGCTCAGGTTTCTTGTGAGATTTCAGTGAAAATATATGTGTAAAAAAAAATTCTGCTGAACACTTAAAAAGTATTCAGTAATGGGGATTTTGGAAGAGAGGTTTCCAGGCTTCCAGGGTCTCTGGTGGACAATATCATACAGCTTAGAGAGCCAAGGAGCTGCAAGAACAAAATAACATAGGTAACACATCCTAAAATCATTCAGAAACTCACAAAATAATGTAGGTGTCCTGGTCCAGCCTGCTGAGAGCAGGGCCAGCTAGATGAGGCCTTGTCTTATCATCTCCAGCGTCTGACCACCCTTGTGTAACAAACAATCCCCTAACAAGATCCTATTAAGGAGACTGGTTGGCAAATCACTTTTGAGGAGAAAATGCTGCTATTCAGAAGAACATTCCAGCAATAAATCACTTCCTATTTTGTCTCAGGCTTCACAACTGTTGATGGTTTTTCCCACTCCCTCAGCCCCTGAAATCCCAGAACTACTCACAGCTTTCCCTGCAAACATGCTAATCCTGGCACTCACCATGGCTCACGGGGTTGTGTCCAGTGCAACTCCAGTCTGGGAGGACAGCCTGGGGGGCTTCAAGGCAGAGCTCAGCCCCGTGGTGGGCTCTTGAGCCACCCGGTTCAGCCTATGCAAGAAAATGCTGTAGTTGTCCTTGTACTCAGACACCCAGCGGTTCCTGCGGAGAAGATGGAGAAAGGGTGAGAAGTGAATCTCCATCCTTTACCTTGTGCACCCAGACAGGGTCCTGCCTCCCTTTCTGCTTGGCCACCCAGCCTTAAAACCATTTGGAGCGGCCAAAATCACGTGTCGATGGCACGGGGAGAAGAAAAGTCTGTGTCCATCGGGACCGGCTGTCGTTGGGACCAGTCGCCCACCTTGATCAACCATTGCACAAGCTCGGGCTCCAGCCCACACCTAACACCAGGATCGTAGATCAAAATCGAGGCTTCAACGCAAAGCTGAAATGTGTGTGTGCTAGGGGGAGGCGGGGGGATGAGGCAGCGGGGAGGAATTGCCGTTCTGGTGAGAAATGAGAGCTCAGGAGCAGTTTCTGCCTGTTTGTTCATAGTGCGCAGATGAGTCACGTCGCAAACAGCTCCTGCCCTGTCTGATTTGAGAGTGCCCTTTCCCAGGGGAAGCCCAGGTGCTGAAATGTTGATTTGTGCCTCCCTGCCCCTGTCCCACAGGGGTCTCGGTTCCTTCTTCCCAAGGGGACGTGTCTGAGGTTGTCCCTGGAGGAGTTTCCCAGCTCGTGCCTACAAAACCTTTCAAGAAAAAGCTGAGCCTTGGGGAAGGCTTTGGCCCCGAGGGAATTAGTTTGAACCCATTGCATAATGTGGACACAGAGAAATACACTTGAGAAACACCTTCCAACCCCAGCTGGCTCCAGAACCTCCCTTCCCTACTCTTACCCTGTCCCCAGTCCCTGCTGGTCACCCACGGCCCCCCCCCCCCAGCTGCCCCTTACTGCTGGAAGCGCCCATCTTCAGGGAAAATGTGTGAAATATTCTTATTTGCTTTGCAGCATCCATCGTGGGCTGCAGGCCAGCGCTGGAAGTCTGTGGTGTAGGTACTTCTCCGGTCAAGGTCAAAGCACTCTAGTGAAAGAGAGTCCAAATCATTGAAACGTTTTGGGGTCTCTATCTCCTGTACCCTGCAGCCTGACTGTTTCCCCTCCTCCTCGGCTTCATCGTCACTTCATGCTCTTGGTGTTCCCACTGGGGCTCCCAGGACTGATGAGGAACAAGGGTTAGCCAAGGAGAAATGCAAGAATTGCCTCCCTGCAGAGCCAAGGGCCCATGAGATTATCGAGCCCTCATTTCCTATGGCCTCTTGAGCATAATGGAAGTCATGCAAGGCAGATCTAGAAGTGATACCCTGCTTTCTTCTGGACACTGACCGGTCAGTAGCTATGTATTTTTTCCTAGTGTCTAGATTTTCTTCTTTTATCATGCCAGAGCTAGGCATCCCTGCTTTATTTAATCAGGAGTAAACCAAGGAAGAGGTCTGCTTAACCTCTGCAGAGTAAATAAATAAAGGCACAGCCCCTCTTGTGCAGCATTACCACAAGAGGATGCACGGGCACTGATTTTAGGCTGAACTCTGGGCAGTCGCACAAGACTCTGTTCCCTCACTCATGTTTGTGTCTGTGGTTGTGTGCGAGTGACCCCAAATAAAACAGGTTTGTGGAAATCCTGTGCTCTCAAGCCACCATTAGTGCAGACATCATGGGAATTTGGAAAAAGGGCAGCTCAGCTCCTTGCCAGAGTGCTGCAGGCAAAGGGGATGTAGGCAGGCAGGGCAGCCCCCAAATGAGGACCAGCACATCTGCTCTGCTCTCACCCCCCAAAATCCATGCAGGAGCTGATTTGAAGGGTGTCATCTCCTGTATGGGCCATGTGTCCTTCTGACCCAGCAGATCTGCCTGCAGAAAATCCGCTGCCCACCTCTCACAGCTAAGCAGGGAGGATGCACAGAGAGCTACTGACTCCAGACATTTCTGGTGTGGCCCATATGGAAAGGGGGATGAGAGAGGTGATATTTCCAGCGCCCCAGTCTTTTCTGGAAGAAAATTGTTTTTCCTTGCCCTGCCTCTCCCCACCAACAAGTGGATAGTTACAGGGACTCTGCAGGCGCTTCCCATTTTATTCACCTTCCCTTCACCTTCCTCAGCCTCTTTCTGCATGAAATTAAGAGAGCCCAAAGCCAGGCTGGAGGCCACAAGTCACCCACAAGAAGCAGCTGCCCCAACTGACCTTCTGCCAAAACAGAGGAGCCCAGGAACATGTTCTTGTTCTGCTGAGCCTCCTGTTGCTTTGCCCGGCCCATCTCCAGCATGAAGTGCTGGTAGGTGCCCCAGGTTGGATCCAGCTTCTGCCTGTGCAGCAACATCCCTGAGAGACAGGAGAAGACAGTGAATTAGATAGAAACAGCATCAATTACCCAAACCTACCCTTGGGTGGGAGCAGGCAAACAAACAGCTGAGGCAAGTTGGAGCCTCAGCTGGCATAAATCAGGGGAGACTCATTCTCTTCAGCAGGGCTTTGCTGCGTTGCATCAATTTGGAATTGATTTGGTTCATGAAGCCAGTGGGAGAAAAGATTTATGGTGATGTGAAGCGAGTGGAAGGAGCCGTGCTGTCTCCACTGTGCTCCAGAGTGCTAAAAGGAGCTGAGACCCTTTGCAGAAGGTCAGGGTACAAAAGGGAAGGACTTTGCAGGGAATACTGCACCACTGGGCTGATCCAGAGAGATCCCATGATGGGAGAGGTGAGCTCAGGGAGCAGTGAGGACTTCCTTGATCCTGTTTGGTGCTGGAGCATCACTGAGCAGTGCTGCCCTAGGAAATCTCTGCTGCTTTGGGAAGGTTGCACAGGGATGGTAGCCACTGATTTTGTTTTCCTGATGTCTTAGCACTGACTTCCATCAGTATTTTAAGCCACACAACCAAGCCGTGAACTGGGGTGCCAAGGACTGGCTATCATCAGCCCATTTGCTGCCATACAGGAATACCTGGAGCAGAACCTGAATCCTGCTCATCATGAAGTCCTTTTGCCTCACCAAATCCTTTTGCTCACCACCTGCATCACAGGGTTAACTGCATCTCCCTCCTTCCCAAAGGAGAGAAAAGACAAAACTCCTAAAGACTTTGCTGTGCCGATGCCCTGGTACCCTGCTAACCCAACCCTGCCTCCTCGGGAGCCTTGTAACCCCCATAGCCAGCCAGCTCAGCCCAGGGGCAGGGGGAGCTGAGCTGGCAGAGCAGCAGGCAGACAGCCCCTCGGGTGGCTGGATCCGGCTGGTCAGCTGCTCGCCAGAGCTGGCGCCAGCCGAGCGGGGATTACCTGCTGCTCCGGGGGCGCGAGCAGCAGCCAGAAGGCGCTGGGAAGAAGGCAGCTCGTTTTCCAGCTCACTGAGAGCCCGCGGCCTCTCCAATCTCTCCGCCTGGGTTGCTGTCAGCTCGGCGGCAGGGCAGGGCCTCGGGAGGTAGGTTTCTGCAAGGGGAAGGGCTGAACCCAAGCGCATTCGCTGCTCTTCTTCAGCCTGCTGAAATGGTGGGAGGCTGGAGGCACTGCCTTCTTGCTTCCTCCTTCGCACAGCCCCAGGGCCGGGGGTGACTCCTCGTCCTTCCCCACCAGCATCGCAGTATGTCATCACCCGTGGTTCCTCAGGCACGGAGAACTCCTTGGCTTTGAGCTGGGCATCAGCAAACTTCAGCTTCTGCAGGAAAAAGGGGCTTGTGAGTGGAGCCCCAGCAAGTGGGACAATTTCTAAAGCATCGTCAAACAGCGCTACCTGCCCCTAGCTTTAGGGGACAGCACAGCCACAAAGTAGCTCCACAAATGTAATTAAAAGCACACAGGACACCAAGCTGCCATCTTCTGTCCTTTTTATGGCTTGGGACTCTGCTGGGTGCCATGTGGACCCTGAGATCCACCTGCAGCAGCCCAGCAGCAAGCCCACAGCTCGCTGGTTGTGGCCTTGGCCCACAGCTGGTCCCACACCAGGATTTGTGGCTGGTGTAGCCCATTTTTTTACATCTCCATGACCTCCCATCATGGAGAAGCTCCCATGACTTGACTGTGGGGTCTCAGCACCTCAACCACTGGCGAGGAGAACCTGACCCGTGAAGGGGAGGCTGAAGGCTTCAGGCCCTGCTGATCTCATCAGCAGAAGGGACGGAGCGAGGCCTGGCAGAGGGAATGGCTCCAGGATTCGTGGCAGGGAAAGGCTGCTGAGGCTATTCATGGGGATCTGCTGGCTTCAGCGTCTTTGCAGCCTCACACCGCGGCTCTGTCCAGAGCCAACTGCTCCTTCCTAAGGGCTCAGCAAAAGGCACTCCTGCCGTGAGCTCTGCCAGGCTGCTGGAGCCTGCTAGGACCATCCTTTGTCCACCAGCTCCTCTGTGAGGATCTCCATGGGGTTCTGTTTGGCCCTCAGTCTCCAATGTCTCCCCTGTCACCACCCACCCCACAGTGACTTCTTCGCCGTGCAGACAGCAGGGCAGCAGGGAGCTGCTGAGCTATGGGAGCCACCTGAATTTGGGGTCTTCCTCCACCAAGGATGGCAAAAGCTCCTCCTGAGGCATCTCCAGAGGGATAAGAGCCTCCGGGGGCCCATGGTGGGGATAACACCCCTGAAAATGCTTTCTGCCTTAACCCAAGGAGGTCCCCAGCTTTCTCTTGGGAACAGGACACTGTCCAAAATGTCACACACACACATGAAAAAATCCAAAGTTGTTTTAGCCACTTAATGAGCAGGTCCAAGAGGGAAACCTGGGCCTCCCGAGGACCTCACCAGCAGTGAAACAGCTTTCCTCTGAGGGCCTGGGGAGTTAATAGAGGGGCAATGGAGAGTTGAAAGGAGATGTGCAACCCAGTGAAAGCGGTGACATCTCAGGTGCTTCCTCCTTTCAACTCTGCCAAGACTTCCACAGGAAGAAAAATAAATAAAGAATAGGAAAGGGGACAAGGACAGCAGTGGTGGCTGGGAGCCTGGGGTCCCGCTGTGCAGGACGAAGCCTACCACCACCACCCTCCTGCACAGGCGGGCTCCTCCACACAATGATTTCTCTGTTGTCGCCCGCTCTCCCTGCCCAGCCTGAACTTTTCCTTCCTCTCCCGCGAGCGCAGGAGCCCAAAGCGCCTTCGCAGGCGAGCGTGCCCCCCGCCACATCCCAGCACCCACGGGGCTGCCACAAGCAATTAGGCTGGGGCAGGCGGAGCGCGGAAAATCAGATTAAATGGCTCAGGGGGTCGCTTGCTCCACGCAGAGATTAAATGGAAAACAACGTGAGCTTTCCCCCCAAGAAGCCTTCTCAGGCCCGTGTCAGGGCATGGAGACATCTCCGTCCTGAATGCAGGCCCCCCTCCTCAGGGCGGCACTGGGATGGGTCTGATCCTGACTCACCCCACCAGCCCCACGGGGAGCAATAGGAGTCCAAGGCTTAGGTGCGGTTCAGCGAGCAGTCGTTAGTGCCCTGACTTAATGAGTGTAATTAGCACAGCCCGCCCCAGATGCTTTTACTGGAGGGGGATTTCCCACAGAAGGGCTGGGGACACGAGCCAAGGGCGTTGGGGCCTGATGGGACCCGGTGGGTCGCGGTGGTGGGGACCAACATGGCCCCAGCACCCTGCTGGTGGAGAAGGCACCCAGTGACTGTCCCACAGCCACAAGTGGGGATCTGGCACCAGGGGTCGAAGAGTGAAGCAAGGAGAAGCCCACAGTACCTGTGCGTACACCTCGGAGGTTGTCTGGTTCTCGTCGTACCATCCGTAGTCCCTCTTGTACGAACTCCTGTACATGCCCAGCGACACCGGAGGCTGGAAGGAGAGGAGGCAAACACAAGGAGCTGCTAGGATTTGGGGGAAGTCTTTGAAGGTGGTGACGCAAACACAAAATGCCTCCTGGTAGCCAGGAGCTGATCTTCTGGACGCAACCTCTGTCCCTTGCTTGGTCAAGCCCTGAGCAGGGTGGCCAGGAAGGTCCTGAGCTCTTTTGGCAATGAGCTTTGGGGTTATTCTGGCCCCAGGGGGTCCCTCACAGTGAACACTTTCCTCCTGCCTTTCTCAGGCCTCCTCTGACTGCTCGGACACTCACCCCTGGGCAGAGCATTAATACAAATCTGCTGAAATGCTTTGATCAGTGCTGAGGCCCCAGTGGCACTCAGGTTAAGTAAGCACGTGCTTCCGTCTCGTGTTTCAGCGATATTTCCCATGTGCTCATCACAGATTTAAAGTCAAGCTCTGGCTAATGTCACTACACATTCTGCGAAGCCATTGGAGAAGTTATGGGGGAAAACACCAGCCCCAAGAGCAGAAATCACCACAGAGAGGGGTTTAGGCAAGAAGCACCATGTGCTCCTCCTGCTTCCCGTGCTCCTCCCTTGGCATCCACCATGGGCTGGAGACAGGGCAGAGGGGGAAACAGGCCTTTGGGCTGATCCAACAGAGCTGCTTTTATGTTAAAGGATTAAACGGGCTGATTTACAAATGCTCTGCAGAGGGCTGGGGGAGATGAGCCCTAATTAAAAAGAGGAATTGAAGGGTCACTGCCAGCCCCACTGCCACATCAGCACGTCCACCACTCAGGGGTGGCTTGGCCACAGGGCCAGCACTCCCATGCCTCGTGTTGGGGCTGTGACCGGGGAGATCTGCGGGGCAGCAGGGCACAGCTGCCTGAAAACCAGCAGGTCACACTGTCAGAGCCTCAGCTCTTCCTGGCCAAACGCTTTCAAAGGAAAATGTACAACTTTGGCATTTTGGACAGCCTTGAAATACTTCAGGCACCTCCTGCGATAAAAAGGAATCGATAACTGCACCAGCACGCAGCTTCTTAGAGAAGGCTCCTCGCGCCTTGCCAGCAATGCCATCCATTATGTACAAGAATCTATTTTATATCCTCCTTACTCTTTTCCAACATTTCACTCGTTTCCCTCTCCAGTCTTCCCAGACAAGTGGCTGCCAGGGGCCGGGACCCAGAAGCTTGTGGTCACCAGCTCCTCTTATCCTCCCAGCCTGGCAGACTGCAAACCCATTACTCAAACCGCAGGGAGGGAGGGACCCCGGACCCTCTTTCTTTTTTCACCTTCGAGTGCACGGGTTTCCTCATTGCGTCTGCCATGGTGACACAGGAACCTGGACCAGAAGTCACTCAGTTAACAACCAGCATCCCAGATCTTCTCCTCCACACCGCCCCAAGGGGTGAAGGATCTATCTGGAGACCTCGTGTGGGTCCTGGCAGGAGCAAGGGGATTCAGACAGGGCTCTAGGACTCCTGCACACCCCAAACTGGCATTTAGGCTATGTTTGAGTTCATCCAGCTTCAGCAGTGCCGAGTGTACCCATCCAGCAACGAGCAGGGACGGAGCCAGACCCCTCAGCTTGGTGGGACCATGCAGGCTGGAGATGATGGCAGCCCACCACCAGCAGCCAGCAGCCAGATGGGAGGTGAATTTGGGTGCCCCCTCCCAGGACAGGAGCCTTGGTACGTGCACAACGGGATACCCCAGCGTTTGCTGGCTGCAACGTTTCCATGGACTAGGGAAAGCTCCTGTCTTTTGTGAGGCACCCACACTCCAGAACCCTGGAGGCCTTGGTGGGATGGGGCGTCCCATGGAGCGTGGGGTGAAGGCTCCATGGAGGAGAAGCCACCCCACAGTCAAAGCTGGGAAGCTGCTACTTGCTCCTTCAGCTGCAGCCACATGGGGACACATGGCCAGGAGAGGGACAAAGCCCTTTGCGAGCCCTTGAGGCCTCCACCTCTGCTAAAGGCACAGGTGGGAGCAAAAGATGGTGAAAGGAGGGAGAAAGAGACCCACGCTGTGGACAGGAGATCCTATAGATGGACAGGAACACAAGACCACAGCCACAGAGCACCAATTACTCTCTTAAAAACGTCAAGCTTTAAGCAGGCTTTGATCCACCTCATCCAAGACTAATCTCAACTAATTTTAGACGTCCACAAAGAGGATGTCTCCCTCTGAGCCGAGCCTTCCTGGCCTCCTGGCTCCTTTAGCCTGATTTGTGTGAGCAGCAGGGATGTGTACTTTTGGAAGAAATGAGCTGCTTTCTCGGAAAGCCTGGGTTTGCTCGGCTGAATCTCATCCAAGAGTCCAATTTCTGTAGCCACACACGAGCCTGGCTATCAGATCAGGAACAAGATTCGCTGGCACCACAGTAATGCAAATAGTGGTAAATGCCAGCGATGATGCATGAGTCAGAAATATGACATCTCGGCCCCGGGATCCCGGGCTGAATTTACTGAAAGCAATGAGAACGAAGCTCCTTGGCTGACAATTTCTTCTGAAGGGTGTGGAGAGGGACCTGCTCTACAGGACCTTATTTCCAAGCGGTTCCCAAGTCTTGAAACTGGGAGAGAAATTCCCGTTTTGTTCTGCGCTTGTGCGGAGCTGCCTACAGAGGAAAGCCGGTCACGGACCTGGGCTTGCAGGCAGCATCGGAATGAGCCAAATTCCAGAGCTGTTTCTCTTTGCAACCTGTTATGCACCAGTGCATAACTGGAGCCGAGGGATGCTAACGCTCTGGCAAGGGTCGTGCACTGCCAGCCCCTCGGCGCTGGTGTCAGAAGGAGAAGCCCTTTGTCCCCTGTCCCCGCTGTATTTTATGCTAATTAATATGAGAATAAACAACACGACAAGGAAATAATTTATTTCAAGAAATGTGAAACTCTCATATGCTCCTGTGCTTATATTAAAGGGATTACACTCCATTTCCTTCTTAATACAGCTAATGCTCTATGGGAAGCCCTCAGGCCAGGGATTAAAGCACTTATTCAATTAATTAGGAACAAACTTCTGCCTTAAAGTCAAACACACAACTATCAGTAAGCTCTCATGAGTGTCTTCCTTCCAGGGCAGGGAAAATGAATCCTGTTTCTGATGTAAATAAACCCAAATCTGCACTCCAAATTATCAGGAGCAACATAAATTCAATGAGTCACTTTTAAAATTTCTGCATTCTGCAAAATCTGACAGTAAAGGAGGGGCAGCCCCATCATCTTTAACTCAGCAGCCGAACGCCCATGGGTTACAGGGGGAGTGGGGTCAGGTCCTACCCGACTCATATAAATGAGATACAATTTTAGGATAGAACATTAGCAACCAGCTCCAAGCTCCAGGCATGCCGGTGTTTGGATATATTTGAAGTTATTAGCAAAATCCTGGCCCTGCTAAACTCAAAATCCCAAAATGCTTATTCAGGAGGATCCGAATTTCACCTAAGGTGTCTGATTCATTACTGAGATAGGAGACAATTTCCAAAAGCTGGCTCCAAACCCTAATCTTCCTTGATGATGGCTTGATCCTTCCGCCTTCTCGCAGGCACAGTTCACATGAAATTAAAAGGCATTTTGCCAGCATAGGTCATGCAGGAGCAGCCCGCTACTGCTGTTCAGCTTCCCATTTCTTCTTCCCTAATACCAAACGATGGGGCTGATAATTACCAACAGGATCCCAATTAGAAGTGGGTGGGAACCAAACTCCCAGCTCTCATCTTCGCCTACCTCTGAGCGAGCTTATCTGCCTCCTGGTTGCTAATTCAGATATGGAGAAAAAGTAAACCAGCCATATGCTCTTTTTTTTTTTTTTTTTTTTTTTTTTTTTTAAGTGTTTTTACACATAACAGACTTCTTTTTTAACTTCTTTCACAGATGCCTGTGGGCTGTAGTGCCATTACTCCTCCCACAATGCCAGTTCCCTGAAATGGCCCCAGATGTCTCCACGACCCCAATACAAAGGCACTTGGCAGAAGGATGCTCCCACATTGCATCCTTCCCCTGGCACCCCTGTGCACATATCTCAGCACACAAGACACACCAGGAGGGACAGGTCCAACTGCAAGACTCGGGAATATCGTGCTGGCTTCACACAGGCTGGAGTTGGGCCTTCCCTGCTGCATTAACCACCACGAGATCATGCACCCACGAAGCAGTGGGGATCACCGCCACGGGGTGCTTGGTCAGCAGCTGTCTGAGCAGGCAGTTTTTGCCTTTTCCTCCCCAACTTTCCCCAGCTGAACACTTTTGATATGCTTTTGAAAGCTTCCCTGCCCTAAGAGCAGCTCACTGAGGAGGGTTCATGGTACCCTGCGTGGGTGCTGGCTGTACGGCTGGCTGCCCAGCTCAGAAGAGGATCAGCACTGCCTTCTAAACACCTGCAGGAGAAAATTGCTGTTAAATAAGGGATTTATTTTCACCATGCTCCATAAAGGTGACATCTGAGATTTCCAGGACTAGATACCAGTACGAGGCACCTGACTGGAAGTGCCCCTGTTTCTCAAGGCACTCATCAGCCCAAAAATCCAGGGAGGTTTCCAGAGGGTGTTGGTGCTTTTGACCCCTCCACATCATGCTATGTGTGTGGATATTAAGAAATTGAAGCAAGGCCAACGTGCCAGCCAGGACCAGACTGTCAAAGCAGCAATTATATTTTCCAACAGCACCTTGGGTGAGCTCTCCAGAAGGCCCAAGTGTGTGATAGCTGAGCTCAGGTCCTTTAAATTCAGTTGAGAGGAGTTTAAATTAGAATCAAGAGCCTTAGTTAAAACATAAAGCCATGAGATTCGTGTACCTGATCTGTGCAGCTCCTTCCCAGCATCTTGCTGGGCACTTCCCTGTGCTCAGAGGTACCTATGCACCCCCAGAAAGTCAGCCTCATGGCCCTGGTAGGACTGTAGGTATACATAGGACTCAGCAGAGAGATGAATTTCACCTCAATTTGGCCCTAACTTCCCCCACCCGCTGTCTTTTTCCACTCGTGAGGTGGCAGGAGTGCTGTCTAAGCCCGTGTCGCTGTTGTGCAAGGTGCTGAGTTGGGTACCAGCACGGTTCAGGTCAACCACCTCAGCTATTAACAACTCACTGGGAGACAACGTGGCAAGGAGGACATTCCTCCTGTCAGCCCAGCTCTTGACAGGCGCTCTTTGGGCTAGGAGGAAGATTCATTGCCCCCGTGAGGATGTTGAAAGCGGGAAGTGATCAGCAAGCAAGGACCCCCATCGCGTGAAAGAGGCAGGGCGTAATCTGCGCATCTCCATTCGCGTTATCACCGCGAGGAGATAAGGTGCAAAGGGGAGACTCTTCTTCAAGGGATGAGTGCTGACAGCCTGTTCTGTCAGCACGAGGGCAGTCATGCATTTGGGTCTGAAAACATGAACTTTTGTCACGGTGTAGCAAGCCCAGCACAGGAGGGGTTCCCAGGGAGTTTATTTCATGCTCCTCTCCGGTTTTCTTGATAAATTGGTGGAGGCATTTATGGCACCAAGTGACCAGAAACAAACAGTGCCTTTCTGCCTAAATTTAAGGCACCTGGAGCCATCTTCCAGCCACTGAAATCACTGAAATCACTTACAGGATGAGTCCTAAATGCCAAACTCCTTGTTACACCGATGCTCCCCTTCACAGCAGGCGAGGGCAGCTGGTGAACTCGGTGATGATGTCCCAAATCTTGGGGCCATTCTGCTGTAGCTTCCTAAAACAATCAGTCTCTTGCTCACAGTTCCCCCCCAAAAAAAGTATCCATCAGCAGAGGGCTGCTAAAATCTCCTCACTGCCTATGTGGGAGCATTTTGTGTCCTGTGATAGGAATCAATGCATATTTATGCACCTGTGTAAGGCAAATACATGCATGTATTGTCGGAGAACCTAAATCTGCTCGCTAATGCCGTTGTTTAAATAGCCCTTTAACCACATCACTTTTCTCCTCGTTAGGTTAAGTCGCTGGAGGTGAAAAAGCCCTTCCAAAATGGTTTTCACTCACTCACTCAGTCCAAAGTAAACATGCCTCTGGGACCATTATGTGTATCAGATATCCGAGGCTTTGTTAAGAGCTTGCCTGTTAGGTAAATTCTGCTACTCATTCTCCTTGGAAGGAGAAGGTTAAAATTAGAGATAGGCTCACATGAGCGTTACGGGCTTGTAGGAATAGCTGGCCAAATCAGAGTCTTGGGAAGGCTCCTGATCTAACCCAGCAATATGACTTTGGCTTGACTTACGCCCGTCACCTGCAGTTGCGTTCGTCACAGACCTCGCTGTGGCCAAGGCTCTGACGTTTTCACCGGCAAGCGGTGGAGCCACCAGAGAGAGCCCAGCATAGCAAGCACCAGCCCTTGCCAGCAGCAAATATGAGCAGGTTGTGCGTTCATAGTGTGTCACGGAAAATCCTCAACCTGTAAAGCCGTGTGTCTGGAGGAGCTAAAGGCTTTCAGCTGGCTGGACTTCCCTCCAGTCTCAGCCTGCAATACAAGCACAGCTACTTCCTAATGTTTGGCAAAGCAACCCCTCCAAACCTAGACCTTGTCCAAAAGTGAGGACACTGAGAGGAGCCTTTCAGCTGAGTGCACCAAGGTTTGGGCCGGGTCCACAACTTTCCCACTGCATCCATTAGCCGTTCAGCTGAGCCAAGCTTGTCGGGGAGAATAAAGCAACCACCTGCTCCCAGTGACAGGAGAAGTAAAGTGAGATCAAACGCTAGCAGGGGGAGAGAATTTAAGCAATGCAAGAGGTGGTTGCATGTCATTTCAGAAGTCACCTTTTGCCTTTGATCTGCGCTTAGGAAGCGGGCACCTCCTGGATCAGGTGGTCATTAGAGAAGTGTGCCACCAAACCCACCCCACCTTGAAGGCTCAAGTGTTTGCTTTCCCTGGGGATCCTCCTCCTACTTCCGCCCCGGTGTAAACCATCTCCCCAGAGATTTCCTTTAGAAAAGCCAATTAATACATGTTGGGGAACCGGGGCTCGTGTCCTCCTCTAATTCTGGGGTTGTTCACAGCAATGAAGCTGCTCTTTTATAACCGTATTACACAGGCACAGGTAGGTGCCCCAGAAATCAGATAGAGTTTTTATAAAGGATGTTATGCAAACAAACAAAACAATAAAAAAAAAAAAAGGCCCAGAAGACCTTAACACTAAACACACCAGGCAGATACAGGACTTTGACTTGAAGGATTTTAAAGACAAAGCACTCAGAGACAAAGCAAATCTGGTGGCAAAACTGCGGATAAATCCTGCTTGGCTGAATCCTCACTCCTGCTCTTCGCTCTCCTCGGAGCGCTGCCTGCTGACCCAGCATTTGTTTTAGTGCCACACGCTGGGAAAATAAAATGTTGTGCGGTTTTAATGTGGCGAGCACACGCAGCTTAAAAGCAGAGTTAAGAGCAGATGTGCATGTGAATATTTGCCCGCTCTGGGCATTGAATAAAGCAAACCCCTTGCATTTGGGAGGGAGTCTCTGCAGCGAGCTCAAGTTTGTTGATACCTTCAGTGATTGTTAACAAGGGGCGAAATCATGAGGAAGCAAGAGCCTGGGCTCAGGTTACCCCATAAATTGGTTAAGGCTGCAGAGAGGATTATGAGCCCAGAGCCATCCTAAGTACCTCGATGTCATTACGGCAAAATCAAAGGTAACCGTGGGGCTTGGCAGGGAACTGTCAACAGCGACGGGAAAGAGCCAGCCTGGGAAGGAGCTGCGCGTCAGGATGAAATCCAGCCACCTTTATTTTCATTTCAGGTGAGGGGTCAAGCAGAAAAGCTATCCCCAGCGGCCTTTATTTACAGTTTTCAAGGGAGCGGCTGATGAAGCGTTTCGGGGAAGAAGGATGAAGCCGCTCGTCCCTCACTCACAGGGTCCAGCCCGATGACAGACGGAGGATGCTGTAATGGCACGCGAGCTGGGAAGGCGCCTCTCATGAAAGAAACCCAGGAGGTGGCGGTGGCCCTCATGAAGGCATTAATAATATTCCCAGCAGCTTGAACAAGGCCAGGACTTCACCTCTAATATTTGCAGGGGGACCAAGGAAAAGATCTTCCCATCAGGATGTTTATTGTTGGCAGCACAGGGGCTTACTCCTCTCAGTGACAACAATAGCAATGCCCCATAGGCAGATTTCAAGGTATTTCTGCAATCTGAGTTTCCTTTTACATTTCTTCTCTCCATCCTACCTGGGCAAGTGACCTGAATTTCTAGAAAACCATAATATTCTCTTTATTTCCCTCCTAGACATTAAGCCAATTTGCCATTAAAACCTCTTTTTCTTTTTTCTTTTTTTTCCTTTTTCTTTTTTTCTTTCCTTTTTTTTCTTTTTTTCCACTTCTCTGGATCTCCTGTTGATGAATGAATACAGAAATTATAAATGGTTTCACCTTGTCAAGTCATGATAGCGACATCTATGGTAGAAAAACCATCAGGGGCTGTTCTTGGGCCCTGAGCCCAACCGAAGTGCCCTGAGCTCACATCCACACACCCTAACCAGCACTGCCCATGGCAGACTGGTCCCGTGGAAACTGCCCACCGAGAAAATAATAGCCTGTGAGCCCTGCCAGGGCATGGGAGAGTACTGCTAACCCCAAAACAAGCCTGGCCCACGCTAATAATTTAACAGCATGGACTACTGCAGGTCACTTGCAGAGCCCACAACCTGCTCATGCTTGATGCAGCAGAGTAAATACAGACCCTGTGTGCGGGTGTCCAGAGAAGTATTTTCCTGTGCTGCTACCAAAGAAATGGCAGCTGGTTTGCAGGGGAGTTTTAAGACCTCATGGCTTGAAGCTGAGCAGCATGAGGAGGCAGAGGGCGATGGCACCACACACACACACTGCACAGCACAGCGAGTGCCTCCTGCCATGCCCAGGAACTCCCATCCAGAGGGAAAAAAAAAAAAAAAAAAAAAAAAAAAAAATCTCCTTTTTATTTCTGCTCAGACATGGGAAGCCCTCCCTCACCTCCCCCCCTTCTTTCAAGACCTACAGCCCTGGCAGCAGCCAGTTTTGCAAGGGTTAACCAGCATGAAATGAATGTGGAGAGACAGTCCGGGACCGTAATCACTTATTATTTTCAGGTAATATGCTTTATCTCTGCCTAATCTCCTCATCTGGAGAAACACTCACTGCAGACAAGAGTCACTGAGGTTATCTCTGATGATGGGGCTCTACGGGCTACTGGCTGCGAAGGACCGAGGAGAGGCCAAGGAGAGGACTTCAATTATGGCCTGAACTATGCTCTGGTAGCTGAAAGGCCATTGTTTAATCTACTAGAAATCATCTATTTTAGCAGATAAAGGGATTACTTGGGTTTTCTTTTCCCCAAGAACAGTGTGTTATTCCAACTACTAACGGAACATTTGGTATTTAATTAAAGAAAAAGCACAGGGAGAAGCAACACGGGCATCAACATCACTTCTAAGGAAATTCAAATTGATTGTCACCCTTTGATGCTGCTCAATCACCTCTATCTCACTCACCCTTCCTACAACCCACATTAAATCATCTGGTTCTCCCCGTCCTGCATTTGATTTGTTTTTTAGGGATCCCATCCAAAACTTTGGGACTATGTAATGTGAATTCACTGCTCAGCAGAGACCTCCTGACCTGTAAAGAGCCCAATTACCCC
This sequence comes from Netta rufina, assembly GCF_964035555.1. Taxonomy (NCBI): domain Eukaryota; kingdom Metazoa; phylum Chordata; class Aves; order Anseriformes; family Anatidae; genus Netta; species Netta rufina. The sequence continues at coordinate 71,542,377 of NC_140127.1, read as the reverse complement.
TGGTTCATCAAGAGGAGAGGGTGGAAATTTGAGTTTGGTTTTGCCTCTTCTTTGCTTGGTGCTGGTTCCTGTCCAGCAGAGCTCTTTCCACCTGGCCCATCAGGGTGATGGTGTCATAGGTCCACAGTTTGGAAACCAAAGGTGGCTTCATTGCTCAAGGATGAACTTGAAACTGCTGCATATAAAAATCTTGTGTTTCCCTCTTGGTTCCCTTGTCTGTGCCACCTACATTTTCAGAAAGATCTTCCCTTTATTATAATTTTTATTTATTTTTTTTTGTCACACAGAATACTGGCCAAAGAGTAGTGTTATAAGTCATTCTCAGGTACTCCACCACATCCACCAAACATGGACTTGTTTTCTTATGTCATCTATTCTCCTTCAAGTCCACAGACTGCCGACCCAAAGGGCCTGTGAAGGATGCGTGAAAAACAGCAGCTCACAGAGGTAGGTATAAATTCAGTGTGCAGTGGTCTGTTGAGAAAGTTGTAAAGAAAAAAAATAAATAAATAAAAATTAATAGTCTTGTTTCTCCTACCATCATCATCTTAATTCTCTTCCCCTTACCACAACAGTGTACCTAGAAAGTGATTATTGAGCCAGCCAGCAGCCAGATCATGGGAGCTTCCTCTCATAGATGACTGCCACTTTTTTTGTTTTGTCTTCCTGAAAGTCTATTTCTCTGCACACAGAGCACGGAAAGGATCCTACTGGGTAGTATGACTTATGTACCCATGACTCTTGTCTTTTCGTGACTGTTTCAGGTGATCTACACCCACACGCACCGGCTACATCCTCCTTCCGATCTCTGTAGAGGGATCTGTTGCTGTCCCGTGTGGCGAAATTTCTCAGATAAATGGGGCTGTCCATCTTGTCCACCCTGCTGCTACCTGCTTGTGTAGTTCTCATCCTTTCTGCCTTTCCTCCTGGTCCTTGTCCGGCCCACGCCAATGTTTGATCTACATCACTCATCGTGGGACACTGCAACCTGACTTGGCACATCTGATGAACTGGCACCACCACTGAAGATGTGGTTATCCCGGGGCTCTTGATCTTCTTGTCTGACTTTACCCCAAATCTTTGGTGACTGTAACTCCATCCTTCACTTTCTACAGGCAGCTCCAGAAGTTGCTGTGAATTATCTGGTCACCCTGTCTGCTACCAGTCATTGTGTTGAACCAGTTGTTCAGCTTGCTCTTGACCAGGACTGCTGACCTCACCTCTTCATAATGTTTTTCAGCAGCTTCTTACACATATCATATAGCCCTAGGACACTCCACGCAGCTATTGCAACACACTGGGTCAAATGACTTCTTGAAATTGTGCAACTGAGGTTCATGTTCTTGATATCTCTGAACTTGCCAGTGATCAGCCTCTTGCACTGGTTTTGCTGTACTGTCCCTGAATCCACCTTCTGAATCCTCAGCAAGGAACACATTGAGGAATTTTATCAGGCATCGGGAAATGCACAGAATTTGGAAGGTCACCACTGTGGGAATTTGCTTACTAGGATCCATTTTTCCTTGTTTAGGAGATCTTTTCCTTCTTGATAACATACAGTTGCTTCGCTGGGTCAATGACCCATGCTATAGCTCCATCAATCCATTCTCAGCCCCTCAGATTTCTTCAGCCTCCTGACCCTTCTTTACAACCTCTGCCAGCAAAATATGTCTTGTCACCCAGCTCCTGAAGCGTTATAATCTCCCAAACACTGCAAATCTCTTCATCTCTTGATCGGTCGTCTGTGTAGAGTCTGGTAATATTTCACCCATCTCCTCAGCCTGTTCTTCTTTGAATGTGGGGGCTGGCCTTATCCTTAATGTTGTGGAGAACACACTGGTTCTTCTTCCTTTACATCTATTACAAAAGGCTATCTTGATTTGGACTTTCACAATAATGTTTTAATACTGCTTACTTTTTAAGATTATCTTTTTTGACTGCCCTTACTTTTTGACTTTTACCCAGCTCTGGGTATGCTTGCTGAGGATATATTCCTTCTCACCTATCCATTCTGCTTATCGCTGGCCAGATGGAGAACGTCCTCCTACAGACTCAGTGGCTGCCTACCTTCTTGGCTTTATGGTGGTCAACATCAAGGCTTGATGAATCTTCTGTAGCTGGTTCTCAGTGGCAACTTCTGAGTTGAGCTCTTGGCTGAAGGAATCTCCCTTACTCCTTCGTATGTTTGGTCCTTCTAGCTCAACCATTTTGTAGCTGATTCTTCCAGCTATAAGACAACCAGCCTTCTCAGTTCACATTTCTAACCAAACTGTGTTAAATAAATGAGGGTACAACTGCAGAAGACCTCTGCTCCAGAATATATCCAGTAGCTGCTCTTCCTTTACTTGCCAGTTTTGGTCTCCCAAATGCCAGTCAGAGCTTTCCAGCTCTGCTTCCTGTTTAGTTTGCACTTACACCCCCTTTTGCATATGTAGACTCTATAGCCTCATGAAAGCCTGCAGGCTTTGCCTTATTTGTTCTTGGTTAGTACTTTCATTGCCAGTCTTCGGCATGTGCCAATCAGTCACGTACCTCACTGAGTACACGAATGGTTCACTCCGAGGTATGGCTTAGGCATGCCTTGACTGGTGGAAAATTGCCTGAAATTATTTGAAGAAATCAAAGAAATTCTTCCTTGGCATTTGTCATAGGAGCCCAAATGTCTATAAGTATTACAGCACCTGTTCCACAGCCCTATATCCTGATGAAACCAAAGGGCTGGTTTCTGAAAGGTAACAAACCTTGAGTTGACCAGGGTCATTTTATCTTGACTGTTGTGATTCTTGCTAATGCCTCTTTCATGTTTTGTATCATTGCCTTAAAACAAAGTTATCTAATGTGACAACACTGCCTTGACTATCCATCTGATTTTCAAAAGGGACACACTATTATCCTGGTATATCTCTAACTTGATCATTAGCAGTGAGATTTTACCCAAAATGATTGGAGATTTTTTTTTTATTTTATTTTATTTTTTTTTTTTCTGCTGGCCAAAGCTTCCATTAGTAGCTCTTCTTCCATTTCACTTTACTCTGAGCTGGTGAGGCCTCACCTTGAGTACAGGGTGCAGTTTTGGACAACACAGTATAAAAAGGGCATAAAACTGTTAGAGAGTGTCCAAAGGAGGATTACGAAGGTGGTGATGAGTCTAGAGGGCAAGATGTATGAGGAGCAGCTGAGGTCCCTTGGTTTGTTCAGCCCAGAGCAGAGCAGGCTGAGGGGAGGCCTCATGGCGGCCTGCAGCTCCCTCACCAGGGGAGCGGAGGGGCAGGCGCTGAGCTCTGCTCTCTGGGGACAGCGACAGGACCTGAGGGGACGGCATAGAGCTGGGACAGGGGAGGGTCAGGCTGGGGGTTAGGGAAAGGTTCTGCACCCAGAGGGTGGTCAGGCACTGGGACAGGCTCCTCAGGGCAGTGGTCATGGCACTGAGCTGATGGAGTTCAAGAAGTATGTGGACAATGCTCTCAGAAAACTGGTTTAATGTTGGGTTGTCCTGTGTGGAGTCATGAGTCAGATTTGATGATCCTAATGGGTCCCTTCCAAACCAGGATATTCTATCATTCCATGATTCTATGAATCTCCTCATCCGACACCCACCTGTTTTATAAGTCAGATAGCATCTACATGGCCAAGACAACTGGACAGAGCTCAATGTGTTTCTTGCCAGTAGCCTTCATGGCAGACATGGCCTGCAGGTCTCAGCACATGTTGTTGTGCATCTTTTGAACACTCCTCATGGGTGAGTTTTTGGCTTAGGTGATAACATGGTGCTCAGCCCTTCTCCTAAGAGCAATACTTCCAAGAGAGGACAATTCCTGTTCAGGCATCATAGCTTTATCCAGATTACCAAAATCACCTGGGTACTAAAACCCATACAGAAATACCACTGGATGTGTTTGCACCAAGTAAAATTAAGCCCAGTGAAAAGACAGCAAAACAACCGAGGGAAGCTCTGAGTCTGGGACTAGAAACAGCAAAGTGACTGAGTATAGTGCAATGTTCAATGTACAACTGATGCTGGGAAAATGGGAAGCTAGGAGATCACTGTGGAGATTTCACATGCATGAAGAAAGACTCAGGCTAAGGCTTCTCCTTCCGACTTCTTTCAAGTATGTATTAGAAAAAAAATGTCCCATCTTGATTTTAAAAGTGGTGGAGAATTCACCTAGTAACCCCTAGTAACTTGGTCTAACAGCTATGCACTGTAGTAAAAATGGGTGCCTTGGACTTAAGTTGGTCACAAGTGAGAGTGTTTAGAACTGTCTGAGGTTCCCTGGGGTATCTGAGACATCTGCAACATCTGACACATTTGAAAGTTTCCTGCCTCTGTATTTGACTAAATGGTAAAGAACTTCATCCCTATCACTTTCCCCTGCTACTCATGTTTTTATAGGCACTATCATAATTCAATACAGCACCAATATGAAATTGTTTCCACCCCAAGGTCACAACAAGGAGCAGCTGATTATTCACAAGAACCACAACTACTTTATGAAATATAATTAATTTCCAGGATGGTCTCCATCACTTTGTCAGTCTCAGATTTTGTTCTTCTTTCTACCCTTTTGTTCTTCCATATCAAAATACATCCTACCCATCTGCTCCCAGTTCCCATGTGGAGACAGTGGTAGACTCATGTCCTCTTCATTATTCGCATGTATACACATAGTCCCAGTTTTAGATTCCTACAAATTCAGTTGACAATGATTCTTTAGTTTCCCCTCAAATCAATGACAGAATAATGAACCAGTTTCCACAGGATTTCCCTGCAAATAGACTCAAGGCTTCATTTTTCACAGTGACATTCTGAGGTATCTCTTTAACCAGTTAGATCCACTTAATTTGCCCTTAACTTTTTTTTTTTTTTTCTAATCCACCTCCAGTGTAGTATCAATCAAACACTTCCAAAAATCAGTGACAAGAGTTGCTTCTCTTAGAGGAAAACAATGGCAATTTGATTTGACAAGGCTTGTTTTCTATATATGCACACTCATTTGCATCAGTTTTATGCTTTCCTTTTAATAAATCATTCACCAAGTGATGTGTCCACTATTTCTTGCCTGTGACAGTCTTAGTATTACCCACATCACTTTCCCAGTCCTTTTAAATAGCAAGCAGATATCAGTTTTCATAGTCCTCTAAAATCTTTTCACTGTCCCAAAATGAAAAATCAGCATTTATATTCCAACACATTCGGGTTCCAAGAGTTATGAAACTCTTGGCTATAAATTACCTGGACTGGCTAATTATAAAATATTTCACTTCTGCGGTTGCTTTTTAACATCATCTCTAGTTATTAATGGAGCCCAAAATGTTCTTTCACCAGAACTTGATACTAATACACTATCTGATTTTCTCCCCCAAACAAACATGGAAAAGAAATATTAATTTAATACTCCACCATTTCCTTGTGGTGCTGGTGGTGGTGGCTACTGCCTTTATCTACTAACAGTTTCGATTATTTTTACCTTAGCTGACCAGAAATTTATCTTTACTTTCTTCTGCTTCCATTACTTATTCCAGGGCAGAGGTGGCCTATTCAGATGGATTAAACCCAAAAATGTTGGCCTTCACCTTATTGTACAAGAGTCATCAGTATAGAGCGACCAGCACAGAGCACCACGCTCCATTTCAAATATCCCATTGTGATATCCCATATTAATGAAAACAAGAACATGGAAAATACAAATACATTGCTTTATTTCAGTCCGGGTCAGGTTCCAGCTTTAAACAGGATCCACTGCTCCCAGAAAAGACACGATCTGATACTGCCAGGTTAGTCACACCTCGCTGTCAGGAAGATCTTTTAACTGTTGCAAAAATAAAATGAGGAGGGCTTGTTTGTGGGATCGGACGGGGGATCTTTAAATACTTTTTATGACTCTTCAGCCTGAAAAGAGGCTGCTCTTCGAGCCGGCAGGAGGAATTCAGAGTGCTGAGAGCTTCTGCAGACATGTTCCTAATCCCTAAAGCGTGTGCTTGATCCAGCTGCAAGCAGCTGACTTCTCGCTGTCTCCCACCTCCTCTCCTTCTTCTCTCACAAACCCAAACCCAAAAAGTCAGGCTTTGCTCCCAGTCCGGTTTGTGACACACAGAGCTGCTGAAACCTGACCCCATCCCCTTGTTCCCCCAAACCCTGCGATTCCCGCTTGCCTCACTCCCAAGGTGTCTATTTAATCCCACTTTTATTATGAGTACAGCTACCAGTAGCTTACAGAGGTTACAAACAAAGAAGCTTTTATCAAAACTTTGGCTAATCAGTCGCTAACAAGCTCCTATTCAGAAAGGGGCTAGGTTGATTTGAATCTGAAAGTCACCCACTGACTGCAGAGAGGGAAGAAAGTCGCAGGGGAGGCAGAAAGCCAGGTTTCTGCCTGGCTTTTAGGGTCGGGAGGGCTCAAGCCCCAGGCTGAAGCAACCCCAGCGCCAGGGGATGCAATTCCACTTCTCCTTGTTCTGAATTTCCTTGGCCAAGTAGTGAACTGCATCAGGGCAGTGGCCCCGGCTAAAACGAACATGGTAGGGGTGAAAAAGGAAAAAAATAAAAATAAAAAAATCTGGGAAAAGGTGTTTCTTTAGTCCTGGGTCAGTTTCTGTTCCCCACAGAAATACTTCTGCATGCTCAGCAGGCAGAAGCAGCAGCCAGGAGTGGACGCAGAGCAGAACTGCTCCTTTCAGCGATGGGGTTCACCCAAGACAGCCTAAAGAGCTTGAGTAACTGCAGCTTGCAATAAATTATGATTTATCCCTTGCTTTATGGCAGACTCCGCGGGCTCCATCACACTCAGGGCCATATAGACACACCGGGAAAATATTTGCTGTTCCAAAATGCCAACCATCTCTCACCGGTTCTCAGTCGGCAGCCTGCACTGCTTTTAAGGAGACCGTGAGCAGCAACCAGAAACAAAACCCAACCGAGCCTGTTGTCGGTAGCCTGAAAATCGTGGAATGAGGACACCTCCCGAGGAAATGTTGTAGGGTCTGAAAAATCAAGAAAGGTTGAAAGCCTCTGATCTTATCACAAGGTAAGTTGGCAAAATTTGATCACCAGAACTTCAGTCCAATAGATGACTAGATACAGGGAGGGAGGAATATGCGTTATTCTCCTTAGGTAAGGGATAAAAATTACTCCAGCCTGTATACACGTACACAGAACACCCTTCCCAGAATCACTGCAGCGAAACATCTATTGCCCACCATCAGATATTCTCTCTCCCTTCCCCATTTATGGAACAAATCAGAGGGTGAGTGAAAAAAAAAGAGATTTTCATAGAGCAGATTAATGGACATAAAGTACAAAGCCTGGGAAGGGACAGGCTTAGCTGTAAATAAGGGATGGCCTTAAATTTTATTTGAGCTGTTCTCAGTCAACCCCTCACTGATATTCTTGAAGAAATAAAGGGGAGCCACCATCCTGGACCACTGCAAGAGAAAAGATAATTCTCCCATATTGTCCCCATATTCCCAATTTTGTTGGTGTCTCTGGAGAGAGATACAATCTGCACATGAAGGGTTCTTTTATATCTGGGCCACAGAGCTACTGCCTTGCCTCTTGTCAGCCCTAGGGAGAAAGTGAGACTTATATTGCAAATGCAGCCAAAACAAACCAAACCTGTGGTTCCTGCTTCACTGCAGCAATTCGGAGCCATTGAAGAGATTCTGGTCTCTCCTATGAGAAAAGCCAAGAAAAGCCAACAGCACCCTTATGGGCTGTTGGGTCTCACTCCTCTACCACCATCACTGTGGCTAGACCTCAGCATCCTTGAAAAACGGAGAGAAACCCCGCTGGGTGCAGGTATCCGTTCCTGCTGCGAGGCTGGGTGCTCAGGTCTGAAGCGTTTTCAGGTTTCCGCGTTCAGCTGTACGCACCTGAGATTCACAGCAGCACTGCTAAGCCTGTACCTACATGTTCGGAGGATAGGTTCAGAGGATAGGGCCTTAGAGGCAAAGACAGTGTCTTACACCAGGGAGAAAAGCGCTGGCCGCAGGAAAGAAAAGGACCAGCACACCCCCAAAGCTGGCGGTGTCACTACCACAACACCGGGACAGGGAGGACCTCGATCTCCCGCAGCACTTTTCCTCAGGAAGCCTTGAAACCTTTTCAAAGGCAGCTCGCTGGGGAGGTTCGCACGTAATCGCAGCTGGCTGGGGATACGCTCCAGCCCCGACTCCCACATGCCATGAGCCCCTCGGCCCCGTGGACCTTGCTGCCATGCTCGCAATGCCAATGCTAACGAATGTCCCAGTGAGTCAATAATAACAGAGGAATTTCACAGCATTGCTCAAGCCCAGCTCCGAGTCTGCTCGCAGTGATGGACAGTAGCCTCAGCCTCTTACCTTGGAAATGATTTCAGTTTTGTGTTTCAGCACCTCGCTTGCCAGCTTCTCCGCGTGTCTCTAAAAGGCAGACGTCGCCCAGACCTCTCTGGAAAAAAGCACTGTTTGGAAAGCACAGAGGCAGAGCTCTCCTAACATTGCTTTCCTCGTGCCTTGGCAAAAGGGAACAGCAACAGGTTTGTACTGAGAGCCGGCGATGTATTGAGGCAAGGCTGTGTGCTACTCACAGGATAAACGCATTAAGAAAATTAAACATTTTCAAAACCATCACACCATCAAAGCTCCACTTGTTAAAATTAAGTGTTGGTTTGCATATCCATGCCATCCTGGCTATGTAATAACCTCTCCAAAGCTATTTTTGTTTCATATTCCCTAGTGTTTGGGAAAGCATGCTGGAGTTTTCTGAGGACACGCATTTTTATTAGAGCTAATTCAGCATTATTTTCTCACCCATTTCCTTTGTTGGAAGCAGAGGAATCAACTAAAGAAAACTCGAAGGCAGCATACCATGCCTCTGAGGGAAACTGCCTCCCCGCCTCGCAATAGCCAGGCTGCTCCTCTAGATGGCTCTGCCTTTGCCCAAATCCATCAAATCCCTGAAGCAAAAACCCCAATTTCGAGTGATACGGCGATACCGCTCCGGCTCCTCTCCCTCCCTCACCGATCGCAGGCTTTTTAAGTGAACGGATAAACGCTGACTTTTTTTATTATTATTATTATTATTTGGTAATTTTAGAGAATAATATTTTCAGCTTAGCTCTTCTTTTTTTCTGAGAGGAAAGTCGTGCTTAAAGATCTACCTGCTTCTTGTCCTTCAGATGCCCTTTCTACCTGTGAGTTGCCGACAAACTTCTTGCTTTGGATGCCCGCTGTCCGGTCAAACTGCAAATGAGCATTTTCCAGCGTGACCCTTCTCCAACACGCTGCGGAGCTGTTAGAAATAATAAATGTTTACAGGCAAGGAAGCAGAGAAGGGAAAAGACACCTTGCAAAACATGATGTGACATTTTCTCCTGCTGCTCTCACTACCCAGATACACGCACACACAGACGGATGGCAACGTCTTTCCCAAAGAGATACAAAATAAAATTGTCAGTAATAGTTGAAGACAGAAAGAAACAAAATAACTATAGAAAAACAACAACAAAAATCCTGCCTTTATGATTAAAGGAGGAAACCCAAAATCATACTTCTTTGTCACACTCACTTTTAAGTTTTTCTCTGTCCCCAAACTTGTCCACTAGTTTCAAAACGAAATAAAATGACAAAAATCCTCCCATCATTACATCCCTGCTTAGACCACACAAGGAATGAATATTGGTGATTTGAGCGAGCCCGGGAAAGCTGCCCCGGTCCAGTTTCAGGGTTTTACATGTGTTTTTTAAACTGTTTTATCGAAGGAATAAAACGAGGGGACTTTCTCCAAACAGTCTTCTCTCCCCCAAGCCCCGATGTCACATCAAGGCACCCGGTGCTGGCAGCCCGGGGGCTTCACAGTTGTACCTAGAAAGGGGATTTTTACCCATTTTTATCAGCAGAAAACGGAATTGAATAACAATCATATTTAAGTCCCGGGGATTTACATCTCCAAAGGGACTGACAAAGGCTCTCTAAATTCTCCTGCACCATCGGCCGTAGTTTTTTGCGTCTCTCCGTGTGCTTCTGGTGTTTGTCCCGGTCGAGAGGGGCTTCGCATCCCCGCAGCTTCCCCTATAAACCCCGCGGTGCCGGACCCCGTGAATCCCAAGGGCTTCCCCCTTCAAAAGGACCCAATTTCCCTAAAATCCCCCCTGCACGCAGATAATAGGCGAAAATCAACTTTTATTAGCCCTTTCCTCCCGCGGTACGAGCGCTGGATGCTGTTTGTTTGTTTGTTTGCTTCATTTCGGGCAATTCCTTCTCCTAAAGCTCAATTAGGCGCGATCTCAGCGCCGGCTAAATGAGGATTTGTAGCGATTTTCACCCTTCGACACCCGTCGGGGCACCCCCGGCGGTGCCGATCCCCCCCAAAACCCCCGTTTTGGGAGCCGGAGGGCTCGGGGACTATCGCCCCCGGGGGTTGCGGGGGCTCGGCGCGGAGACCCCGGGGAGGGGGCGGCGGGGCCGGGAGGGGAGGGATCCCTCCGGGGGCCAAACCCCACAGCTCCCCCCACCCCTGCCCAGCCGGGTCCCTCCCCCATGGCCGCTTTTGGGGCCCGGCCTTGCCCCCCTCCGCCTCCGGAGCCGCGCTACTGGCTGCGCCCCGCGGCCGCGGGCGGGGAGGCCGGGCACACGGGCAGCGCCTATAAGGCAAGGCGCTCCGCAACCCCCCTTTGGGATTTTTATTATTATTATATATATATATTTTAATTTTTTTTTTTTTTTTGTCGAGAAGGTGGGGGGGGAGGGCGGTGGGTCCAGGCCAGAAGAAGAAGGAAGAGCCGAGATTTTTTTTTTTTTCGGGGGGGGGGGAGGGAGAGAAAGAAAGCTCCGGCCGGCCCTGCATGGCCAGGGATTATGAGCGCCGGTGAGTTGCAGCAGGCGCAGCCCAGACCCTCGGCGCCGGCAGCCGCCCCGGTGCCCCCTCAACCCCGCAGCGCTCAGGAAGCCCCCGAGATGGCGGTGTACTGCGGAGAAAACTTCAGCGTCTACCCCCAGCCCAGCCTCCACCCGCCCGGCGCCGCCGCCGCCGCCGCCGCCGCCGCGGCCGCCGCCGCCGCCGCCGCCGCCTCGTCGGGGCAGCGGGCGGGCGGCTACGGGCTGGGGGATTACGGGGCTCCCGCTAACGCCGGCTACCTGTGGGGCATGAACAGCCCCGCTCCCTACCTGCAGGGCCCCCCGCCGGGCTCCGCAGCGGCTGCAGCAGCAGCAGCCGCGGCTCCTTTCTTGCCGCCGGGCTCGTACGGCTGCTCGAGGGGCGGGCAGCTGGTGGGCTCCCCCCCGGCCCCCGGGTCGCCGTCGGCGGGCGGCGCGGAGCTGAGCTGGCTGAGCCTGGCCAGCCAGGAGGAGCTGCTGAAGCTGGTGAGGCCGCCTTATTCCTACTCGGCGCTGATCGCCATGGCCATCCAGAGCGCCCCCGAGAGGAAGCTGACCCTCAGCCACATCTACCAGTACGTGGCCGAGAACTTCCCCTTCTACAAGCGCAGCAAGGCGGGCTGGCAGAACAGCATCCGCCACAACCTCAGCCTCAATGACTGCTTCCGAAAGGTGCCCCGCGACGAGGACGACCCCGGTGAGGCCGGGCGCGGCGGTGGGGGGCGGGCGGAGGGCGCAGAGTCCCCCCCTGGGGTCCCCGGAGTGAGGGGACCGGGCTCCCGTGTCCCCTTCAGGGCTCCCGTGTCCACCCAGGGCTCCCTTGACCCCTTCAGGGCTCCCGTGTCCCCTTCAGGGCTCCCTCGTCCCCTTCAGGGCTCCCGTGTCCCCTCTTTAGGGTTCCCTTGTCCCCTTCAGGGCTCTCTTGTCCATCAGGGCTGACACCGATGACACCAGTTTTGCGTGTCCCCTCGGGGCTCTCTTGTCCCCTCAAGCCCAGCACTGAGGAGACCAGGTTCCCTCGTCCCTTCATGATCGGCGCTGTGAAGGGACCAGGCTGTCTTGTCCGCTCAGAGCTCTCTTGTCCCCTCAGGGCTCCCCTGTCCCCTCATGATCAGCTCTGTGAGGAGTCCAGGCTTTCTTGTCCCCTCAGGGTTCCCTTGTCCCCTCAGGGCTCCCTTGTCCCCTAAGGACTCCCTTGTCCCCTCAGGGCTCCCATGTCCCCTCATGGTCCGTGCTGTAAGGAGACCAGGCTGCCTGGTCCCCTCAGGGCTCTCTTGTCTCCTCAAGCCCAGCACTGAGGAGACCAGGTTCCCTCGTCCCCATACAGCGGGTACTGTGGGAGACCAGGATCTCTTGTCCCCTCAGGGCTCCCTTGTCCCTTCAGGGCTCTCTTGTCCCCTCCGGACTCCCTTGTCTCCTTAAGCCCAGCACTGAGGAGACCAGGCTCTCATGTCCCCTCACAGTCGGTGCTGTGAGGAGATTGAGCTCCCCCGACCCCTTCAAGCTCAGTGCTGTGAGGAGACGAAGCTCCCTTGTCCCCTCAGGGCTCCCTTGTCCTCTCAAGCCCAGCACTGTGAGGAGACCAGGCTCTTCTGTCCCCTCAGGGCTCTCTTGTCCCCTCAAGCCCTGCTCTGAGGAGACCAGGCTTCCTTGTACTCTTCCAGGACAGCCCTGTGAGGAGACCGGGTGCCCTCAGCCCCTCAAGCCTGGTCTCCATGAGGAGACCTCCCCCTGCCTTGCTCCCTTTAGAGGACATGGGGCTCCTTTCGCCCTTTTCACCCCTGCCGCTGTCCCCTCTGGAGGTGACGGCTGGCCCCAGCCCTCTGTCCCCCTGCCCGGGCAGGCCGGGTGGGCTGAGGCCGGGAGTGCCGGTTGTGCAAGGCGCGGATCCTTCGGCCGTGATTCACGGCTCCCCTCCCTGCCCCGCGCTCACCGACCCGGCCCCGGGGCGCAGCCGGTGCCCAGGAGTGGGCGTAGCGCCCTGGTGCGCTGCCACGGTGCTGGTGAAGCCGGGCAGGGAGGGGACATGTAGGGCTGGGGTCTCCGGGGGGATGCTGTGGGGTCGCTGCTCTCATCAGCCATAGGCAAGAAGCGTGTGGGGACAGCTAATGGCACCTCAAAGTGACACGGCACCTTGTCTGCAGCGCTGCGCAGCGCTGCTGGCCTTGCTGGCCCCTTGGTGGACCTGGATCTGCAGGCCCACCTTCCAGCAGCTCTTCTGAGAAGAGCCGTGGCAGGGTCTCCACTCCATCAGCCCTGGCCGAGATGTGGGTGCCCCTCTTTGCTGTGAGGCAGCCGGAGCCCCGCTTTGTGTTCCCTTCAGCCAGGTGTGAGGTAGAGGTGGGGATCCTCCAGGGAGGTTGAGGCATCTCAGTGGTGGGGAGGTTCTTTTCCGTGTGGCATTAAGGGTCTCGTGGACATCGGAAGGGGACATAGGAAGGTGATAATGTCTTGGGGCCAGGATTTGGGTTCTTGTACTGGACAACAGGCAGAGGAAGAAAATTGTAGGAGAGGTGCAGGTGCTGTGCTGATGGGGCAGAGAACAAATATTGCTTATCTTTCTGCAGCAGGGCTCGCTGTCACAGAGGCTGACTTTCTCTCTTCTTTCTCCTGTTTCCCACCAGGGAAAGGAAACTATTGGACCTTAGATCCCAACTGCGAGAAGATGTTTGACAACGGGAACTTCCGCCGCAAACGCAAGCGGCGCTCGGAGCCCAACACCCCTGCGAGCGCGTCTGCAGCCTCCTCTCTCGGGGCCCTGAAAACAGAGGAAGAACGACCCGTTGCAGCTGGAGGCAAACCGTGTGGAACCAGCCCACCCCCGGAGCTGGACCCTTCGCCTTCCGCCAGGGACCATCCGAAAAGCTCCTCTCCCTCCGGTATCATTTCATCCACCCCCAGCTGCCTCAGCACCTTCTTCAGCGGCATGAGCTCCCTGAGCGGCGGAGGCGGCCGGCTGACAGGGGGGCTGAGCAGTGACCTGCATCACAGGAACTTCTCTGCTGGACAGCTGAGCAGTGGCACTTTCACCCCTTCCAGCAGCTCTTCTCAGGAGGTGCCTTCGCCAGAACAGCTGCAGCGAGTTGCAGGACCTTCCCCTGCCTACTACAGCTCCTTCCACCCCAGCAGCGGCAGCCAGGGAGCCCAGTACAACCACTACTACAACTTCACGGTTAACAGCCTCATCTACACCCGGGATGGAACAGAGGTGTAGGGCGCTGGGGCAGGCAGCCGGCGAGTGCTGCAAAAGGAACGGGAGATGCAGGCGTGTTTGGCAGCACGGAGGACCGTATGCTTTTGGCAAACAGCATTTCAATGTGGACACTTCCCGGGAGTTCTTCCAGGAAGACAGAGATTCTCACCTTTTAAAACCAGAACGCCCCACGAACACCAGCAGAAGGCAGATGCAAAGTCTTTTCTCCATCCTGGAAAACGTTAGGTGCTTTAGATGGCTTGCCGTCTGAGCTCTGCAGATGAAAGTGAACTGAATTCAAGTTTTCTGAGGTTTCGAATCCTGAATGTAGAATAAGAAGCTGAAAAACTATAACCATTAAACGATATCAGCAAGAACCCAGTAGACATGCAGTGAGTCTTAGAAGAGAACAGAAAAAAAAAATGAAGAGATTTCTTATGAAGTGCCTTGTACAATGTATTAAAAATTTCTTCTGCCAGCAGTTGCCTCTGTAAGCCCTTTTTCTCTGCCCTGCTCCTGCAATATGCAATGTACAGGAGGACACTTTGGGAAAAAAAACACCCAAAACCTCCCCAAAACCCTCAGAGGTTCGCTCTGGTCTTCCCGTGTACGGCGTATTGTACAGCTAGGGCCATGTTTTGTAAAACAATCTTTTTCCCCCAAGCTTAGTACCAAAGATAACTCTAGCCATGCAGCTTTAGCACGAGAATAAACACTGGGGTATTTTTATACATATTTGTATGTAATGTAACTCTTCTGTACATATGTTTCTATGTGGTTTTATATTTGTAAATTATGCTCTGGAGCTGTACTTATTTATAATGTTTTAAACTTTGTTAAAGTTTATTTTACTCCGTTTCCCCTTCTTTTTTTGTTGTTGTTGTTTTATTTGTTTTGATGTTTTTGTTGGTTTTGTTAGTGTATTAATGAAACTGTTCAGGCTGAACAGCTGTTGGGAATAAAACGTTAACAATTGTTAGATTTTTTTTGCCTGGTTGTTCCTCGGTACGTTTGAGGCATTCCGAAGCTCTGCGGGAGAAAGGTTTTCCTTTCACGTGGTTTGGGATAAAAGGTGCAAAGATTTATGAACAATTTCATCTGTGCAGTAAGAAGGAAACTGCCCTCGGCTTGAAGGAGATGCATATGAGCTGACTGGCGGCCTTTTGACGTCTCACTCTGCAGAGTGGGCACTCTGGGCTTTTTTTTATTTGTTTATTTTTGCCAGTGATCTGAATTACTACTTTTTTTTTTTTTTTTTTTTTTTCAGCCTGGTTTGGTCAAAATAATAAAACTTGCCCAAGTAAAAGAAGGAGGGGCTGCTTCCAGCTTAGCGCTGGCTAGCAGGGGGTAGGTACGAAGCCTGAGCCTGACTGCCTTAGCTCCAGCACTTTGAAAAATCCATTTTTCAAGCTGGATTGCACCTGCCTAAAGGGACGGGTCACCTAGCGGGCCAGGCCGAGCCGTCTGCTGTAAACAGCCGCTCCTGAGAATCCTTCCTGATCCCTGCTGCTGGCAGGGGAGAATCCATCCCATAGCATCCCTTCTGCAAAGCCATCAATTCCCAATTCCTGCCGTTTGCACGAGCTGTTTGCTGGGTTCCCTGTGTGGCCACAGAGCATCGATATAAACATCTTCTCGAGGAACCCAGCGATGAAGTTAAGCACAAAATTGCAGCTATTAACCGTACCGTGCAGCTGGCGTGATGTAAGGCCACCCCTGCAGGCTATTCGGAAAAGAAAATCGCTGGCAGTGCGATGCAGCGCCTCGCCTCCTCGCTGGCTACCTGCATAACGTCTCTGCTAGTGATGCAAGACAAACCCCCGGCCCGATCCCAAATGCAAGGAAGCCGTGACGAAACGTCAGATGACTTCCATGTGCTTGGGATCGGGATCAAGCACTTTCCCCAGCCCTGGCCGGCGTTTGGGCAATAGCTGAGCCAGCGGGCGGCTGGCGACTCCTGCCTCATCCCCCTCTCGCTCTCCCCTTCCCAGCAGAGATACAATCTCCCTGGCTTTAGGGGTAATTCCTCCGCGTGCTTGATTTTTAATTGTGTCTCGGGTGATGCCGCGGCAGCGATAACGGGAAGGAGAGGGCAGCTTGCCACTAGCAAAATGCCGAGCTGGTCAGTCGTGTCCTGCCCGGGTTCAGTCATGCCAGGTGTGGCAGAGCTTTGGATCTGGGGCTGCTGAGTTTGATCCAGCAGTGGTGGATCAAACCCTTCGCCCTTTAAAAGAGCCAGACCTTAAGCTAAGCCGGGAACCCCTCACCCGTGTCCCCGTGGGACTGTTTCACCCTTCCCAGCTCCACCAGCCTCTTGTCCGACCTCAGCGAGCAGGGCGTGCATCCAGCCCGTGTTCTTCCACCCGGATTTATTTCGGGATTTTCCTTCTGCCGCTTCCACCAGCTGATGTTTCTGCAGGCAGACCCGATAAACGGCGGCTCCTGCGGATCCCAGCTGGTGGGCTAGGCAGAGCAGGGCCAGGGAAGGGTTGATTTCGGCACCTTTCCTGCCCTGAGCACCAAATCCTGCTCCCTCCAGGGAAAGTGAGCCCTCAGCTGGAGTCAGGGCTCCTGCGGCCACGCCGCCCCCAAAGCTGCAGCGCTCATGATAAAGGAACCTGCCCAAGGGACACTTTGAGAGCAGCATTCAGCACATAGACACCTACTCTGCAGAGGGGAGCCGAGTGAATGAGCTAATGGCAGCCTTTTAGGTTTCCTTTTGTCATTACAAGAGACTCTTCTTTTAATGAGCGACGCCCAGATCTTGGGAGAGCGAGGGCAGGAGGATTGAGTTTAATGAAAGGCACTTAAAAGCGGCAGGGCTATTGTCATGGGTTTGGGGGATTTACCGTGATTCCCCTATTGAAGGAGGGGGAAGACAAAGGCAATTAGCCTGCTGGTCCCACCCTGAGAGCCGCCACTCCCCTCTAAATGCCAAGGCCATGCATGGGCCGGGCAGCTCTCCATGACAATGAGCCTCTTCCCAGCCTGTGCCAGGCCACAGGGATGTGGGGAGAATTACCCATCCCTTGGGGAGGGCTCATCTTGGGGTCCTCTGCTCTTCCCAGAACCACACGATGGCTGAGGTAGAAGGGACCTCTTGCGCTGGTCCTTCTGCTCCAAGCTCTGCCCCAGCAGGGCCACCACGAGCAGGGAGCCCAATACCATATCCAAGTGGCTCCTGGAGATCCCCAAGGAGACTTTTGGGCAACCTGTGCCAGGCTCCATCCCTACCCAGCCCAGCAGGGCTGCCTGGTGCTCAGAGGGAACCTCCTGGGCTCCAGGCTGTGCCAGCAAGATGCCACCTCAACCGGGCCAGCACAGCCACACCTGATGTGAAGCCATGGTTGTGCTGATGACTGCGAGCACAACCGCCTGGCTCCTCAGCCCCACAAAGCCTGTGCCCCCTCGATGCCCCCAACCAAGGCCGGTGGCTCTCCCAGCTGCTCATCGCACGCACACAGCTCCTACAAAAGGCAGTCCTCGCCTGCAAAGAGGCACAGTCCAAAGGCGTTTCAAGAGACGCGCTGGATCGGTAACACGGATGCTTTGCTGGCTCCTACGTGTGGCACTTCTCCAGCATGGGGTCGTTTAACTTTGCTCGGCGCTGGCCTTATCAGCGTGCCAGCAAAGGTTCGGGCAGGCACCCACTGCAGGTCTGCACTTGAGCTGCTCCACAGTACAAAGGCTTTGCCAGTACAGCTGGATCAGCCCCGTCCCCTAGAGGAGACCCGGCTCCTATCAACAAAGGGAGCTCTCATGCCAGAAAAAGTTAAACCCCCCACCCCCAGCAAAACCCAATATATTGTGGGGCGGTGGGAGGGGATTCAAGAGGCAGAACACAGCCATCCGCGCTGGGTTTCATCGCCCGCCAACTCTTTTGGAAAGAGGGCTTCAATTACTGCTACTGGCCGGGGACTGCGGTTTGCATCTCCTCTGAAGGAGGAGGCTTTTGATTTGTGCTGTCGCTCACCGAGCCCATGAAAGCTGGCCACGTTGTGCCCATAGAGAAGGTTTTGCTGCCTTTGGTAGACTGGTTGCGGGAGATGTGTCCCCTGCGATCATTAGGGACAGTTCAAATGATGTAGCAGCGTTCAAGGGGGCTGCTCTACTGATCCCTGCCCTTGTTCCTGCTGTGTTTCTAGCAATGGAAAATCATCAGACTTCTCTAGCCAAGGCCCATCCAGCCCTGCAGATTTCACCTGGCGTTGAATGCAACCAAAATCCTGCCCTTATTCGTGGAGCCACTGGTTTGATTCTGATAGCACATGGAACAAGAGGGCCAAAGCTTCGCTTTGTGGCTTGACCCAAGCGAGGCAAGATAAGAATCAGAACAGGCTGGTGGTAAAATGGGTGGTTGAAGCATCAGCCAGAAACATCTGTGCCAGGCGAAGGCTGAAATTATTGGGAAAATGTTGACAAAAAAAAAAAAGAAATTAGTTTCACTGTCCTACTAGAAAATCCCTCCAAATCTGATCTTTTATTCCCAATTATTTTTTCTCTGATTGTTGGAAGAAGAAAAACACGGATTTGCCTTTTCTTTTTCCTTCTTCTCGGCAGAAATCACCATCAAGCTGATCTCCCCCTCCCCAAATGTTTTCTATTATACAGGAGGCTGGTGGAATGTTTTTGACCAAATTACCGAGCGCAATATTCACCTGGGTAAGGTGACGAGAATTTGCCCCTCAAGGAATAACTGAAGTCTAATGTAAAACATCAAAGGTGTTGTGTTTTTTTTTTTTTTTTTACCTTATACCTGAGCTATCTCTGAATCATATCAAATAATCTTCTCGTTTCATAACACCATACAATGCAGGCTAAAAGTGTATGTGATCTGCTTTGTGTACTGCTGAATGGATGATTAAACTGTCTCACCCGAGGGATATTCATCCAGGGCCTGCCCCAAACACAGTGAAGTCAGGGGAAAGACTCCCACTGACTTCAGAGGGCTTTGGAGCAGACCCATAATCAGCCCGGCTCTAATATACTTCAGGTGGTGTCTACGAGACTGCCCCGGGACACATAAAAGGAGCTCAAGATTGCACAGTTGTGAATTAAACATCGCGAGCCTGATCCAGGCAATTGGCTGCTGTAGGAGAGCGGAAAGCATCTCCCCTGTCCACCCAGGCTCTTAGGATCATTTTCCCTTCCCTGCCCTCTGTTGTGTCTGGGATTTATTGACAAAGCAAAGCTCTTGCCATGCGGCCGGGCCATGCTTGCAATAAACGGTGACAAATCAGGTCGGGATGGATTGTTAATCGGCCCCGGACCTCTTCAAGTGGCACTGGGTTTTATATCTCATTAAATAGCGGAGCTGCTGGGCCGTTCCCTGGGCTCACACCTCACCCTCCATCTTCGGGGTGACCATGGCTGGTGATCCTAAAGCAGGAAAAGGGAACACAACGGGGGGGGAGGAACTGCAAAGACCTCATCTTTTGGGAGAAAGCACCTGGACTGCAGAGTATAGGAGTGCAGGAGTATATTTTAGGGAGGTGACACTGTATGGTGCAGTATTCCCTAGGCAACCACCTTTTGGCACTGTTTGCGACAGGACAAAGGGATCAGCAGCCCGATCCAACAGAGCCATTTTGTGCTCCTATATCAGTCGCCGTGTAGCTGAAAGCATCATTTCAAGTTTCCATTTAGCACCGGCCAGTGCAGAGCCAGCCCTATCGATTTGGAGGAGCACTGAAGATGCTCAGCTGGCTGCTGCAGTCTCACCCTAAAAAAAAAGCTGCCTAAATAAGCACAGACAAGGTGCTCTCTGCGGGTGCCTCTTTCTACCCATCCAACACAGAGGCAGCCTGAAGAGAGAACTTAGGCCAAGCTTTTAGACCTCCCCTAGGACAGCAGCCCTGCTGCATCCTAAGCTGGGTCAACAGTTTGGAAATCATGAGCCCAATTCTTTACTCACCAATAGCATCAAAACCATCAGATGTCTTAGGGGCAGAAGGTTGGACAACGTTTGCTGGGCAATGGGAGAGCAAGAGTCACTAGAACAGAGCTCATCTCGAGTTCAGGGGAGTGGAATCAGATCCTAGTGAGGACACCATGAGTTTGTGGCTTTCCCACAAGTCAGCAAGTCAAAATAAACCGTAGTCTCCTGGTGGATCTTGAGCCAGAGCTCTCAGCTCAGGATAAAGGTATGGATTGCTTTGTCCCTGCTTGCATGTAAACCTGAGCAAGGTAGTGGAGGGCAGCTCAGTTAGGTGGCCAAGACAGCATGAGCCTAAATGTGGATGTATATACAAATATATACGTACACACATTAGTGGCTGTTGTCAAAATATAATAATTTGGTGGAGAAAAAAAAAAAAAAAAAAAAAAAAACTATTTTCTTCCTCTCCAGCATTTGCAGCCCGTCCTTTGCAGCACGCGGGGAAGCGGAGCTGACAAGACAGCAAGGAGAGCCTTCAAAGTACCAGGGAATGTTTTCAGTGTAATTGAACAAGGGATTGTATATGTTTTAACTATCCTTTGCAAGGGATATGTGAGCAGTGGTAAGCCTAGAGCAATGTGCATGTTCTGGATGTTAAAGTCATTTATCATAACTCTTAATGCTGCTTCTTTCCAGCCAGCAGCTGCTCGTCACAATGCGAAGCCTCGTTCCCCCTCTGGAAATACGACAATCCAAAGAGACAAACAAGCATGACCAAGGAAGTGTCACTGTCCCTGTTTTACCACCAGGGGTCAAGGAACATCACGGGGAAGTGATCTGCTGCAGATTACAGCGTGCCACAGCAGAGATAGGGATCACATCTGCAGTTCCCAACGCCTCCATCACAAAACTGGCCTGCCCCTGCCAGGTCAGCCTGAAACACCGTGGCACAGTTTGAAAGCCATCCTTCCTTGGCGTTGTTACAGGAAAGCACCACAGACCACATTTCTTGCCTAAATCTTACATATATCTGCTTTGCACGGGAGCATGGATGCTGCTGGGTGAACATTGCTCCTGCTTAGGGATCCAGTGGCA